>NW_027327859.1:0-642789 GCF_047675955.1 Chlorocebus sabaeus
AGAACACAGAGTAGTTTCTCAGAAAGCTTCTTTCCAGTTTTGAACGGAAGATATTTCCTTTTTCACCATAGCCCTCTATGGGCTTCCAAATATCCCTTTGCCAATTCCACAACAACATCCTTAGCGAAAGGCTTCTGGAAGGGAAAGATGTAACTCTGTGAGATGAATTAAGAGAACACCGAGCAGTTTCTCAGAAAGCTTCTTTCCAGTATTGAACGGAGGATATTTCCTTTTTCAACATGGCCCTCTATGGGCTTCCAAATATCCCTTTGCCAATTCCGCAAGAACACCCTTAGCGAAAGGCTTCTTGAAGGGAAAGATGTAACTCTGTGAGATGAATTAACAGAACACAGAGCAGTTTCTCAGAAAGCTTCTTTCCAGTTTTGAACGGAAGATATTTCCTTTTTCACCATAGCCCTTTATAGGCTTCCAAATATCCCTTTGCCAATTCCACAAGAACAGCCTTAGCGAAAGGCTTCTTGAAGGGAAAGATGTAACTCTGTGAGATGAATTAACAGAACACCGAGCAGTTTCTCAGAAAGCTTCTTTCCAGTTTTGAACGGAAGATATTTCCTTCTTCACCATAGCCCTCTAGGGACTTCCAAATATCCCTTTGCGAATTCCACAAGAACAGCCTTAGCGAAAGGCTTCTTGAAGGGAAAGATGTTACTCTGTGAGAAGAATGAAGAGAACGCAGAACGGTTTCTCAGAAGCCTTCTTTCCCGTTTTGAACGGAAGATATTTCCTGTTTCAGCATAGCCCTCTATGGGCTCCCAAATATCCCTTTGCCACTTCCACAAGAACAGCCTTAGCGAAAGGATTCTTGAAGGGAAAGATGTAACTCTGTGAGATGAATTAAGAGAACACAGTGCAGTTTCTCAGAAAGCTTCTTTCCAGTTTTGAACGGAAGATATTTCCTTTTTCACCATAGACCTCTACGGGTTTCCAAATATCCCTTTGCCAATTTCACAAGAACAGAATAGCGAAAGGCTTCTTGAAGAAAAAGATGTAACTCTGTGAGATGAATTAACAGAACACAGAGCAGTTTCTCAGAAAGCTTCTTTCCAGTTTTGAATGGAAGATATTGCCTTTTTCAACATAGCCCTCTATGGGCTTCCAAATATCCCTTTGCCAATTCCACAAGAATAGCCTTAGCGAAAGGCTTCTTGAAGGGAAAGATGTAACTGTGTGAGATGAATTAACAGAACACAGAGCAGTTTCTCAGAAGGCTTCTTTCCAGTTTTGAACGGAAGATATTCCCTTTTTCACCATAGCCCTCTAAGGGCTTCCAAATATCCCTTTGCCAATTCCACAAGAACAGCCTTAGCGAAAGGCTTCTTGAAGGGAAAGATGTAACTCGGTGAGATGAATTAACAGAACACAGAGCAGTTTCTCAGAAAGCTTCTTTCCAGTTTTCAACGGAAGATATTTCCTTTTTCACCATAGCCCTCTATGGGCTTCCAAATATCCCTTTGCCAATTCCACAAGAACAGCCTTAGAGAAAGGCTTCTTGAAGAAATGATGTAACTCTGTGAGATGAAT
This sequence comes from Chlorocebus sabaeus, assembly GCF_047675955.1. Lineage (NCBI taxonomy): Eukaryota > Metazoa > Chordata > Mammalia > Primates > Cercopithecidae > Chlorocebus > Chlorocebus sabaeus. The sequence continues at coordinate 1,543 of NW_027327859.1, forward strand.
TAACAGAACACGGAGCAGTTTCTCAGAAAGCTTCTTTCCAGTTTTGAACGAAAGATATTTCCTTTTTCGACATAGACCTCTATGGGCTTCCAAATATCATTTTGCCAATTCCACAAGAACAGCCTTAGCGAAAGGCTTCTTGAAGGGAAAGATGTAAATCTGTGAGATGAATTAACAGAACACAGAGCAGTTTCTCAGAAAGCTTCTTTGCAGTTTTGAACGGAAGATATTTCCTTTTTCAAAATAGCCCTCTATGGGCTTCAAAATATCCCTTTTCCAAATCCACAAGAATAGCCTTAGCGAAAGGCTTCTTGAAGGGAAAGATGTAACTCTGTAAGATGAATTAACAGAACACAGAGCAGTTTCTCAGAAAGCTTCTTTCCAGTTTTGAACGTAAGATATTTCCTTTTTCACCATAGCCCTCTATGGGCTTCCAAATATCCCTTTGCCAATTCCACAAGAACAGCCTTAGCGAAAGGCTTCTCGAAGGGAAAGATGTAACTCTGTGAGATGAATTAACAGAACACAGAGCAGTTTCTCAGAAAGCTTCTTTCCAGTTTTGAACGGAAGATATTTCCTGTTTCACCATAGCCCTCTATGTTCTTCCAAATATTCCTTTGCCAATTCCACAAGAACAGCTTTAGCGAAAGGCTTCTTGAAGGGAAAGATGTAACTCTGTGAGATGAATTAACAGAACACAGAGCAGTTTCTCGGAAAGCTTCTTTGCAGTTTGGAACGGAAGATATTTCCTTTTTCACCATAGCCCTCTATGTTCTTCCAAATATTCCTTTGCCAATTCCACAAGAACAGCCTTAGCGAAAGGCTTCTTGAAGGGAAAGATGTAACTCTGTGAGATGAATTAACAGAACACAGAGCAGTTTCTCAGAAAGCTTCTTTGCAGTTTGGAACGGAAGATATTTCCTTTTTCACCATAGCCCTCTATGGGCTTCCAAATATCCCTTTGCCAATTCCACAAGAACAGCATTAGCGAAAGGCTTCTTGAAGGGAAAGATGTAACTCTGTGAGATGAATTAACAGAACACAGATCAGTTTCTCAAAAAGCTTCTTTCCAGTATTGAACGGAAGATATTTCCTTTTTCACCGTAGCCCTCTATGGGGTTCCAAATATCCCTTTGCCAATTCCACAAGAACAGCCTTAGCGAAAGGCTTCTTGAAGTGAAAGATGTAACTCTGTGAGATGAATTAACAGAACACAGAGCAGTTTCTCAGAAAGCTTCTTTCCAGTTTTGACGGAAGATATTTCCTTTTTCACCATAGCCCTCTATAGGCTTCCAAATATCCCTTTGCCAATTCCACAAGAACAGCCTTAGCGAAAGGCTTCTTGAAGGGAAAGATGTAACTCCGTGAGATGAATTAACGGAACACAGAGCAATTTCTCAGAAAGATTCTTTCCAGTTTTGAACGGAAGATATTTCCTTTTTCACCATAGCCCTCTATGGGCTTCCAAATATCCCTTTGCGAATTCCACAAGAACAGCCTTAGCGAAAGGCTTCTTGAAGTGAAAGATGTAACTCTGTGAGATGAATTAACAGAACACAGAGCAGTTTCTCAGAAAGCTTCTTTCCAGTTTTGACGGAAGATATTTCCTTTTTCACCATAGCCCTCTATAGGCTTCCAAATATCCCTTTACCAATTCCACAAGAACAGCCTTAGCGAAAGGCTTCTTGAAGGGAAAGATGTAACTCTGTGAGATGAATTAACAGAACACAGAGCAGTTTCTCAGAAAGCTTCTTTCCAGTTTTGAACGGAAGATATTTCCCTTTTCACCATAGCCCTCTATGGGCTTCCAAATATCCCTTTGCCAATTCCACAAGAACAGCCTTAGCGAAAGGCTTCTTGAAGGGAAAGAGGTAACTCTGTGAGATGAATTAACAGAACACAGAGCAGTTTCTCAGAAAGCTTCTTTCCAGTTTTGAACGGAAGATATTTCCTTTTTCACCGTAGCCCTCTATGGGCTTCCAAATATCCCTTTTCCAATTCCACAAGAATAGCCTTAGCGAAAGACTTCTTGAAGGGAAACATGTAACTCTGTGAGATGAATTAACAGAACACAGAGCAGTTTCTCAGAAAGCTTCTTTCCAGTTTTGAACGGAAGATATTTCCTTTTTCACCATGGCCCTCTATGGGCTTCCAAATATCCCTTTGCCAATTCCACAAGAACAGCCTTAGCGAAAGGCTTCTTGACGGGAAAGATGTAACAATGTGAGATGAATTAACAGAACACAGAGCAGTTTCTCAGAAAGCTTCTTTCCAGTTCTGAACGGAAGATATTTCCTTTTTCACCGTAGCCCTCTATGGGATTCCAAATCTCCATTGCCAATTCCACAGGAACAGTCTTAGCGAAACGCTTCTTGAAGGGAAAGATGTAACTCTGTGAGATGAATTAACAGAACACAGAGCAGTTTCTCAGAAAGCTTCTTTCCAGTTTCGAACGGAAGTATTTCCTGTTTCACCATAGCCCTCTATGGGCTTCCAAATATCCCTTTGTCAATTCCACAAGAACAGCTTTAACGAAAGGCTTCTTGAAGGGAAAGATGTAAATTTGTGAGATGAATTAAGAAAACACAGAGCAGTTTCTCAGAAAACTTCTTTCCAGTTTTGAACGGAAGATATTTCCTTTTTCACCATAGCCCTCTATGGGCTTCCAAATATCCCTTTGCCAATTCCACAAGAACAGCCTTAGCGTAAGGCTTCTTGAAAGGAAAGATGTAACTCTGCGAGAAGAATTAACAGAACACAGAGCAGTTTCTCAGAAAGCTTCTTTCCAGTTTGGAACGGAAGATATTTCCTTTTTCACCATAGCCCTCTACGGGCTTCCAAATATCCCTTTGCCAATTCCACAAGAAGAGCCTTAGCGAAAGGCTTCTTGAAGGGAAAGATGTAACTCTGTGAGATGAATTAACAGAACACAGAGCTGTTTCTCAGAAAGCTTCTTTCCAGTTTTGAACGGAAGATATTTCCTTTTTCACCATAGCCCTCTATGGGCTTCCAAATATCCCTTTGCCAATTCCACAAGAACAGCCTTAGCGAAAGGCTTCTTGAAGGGAAATATGTAACTCTGCGAGAAGAATTAACAGAACACAGAGCAGTTTCTCAGAAAGCTTCTTTCCAGTTTTGAACGGAAGATATTTCCTTTTCCACCATAGCCATCTATGGGCTTCCAAATATCCCTTTGCCAATTCCACAAGAACAGCCTTAGCGAAAGGCTTCTTGAAGGGAAAGATACAACTCTGTGAGATGAATTAACAGAACACAGAGCAGTTTCTCAGAAAGCTTCTTTCCAGTTTTGAACGGAAGATAATTCCTTTTTCACCATAGCCCTCTATGGGTTTCCAAATATCCCTTTGCCAATTCCACCAGAACAGCTTTAGCGAAAGGTTTCTTGAAGGGAAAGATGTAACTCTGTGAGATGAATTAACAGAACACAGAGCAGTTTCTCAGAAAGCTTCTTTCCAGTTTTGAACGGAAGATATTTCCTTTTTCACCATAGCCCTCTATGGGCTTCAAAATATCCCTTTGCCAATTCCACAGGAACAGTCTTAGCGAAAGGCTTCTTGAAGGGATAGATGTAACTCTGTGAGATGAATTAAGAGAACACAGAGCAGTTTCTCAGAAAGCTTCTTTCCAGTTTTGAACGGAAGTATTTCCTGTTTCACCATAGCCCTCTATGGGCTTACAAATATCCCTTTACCAATTCCACAAGAACAGCCTTAGCGAAAGGCTTCTTGAAGGGAAAGATGTAACTCTGTGAGATGAATTAACAGAACACAGAGCAATTTCTCAGAAAGCTTCTTTCCAGTTTCGAACGGAAGATATTCCCTTTTTCACCGAAGCCCTCTATGGGCTTCCAAATATCCCTTTTCCAATTCCACAAGAACAGCTTTAGCGAAGGGCTTCTTGAAGGGAAAGATGTAACTCTGTGAGATGAATTAAGAGAACACAGATCAGTTTTCAGAAAGCTTCTTTCCAGTTTTGAACGGAAGATATTTCCTTTTTCACCATAGCCCTCTATGGGCTTCCAAATATCCCTTTGCCAATTCCACAAGTACAGCCTTAGCGAAAGTCTTCTTGAAGGGAAAGATGTAACTCTGTGAGATGAATTAAGAGAACACAGAGCAGTTTCTCAGAAAGCTTCTTTCCTTTTTTGAACGAAAGATATTTCCTTTTTCACCATAGCCCTCTATGGGCTTCCAAATATCCCTTTGCCACTTCCACAAGAACAGTCTTAGCGAAAGGCTTCTTGAAGGGAAAGATGTAACTCTGTGAGATGAATTAACAGAACACAGAGCAGTTTCTCAAAACGCTTCTTTCCAGTTTTGAACGGAAGTATTTCCTGTTTCACCATAGCCCTCTATGGGCTTCCAAATATCGCTTTGCCAATTCCACAAGAACAGGCTTAGCGAAAGGCTTCTTGAAGGGAAAGATGTAACATTGTGAGATGAATTAAGAGAACACAGAGCAGTTTCTCAGAAAGCTTCTTTCCAGTTTTGAACGGAAGATATTTCCTTTTTCACCATAGCCCTCTATGGGCTTCCAAATATCCCTTTGCCAATTCCACAAGAACAGCCTTAGCGAAAGGCTTCTTGAAGGGAAAGATGTAACTCTGTGAGATGAATAAACAGAATACAGAGCAGTTTCTCAGAAAGCTTCTTTCCAGTTTTGAACTTAAGATATTTCCTTTTTCACCATAGCCCTCTATGGGCTTCCAAATATCCCTTTGCCAATTCCACAAGATCAGCTTTAGCGAAAGGTTTCTTGCAGGAAATATGTAACTCTGTGAGATGAATTAACAGAACACAGAGCAGTTTCTCAGAAAGCTTCTTTCCAGTTTTCAACGGAAGATATTTCCTTTTTCACCATAGCCCTCTATGGGCTTCCAAATATCCCTTTGCCAATTCCACAAGAACAGCCTTAGCGAAAGGCTTCTTGAAGGGAAAGATGTAACTCTGTGAGATGAATAAACAGAACACAGAGCAGTTTCTCAGAAAGCTTCTTTCCAGTTTTGAACTTAAGATATTTCCTTTTTCACCATAGCCCTCTATGGGCTTCCAAATATCCCTTTGCCAATTCCACAAGATCAGCTTTAGCGAAAGGTTTCTTGAAGGGAAATATGTAACTCTGTGAGATGAATTAACAGAACACAGAGCAGTTTCTCAGAAAGCTTCTTTCCAGTTTTGATAGGAAGATATTTCCTTTTTCACCATAGCCCTCTAAGGGATTCCAAATATCCCTTTGCAAATTCCACAAGAACAGCCTTAGCGAAAGGCTTCTTGAAGGGAAAGATGTAACTCTGTGAGATGAATTAACAGAACACAGAGCAGTTTCTCAGAAAGCTTCTTTCCAGTTTTCAAAGGAAGATATTTCCTATTTCACCATAGCCCTCTATGGGCTTCCAAATATCCCTTTGCCAATTCCACAAGAACAGCCTTATCGAAAGGCTTCTTGAAGGAAATGATGTAACTCGGTGAGATGAATTAACAGAACACACAGCAGTTTCTCAGAAAGATTCTTTCCAGTTTTGAACGGAAGATAATTCCTGTTTCACCATAGCCCTCTATGGGCTTCCAAATATTCCTTTGCCAATTCCACAAGAACAACCTTAGCGAAAGGCTTCTTGAAGGAAAAGATGTAACTCTGTGAGATGAATTAACAGAACGCAGAGGAGTTTCTCAGAAAGCTTCTTTCCAGTTTAGAACGGAAGATATTTCCTGTCTCACCATAGCCCTCTATGAGATTCCAAATATCCCTTTGCCAATTCCACAAGAACAGCCTTAGCGAAAGGCTTCTTGAAGGGAAAGATGTAACTCTGTGAGATGAATTAAGAGAACACAGAGCAGCTTCTCAGAAAGCTCCTTTCCAGTTTTGAACGGAAAATATTTCCTTTTTCACCAAAGCCCTCTATGGGCTTCCAAATATCCCATTGCCAATTCCACAAGAACAGCCTTAGAGAAAGGCTTCTTGAAGGGAAAGATGTAACTCTCTGAGATGAATTAACAGAACACAGAGGAGTTTCTCAGACGGCTTCTTTCCAGTTTTGAACGGAAGATATTTCTTTTTCACCATAGCCCTCTATGGGCTTCCAAATATCCGTTTGCCAATTCCACAAGAACAACCTTAGCGAAAGGCTTCTTGAAGGGAAAGATGTAACTCTGTGAGAAGAATTAACAGAACACAGAGCAGTTTCTCAGAAAGCTTCTTTCCAGTTTGGAACGGAAGATATTTCCTTTTTCACCATAGCACTCTATGGGCTTCCTAATATCCCTTTGCAATTAAACAAGAACAGCCTTAGCGAAAGGCTTCCTGAAGGGAAAGATGTAACTCTGTGAGAGGAATTACAGAACACAGAGCAGTTTCTCAGAAATCTTCTTTCCAGTTTTGAATGGAAGATATTTCCTTTTTCACCATAGCCCTATATGGGCTTCCAAATATCCCTTTGCCAATTCCACAACAACAGCATTAGCGAAAGGCTTCTTGAAGGAAAGATGTAACTCTGTGAGATGAATTAACAGAACACAGAGCAGTTTCTCACAAAGCTTCTTTACAGTTTTGAACGGAAGATATTTCCTTTTTCACCATAGCCCTCTATGGGCTTCCAAATATCCCTTTGCCAATTCCAGAAGAACAGCCTTAGCGAAAGGCTTCTTGAAGGGAAAGATGTAACTCTGTGAGATGAATTAACAGAACAGAGAGCAGCTTCTCAGAAAGCTTCTTTCCAGTTTTGAGCGGAAGATATTTCCTTTTTCACCATAGCCCTCTATGGGCTTCCAAATATCCCTTTTCCAATTCCACAAGAATAGCCTTAGCGAGAGGCTTCTTGAAGGGAAAGATGTAACTATGCGGGATGAATTAACAGAACACAGAGCAGTTTCACAGAAAGCTTCTTTCCAGTTTTGAACGGAAGATATTTCCTTTTTCACCATAGCCCTCTATGGGGTTAGAAATATCCCTTTGCCAATTCCACAAGAACAGCCTTAGCGAAAGATTTCTTGAAGGGAAAGATGTAACTGTGTGAGATGAATTAAAAGAACACAGAGCAGTTTCTCAGAAAGCTTCTTTCCAGTTTTGAAGGGAAGATATTTCCTTTTTCACCGTAGCCCTCTATGGGCTTTCAGATATCCCTTTGCCGATTCCACAAGAACAGCCTTAGCGAAAGGCTTCTTGAAGGGAAAGATGTAACTCTGTGAGATGAATTAACAGAACACAGAGCCATTTCTCAGAAAGCTTCTTTCCAGTTTGGAACGGAAGATATTTCCTTTTTCACCATAGCCTGTATGGGCTTCCAAATATCCCTTTGCCAATTCCACAAGAACAGCCTTAGCGAAAGGCTTCTTGAAGGGAAAGATGTAATTCTGTGAGATGAATTAACCGAACACAGAGCAGTTTCTCAGAAAGCTTCTTTCCAATTTTGAACGGAAGATATTTCCTGTTTCACCATAGCCCTCTATGGGCTTCCAAATATCCCTTTGCCAATTCCACAAGAACAGCCTTAGCGAAAGGCTTCTTGAAGGGAAAGATGTAACTCTGTGAGATGAATTAACAGAATGCAGAGCAGTTTCTCAGAAAGCTTCTTTCCAGTTCTGAACGGAAGATATTTCCTGTTTCACCATAGCCCTCTATGTGCTTCCAAATATCCCTTTGCCAATTCCACAAGAACAGCCTTAGCAAAAGGCTTCTTGAAGGGAAAGATGTAACTCTGTGAGATGAATTAACAGAACACAGAGCAGCTTCTCAGAAAGCTTCTTTCCAGTTTTCAACGGAAGATATTTCCTTTTTCACCATAGCCCTCTATGGGCTTCCAAATATTCCTTTTCCAATTCCACAAGAACAGCCTTAGCGAAAGGCTTCTTGAAGGGAAAGATGTAAGTCTGTGAGATGAATTAACAGAACACAGAGCAGTTTCTCAGAAAGCTTCTTTCCAGTTTCGAACGGAAGATATTTCCTTTTTCACCATAGCCCTCTATGGGCTTCCAAATATCCCTTTGCCAATTGCACAAGAACAGCCTTAGCGAAAGGCCTCTTGAAGGGAAAGATGTAACTCTGTGAGATGAATTAACAGAACACAGAGCAGTTTCTCAGAAAGCTTCTTTCCAGTTTTGAACGGAAGATATTTCCTTTATCACCATTGCCCTCTATGGGCTTCCAAATATCCCTTTGCCAATTCCACAAGAATAGCTTTAGCGATAGATTTCTTGAAGGGAAAGATGTAGCTCTGTGAGATGAATTAACAGAACACAGAGCAGTTTCTCAGAAAGCTTCTTTCCAGTTTCGAACGGAAGATATTTCCTTTTTCACCGTAGCCCTCTATGGGCTTCCAAATGTCCCTTTGCCAATTCCACAAGAACAGCCTTAGCGAACGGCTTCTCGAAGGGAAAGATGTAACTCTGTGAGATGAATTAACAGAACACAGAGCAGTTTCTCAGAAAGCTTCTTTCCAGTTTTGAACGGAAGATATTTCCTTTTTCACCATAGCCCTCTATGTTCTTCCAAATATTCCTTTGCCAATTCCACAAGAACAGCCTTAGCGAAAGGCTTCTTGAAGCGAAAGATGTAACTCTGTGAGATGAATTAACAGAACACAGAGCAGTTTCTCAGAAAGCTTCTTTCCAGTTTTGAACGGAAGGTATTTCCTTTTTCACCATAGCCATCTATGGGCTTCCAAATATCCCTTTGCCAATACTATAAGAAAAGCCTTAGCGAAAGGATTCTTGAAGGGAAAGATGTAACTCTGTGAGATGAATTAACAGAACACAGAGCAGTTTCTCAGAAAGCTTCTTTCCAGTTTTGAACGGAAGATATTTCCTTTTTCACCATAGCCCTCTATGGGCTTCCAAATATCCCTTTTCCAATCCACAAGAATAGCCTTAGCGAAAGGCTTCTTGAAGGGAAAGATGTAACTATGCGGGATGAATTAACAGAACACAGAGCAGTTTCAAAGAAAGCTTCTTTCCAGTTTTGAACGGAAGATATTTCCTTTTTCACCATAGCCCTCTATGGGTTTCCAAATATCCCTTTGCCAATTCCACAAGAACAGTCTTAGCGAAAGATTTCTTGAAGCGAAAGATGTAACTCTGTGAGATGAATTAACAGAACACAGAGCAGTTTCTCAGAAAGCTTCTTTCCAGTTTTGAAGGGAAGATATTTCCTTTTTCAACATAGCCCGCTAGGGGCTTCCAAATATCCTTTTGCCAATTCCACAAGAACAGCCTTAGCGAAAGGCTTCTTGAAGGGAAAGATGTAACTCTGTGAGATGAATTAACGGAACACAGAGCAGTTTATCAGAAACCTTCCTTCCAGTTTTGAATGGAAGTTATTTCCTTTTTCACCGTAGCCCTCTATGGGCTTCCAAATATCCCTTTGCCGATTCCACAAGAACAGCCTTAGCGAAAGGCTTCTTGAAGGGAAAGATGTAGCTCTGTGAGATGAATTAACAGAACACAGAGCCATTTCTCAGAAAGCTTCTTTCCAGTTTGGAACGGAAGATATTTCCTTTTTCACCATAGCCTGTATGGGCTTCCAAATATCCCTTTGCCAATTCCACAAGAACAGCCTTAGCGAAAGGCTTCTTGAAGGGAGAGATGTAACTCTGTGAGATGAATTAACAGAACACAGAGCAGTTTCTCAGAAAGCTTCTTTCCAGTTTTGAACGGAAGATATTTCCTTTTTCACCATAGCCCTCTATGGGCTTCCAAATATCCCTTTGCCAATTCCACAAGAACAGCCTTAGCGAAAGGCTTATTGAAGGGAAAGATGTAATTCTGTGAGATGAATTAACCGAACACAGAGCAGTTTCTCAGAAAGCTTCTTTCCAGTTTTGAACGGAAGATATTTCCTGTTTCACCATAGCCCTCTATGGGCTTCCAAATATACCTTTGCCAATTCCACAAGACCAGCCTTAGCGAAAGTCTTCTTGAAGTGAAAGATGTAACTCTGTGAGATGAATTAACAGAACACAGAGCAGTTTCTCAGAAAGCTTCTTTCCAGTTTTGCACGGAAGATATTTCCTTTTTCACCATAGCCTTCTTGGGACTTCCAAATATCCCTTTGCGAATTCCACAAGAACAGCCTCAGCGAAAGGCTTCTTGAAGGGAAAGATGTAAGTCTGTGAGATGAATTAACAGAACACAGAGCAGTTTCTCAGAAAGCTTCTTTCCAGTTTCGAACGGAAGATATTTCCTTTTTCACCATAGCCCTCTATGGGCTTCCAAATATCCCTTTGCCAATTCCACAAGAACAGCCTTAGCGACAGGCTTCTTGAACGGAAAGATGTAACTCTGTGAGATGAATTAACAGAACACAGAGCAGATTCTCAGAAAGCTTCTTTCCAGTTTTGAACGGAAGATATTTCCTTTATCACCATTGCCATCTATGGGCTTCCAAATATCCCTTTGCCAATTCCACAAGAATAGCTTTAGCGAAAGATTTCTTGAAGGGAAAGATGTAGCTCTGTGAGATGAATTAACAGAACACAGAGCAGTTTCTCAGAAAGCTTATTTCCAGTTTTGAACGGAAGATATTTCCTTTTTCACCATAGCCCTCTAAGGGTTTCAAAATATCCCTTTGCCAATTTCACAAGAACAGCCTTAGCGAAAGGCTTCTTGAAGGGAAAGATGTAATTCTGTGAGATGAATTAACAGAACACAGAGCAGTATCTCAGAAAGCTTCTTTCCAGTTTCGAACGGAAGCTATTTCCTTTTTCACCGTAGCCCTCTATGGGCTTCCAAATGTCCCTTTGATAATTCCACAAGAACAGCCTTAGCGAACGGCTTCTCGAAGGGAAAGATGTAACTCTGTGAGATGAATTAACAGAACACAGAGCAGTTTCTTAGAAAGCTTCTTTCCAGTTTTGAACGGAAGATATTTCCTTTTTCACCATAGCCCTCTATGTTCTTCCAAATATTCCTTTGCCAATTCCACAAGAACAGCCTTAGCGAAAGGCTTCTTGAAGCGAAAGATGTAACTCTGTCAGATGAATTAACAGAACACAGAGCAGTTTCTCAGAAAGCTTCTTTCCAGTTTTAAACGGAAGATATTTCCTTTTTCACCATAGCCCTCTATGGGCTTCCAAATATCCCTTTGCCAATTGTACAAGAACAGCCTTAGCGAAAGGCTTCTTGAAGGGAAAGATGTAACTCTGTGAGATGAATTAACAGAACACAGAGCAGTTTCTCAGAAAGCTTCTTTCCCGTTTTGAACGGAAGATATGTCCTTTTTCACCATAGCCCTCTATGGGCTTCCAAATATCCCTTTGACAATTCCACAAGAACAGCCTTAGCGAAAGGCTTCTTGAAGGGAAAGATGTAACTCTGTGAGATGAATTAACAGAACACAGAGCAGTTTCTCAGAAAGCTTCTTTCCAGTTTTGAACGGAAGATATTTCATTTTTCACCATAGCCCTCTATGGTCTTCTAAATATCCGTTTGCCAATTTCACAAGAACAGCCTAAGCGAAAGGCTTCTTAAAGGGAAAGATGTAACTCTGTGAGATGAATTAACAGAACACAGAGCAGTTTCTCACTAAGATTTTTCCAGTTTTGAACGGAAGATATTTCCTTTTTCACCATAACCCTCTATGGGCTTCCAAATATCCCTTTGCCAATTCCACAAGAACAGCCTTAGCGAAAGACTTCTTGAAGGGAAAGATGTAACTCTGTGAGATGAATTAACAGAACACAGAGCAGTTTCTCAGAAAGCTTCTTTCCAGTTTCGAACGGAAGATATTACCTTTTTCACCGTAGCCCTCTATGGGCTTCCAAATATCCCTTTGCCAATTCCACAAGAACAGCCTTAGCGAAAGGCTTCTTGAAGGGAAAGATGTAACTCTGTGAGATGAATTAACAGAACACAGAGCAGTTTCTCAGAAAGCTTCTTTCCAGTTTTGAACGGAAGATATTTTCTTTTTCACCATAGCCCTCTATGGGCTTCCAGATATTCCTTTGCCAATTCCACAAGAAGAGCCTTAGTGAAAGGCTTCTTGAAGGGAAAGATGTAACTCTGTGAGATGAATTAACAGAACACAGAGCAGTTTCTCAGAAAGCTTCTTTCCAGTTTTGAAGGGAAGATATTTCCTTTTTCAACATAGCCCGCTATGGGCTTCCAAATATCCTTTTGCCAAATCCACAAGAACAGCCTTAGCAAAAGGTTTCTTGAAGGGAAAGATGTAACTCTGTGAGATGAATTAACAGAACACAGAGCAGTTTCTCAGACAGCTTCTTTCCAGTTTTGAACGGAAGATATTTCGTTTTTCACCATAGCCCTCTAAGGGCTTCCAAATATCCCTTTTCCAATTCCACAAGAATAGCCTTAGCGAAAGGCTTCTTGAAGGGAAAGATGTAACTATGCGAGATGAATTAACAGAACACAGAGCAGTTTCACAGAAAGCTTCTTTCCAGTTTTGAACGGAAGATATTTCCTTTTTCACCATAGCCCTCTATGGGCTTCCAAATATCCCTTTGCAAATTCCACAAGAACAGCCTTAGCGAAAGATTTCTTGAAGGGAAAGATGTAATTCTGTGAGATGAATTAACAGAACACAGAGCAGTTTCTCAGACAGCTTCTTTCCAGTTTTGAAGGGAAGATATTTAAGTTTTCAACATAGCCCTCTATGGGCTTCCAAATATCCTTTTGCCAATTCCACAAGAACAGCCTTAGCGTAAGGCTTCTTGAAGGGAAAGATGTAACTCTGTGAGATGAATTAACAGAACACAGAGCAGTTTCTCAGAAAGCTTCCTTCCAGCTTTGAATGGAAGTTATTTACTTTTTCACCGTAGCCCTCTATGGGCTTCCAAATATCCCTTTGCCAATTCCACAAGAACAGCCTTAGCGAAAGGCTTCTTGAAGGGAAAGATGTAACTCTGTGAGATGAATTGAGAGAACACAGAGCAGTTTCTCAGAAAGCTTCTTTCCAGTTTTGAACGGAAGATATTTCCTTTTTCACCATAGCCCTCTATGGGCTTCCAAATATCCCTTTGCCAATTCCACAAGAACAGGCTTAGCGAAAGGTTTCCTGAAGGGAAAGATGTAACTCTGTGAGATGAAATAACAGAACACAGAGCAGTTTCTCAGAAAGATTCTTTCCAGTTTGGAACGGAAGGTATTTCCTTTTTCCCCATAGCACTCTATGGGCTTTCAAATATCCCTATGCCAATTCCACAAGAACAGGCTTAGCGAAAGGCTTCTTGAAGGGAAAGATGTAACTCTGTGAGATGAATTAACAGAACACAGAGCTGTTTCTCAGAAAGCTTCTTTCCAGTTTTGAACGGAAGATATTTCCTTTTTCACCATAGCCGTCTATGGGCTTCCAAATATCCCTTTGCCAATTCCACAAGAACAGCCTTAGCGAAAGGCTGCTTGAAGGGAAAGATGTATCTCTGTGAGATGAATTAACAGAACACAGAGCACATTCTCAGAAAGCTTCTTTCCAGTTTTGAACGGAAGATATTTCCTTTTTCACCATAGCCCTCTATGATCTTCCAGATATCCCTTTGCCAATTCCACAAGAAGAGCCTTAGCGAAAGGCTTCTTGAAGGGAAAGATGTAACTCTGTGAGAAGAATTAACAGAACACAGAGCAGTTTCTCAGAAAGCTTCTTTCCAGTTTTGAACGGAAGATATTTCCTTTTTCACCATAGCCCTCTAAGGGCTTCCAAATATCCCTTTGCCAATTCCACAAGAACAGCCTTAGCGAAAGGCTTCTTGAAGGGAAAGCTGTAACTCTGTGAGAAGAATTTACAGAACACAGAGCAGTTTCTCAGAAAGCTTGTTTCCAGTTTTGAACGGAAGATATTTCCTTTTTCACCATAGCCCTCAAGGGGCTTCCAAATATCCCTTTGCCAATTCCACAAGAACAGCCTTAGCGAAAGGCTTCTTGAAGTGAAAGATGGAATTATGTGAGATGAATTAACAGAACACAGAGCAGTTTCTCAGAAAGCTTCTTTCCAGTTTTGAACGGAAGATATTTCCTTTTTCACCATAGCCCTCTATAGGTTTCCAAATATCCCTTTGCCAATTCCACAAGAACAGCCTTAGCGAAAGGCTTCTTGAAGGGAAAGATGTAACTCTGTGAGATGAATTAACAGAACACAGAGCAGTTTCTCAGAAAGCTTCTTTCCAGTTATGAACGGAAGATATTTCCTTTTTCACCATAGCCCTCTATGGGCTTCCAAATATCCCTTTTCCAATCACACAAGAATAGCCTTAGCGAAAGGCTTCTTGAAGGGAAAGATGTAACTATGTGAGATGAATTGACAGAACACAGAGCAGTATCTCAGAAAGCTTCTTTCCAGTTTTGAACGGAAGATATTTCCTTTTTCACCGTATCCCTCTATGGGTTTCCAAATATCCCTTTGCCAATTCCACAAGAACAGCCTTAGCGAAAGGCTTCCTGAAGGGAAAGATGTAACTCTGTGAGAAGAATTAACAGAACACAGAGCAGTTTCTCAGGAAGTTTCTTTCCAGTATGGAACGGAAGATATTTCCTTTTTCACCATAGCCCTCTAAGGGCTTCGAAATATCCCTTTGCCAATTCCACAAGAACAGGCTTAGCGAAAGGCTTCCTGAAGGGAAAGCTGTAACTCTGTGAGAAGAATTTACAGATCACAGAGCAGTTTCTCAGAAAGCTTCTTTCCAGTTTTGAACGGAAGATATTTCCCTTTTCACCGTAGCCCTCTAAGGGCTTCCAAATATCCCTTTTACAATTCCACAAGAATAGGTTAGCGAAAGTCTTCTTGAAGGGAAAGATGTAACTCTGTGAGATGAATTAACAGAACACAGAGCAGTTTCTCAGAAAGCTTCTTTCCAGTTTTGAACGGAAGATATTTCCTTTTTCACCATAGCCCTCTATGGGCTTCCAAATATCCCTTTGCCAATTCCACAAGAACAGGCTTAGCGAAAGGCTTCCTGAAGGGAAAGATGTAACTCTGTGAGATGAAATAACAGAACACAGAGCAGTTTCTCAGAAAGATTCTTTCCAGTTTTGAACGGAAGATATTTCCTTTTTCACCATAGCATTCTATGGGCTTCCAGATATCCCTTTGCCAATTCCACAAGAAGAGCCTTAGCGAAAGGCTTCTTGAAGGGAAAGATGTAACTCTGTGAGAAGAATTAACAGAACACAGAGCAGTTTCTCAGGAAGTTTCTTTCCAGTATGGAACGGAAGATATTTCCTTTTTCACCATAGCCCTCTAAGGGCTTCGAAATATCCCTTTGCCAATTCCACAAGAACAGGCTTAGCGAAAGGCTTCCTGAAGGGAAAGCTGTAACTCTGTGAGAAGAATTTACAGATCACAGAGCAGTTTCTCAGAAAGCTTCTTTCCAGTTTTGAACGGAAGATATTTCCCTTTTCACCGTAGCCCTCTAAGGGCTTCCAAATATCCCTTTTACAATTCCACAAGAATAGGTTAGCGAAAGTCTTCTTGAAGGGAAAGATGTAACTCTGTGAGATGAATTAACAGAACACAGAGCAGTTTCTCAGAAAGCTTCTTTCCAGTTTTGAACGGAAGATATTTCCTTTTTCACCATAGCCCTCTATGGGCTTCCAAATATCCCTTTGCCAATTCCACAGGAACAGCCTTAGCGAAAGGCTTCTTGAAGGGAAAGATGTAACTCTGTGAGATGAATTAACAGAACACAGAGCAGTTTCTCAGAAAGCTTCTTTCCAGTTTTCAACGGAAGATATTTCCTTTTTCACCATAGCCCTCTATGGGCTTCCAAATATCCCTTTGCCAATTCCACAAGAACAGCCTTAGCGAAAGGCTTCTTGAAGGAAATGATGTAACTCTGTGAGATGAAATAACAGAACACAGAGCTGTTTCTCAGAAAGATTCTTTCCAGTTTTGAACGGAAGATATTTCCTTTTTCACCAAAGCCTTTTATGGGCTTCCAAATATCCCTTTGCCAATTCCACAAGTACAGCCTTAGTGAAAGGCTTCTTGAAGGGAAAGATGTAACTCTGTGAGGTGAATTAACAGAACACAGAGCAGTTTCTCAGAAAGCTTCTTTCCAGTTTTGAACGGAAGATATTTCCTTTTTCACCATAGCCCTCTATGGGCTTCCAAATATCCCTTTGCCAATTCCACAAGAACAGCCTTAGCGAAAGGCTTCCTGAAGGGAAAGATGTAACTCTGTGAGATGAATTAACAGAACACAGAGCAGTTTCTCAGAAACCTCTTTCCAGTTTTTAACGGAAGATATTTCCTGTTTCACCATAGCCCTCTATGGGCTTCCAAATATCCCTTTGCCAATTCCACAAGAACAGCCTTAGCGAAAGTCTTCTTGAAGGGAAAGATGTAACTCTGTGAGATGAATTAACAGAACGCAGAGCAGTTTCTCAGAAAGCTTCTTTCCAGTTTTGAACGGAAGATATTTCCTGTTTCACCATAGCCCTCTATGGGCTTCCAAATATCCCATTGCCAATTCCACAAGAACAGCCTTAGCGAAAGGCTTCTTGAAGGGAAAGATGTAACTCTGTGAGATGAATTAACAGAACACAGAGCAGATTCTCACAAAGCTTCTTTCCAGTTTTGAACGGAAGATATTTCCTTTTTCACCATGGCCCTCTTTGGGCTTCCAAATATCCCTTTGCCAATTACACAAGAACAGCCTTAGCGAAAGGCTTCTTGAAGGGAAAGATGTAAGTCTGTGAGATGAATTAAAAGAACACAGAGCAGTTTCTCAGAAAGCTTCTTTCCAGTTTTGAACGGAAGATATTTCATTTATCACCATTGCCCTCTATGGGCTTCCAAATATCCCTTTGCCAATTCCACCAGAATAGCTTTAGCGAAAGATTTCTTGAAGGGAATGATGTAACTCTGTGAGATGAATTAACAGAACACAGAGCAGTTTCTCAGAAAGCTTCTTTCCAGTTTTAAACGGAAGATATTTCCTTTTTCACCATAGACCTCTACGGGCTTCCAAATATCCCTTTGCCAATTTCACAAGAACAGCCTTAGAGAAAGGCTTCTTGAACGGAAAGATGTAACTCTGTGAGAAGAATTAACAGAGCACAGAACAGTTTCTCAGAAAGCTTCTTTCCAGTTTCGAACGGAAGATATTTCCTTTTTCACCGTAGCCCTCTATGGGCTTCCAAATGTCCCTTTGCCAATTCCACAAGAACAGCCTTAACGAAAGGCTTCTCGAAGGGAATGATGTAACTCTGTGAGATGAATTAACAGAACACAGAGCAGTTTCTCAGAAAGCTTCTTTCCAGTTTTGAACGGAAGATATTTCCTTTTTCACCATAGCCCTCTATGTTCTTCCAAATATTAATTTGCCAATTCCACAAGAACAGCCTTAGCGAAAGGCTTCTTGAAGCGAAAGATGTAACTCTGTGAGATGAATTAACAGAAAACCGAGCAGTTTCTCAGAAAGCTTCTTTCCAGTTTTGAACGGAAGATATTTCCTTTTTCACCTTAGCCCTCTATGGACTTCCAAATATCCCTTTGCCAATTCCACAAGAACAACCTTAGCGAAAGGGTTCTTGAAGATAAAGATGTAACTCTGTGAGACGAATTAACAGAACACAGAGCAGTTTCTCAGAAAGCTTCTTTCCAGTTTTGAACGGAAGATATTTCCTTTTTCACCCTAGCCCTCTATGGGCTTCCAAATATCCCTTTGCCAATTCCACAAGAACAGACTTAGCGAAAGGCTTCTTGAAGGGAAAGATGCAACTTCTTGAAGGGAAAGATGCAACTCTGTGAGATGAATTAACAGAACACAGAGCAGTTTCTCAGAAACCTCTTTCCAGTTTTTAACGGAAGATATTTCCTGCTTCACCAATGCCCTCTATGGGCTTCCAAATATCCCTTTGCCAATTCCACAAGAACAGCCTTAGCGAAAAGCTTCTTGAAGGGAAAGATGTAACTCTGTGAGATGAATTAACAGAGCGCAGAGCAGTTTCTCAGAAAGCTTCTTTCCAGTTTTGAACGGAAGATATTTCCTGTTTCAAAATAGCCCTCTATGGGCTTCCAAATATCCCTTTGCCAATTCCACAAGAACAGCCTTAGCGAAAGGCTTCTTGAAGGGAAAGATGTAACTCTGTGAGATGGATTAACAGAACACAGAGCAGCTTCTCAGAAAGCTTCTTTCCAGTTTTGAACGGAAGATATTTCATTTTTCACCATAGCCCTCTATGGGCTTCCAAATATCCCTTTGCCAATTCCACAAGAACAGGCTTAGCGAAAGGCTTCCTGAAGGGAAAGATGTAACTCTCTGAGATGAAATAACAGAACACAGAGCATTTTCTCAGAAAGATTCTTTCCAGTTTGGAACGGAAGGTATTTCCTTTTTCCCCATAGCCCTCTATGGGCTTTCAAATATCCCTTTGCCAATTCCACAATAACAGCCTTAGCGAAAGGCTTCTTGAAGGGAAAGATGTAACTCCGTGAGATGAATTAACAGAACACAGAGCTGTTTCTCAGAATGCTTCTTTCCAGTTTTGAACGGAAGATATTTCCTTTTTCACCATAGCCCTCTATGGGCTTCCAAATATCCCTTTGCCAATTCCACAAGAACAGCCTTAGCGAAAGGCTTCTTGAAGGGAAAGATGTAACTCTGTGAGATGAATTAACAGAACACAGAGCAGTTTCTCAGACAGCTTCTTTCCAGTTTTGAACGGAAGATATTTCGTTTTTCACCATAGCCCTCTAAGGGCTTCCAAATATCCCTTTTCCAATTCCACAAGAATAGCCTTAGCGAAAGGCTTCTTGAAGGGAAAGATGTAACTATGCGAGATGAATTAACAGAACACAGAGCAGTTTCACAGAAAGCTTCTTTCCAGTTTTGAACGGAAGATATTTCCTTTTTCACCATAGCCCTCTATGGGCTTCCAAATATCCCTTTGCAAATTCCACAAGAACAGCCTTAGCGAAAGATTTCTTGAAGGGAAAGATGTAATTCTGTGAGATGAATTAACAGAACACAGAGCAGTTTCTCAGACAGCTTCTTTCCAGTTTTGAAGGGAAGATATTTCCGTTTTCAACATAGCCCTCTATGGGCTTCCAAATATCCTTTTGCCAATTCCACAAGAACAGCCTTAGCGTAAGGCTTCTTGAAGGGAAAGATGTAACTCTGTGAGATGAATTAACAGAACACAGAGCAGTTTCTCAGAAAGCTTCCTTCCAGTTTTGAATGGAAGTTATTTACTTTTTCACCGTAGCCCTCTATGGGCTTCCAAATATCCCTTTGCCAATTCCACAAGAACAGCCTTAGCGAAAGGCTTCTTGAAGGGAAAGATGTAACTCTGTGAGATGAATTGAGAGAACACAGAGCAGTTTCTCAGAAAGCTTCTTTCCAGTTTTGAACGGAAGATATTTCCTTTTTCACCATAGCCCTCTATGGGCTTCCAAATATCCCTTTGCCAATTCCACAAGAACAGGCTTAGCGAAAGGTTTCCTGAAGGGAAAGATGTAACTCTGTGAGATGAAATAACAGAACACAGAGCAGTTTCTCAGAAAGATTCTTTCCAGTTTGGAACGGAAGGTATTTCCTTTTTCCCCATAGCCCTCTATGGGCTTTCAAATATCCCTATGCCAATTCCACAAGAACAGGCTTAGCGAAAGGCTTCTTGAAGGGAAAGATGTAACTCTGTGAGATGAATTAACAGAACACAGAGCTGTTTCTCAGAAAGCTTCTTTCCAGTTTTGAACGGAAGATATTTCCTTTTTCACCATAGCCGTCTATGGGCTTCCAAATATCCCTTTGCCAATTCCACAAGAACAGCCTTAGCGAAAGGCTGCTTGAAGGGAAAGATGTATCTCTGTGAGATGAATTAACAGAACACAGAGCACATTCTCAGAAAGCTTCTTTCCAGTTTTGAACGGAAGATATTTCCTTTTTCACCATAGCCCTCTATGGGCTTCCAGATATCCCTTTGCCAATTCCACAAGAAGAGCCTTAGCGAAAGGCTTCTGGAAGGGAAAGATGTAACTCTGTGAGAAGAATTAACAGAACACAGAGCAGTTTCTCAGAAAGCTTCTTTCCAGTTTTGAACGGAAGATATTTCCTTTTTCACCATAGCCCTCTAAGGGCTTCCAAATATCCCTTTGCCAATTCCACAAGAACAGCCTTAGCGAAAGGCTTCTTGAAGGGAAAGCTGTAACTCTGTGAGAAGAATTTACAGAACACAGAGCAGTTTCTCAGAAAGCTTGTTTCCAGTTTTGAACGGAAGATATTTCCTTTTTCACCATAGCCCTCAAGGGGCTTCCAAATATCCCTTTGCCAATTCCACAAGAACAGCCTTAGCGAAAGGCTTCTTGAAGTGAAAGATGGAATTATGTGAGATGAATTAACAGAACACAGAGCAGTTTCTCAGAAAGCTTCTTTCCAGTTTTGAACGGAAGATATTTCCTTTTTCACCATAGCCCTCTATAGGTTTCCAAATATCCCTTTGCCAATTCCACAAGAACAGCCTTAGCGAAAGGCTTCTTGAAGGGAAAGATGTAACTCTGTGAGATGAATTAACAGAACACAGAGCAGTTTCTCAGAAAGCTTCTTTCCAGTTATGAACGGAAGATATTTCCTTTTTCACCATAGCCCTCTATGGGCTTCCAAATATCCCTTTTCCAATCACACAAGAATAGCCTTAGCGAAAGGCTTCTTGAAGGGAAAGATGTAACTATGTGAGATGAATTGACAGACCACAGAGCAGTATCTCAGAAAGCTTCTTTCCAGTTTTGAACGGAAGATATTTCCTTTTTCACCGTATCCCTCTATGGGTTTCCAAATATCCCTTTGCCAATTCCACAAGAACAGCCTTAGCGAAAGGCTTCCTGAAGGGAAAGATGTAACTCTGTGAGAAGAATTAACAGAACACAGAGCAGTTTCTCAGGAAGTTTCTTTCCAGTATGGAACGGAAGATATTTCCTTTTTCACCATAGCCCTCTAAGGGCTTCGAAATATCCCTTTGCCAATTCCACAAGAACAGGCTTAGCGAAAGGCTTCCTGAAGGGAAAGCTGTAACTCTGTGAGAAGAATTTACAGATCACAGAGCAGTTTCTCAGAAAGCTTCTTTCCAGTTTTGAACGGAAGATATTTCCCTTTTCACCGTAGCCCTCTAAGGGCTTCCAAATATCCCTTTTACAATTCCACAAGAATAGGTTAGCGAAAGTCTTCTTGAAGGGAAAGATGTAACTCTGTGAGATGAATTAACAGAACACAGAGCAGTTTCTCAGAAAGCTTCTTTCCAGTTTTGAACGGAAGATATTTCCTTTTTCACCATAGCCCTCTATGGGCTTCCAAATATCCCTTTGCCAATTCCACAAGAACAGGCTTAGCGAAAGGCTTCCTGAAGGGAAAGATGTAACTCTGTGAGATGAAATAACAGAACACAGAGCAGTTTCTCAGAAAGATTCTTTCCAGTTTTGAACGGAAGATATTTCCTTTTTCACCATAGCATTCTATGGGCTTCCAGATATCCCTTTGCCAATTCCACAAGAAGAGCCTTAGCGAAAGGCTTCCTGAAGGGAAAGATGTAACTCTGTGAGATGAATTAACAGAACACAGAGCAGTTTCTCAGAAACCTCTTTCCAGTTTTTAACGGAAGATATTTCCTGTTTCACCATAGCCCTCTATGGGCTTCCAAATATCCCTTTGCCAATTCCACAAGAACAGCCTTAGCGAAAGGCTTCTTGAAGGGAAAGATGTAACTCTGTGAGATGAATTAACAGAACGCAGAGCAGTTTCTCAGAAAGCTTCTTTCCAGTTTTGAACGGAAGATATTTCCTGTTTCACCATAGCCCTCTATGGGCTTCCAAATATCCCATTGCCAATTCCACAAGAACAGCCTTAGCGAAAGGCTTCTTGAAGGGAAAGATGTAACTCTGTGAGATGAATTAACAGAACACAGAGCAGATTCTCACAAAGCTTCTTTCCAGTTTTGAACGGAAGATATTTCCTTTTTCACCATGGCCCTCTTTGGGCTTCCAAATATCCCTTTGCCAATTACACAAGAACAGCCTTAGCGAAAGGCTTCTTGAAGGGAAAGATGTAAGTCTGTGAGATGAATTAAAAGAACACAGAGCAGTTTCTCAGAAAGCTTCTTTCCAGTTTTGAACGGAAGATATTTCATTTATCACCATTGCCCTCTATGGGCTTCCAAATATCCCTTTGCCAATTCCACCAGAATAGCTTTAGCGAAAGATTTCTTGAAGGGAATGATGTAACTCTGTGAGATGAATTAACAGAACACAGAGCAGTTTCTCAGAAAGCTTCTTTCCAGTTTTAAACGGAAGATATTTCCTTTTTCACCATAGACCTCTACGGGCTTCCAAATATCCCTTTGCCAATTTCACAAGAACAGCCTTAGAGAAAGGCTTCTTGAACGGAAAGATGTAACTCTGTGAGAAGAATTAACAGAGCACAGAACAGTTTCTCAGAAAGCTTCTTTCCAGTTTCGAACGGAAGATATTTCCTTTTTCACCGTAGCCCTCTATGGGCTTCCAAATGTCCCTTTGCCAATTCCACAAGAACAGCCTTAACGAAAGGCTTCTCGAAGGGAATGATGTAACTCTGTGAGATGAATTAACAGAACACAGAGCAGTTTCTCAGAAAGCTTCTTTCCAGTTTTGAACGGAAGATATTTCCTTTTTCACCATAGCCCTCTATGTTCTTCCAAATATTAATTTGCCAATTCCACAAGAACAGCCTTAGCGAAAGGCTTCTTGAAGCGAAAGATGTAACTCTGTGAGATGAATTAACAGAAAACCGAGCAGTTTCTCAGAAAGCTTCTTTCCAGTTTTGAACGGAAGATATTTCCTTTTTCACCTTAGCCCTCTATGGACTTCCAAATATCCCTTTGCCAATTCCACAAGAACAACCTTAGCGAAAGGGTTCTTGAAGATAAAGATGTAACTCTGTGAGACGAATTAACAGAACACAGAGCAGTTTCTCAGAAAGCTTCTTTCCAGTTTTGAACGGAAGATATTTCCTTTTTCACCCTAGCCCTCTATGGGCTTCCAAATATCCCTTTGCCAATTCCACAAGAACAGACTTAGCGAAAGGCTTCTTGAAGGGAAAGATGCAACTTCTTGAAGGGAAAGATGCAACTCTGTGAGATGAATTAACAGAACACAGAGCAGTTTCTCAGAAACCTCTTTCCAGTTTTTAACGGAAGATATTTCCTGCTTCACCAATGCCCTCTATGGGCTTCCAAATATCCCTTTGCCAATTCCACAAGAACAGCCTTAGCGAAAAGCTTCTTGAAGGGAAAGATGTAACTCTGTGAGATGAATTAACAGAGCGCAGAGCAGTTTCTCAGAAAGCTTCTTTCCAGTTTTGAACGGAAGATATTTCCTGTTTCAAAATAGCCCTCTATGGGCTTCCAAATATCCCTTTGCCAATTCCACAAGAACAGCCTTAGCGAAAGGCTTCTTGAAGGGAAAGATGTAACTCTGTGAGATGGATTAACAGAACACAGAGCAGCTTCTCAGAAAGCTTCTTTCCAGTTTTGAACGGAAGATATTTCATTTTTCACCATAGCCCTCTATGGGCTTCCAAATATCCCTTTGCCAATTCCACAAGAACAGGCTTAGCGAAAGGCTTCCTGAAGGGAAAGATGTAACTCTCTGAGATGAAATAACAGAACACAGAGCATTTTCTCAGAAAGATTCTTTCCAGTTTGGAACGGAAGGTATTTCCTTTTTCCCCATAGCCCTCTATGGGCTTTCAAATATCCCTTTGCCAATTCCACAATAACAGCCTTAGCGAAAGGCTTCTTGAAGGGAAAGATGTAACTCCGTGAGATGAATTAACAGAACACAGAGCTGTTTCTCAGAATGCTTCTTTCCAGTTTTGAACGGAAGATATTTCCTTTTTCACCATAGCCCTCTATGGGCTTCCAAATATCCCTTTGCCAATTCCACAAGAACAGCCTTAGCGAAAGGCTTCTTGAAGGGAAAGATGTAACTCTGTGAGATGAATTAACAGAACACAGAGCAGATTCTCAGAAAGCTTCTTTCCAGTTTTGAACGGAAGATATTTCCTTTTTCACCATAGCCTTCTATGGGCTTCCAAATATCCCTTTGCCAATTCCACAAGAACAGCCTTAGCGAAAGGCTTCTTGAAGGGAAAGAGTTAACTCTGTGAGATGAATTAACAGAACACAGAGCAGTTTCTCAGAAAGCTTTTTTCCAGTTTTGAACGGAAGATATTTCCTTTTTCACCGTAGCCCTCTATGGGCTTCCAAATATCCCTTTTCCAATTCCACAAGAATAGGTTAGCGAAAGGCTTCTTGAAGGGAGAGATGTAACTCTGTGAGATGAATTAACAGAACACAGAGCAGTTTCTCAGAAAGCTTCTTTCCAGTTTTGAACGGAAGATATTTCCTTTTTCACCATAGCCCTCTATGGGCTTCCAAATATCCCTTTGCCAATTCCACAGGAACAGCCTTAGCGAAAGGCTTCTTAAAGTGAAAGATGTAACTCTGTGAGATGAATTAGCAGAACACAGAGCAGTTTCTCAGAAAGCTTCTTTCCAGTTTTCAACGGAAGATATTTCCTATTTCACCATAGCCCTCTATGGGCTTCCAAATATCCCTTTGCCAATTCCACAAGAACAGCCTTAGCGAAAGGCTTCTTGAAGGGAAAGATGTAACTCTGTGTGATGAATTAACAGAACGCAGAGCAGTTTCTCAGAAAGCTTCTTTCCAGTTTCGAACGGAAGATATTTCCTTTTTCACCATAGCCCTCTATGGGCTTCCAAATATCCCTTTGCCAATTCCACAAGAACAGCCTTAGCGACAGGCTTCTTGAACGGAAAGATGTAACTCTGTGAGATGAATTAACAGAACACAGAGCAGATTCTCAGAAAGCTTCTTTCCAGTTTTGAACGGATGATATTTCCTTTATCACCATTGCCATCTATGGGCTTCCAAATATCCCTTTGCCAATTCCACAAGAATAGCTTTAGCGAAAGATTTCTTGAAGGGAAAGATGTAGCTCTGTGAGATGAATTAACAGAACACAGAGCAGTTTCTTAGAAAGCTTCTTTCCAGTTTTGAACGGAAGATATTTCCTTTTTCACCATAGCCCTCTATGTTCTTCCAAATATTCCTTTGCCAATTCCACAAGAACAGCCTTAGCGAAAGGCTTCTTGAAGCGAAAGATGTAACTCTGTCAGATGAATTAACAGAACACAGAGCAGTTTCTCAGAAAGCTTCTTTCCAGTTTTAAACGGAAGATATTTCCTTTTTCACCATAGCCCTCTATGGGCTTCCAAATATCCCTTTGCCAATTGCACAAGAACAGCCTTAGCGAAAGGCTTCTTGAAGGGAAAGATGTAACTCTGTGAGATGAATTAACAGAACACAGAGCAGTTTCTCAGAAAGCTTCTTTCCCGTTTTGAACGGAAGATATGTCCTTTTTCACCATATCCCTCTATGGGCTTCCAAATATCCCTTTGACAATTCCACAAGAACAGCCTTAGCGAAAGGCTTCTTGAAGGGAAAGATGTAACTCTGTGAGATGAATTAACAGAACACAGAGCAGTTTCTCAGAAAGCTTCTTTCCAGTTTTGAACGGAAGATATTTCATTTTTCACCATAGCCCTCTATGGTCTTCTAAATATCCGTTTTCCAATTCACAAGAACAGCCTAAGCGAAAGGCTTCTTAAAGGGAAAGATGTAACTCTGTGAGATGAATTAACAGAACACAGAGCAGTTTCTCACTAAGATTTTTCCAGTTTTGAACGGAAGATATTTCCTTTTTCACCATAACCCTCTATGGGCTTCCAAATATCCCTTTGCCAATTCCACAAGAACAGCCTTAGCGAAAGGCTTCTTGAAGGAAATGATGTAACTCTGTGAGATGAAATAACAGAACACAGAGCTGTTTCTCAGAAAGATTCTTTCCAGTTTTGAACGGAAGATATTTCCTTTTTCACCAAAGCCTTTTATGGGCTTCCAAATATCCCTTTGCCAATTCCACAAGTACAGCCTTAGTGAAAGGCTTCTTGAAGGGAAAGATGTAACTCTGTGAGATGAATTAACAGAACACAGAGCAGTTTCTCAGAATCCTCTTTCCAGTTTTTAACGGAAGATATTTCCTGTTTCACCATAGCCCTCTATGGGCTTCCAAATATCCCTTTGCCAATTCCACAAGAACAGCCTTAGCGAAAGGCTTCTTGAAGGGAAAGATGTAACTCTGTGAGATGAATTAACAGAACGCAGAGCAGTTTCTCAGAAAGCTTCTTTCCAGTTTTGAACGGAAGATATTTCCTGTTTCACCATAGCCCTCTATGGGCTTCCAAATATCCCATTGCCAATTCCACAAGAACAGCCTTAGCGAAAGGCTTCTTGAAGGGAAAGATGTAACTCTGTGAGATGAATTAACAGAACACAGAGCAGATTCTCACAAAGCTTCTTTCCAGTTTTGAACGGAAGATATTTCCTTTTTCACCATGGCCCTCTTTGGGCTTCCAAATATCCCTTTGCCAATTACACAAGAACAGCCTTAGCGAAAGGCTTCTTGAAGGGAAAGATGTAAGTCTGTGAGATGAATTAAAAGAACACAGAGCAGTTTCTCAGAAAGCTTCTTTCCAGTTTTGAACGGAAGATATTTCATTTATCACCATTGCCCTCTATGGGCTTCCAAATATCCCTTTGCCAATTCCACCAGAATAGCTTTAGCGAAAGATTTCTTGAAGGGAATGATGTAACTCTGTGAGATGAATTAACAGAACACAGAGCAGTTTCTCAGAAAGCTTCTTTCCAGTTTTAAACGGAAGATATTTCCTTTTTCACCATAGACCTCTACGGGCTTCCAAATATCCCTTTGCCAATTTCACAAGAACAGCCTTAGAGAAAGGCTTCTTGAACGGAAAGATGTAACTCTGTGAGAAGAATTAACAGAGCACAGAACAGTTTCTCAGAAAGCTTCTTTCCAGTTTCGAACGGAAGATATTTCCTTTTTCACCGTAGCCCTCTATGGGCTTCCAAATGTCCCTTTGCCAATTCCACAAGAACAGCCTTAACGAAAGGCTTCTCGAAGGGAATGATGTAACTCTGTGAGATGAATTAACAGAACACAGAGCAGTTTCTCAGAAAGCTTCTTTCCAGTTTTGAACGGAAGATATTTCCTTTTTCACCATAGCCCTCTATGTTCTTCCAAATATTAATTTGCCAATTCCACAAGAACAGCCTTAGCGAAAGGCTTCTTGAAGCGAAAGATGTAACTCTGTGAGATGAATTAACAGAAAACCGAGCAGTTTCTCAGAAAGCTTCTTTCCAGTTTTGAACGGAAGATATTTCCTTTTTCACCTTAGCCCTCTATGGACTTCCAAATATCCCTTTGCCAATTCCACAAGAACAACCTTAGCGAAAGGGTTCTTGAAGATAAAGATGTAACTCTGTGAGACGAATTAACAGAACACAGAGCAGTTTCTCAGAAAGCTTCTTTCCAGTTTTGAACGGAAGATATTTCCTTTTTCACCCTAGCCCTCTATGGGCTTCCAAATATCCCTTTGCCAATTCCACAAGAACAGACTTAGGGAAAGGCTTCTTGAAGGGAAAGATGCAACTTCTTGAAGGGAAAGATGCAACTCTGTGAGATGAATTAACAGAACACAGAGCAGTTTCTCAGAAACCTCTTTCCAGTTTTTAACGGAAGATATTTCCTGCTTCACCAATGCCCTCTATGGGCTTCCAAATATCCCTTTGCCAATTCCACAAGAACAGCCTTAGCGAAAAGCTTCTTGAAGGGAAAGATGTAACTCTGTGAGATGAATTAACAGAGCGCAGAGCAGTTTCTCAGAAAGCTTCTTTCCAGTTTTGAACGGAAGATATTTCCTGTTTCAAAATAGCCCTCTATGGGCTTCCAAATATCCCTTTGCCAATTCCACAAGAACAGCCTTAGCGAAAGGCTTCTTGAAGGGAAAGATGTAACTCTGTGAGATGGATTAACAGAACACAGAGCAGCTTCTCAGAAAGCTTCTTTCCAGTTTTGAACGGAAGATATTTCATTTTTCACCATAGCCCTCTATGGGCTTCCAAATATCCCTTTGCCAATTCCACAAGAACAGGCTTAGCGAAAGGCTTCCTGAAGGGAAAGATGTAACTCTCTGAGATGAAATAACAGAACACAGAGCATTTTCTCAGAAAGATTCTTTCCAGTTTGGAACGGAAGGTATTTCCTTTTTCCCCATAGCCCTCTATGGGCTTTCAAATATCCCTTTGCCAATTCCACAATAACAGCCTTAGCGAAAGGCTTCTTGAAGGGAAAGATGTAACTCCGTGAGATGAATTAACAGAACACAGAGCTGTTTCTCAGAATGCTTCTTTCCAGTTTTGAACGGAAGATATTTCCTTTTTCACCATAGCCCTCTATGGGCTTCCAAATATCCCTTTGCCAATTCCACAAGAACAGCCTTAGCGAAAGGCTTCTTGAAGGGAAAGATGTAACTCTGTGAGATGAATTAACAGAACACAGAGCAGATTCTCAGAAAGCTTCTTTCCAGTTTTGAACGGAAGATATTTCCTTTTTCACCATAGCCTTCTATGGGCTTCCAAATATCCCTTTGCCAATTCCACAAGAACAGCCTTAGCGAAAGGCTTCTTGAAGGGAAAGAGTTAACTCTGTGAGATGAATTAACAGAACACAGAGCAGTTTCTCAGAAAGCTTTTTTCCAGTTTTGAACGGAAGATATTTCCTTTTTCACCGTAGCCCTCTATGGGCTTCCAAATATCCCTTTTCCAATTCCACAAGAATAGGTTAGCGAAAGGCTTCTTGAAGGGAGAGATGTAACTCTGTGAGATGAATTAACAGAACACAGAGCAGTTTCTCAGAAAGCTTCTTTCCAGTTTTGAACGGAAGATATTTCCTTTTTCACCATAGCCCTCTATGGGCTTCCAAATATCCCTTTGCCAATTCCACAGGAACAGCCTTAGCCAAAGGCTTCTTAAAGTGAAAGATGTAACTCTGTGAGATGAATTAGCAGAACACAGAGCAGTTTCTCAGAAAGCTTCTTTCCAGTTTTCAACGGAAGATATTTCCTATTTCACCATAGCCCTCTATGGGCTTCCAAATATCCCTTTGCCAATTCCACAAGAACAGCCTTAGCGAAAGGCTTCTTGAAGGGAAAGATGTAACTCTGTGTGATGAATTAACAGAACGCAGAGCAGTTTCTCAGAAAGCTTCTTTCCAGTTTCGAACGGAAGATATTTCCTTTTTCACCATAGCCCTCTATGGGCTTCCAAATATCCCTTTGCCAATTCCACAAGAACAGCCTTAGCGACAGGCTTCTTGAACGGAAAGATGTAACTCTGTGAGATGAATTAACAGAACACAGAGCAGATTCTCAGAAAGCTTCTTTCCAGTTTTGAACGGATGATATTTCCTTTATCACCATTGCCATCTATGGGCTTCCAAATATCCCTTTGCCAATTCCACAAGAATAGCTTTAGCGAAAGATTTCTTGAAGGGAAAGATGTAGCTCTGTGAGATGAATTAACAGAACACAGAGCAGTTTCTTAGAAAGCTTCTTTCCAGTTTTGAACGGAAGATATTTCCTTTTTCACCATAGCCCTCTATGTTCTTCCAAATATTCCTTTGCCAATTCCACAAGAACAGCCTTAGCGAAAGGCTTCTTGAAGCGAAAGATGTAACTCTGTCAGATGAATTAACAGAACACAGAGCAGTTTCTCAGAAAGCTTCTTTCCAGTTTTAAACGGAAGATATTTCCTTTTTCACCATAGCCCTCTATGGGCTTCCAAATATCCCTTTGCCAATTGCACAAGAACAGCCTTAGCGAAAGGCTTCTTGAAGGGAAAGATGTAACTCTGTGAGATGAATTAACAGAACACAGAGCAGTTTCTCAGAAAGCTTCTTTCCCGTTTTGAACGGAAGATATGTCCTTTTTCACCATAGCCCTCTATGGGCTTCCAAATATCCCTTTGACAATTCCACAAGAACAGCCTTAGCGAAAGGCTTCTTGAAGGGAAAGATGTAACTCTGTGAGATGAATTAACAGAACACAGAGCAGTTTCTCAGAAAGCTTCTTTCCAGTTTTGAACGGAAGATATTTCATTTTTCACCATAGCCCTCTATGGTCTTCTAAATATCCGTTTTCCAATTCACAAGAACAGCCTAAGCGAAAGGCTTCTTAAAGGGAAAGATGTAACTCTGTGAGATGAATTAACAGAACACAGAGCAGTTTCTCACTAAGATTTTTCCAGTTTTGAACGGAAGATATTTCCTTTTTCACCATAACCCTCTATGGGCTTCCAAATATCCCTTTGCCAATTCCACAAGAACAGCCTTAGCGAAAGACTTCTTGAAGGGAAAGATGTAACTCTGTGAGATGAATTAACAGAACACAGAGCAGTTTCTCAGAAAGCTTCTTTCCAGTTTCGAACGGAAGATATTACCTTTTTCACCGTAGCCCTCTATGGGCTTCCAAATATCCCTTTACCAATTCCACAAGAACAGCCTTAGCGAAAGGCTTCTTGAAGGGAAAGATGTAACTCTGTGAGATGAATTAACAGAACACAGAGCAGTTTCTCAGAAAGCTTCTTTCCAGTTTTGAACGGAAGATATTTTCTTTTTCACCATAGCCCTCTATGGGCTTCCAGATATCCCTTTGCCAATTCCACAAGAAGAGCCTTAGTCAAAGGCTTCTTGAAGGGAAAGATGTAACTCTGTGAGATGAATTAACAGAACACAGAGCAGTTTCTCAGAAAGCTTCTTTCCAGTTTTGAAGGGAAGATATTTCCTTTTTCAACATAGCCCGCTATGGGCTTCCAAATATCCTTTTGCCAAATCCACAAGAACAGCCTTAGCAAAAGGTTTCTTGAAGGGAAAGATGTAACTCTGTGAGATGAATTAACAGAACACAGAGCAGTTTCTCAGACAGCTTCTTTCCAGTTTTGAACGGAAGATATTTCGTTTTTCACCATAGCCCTCTAAGGGCTTCCAAATATCCCTTTTCCAATTCCACAAGAATAGCCTTAGCGAAAGGCTTCTTGAAGGGAAAGATGTAACTATGCGAGATGAATTAACAGAACACAGAGCAGTTTCACAGAAAGCTTCTTTCCAGTTTTGAACGGAAGATATTTCCTTTTTCACCATAGCCCTCTATGGGCTTCCAAATATCCCTTTGCAAATTCCACAAGAACAGCCCTAGCGAAAGATTTCTTGAAGGGAAAGATGTAATTCTGTGAGATGAATTAACAGAACACAGAGCAGTTTCTCAGACAGCTTCTTTCCAGTATTGAAGGGAAGATATTTCCGTTTTCAACATAGCCCTCTATGGGCTTCCAAATATCCTTTTGCCAATTCCACAAGAACAGCCTTAGCGTAAGGCTTCTTGAAGGGAAAGATGTAACTCTGTGAGATGAATTAACAGAACACAGAGCAGTTTCTCAGAAAGCTTCCTTCCAGTTTTGAATGGAAGTTATTTCCTTTTTCACCGTAGCCCTCTATGGGCTTCCAAATATCCCTTTGCCAATTCCACAAGAACAGCCTTAGCGAAAGGCTTCTTGAAGGGAAAGATGTAACTCTGTGAGATGAATTGAGAGAACACAGAGCAGTTTCTCAGAAAGCTTCTTTCCAGTTTTGAACGGAAGATATTTCCTTTTTCACCATAGCCCTCTATGGGCTTCCAAATATCCCTTTGCCAATTCCACAAGAACAGGCTTAGCGAAAGGTTTCCTGAAGGGAAAGATGTAACTCTGTGAGATGAAATAACAGAACACAGAGCAGTTTCTCAGAAAGATTCTTTCCAGTTTGGAACGGAAGGTATTTCCTTTTTCCCCATAGCCCTCTATGGGCTTTCAAATATCCCTATGCCAATTCCACAAGAACAGGCTTAGCGAAAGGCTTCTTGAAGGGAAAGATGTAACTCTGTGAGATGAATTAACAGAACACAGAGCTGTTTCTCAGAAAGCTTCTTTCCAGTTTTGAACGGAAGATATTTCCTTTTTCACCATAGCCGTCTATGGGCTTCCAAATATCCCTTTGCCAATTCCACAAGAACAGCCTTAGCGAAAGGCTGCTTGAAGGGAAAGATGTAACTCTGTGAGATGAATTAACAGAACACAGAGCACATTCTCAGAAAGCTTCCTTCCAGTTTTGAACGGAAGATATTTCCTTTTTCACCATAGCCCTCTATGGGCTTCCAGATATCCCTTTGCCAATTCCACAAGAAGAGCCTTAGCGAAAGGCTTCTTGAAGGGAAAGATGTAACTCTGTGAGAAGAATTAACAGAACACAGAGCAGTTTCTCAGAAAGCTTCTTTCCAGTTTTGAACGGAAGATATTTCCTTTTTCACCATAGCCCTCTAAGGGCTTCCAAATATCCCTTTGCCAATTCCACAAGAACAGCCTTAGCGAAAGGCTTCTTGAAGGGAAAGCTGTAACTCTGTGAGAAGAATTTACAGAACACAGAGCAGTTTCTCAGAAAGCTTGTTTCCAGTTTTGAACGGAAGATATTTCCTTTTTCACCATAGCCCTCAATGGGCTTCCAAATATCCCTTTGCCAATTCCACAAGAACAGCCTTAGCGAAAGGCTTCTTGAAGTGAAAGATGGAATTATGTGAGATGAATTAACAGAACACAGAGCAGTTTCTCAGAAAGCTTCTTTCCAGTTTTGAACGGAAGATATTTCCTTTTTCACCATAGCCCTCTATAGGTTTCCAAATATCCCTTTGCCAATTCCACAAGAACAGCCTTAGCGAAAGGCTTCTTGAAGCGAAAGATGTAACTCTGTGAGATGAATTAACAGAACACAGAGCAGTTTCTCAGAAAGCTTCTTTCCAGTTATGAACGGAAGATATTTCCTTTTTCACCATAGCCCTCTATGGGCTTCCAAATATCCCTTTTCCAATCCCACAAGAATAGCCTTAGCGAAAGGCTTCTTGAAGGGAAAGATGTAACTATGTGAGATGAATTGACAGAACACAGAGCAGTATCTCAGAAAGCTTCTTTCCAGTTTTGAACGGAAGATATTTCCTTTTTCACCGTATCCCTCTATGGGTTTCCAAATATCCCTTTGCCAATTCCACAAGAACAGCCTTAGCGAAAGGCTTCCTGAAGGGAAAGATGTAACACTGTGAGATGAATTAACAGAACACAGAGAAGTTTCTCAGAAAGCTTCTTTCCAGTTCTGAACGGAAGATATTTCCTTTTTCACCATAGCTCTCTGTGGCCTTCCAAATATCCCTTTGCCAATTCCACAAGAACAGCCTTAGCGACAGGCTTCTTGAAGGGAAAGATGTAACTCTGTGAGATGAATTAACAGAACACAGAGCAGTTTCTCAGAAAGCTTCTTTCCAGTTTTGAACGGAAGATATTTCCTTTTTCACCATAGCCCTCTATGGGCTTCCAAATATCCCTTTGCCAATTCCACAAGAACAGGCTTAGAGAAAGGCTTCCTGAAGGGAAAGATGTAACTCTGTGAGATGAAATAACAGAACACAGAGCAGTTTCTCAGAAAGATTCTTTCCAGTTTTGAACGGAAGATATTTCCTTTTTCACCATAGCATTCTATGGGCTTCCAGATATCCCTTTGCCAATTCCACAAGAATAGGTTAGCGAAAGTCTTCTTGAAGGGAAAGATGTAACTCTGTGAGATGAATTAACAGAACACAGAGCAGTTTCTCAGAAAGCTTCTTTCCAGTTTTGAACGGAAGATATTTCCTTTTTCACCATAGCCCTCTATGGGCTTCCAAATATCCCTTTGCCAATTCCACAGGAACAGCCTTAGCGAAAGGCTTCTTGAAGGGAAAGATGTAACTCTGTGAGATGAATTAACAGAACACAGAGCAGTTTCTCAGAAAGCTTCTTTCCAGTTTTCAACGGAAGATATTTCCTTTTTCACCATAGCCCTCTATGGGCTTCCAAATATCCCTTTGCCAATTCCACAAGAACAGCCTTAGCGAAAGGCTTCTTGAAGGAAATGATGTAACTCTGTGAGATGAAATAACAGAACACAGAGCTGTTTCTCAGAAAGATTCTTTCCAGTTTTGAACGGAAGATACTTCCTTTTTCACCAAAGCCTTTTATGGGCTTCCAAATATCCCTTTGCCAATTCCACAAGTACAGCCTTAGCGAAAGGCTTCTTGAAGGGAAAGATGTAACTCTGTGAGGTGAATTAACAGAACACAGAGCAGTTTCTCAGAAAGCTTCTTTCCAGTTTTGAACGGAAGATATTTCCTTTTTCACCATAGCCCTCTATGGGCTTCCAAATATCCCTTTGCCAATTCCACAAGAACAGCCTTAGCGAAAGGCTTCTTGAAGGGAAAGATGTAACTCTGTGAGATGAATTAACAGAACACAGAGCAGTTTCTCAGAATCCTCTTTCCAGCTTTTAACGGAAGATATTTCCTGTTTCACCATAGCCCTCTATGGGCTTCCAAATATCCCTTTGCCAATTCCACAAGAACAGCCTTAGCGAAAGGCTTCTTGAAGGGAAAGATGTAACTCTGTGAGATGAATTAACAGAACGCAGAGCAGTTTCTCAGAAAGCTTCTTTCCAGTTTTGAACGGAAGATATTTCCTGTTTCACCATAGCCCTCTATGGGCTTCCAAATATCCCATTGCCAATTCCACAGGAACAGCCTTAGCGAAAGGCTTCTTGAAGGGAAAGATGTAACTCTGTGAGATGAATTAACAGAACACAGAGCAGATTCTCACAAAGCTTCTTTCCAGTTTTGAACGGAAGATATTTCCTTTTTCACCATAGCCCTCTTTGGGCTTCCAAATATCCCTTTGCCAATTACACAAGAAGAGCCTTAGCGAAAGGCTTCTTGAAGGGAAAGATGTAAGTCTGTGAGATGAATTAAAAGAACACAGAGCAGTTTCTCAGAAAGCTTCTTTCCAGTTTTGAACGGAAGATATTTCATTTATCACCATTGCCCTCTATGGGCTTCCAAATATCCCTTTGCCAATTCCACAAGAATAGCTTTAGCGAAAGATTTCTTGAAGGGAATGATGTAACTCTGTGAGATGAATTAACAGAACACAGAGCAGTTTCTCAGAAAGCTTCTTTCCAGTTTTGAACGGAAGATATTTCCTTTTTCACCATAGACCTCTACGGGCTTCCAAATATCCCTTTGCCAATTTCACAAGAACAGCCTTAGAGAAAGGCTTCTTGAACGGAAAGATGTAACTCTGTGAGAAGAATTAACAGAGCACAGAGCAGTTTCTCAGAAAGCTTCTTTCCAGTTTTGAACGGAAGATATTTCCTTTTTCACCATAGCCCTCTATGGACTTCCAAATATCCCTTTGCCAATTCCACAAGAACAACCTTAGCGAAAGGGTTCTTGAAGATAAAGATGTAACTCTGTGAGACGAATTAACAGAACACAGAGCAGTTTCTCAGAAAGCTTCTTTCCAGTTTTGAACGGAAGATATTTCCTTTTTCACCCTAGCCCTCTATGGGCTTCCAAATATCCCTTTGCCAATTCCACAAGAACAGACTTAGCGAAAGGCTTCTTGAAGGGAAAGATGCAACTTCTTGAAGGGAAAGATGCAACTCTGTGAGATGAATTAACAGAACACAGAGCAGTTTCTCAGAAACCTCTTTCCAGTTTCTAACGGAAGATATTTCCTGCTTCACCAATGCCCTCTATGGGCTTCCAAATATCCCTTTGCCAATTCCACAAGAACAGCCTTAGCGAAAGGCTTCTTGAAGGGAAAGATGTAACTCTGTGAGATGAATTAACAGAGCGCAGAGCAGTTTCTCAGAAAGCTTCTTTCCAGTTTTGAACGGAAGATATTTCCTGTTTCAAAATAGCCCTCTATGGGCTTCCAAATATCCCTTTGCCAATTCCACAAGAACAGCCTTAGCGAAAGGCTTCTTGAAGGGAAAGATGTAACTCTGTGAGATGGATTAACAGAACACAGAGCAGCTTCTCAGAAAGCTTCTTTCCAGTTTTGAACGGAAGATATTTCCTTTTTCACCATAGCCCTCTATGGGCTTCCAAATATCCCTTTGCCAATTCCACAAGAACAGCCTTAGCGAAAGGCTTCCTGAAGGGAAAGATGTAACTCTCTGAGATGAAATAAGAGAACACAGAGCATTTTCTCAGAAAGATTCTTTCCAGTTTGGAACGGAAGGTGTTTCCTTTTTCCCCATAGCCCTCTATGGGCTTTCAAATATCCCTTTGCCAATTCCACAAGAACAGCCTTAGCGAAAGGCTTCTTGAAGGGAAAGATGTAACTCCGTGAGATGAATTAACAGAACACAGAGCTGTTTCTCAGAATGCTTCTTTCCAGTTTTGAACGGAAGATATTTCCTTTTTCACCATAGCCCTCTATGGGCTTCCAAATATCCCTTTGCCAATTCCACAAGAACAGCCTTTGCGAAAGGCTTCTTGAAGGGAAAGATGTAACTCTGTGAGATGAATTAACAGAACACAGAGCACATTCTCAGAAGGCTTCTTTCCAGTTTTGAACGGAAGATATTTCCTTTTTCACCATAGCATTCTAGGGGCTTCCAGATATCCCTTTGCCAATTCCACAAGAAGAGCCTTAGCGAAAGGCTTCTTGAAGGGAAAGATGTAACTCTGTGAGAAGAATTAACAGAACACAGAGCAGTTTCTCAGAAAGCTTCTTTCCAGTTTGGAACGGAAGATATTTCCTTTCTCACCAGAGCCCTCTAAGGGCTTCCAAATATCCCTTTGCCAATTCCACAAGAACAGCCTTAGCGAAAGGCTTCCTGAAGGGAAAGCTGTAACTCTGTGAGAAGAATTTACAGAACACAGAGCAGTTTCTCAGAAAGCTTCTTTCCAGTTTTGAACGGAAGATAGTTCCTTTTTCACCATAGCCCTCTCTGGGCTTCCAAATATCCCTTTGCCAATTCCACAAGAACAGCCTTAGCGAAAGGCTTCTTGAAGGGAAAGATGTAACTCTGTGAGATGAATTAACAGAACACAGAGCAGATTCTCAGAAAGCTTCTTTCCAGTTTTGAACGGAAGATATTTCCTTTTTCACCATAGCCTTCTATGGGCTTCCAAATATCCCTTTGCCAATTCCACAAGAACAGCCTTAGCGAAAGGCTTCTTGAAGGGAAAGAGTTAACTCTGTGAGATGAATTAACAGAACACAGAGCAGTTTCTCAGAAAGCTTCTTTCCAGTTTTGAACGGAAGATATTTCCTTTTTCACCGTAGCCCTCTATGGGCTTCCAAATATCCCTTTTCCAATTCCACAAGAATAGGTTAGCGAAAGGCTTCTTGAAGGGAAAGATGTAACTCTGTGAGATGAATTAACAGAACTCAGAGCAGTTTCTCAGAAAGCTTCTTTCCAGTTTTGAACGGAAGATATTTCCTTTTTCACCATAGCCCTCTATGGGCTTCCAAATATCCCTTTGCCAATTCCACAGGAACAGCCTTAGCGAAAGGCTTCTTAAAGTGAAAGATGTAACTCTGTGAGATGAATTAACAGAACACAGAGCAGTTTCTCAGAATGCTTCTTTCCAGTTTTCAACGGATGATATTTCCTATTTCACCATAGCCCTCTATGGGCTTCCAAATATCCCTTTGCCAATTCCACAAGAACAGCCTTAGCGAAAGGCTTCTTGAAGGGAAAGATGTAACTCTGTGTGATGAATTAACAGAACGCAGAGCAGTTTCTCAGAAAGCTTCTTTCCAGTTTTGAAAGGAAGATATTTCCTGTTTCACCATAGCCCTCTATGGGCTTCCAAATATCCCATTGCCAATTCCACAAGAACAGCCTTAGCGAAAGGCTTCTTGAAGGGAAAGATGTAACTCTGTGAGATGAATTAACAGAACACAGAGCAGCTTCTCAGAAAGCTTCTTTCCAGTTCTGAACGGAAGATATTTCCTTTTTCACCATAGCCCTCTATGGGCTTCCAAATATCCCTTTGCCAATTACACAAGAACAGCCTTAGCGAAAGGCTTCTTGAAGGGAAAGATGTAAGTCTGTGAGATGAATTAACAGAACACAGAGCAGTTTCTCAGAAAGCTTCTTTCCATTTTCGAACGGAACATATTTCCTTTTTCACCATAACCCTCTATAGGCTTCCAAATATCCCTTTGCCAATTCCACAAGAACAGCCTTAGCGAAAGGCTTCTTGAAGGGAAAGATGTAACTCTGTGAGATGATTTAACAGAACACAGAACAGTTTCTCAGAAAGCTTCTTTCCAGTTTTGAACGGAAGATATTTCCTTTTTCAAAATAGCCCTCTATGGGCTTCCAAATATCCCTTTGACAATTCCACAAGAATAGCCTTAGCGAAAGGCTTCTTGAAGGGAAAGATGTAACTCTGTGAGATGAATTAACAGAACACAGGGCAGTTTCTCAGAAAGCTTCTTTCCAGTTTTGAACGGCAGATATTTCCTTTTTCACCGTAGCCCTCTATGGCCTTCCAAATATCCCTTTGCCAATTCCACAAGAACAGCCTTAGCGAAAGGCTTCTTGAAGGGAAAGATGTAACTCTGTGAGATGAATTAACAGAACACAGAGCAGTTTCTCAGACAGCTTCTTTCCCGTTTTGAACGGAAGATATGTCCTTTTTCACCATAGCCTTCTATGGGCTTCCAAATATCCCTTTGACAATTCCACAAGAACAGCCTTAGCGAAAGGCTTCTTGAAGGGAAAGATGTAACTCTGTGAGATGAATTAACAGAACACAGAGCAGTTTCTCAGAAAGCTTCTTTCCAGTTTTGAACGGAAGATATTTCATTTTTCACCATAGCCCTCTATGGTCTTCTAAATATCCGTTTGCCAATTCCACAAGAACAGCCTAAGCGAAAGGCTTCTTAAAGGGAAAGATGTAACCCTGTGAGATGAATTAACAGAACACAGAGCAGTTTCTCACTAAGATTTTTCCAGTTTTGAACGGAAGATATTTCCTTTTTCACCATAACCCTCTTTGGGCTTCCAAATATCCCTTTGCCAATTCCACAAGAACAGCCTTAGCGAAAGACTTCTTGAAGGGAAAGATGTAACTCTGTGAGATGAATTAACAGAACACAGAGCAGTTTCTCAGAAAGCTTCTTTCCAGTTTTGAACGGAAGATATTTTCTTTTTCACCATAGCCCTCTATGGGCTTCCAGATATCCCTTTGCCAATTCCACAAGAAGAGCCTTAGTGAAAGGCTTCTTGAAGGGAAAGATGTAACTCTGTGAGATGAAATAACAGAACACAGAGCAGTTTCTCAGAAAGCTTCTTTCCAGTTTTGAAGGGAAGATATTTCCTTTTTCAACATAGCCCGCTATGGGCTTCCAAATATCCTTTTGCCAAATCCACAAGAACAGCCTTAGCAAAAGGTTTCTTGAAGGGAAAGATGTAACTCTGTGAGATGAATTAACAGAACACAGAGCAGTTTCTCAGACAACTTCTTTCCAGTTTTGAACGGAAGATATTTCGTTTTTCACCATAGCCCTCTAAGGGCTTCCAAATATCCCTTTTCCAATTCCACAAGAATAGCCTTAGCGAAAGGCTTCTTGAGGGGAAAGATGTAACTATGCGAGATGAATTAACAGAACACAGAGCAGATTCACAGAAAGCTTCTTTCCAGTTTTGAACGGAAGATATTTCCTTTTTCACCATAGCCCTCTATGGGCTTCCAAATATCCCTTTGCAAATTCCACAAGAACAGCCCTAGCGAAAGATTTCTTGAAGGGAAAGATGTAATTCTGTGAGATGAATTAACAGAACACAGAGCAGTTTCTCAGACAGCTTCTTTCCAGTTTTGAAGGGAAGATATTTCCGTTTTCAACATAGCCCGCTATGGGCTTCC
The DNA here is from genome assembly GCF_047675955.1 of Chlorocebus sabaeus. Taxonomy (NCBI): domain Eukaryota; kingdom Metazoa; phylum Chordata; class Mammalia; order Primates; family Cercopithecidae; genus Chlorocebus; species Chlorocebus sabaeus. Next base: position 41,246 of record NW_027327859.1, read on the forward strand.
AAATATCCTTTTGCCAATTCCACAAGAACAGCCTTAGCGTAAGGCTTCTTGAAGGGAAAGATGTAACTCTGTGAGATGAATTAACAGAACACAGAGAAGTTTCTCAGAAAGCTTCTTTCCAGTTCTGAACGGAAGATATTTCCTTTTTCACCATAGCTCTCTGTGGCCTTCCAAATATCCCTTTGCCAATTCCACAAGAACAGCCTTAGCGACAGGCTTCTTGAAGGGAAAGATGTAACTCTGTGAGATGAATTAACAGAACACAGAGCAGTTTCTCAGAAAGCTTCTTTCCAGTTTTGAACGGAAGATATTTCCTTTTTCACCATAGCCCTCTTAGGGCTTCCAAATATCCCTTTGCCAATTCCACAAGAACAGGCTTAGAGAAAGGCTTCCTGAAGGGAAAGATGTAACTCTGTGAGATGAAATAACAGAACACAGAGCAGTTTCTCAGAAAGATTCTTTCCAGTTTTGAACGGAAGATATTTCCTTTTTCACCATAGCATTCTATGGGCTTCCAGATATCCCTTTGCCAATTCCACAAGAATAGGTTAGCGAAAGTCTTCTTGAAGGGAAAGATGTAACTCTGTGAGATGAATTAACAGAACACAGAGCAGTTTCTCAGAAAGCTTCTTTCCAGTTTTGAACGGAAGATATTTCCTTTTTCACCATAGCCCTCTATGGGCTTCCAAATATCCCTTTGCCAATTCCACAGGAACAGCCTTAGCGAAAGGCTTCTTGAAGGGAAAGATGTAACTCTGTGAGATGAATTAACAGAACACAGAGCAGTTTCTCAGAATCCTCTTTCCAGTTTTTAACGGAAGATATTTCCTGTTTCACCATAGCCCTCTATGGGCTTCCAAATATCCCTTTGCCAATTCCACAAGAACAGCCTTAGCGAAAGGCTTCTTGAAGGGAAAGATGTAACTCTGTGAGATGAATTAACAGAACGCAGAGCAGTTTCTCAGAAAGCTTCTTTCCAGTTTTGAACGGAAGATATTTCCTGTATCACCATAGCCCTCTATGGGCTTCCAAATATCCCATTGCCAATTCCACAGGAACAGCCTTAGCGAAAGGCTTCTTGAAGGGAAAGATGTAACTCTGTGAGATGAATTAACAGAACACAGAGCAGATTCTCACAAAGCTTCTTTCCAGTTTTGAACGGAAGATATTTCCTTTTTCACCATAGCCCTCTTTGGGCTTCCAAATATCCCTTTGCCAATTACACAAGAAGAGCCTTAGCGAAAGGCTTCTTGAAGGGAAAGATGTAAGTCTGTGAGATGAATTAAAAGAACACAGAGCAGTTTCTCAGAAAGCTTCTTTCCAGTTTTGAACGGAAGATATTTCATTTATCACCATTGCCCTCTATGGGCTTCCAAATATCCCTTTGCCAATTCCACAAGAATAGCTTTAGCGAAAGATTTCTTGAAGGGAATGATGTAACTCTGTGAGATGAATTAACAGAACACAGAGCAGTTTCTCAGAAAGCTTCTTTCCAGTTTTAAACGGAAGATATTTCCTTTTTCACCATAGACCTCTACGGGCTTCCAAATATCCCTTTGCCAATTTCACAAGAACAGCCTTAGAGAAAGGCTTCTTGAACGGAAAGATGTAACTCTGTGAGAAGAATTAACAGAGCACAGAGCAGTTTCTCAGAAAGCTTCTTTCCAGTTTCGAACGGAAGATATTTCCTTTTTACCGTAGCCCTCTATGGGCTTCCAAATGTCCCTTTGCCAATTCCACAAGAACAGCCTTAACGAAAGGCTTCTCGAAGGGAAAGATGTAACTCTGTGAGATGAATTAACAGAACACAGAGCAGTTTCTCAGAAAGCTTCTTTCCAGTTTTGAACGGAAGATATTTCCTTTTTCACTATAGCCCTCTATGTTCTTCCAAATATTAATTTGCCAATTCCACAAGAACAGCCTTAGCGAAAGGCTTCTTGAAGCGAAAGATGTAACTCTGTGAGATGAATTAACAGAAAACAGAGCAGTTTCTCAGAAAGCTTCTTTCCAGTTTTGAACGGAAGATATTTCCTTTTTCACCATAGCCCTCTATGGACTTCCAAATATCCCTTTGCCAATTCCACAAGAACAACCTTAGCAAAAGGGTTCTTGAAGATAAAGATGTAACTCTGTGAGACGAATTAACAGAACACAGAGCAGTTTCTCAGAAAGCTTCTTTCCAGTTTTGAACGGAAGATATTTCCTTTTTCACCCTAGCCCTCTATGGGCTTCCAAATATCCCTTTGCCAATTCCACAAGAACAGACTTAGCGAAAGGCTTCTTGAAGGGAAAGATGCAACTTCTTGAAGGGAAAGATGCAACTCTGTGAGATGAATTAACAGAACACAGAGCAGTTTCTCAGAAACCTCTTTCCAGTTTCTAACGGAAGATATTTCCTGCTTCACCAATGCCCTCTATGGGCTTCCAAATATCCCTTTGCCAATTCCACAAGAACAGCCTTAGCGAAAGGCTTCTTGAAGGGAAAGATGTAACTCTGTGAGATGAATTAACAGAGCGCAGAGCAGTTTCTCAGAAAGCTTCTTTCCAGTTTTGAACGGAAGATATTTCCTGTTTCAAAATAGCCCTCTATGGGCTTCCAAATATCCCTTTGCCAATTCCACAAGAACAGCCTTATTGAAAGGCTTCTTGAAGGGAAAGATGTAACTCTGTGAGATGGATTAACAGAACACAGAGCAGCTTCTCAGAAAGCTTCTTTCCAGTTTTGAACGGAAGATATTTCCTTTTTCACCATAGCCCTCTATGGGCTTCCAAATATCCCTTTGCCAATTCCACAAGAACAGGCTTAGCGAAAGGCTTCCTGAAGGGAAAGATGTAACTCTCTGAGATGAAATAAGAGAACACAGAGCATTTTCTCAGAAAGATTCTTTCCAGTTTGGAACGGAAGGTATTTCCTTTTTCCCCATAGCCCTCTATGGGCTTTCAAATATCCCTTTGCCAATTCCACAAGAACAGCCTTAGCGAAAGGCTTCTTGAAGGGAAAGATGTAACTCCGTGAGATGAATTAACAGAACACAGAGCTGTTTCTCAGAATGCTTCTTTCCAGTTTTGAACGGAAGATATTTCCTTTTTCACCATAGCCCTCTATGGGCTTCCAAATATCCCTTTGCCAATTCCACAAGAACAGCCTTAGCGAAAGGCTTCTTGAAGGGAAAGATGTAACTCTGTGAGATGAATTAACAGAACACAGAGCACATTCTCAGAAGGCTTCTTTCAGTTTTGAACGGAAGATATTTCCTTTTTCACCATAGCATTCTAGGGGCTTCCAGATATCCCTTTGCCAATTCCACAAGAAGAGCCTTAGCGAAAGGCTTCTTGAAGGGAAAGATGTAACTCTGTGAGAAGAATTAACAGAACACAGAGCAGTTTCTCAGAAAGCTTCTTTCCAGTTTGGAACGGAAGATATTTCCTTTCTCACCAGAGCCCTCTAAGGGCTTCCAAATATCCCTTTGCCAATTCCACAAGAACAGCCTTAGCGAAAGGCTTCCTGAAGGGAAAGCTGTAACTCTGTGAGAAGAATTTACAGAACACAGAGCAGTTTCTCAGAAAGCTTCTTTCCAGTTTTGAACGGAAGATATTTCCTTTTTCACCATAGCCCTCTCTGGGCTTCCAAATATCCCTTTGCCAATTCCACAAGAACAGCCTTAGCGAAAGGCTTCTTGAAGGGAAAGATGTAACTCTGTGAGATGAATTAACAGAACACAGAGCAGATTCTCAGAAAGCTTCTTTCCAGTTTTGAACGGAAGATATTTCCTTTTTCACCATAGCCTTCTATGGGCTTCCAAATATCCCTTTGCCAATTCCACAAGAACAGCCTTAGCGAAAGGCTTCTTGAAGGGAAATAGTTAACTCTGTGAGATGAATTAACAGAACACAGAGCAGTTTCTCAGAAAGCTTCTTTCCAGTTTTGAACGGAAGATATTTCCTTTTTCACCGTAGCCCTCTATGGGCTTCCAAATATCCCTTTTCCAATTCCACAAGAATAGGTTAGCGAAAGGCTTCTTGAAGGGAAAGATGTAACTCTGTGAGATGAATTAACAGAACACAGAGCAGTTTCTCAGAAAGCTTCTTTCCAGTTTTGAACGGAAGATATTTCCTTTTTCACCATAGCCCTCTATGGGCTTCCAAATATCCCTTTGCCAATTCCACAGGAACAGCCTTAGCGAAAGGCTTCTTAAAGTGAAAGATGTAACTCTGTGAGATGAATTAACAGAACACAGAGCAGTTTCTCAGAAAGCTTCTTTCCAGTTTTCAACGGAAGATATTTCCTATTTCACCATAGCCCTCTATGGGCTTCCAAATATCCCTTTGCCAATTCCACAAGAACAGCCTTAGCGAAAGGCTTCTTGAAGGGAAAGATGTAACTCTGTGTGATGAATTAACAGAACGCAGAGCAGTTTCTCACAAAGCTTCTTTCCAGTTTTGAAAGGAAGATATTTCCTGTTTCACCATAGCCCTCTATGGGCTTCCAAATATCCCATTGCCAATTCCACAAGAACAGCCTTAGCGAAAGGCTTCTTGAAGGGAAAGATGTAACTCTGTGAGATGAATTAACAGAACACAGAGCAGCTTCTCAGAAAGCTTCTTTCCAGTTCTGAACGGAAGATATTTCCTTTTTCACCATAGCCCTCTATGGGCTTCCAAATATCCCTTTGCCAATTACACAAGAACAGCCTTAGCGAAAGGCTTCTTGAAGGGAAAGATGTAAGTCTGTGAGATGAATTAACAGAACACAGAGCAGTTTCTCAGACAGCTTCTTTCCCGTTTTGAACGGAAGATATGTCCTTTTTCACCATAGCCTTCTATGGGCTTCCAAATATCCCTTTGACAATTCCACAAGAACAGCCTTAGCGAAAGGCTTCTTGAAGGGAAAGATGTAACTCTGTGAGATGAATTAACAGAACACAGAGCAGTTTCTCAGAAAGCTTCTTTCCAGTTTTGAACGGAAGATATTTCATTTTTCACCATAGCCCTCTATGGTCTTCTAAATATCCGTTTGCCAATTCCACAAGAACAGCCTAAGCGAAAGGCTTCTTAAAGGGAAAGATGTAACCCTGTGAGATGAATTAACAGAACACAGAGCAGTTTCTCACTAAGATTTTTCCAGTTTTGAACGGAAGATATTTCCTTTTTCACCATAACCCTCTTTGGGCTTCCAAATATCCCTTTGCCAATTCCACAAGAACAGCCTTAGCGAAAGACTTCTTGAAGGGAAAGATGTAACTCTGTGAGATGAATTAACAGAACACAGAGCAGATTCTCAGAAAGCTTCTTTCCAGTTTTGAACGGAAGATATTTCTTTTTCACCATAGCCCTCTATGGGCTTCCAAATATCCCTTTGCCAATTCCACAAGAACAGCCTTAGCGAAAGGCTTCTTGAAGGGAAAGAGTTAACTCTGTGAGATGAATTAACAGAACACAGAGCAGTTTCTCAGAAAGCTTCTTTCCAGTTTTGAACGGAAGATATTTCCTTTTTCACCGTAGCCCTCTATGGGCTTCCAAATATCCCTTTTCCAATTCCACAAGAATAGGTTAGCGAAAGTCTTCTTGAAGGGAAAGATGTAACTCTGTGAGATGAATTAACAGAACACAGAGCAGTTTCTCAGAAACCTTCTTTCCAGTTTTGAACGGAAGATATTTCCTTTTTCACCATAGCCCTCTATGGGCTTCCAAATATCCCTTTGCCAATTCCACAGGAACAGCCTTAGCGAAAGGCTTCTTGAAGGGAAAGATGTAACTCTGTGAGATGAATTAACAGAACACAGAGCAATTTCTCTGAAAGCTTCTTTCCAGTTTTCAATGGAAGATATTTCCTTTTTCACCATAGCCCTCTATGGGCTTCCAAATATCCCTTTGCCAATTCCACAAGAACAGCCTTAGCGAAAGGCTTCTTGAAGGAAATGATGTAACTCTGTGAGATGAATTAACAGAACACAGAGCAGTTTCTCAGAAAGCTTCTTTCCAGTTTTGAACGGAAGATATTTCCTTTTTCACCATAGCCCTCTATGGGCTTCCAAATATCCCTTTGCCAATTCCACAAGAACAGCCTTAGCGAAAGGCTTCTTGAAGGGAAAGATGTAACTCTGTGAGATGAATTAACAGAACACAGAGCAGTTTCTCAGAAACCTCTTTCCAGTTTTTAACGGAAGATATTTCCTGTTTCACCATAGCCCTCTATGGGCTTCCAAATATCCCTTTGCCAATTCCACAAGAACAGCCTTAGCGAAAGGCTTCTTGAAGGGAAAGATGTAACTCTGTGAGATGAATTAACAGAACGCAGAGCAGTTTCTCAGAAAGCTTCTTTCCAGTTTTGAACGGAAGATATTTCCTGTTTCACCATAGCCCTCTATGGGCTTCCAAATATCCCATTGCCAATTCCACAAGAACAGCCTTAGCGAAAGGCTTCTTGAAGGGAAAGATGTAACTCTGTGAGATGAATTAACAGAACACAGAGCAGATTCTCACAAAGCTTCTTTCCAGTTTTGAACGGAAGATATTTCCTTTTTCACCATAGCCCTCTTTGGGCTTCCAAATATCCCTTTGCCAATTACACAAGAACAGCCTTAGCGAAAGGCTTCTTGAAGGGAAAGATGTAAGTCTGTGAGATGAATTAAAAGAACACAGAGCAGTTTCTCAGAAAGCTTCTTTCCAGTTTTGAACGGAAGATATTTCATTTATCACCATTGCCCTCTATGGGCTTCCAAATATCCCTTTGCCAATTCCACAAGAATAGCTTTAGCGAAAGATTTCTTGAAGGGAATGATGTAACTCTGTGAGATGAATTAACAGAACACAGAGCAGTTTCTCAGAAAGCTTCTTTCCAGTTTTGAACGGAAGATATTTCCTTTTTCACCATAGACCTCTACGGGCTTCCAAATATCCCTTTGCCAATTTCACAAGAACAGCCTTAGAGAAAGGCTTCTTGAACGGAAAGATGTAACTCTGTGAGAAGAATTAACAGAGCACAGAGCAGTTTCTCAGAAAGCTTCTTTCCAGTTTCGAACGGAAGATATTTCCTTTTTCACCGTAGCCCTCTATGGGCTTCCAAATGTCCCTTTGCCAATTCCACAAGAACAGCCTTAACGAAAGGCTTCTCGAAGGGAAAGATGTAACTCTGTGAGATGAATTAACAGAACACAGAGCAGTTTCTCAGAAAGCTTCTTTCCAGTTTTGAACGGAAGATATTTCCTTTTTCACCATAGCCCTCTATGTTCTTCCAAATATTAATTTGCCAATTCCACAAGAACAGCCTTAGCGAAAGGCTTCTTGAAGCGAAAGATGTAACTCTGTGAGATGAATTAACAGAAAACAGAGCAGTTTCTCAGAAAGCTTCTTTCCAGTTTTGAACGGAAGATATTTCCTTTTTCACCATAGCCCTCTATGGACTTCCAAATATCCCTTTGCCAATTCCACAAGAACAACCTTAGCGAAAGGGTTCTTGAAGATAAAGATGTAACTCTGTGAGACGAATTAACAGAACACAGAGCAGTTTCTCAGAAAGCTTCTTTCCAGTTTTGAACGGAAGATATTTCCTTTTTCACCATAGCCCTCTATGGGCTTCCAAATATCCCTTTGCCAATTCCACAAGAACAGACTTAGCGAAAGGCTTCTTGAAGGGAAAGATGTAACTCTGTGAGATGATTTAACAGAACACAGAACAGTTTCTCAGAAAGCTTCTTTCCAGTTTTGAACGGAAGATATTTCCTTTTTCAAAATAGCCCTCTATGGGCTTCCAAATATCCCTTTGACAATTCCACAAGAATAGCCTTAGCGAAAGGCTTCTTGAAGGGAAAGATGTAACTCTGTGAGATGAATTAACAGAACACAGAGCAGTTTCTCAGAAAGCTTCTTTCCAGTTTTGAACGGAAGATATTTCCTTTTTCACCATAGCCCTCTATGGCCTTCCAAATATCCCTTTGCCAATTCCACAAGAACAGCCTTAGCGAAAGGCTTCTTGAAGGGAAAGATGTAACTCTGTGAGATGAATTAACAGAACACAGAGCAGTTTCTCAAAAAGATTCTTTCCAGTTTTGAACGGAAGATATTTCCTTTATCAGCATTGCCCTCTATGGGCTTCCAAATATCCCTCTGCCAATTCCACAAGAATAGCTTTAGCGAAAGATTTCTTGAAGGGAAAGATGGAACTCTGTGAGATGAATTAACAGAACACAGAGCAGTTTCTCAGAAAGCTTCTTTCCAGTTTTGAACGGAAGATATTTCCTTTTTCACCATAGACCTCTACGGGCTTCCAAATATCCCTTTGCCAATTTCACAAGAATAGCATTAGCGAAAGGCTTCTTGAAGGGAAAGATGTAGCTCTGTGAGATGAATTAACAGAACACAGAGCAGTTTCTCAGAAAGCTTCTTTCCAGTTTCGAACGGAAGATAATTCCTTTTTCACCGTAGCCCTCTATGGGCTTCCAAATGTCCCTTTGCCAATTCCACAAGAACAGCCTTAGCGAAAGGCTTCTTGAAGCGAAAGATGTAACTCTGTGAGATGAATTAACAGAACACAGAGCAGTTTCTCAGAAAGCTTCTTTCCAGTATTGAACGGAAGATATTTCCTTTTTCACCGTAGCCCTCTATGGGCTTCCAAATATCCCTTTGCCAATTCCACAAGAACAGCCTTAGCGAAAGGCTTCTGGAAGGGAAAGATGTAACTCTGTGAGATGAATTAACAGAACACTGAGCAGTTTCTCAGAAAGCTTCTTTCCAGTTTTGAACGGAAGATATTTCCTTTTTCACCATAGCCCTCTATGGGCTTCCAAATATCCATTTGCCAATTCCACAAGAACAGCTTTAGCGAAAGGCTTCTTGAAGGGAAAGATCTAACTCTGTGAGATGAATTAACAGAACACAGAGCAGTTTCACAGAAAGCTTCTTTCCAGTTTTGAACGGAAGATATTTCCTTTTTCACCATAGCCCTGTATGGACTTCCAAATATCCCTTTGCCATCTCCACAAGAACAGCCTTAGCGAAAGGCTTATTGAAGGGAAAGATGTAACTCTCTGAGATGAATTAACAGAACACAGAGCAGTTTCTCAGATAGCTTCTTTCCAGTTTTGAACGGAAGATACTTCCTTTTTCACCATATCCCTCTATGGTCTTCCAAATATCCCTTCGCCAATTCCACAAGAACAGCCTTAGCGAAAGTCTTTTGAAGGGAAAGATGTAACTCTGTGAGATGAATTAACAGAACAGGGAGCAGTTTCTCAGAAAGCTTCTTTCCAGTTTTGAACGGACGATATTTCCTTTATCACCATAGCCCTCTATGGGCGTCCAAATATCCCTTTGCCAATTCCACAAGAACAGCTTTAGCGAAAGATTTCTTGAAGGGAAAGATGTAACTCTGTGAGATGAATTAACAGAACACAGAGCAGTTTCTCAGAAAGCTTCTTTCCAGTTTTGAACGGAAGATATTTCCTTTTTCACCATAGCCCTCTATGGGCTTCCAAATATCCCTTTGCCAATTCCACAAGAACAGCCTTAGCGATAGGCTTCCTGAAGGGAAAGATGTAACTCTGTGATATGAATTAACAGAACACAGAGCAGTTTCTCAGAAAGCTTGTTTCCAGTTTGGAATGGAAGGTATTTCCTTTTTTCCCATAGCCCTCTATGGGCTTCCAAATATCCCTTTGCCAATTCCACAAGAACAGCTTTAGCGAAAGGCTTTTTGAAGGTAAACATGTAACTCTGTGAGATGAATTAACAGAACACAGAGCAGTTTCTCAGAAAGCTTCTTTCCAGTTTTGAACGGAAGATATTTCCTTTTTCACCATAGCCCTCTATGGGCTTCCAAATATCCCTTTGCCAATTCCACAAGAACAGTCTTAGCGAAAGGCTTCTTGAAGGGAAAGATGTAACTCTGTGAGATGAATTAACAGAACACAGAGCAGTTTCTCAGAAAGCTTCCTTCCAGTTTTCAACGGAAGATATTTCCTTTTTCAACATAGCCTTCTATGGGCTTCCAAATATCCCTTTGCCAATTCCACAAGAACAGCCTTAGCGAAAGGATTCCTGAAGGGAAAGATGTAACTCTGTGAGATGAATTAACAGAACACAGAGCAGTTTCTCAGAAAGCTTCTTTCCAGTTCTGAACGGAAGATATTTCCTTTTTCACCATAGCTCTCTGTGGCCTTCCAAATATCCCTTTGCCAATTCCACAAGAACAGCCTTAGCGAAAAGCTTCTTGAAGGGAAAGATGTAACTCTGTGAGATGAATTAACAGAACACAGAGCAGTTTCTCAGAAAGCTTCTTTCCAGTTTTGAACGGAAGGTATTTCCTTTTTCACCACAGCCCTCTATGGGCTTCCAAATATCCCTTTGCCAATTCCACAAGAACAGCCTTAGCGAAAGGATTCCTGAAGGGAAAGATGTAACTCTGTGAGATGAATTAACAGAACACAGAGCAGTTTCTCAGAAAGCTTCTTTCCAGTTTTGAACGGAAGATATTTCCTGTTTCACCATAGCCCTCTATGGGCTTCCAAATATCCCTTTGCCAATTCCACAAGAACAACCTTAGCGAAAGGCTTCTTGAAGGGAAAGATGTAACTTTTTGAGATGAATTAAGAGAACACACAGCAGTTTCTCAGAAAGCTTCTTTCCAGTTTTGAACGGAAGATATTTCCTTTTTCACCATAGCCCTCTATGGGCTTCCAAATATCCCTTTGCCAATTCCACAAGAACAGCCTTAGCGAAAGTCTTTTGAAGGGAAAGATGTAACTCTGTGAGATGAATTAACAGAACACTGAGCAGTTTCTCAGAAAGGTTCTTTCCAGTTTTGAGCGGAAGATATTTCCTTTTTCACCATAGCCCTCTATGGGCTGCCAAATATCCCTTTGCCAATTCCACAAGAACAGCCTTAGCGAAAGGCTTCTTGAAATGAAAGATGTAACTCTGTGAGATGAATTAACAGAACACAGAGCAGTTTCTCAGAAATCTTCTTTCCTGTTTTGAACGAAAGATATTTCCTTTTTTACCATAGCCCTCTATGGTCTTCCAAATATCCCTTTGCCAATTCCACAAGAACAGAATTAGCGAAAGGCTTCTTGAAGGGAATGATGTAACTCTGTGAGAAGAATTAAAAGAACACAGAGTAGTTTCTCAGAAAGCTTCTTTCCAGTTTTGAACGGAAGATACTTCCTTTTTCACCAAACCCTCTATGGGCTTCCAAATATCCCTTTGCCAATTCCACAAGAACAGCCTTAGCGAAAGGCTTCTTGAAGGGAAAGATGTAACTTTGTGAGATTAATTAACAGAACACACAGCAGTTTCTCAGAAAGCTTCTTTCCAGTTTTGAGCGGAAGATATTTCCTTTTTCACCATAGCCCTCTATGGGCTTCCAAATATCCCTTTGCCAATTCCACAAGAACAGCCTTAGCGAAAGGCTTCTTGAAAGGAAAGATGTAACTCTGTGAGATGAATTAACAGAACACAGAGCAGTTTCTCAGAAATCTTCTTTCCTGTTTTGAACGAAAGATATTTCCTTTTTTACCATAGCCCTCTATGGGCTTCCAAATATCCCTTTGCCGATTCCACAAGAACAGCCTTAGCGAAAGGCTTCTTGAAGGGAATGATGTAACTCTGTGAGAAGAATTAAAAGAACACAGAGCAGTTTCTCAGAAAGTTTCTTTCCAGTTTTGAACGGAAGATATTTTCTTTTTCACCAAACCCTCTATGGGGTTCCAAATATCCCTTTGCCAATTCTACAAGAACAGCCTTAGCGAAAGGCTTCTTGAAGGGAAAGATGTAACTTTGTGAGATGAATTAACAGAACACAGAGCAGTTTCTCAGAAAGCTTCTTTCCAGTTTCGAACGGAAGATATTTCCTTTTTCAACGTAGCCCTCTATGGGCTTCCCAATATCCCTTTGCCAATTCCACAAGAACAGCCTTAGAGAAAGGCTTCTCGAAGGGAAAGATGTAACTCTGTGAGATGAATTAACAGAACACAGAGCAGTTTCTCAGAAAGCTTCTTTCCAGTTTTGAACGGAAGATATTTCCTTTTTCACCATAGCCCTCTATGGGCTTCCAAATATTCCTTTGCCAATTCCACAAAAACAGCCTTAGCGAAAGGCTTCTTGAAGCGAAAGATGTAACTCTGTGAGATGAATTAACAGAACACAGAGCAGTTTCTCAGAAAGCTTCTTTCCAGTTTTGAACGGAAGATATTTCCTTTTTCACCATAGAACTCTATGGGCTTCCAAATACCCCTTGGCCAATTCCACAAGAACAGCCTTAGCGAAAGGCTTCCTGAAGGGAAAGATGTAACTCTGTGAGATGAATTAACAGAACACAGAGCAGTTTCTCAGAAAGCTTCTTTCCAGTTTGGAATGGAAGGTATTTCCTTTTTTCCAATAGCCCTCTATGGGCTTCCAAATATCCCTTTGCCAATTCCACAAGAACAGCCTTAGCGAAAGGCTTCTTGAAGGTAAAGATGTAACTCTGTGAGATGAATTAACAGAACACAGAGCAGTTTCTCAGAAAGCTTCTTTCCAGTTTTGAACGGAAGATATTTCCTTTTTCACCATAGCCCTCTATGGGCTTCCAAATATCCCTTTGCCAATTCCACAAGAACAGTCTTAGCGAAAGGCTTCTTGAAGGGAAAGATGTAACTCTGTGAGATGAATTAACAGAACACAGAGCAGTTTCTCAGAAAGCTTCTTTCCAGTTTTGAACGGAAGATATTTCCTTTTTCAACATAGCCTTCTATGGGCTTCCAAATATCCCTTTGCCAATTCCACAAGAACAGCCTTAGCGAAAGTCTTCTTGAAGGGAAAGATGTAACTCTGTGAGATGAATTAAAAGAACTCAGAGCAGTTTCTCAGAAAGATTCTTTCCAGTTCTGAACGGAAGATATTTCCTTTTTCACCAAAGACCTCTACGGGCTTTCAAATATCCCTTTGCCAATTTCACAAGAACAGCCTTAGCGAAAGTCTTCTTGAAGGGAAAGATGTAACTCTGTGAGATGAATTAAAAGAACTCAGAGCAGTTTCTCAGAAAGCTTCTTTCCAGTTTCGAACGGAAGATATTTCCTTTTTCACCGTAGCCCTCTATGGGCTTCCCAATATCCCTTTGCCAATTCCACAAGAACAGCCTTAGCGAAAGGCTTCTCGAAGGGAAAGATGTAACTCTGTGAGATGAATTAACAGAACACAGAGCAGTTTCTCAGAAAGCTTCTTTCCAGTTTTGAACGGAAGATATTTCCTTTTTCACCATAGCCCTCTATGGGCTTCCAAATATTCCTTTGCCAATTCCACAAAAACAGCCTTAGCAAAAGGCTTCTTGAAGCGAAAGATGTAACTCTGTGAGATGAATTAACAGAACACAGAGCAGTTTCTCAGAAAGCTTCTTTCCAGTTTTGAACGGAAGATATTTCCTTTTTCACCATAGAACTCTATGGGCTTCCAAATATCCCTTTGCCAATTCCACAAGAACAGCCTTAGCGAAAGGCTTCCTGAAGGGAAAGATGTAACTCTGTGAGGTGAATTAACAGAACACAGAGCAGTTTCTCAGAAAGCTTCTTTCCAGTTTTGAACGGAAGATATTTCCTTTTTCACCATAGCCCTCTATGGGCTTCCAAATATCCCTTTGCCAATTCCACAAGAACAGCCTTAGCGAAAGGCTTCTTGAAGGGAAAGATGTAACACTGTGAGATGAATTAACAGAACACAGAGCAGATTCTCAGAAAGCTTCTTTCCAGTTTTGAACGGAAGATATTTCCTTTTTCACCATAGCCCTCTATGGGCTTCCAAATATCCCTTTGCCAATTCCACAAGAACAGCCTTAGCGAAAGGCTTCTTGAAGGGAAAGATGTAACTTTGTGAGATTAATTAACAGAACACACAGCAGTTTCTCAGAAAGCTTCTTTCCAGTTTTGAGCGGAAGATATTTCCTTTTTCACCATAGCCCTCTATGGGCTTCCAAATATCCCTTTGCCAATTCCACAAGAACAGCCTTAGCGAAAGGCTTCTTGAAAGGAAAGATGTAACTCTGTGAGATGAATTAACAGAACACAGAGCAGTTTCTCAGAAATCTTCTTTCCTGTTTTGAACGAAAGATATTTCCTTTTTTACCATAGCCCTCTAAGGGCTTCCAAATATCCCTTTGCCGATTCCACAAGAACAGCCTTAGCGAAAGGCTTCTTGAAGGGAATGATGTAACTCTGTGAGAAGAATTAAAAGAACACAGAGCAGTTTCTCAGAAAGCTTCTTTCCAGTTTTGAACGGAAGATATTTCCTTTTTCACCAAACCCTCTATGGGCTTCCAAATATCCCTTTGCCAATTCTACAAGAACAGCCTTAGCGAAAGGCTTCTTGAAGGGAAAGATGTAACTTGGTGAGATGAATTAACAGAACACAGAGCAGTTTCTCAGAAAGCTTCTTTCCAGTTTCGAACGGAAGATATTTCCTTTTTCAACTTAGCCCTCTATGGGCTTCCCAATATCCCTTTGCCAATTCCACAAGAACAGCCTTAGCGAAAGGCTTCTCGAAGGGAAAGATGTAACTCTGTGAGATGAATTAACAGAACACAGAGCAGTTTCTCAGAAAGCTTCTTTCCAGTTTTGAACGGAAGATATTTCCTTTTTCACCATAGCCCTCTATGGGCTTCAAAATATTCCTTTGCCAATTCCACAAAAACAGCCTTAGCGAAAGGCTTCTTGAAGCGAAAGATGTAACTCTGTGAGATGAATTAACAGAACACAGAGCAGTTTCTCAGAAAGCTTCTTTCCAGTTTTGAACGGAAGATATTTCCTTTTTCACCATAGAACTCTATGGGCTTCCAAATATCCCTTTGCCAATTCCACAAGAACAGCCTTATGGAAAGGCTTCCTGAAGGGAAAGATGTAACTCTGTGAGATGAATTAACAGAACACAGAGCAGTTTCTCAGAAAGCTTCTTTCCAGTTTGGAATGGAAGGTATTTCCTTTTTTCCAATAGCCCTCTATGGGCTTCCAAATATCCCTTTGCCAATTCCACAAGAACAGCCTTAGCGAAAGGCTTCTTGAAGGTAAAGATGTAACTCTGTGAGATGAATTTACAGAACACAGAGCAGTTTCTCAGAAAGCTTCTTTCCAGTTTTGAACGGAAGATATTTCCTTTTTCACCATAGCCCTCTATGGGCTTCCAAATATCCCTTTGCCAATTCCACAAGAACAGTCTTAGCGAAAGGCTTCTTGAAGGGAAAGATGTAACTCTGTGAGATGAATTAACAGAACACAGAGCAGTTTCTCAGAAAGCTTCTTTCCAGTTTTGAACGGAAGATATTTCCTTTTTCAACATAGCCTTCTATGGGCTTCCAAATATCCCTTTGCCAATTCCACAAGAACAGCCTTAGCGAAAGGATTCCTGAAGGGAAAGATGTAACTCTGTGAGATGAATTAACAGAACACAGAGCAGGTTCTCAGAAAGTTTCTTTCCAGTTTTGAACGGAAGATACTTCCTTTTTCACCATAGCCCTCTATGGGCTTCCAAATATACCTTTGCCAATTCCACAAGAACAGCCTTAGCGAAAGTCTTTTGAAGGGAAAGATGTAACTCTGTGAGATGAATTAACAGAACACAGAGCATTTTCTCAGAAATCTTCTTTCCAGTTTTGAACGGAAGATATTTCCTTTTTCACCATAGCCCTCTATGGGCTTCCAAATATCCCTTTGCCAATTCCACAAGAACAGCCTTAGCGAAAGGCTTCTTGAAGGGAAAGATGTAACTCTGTGAGATGAATTAACAGAACACAGAGCAGATCCTCAGAAAGCTTCTTTCCAGTTTTGAACGGAAGATATTTCCTTTTTCAACATAGCCTTCTAAGGGCTTCCAAATATCCCTTTGCCAATTCCACATGAACAGCCTTAGCGAAAGGCTTCCTGAAGGGAAAGATGTAACTCTGTGAGATGTATTAACAGAACACAGAGAAGTTTCTCAGAAGGCCTCTTTCCAGTTCTGAACCGAAGATATTTCCTTTTTCACCATAGCTCTCTGTGGCCTTCCAAATATCCCTTTGCCAATTCCACAAGAACAGCCTTAGCGAAAAGCTTCTTGAAGGGAAAGATGTAACTCTGTGATATGAATTAACAGAACACAGAGCAGTTTCTCAGAAAGCTTCTTTCCAGTTTTGAACGGAAGGTATTTCCTTTTTCACCATAGCCCTCTATGGGCTTCCAAATATCCCTTTGCCAATTCCACAAGAACAGCCTTAGCGAAAGGCTTCTTGAAGGGAAAGATGTAACTCTGTGAGAAGAATTAAAAGAACACAGAGCAGTTTCTCAGAAAGCTTCTTTCCAGTTTTGAACGGAAGATATTTCCTTTTTCACCAAACCCTCTATGGGCTTCCATATATCCCTTTGCCAATTCCACAAGAACAGCCTTAGCGAAAGGCTTCTTGAAGGGAAAGATGTAACTCTGTGAGATGAATTAACAGAACACAGAGCAGTTTCTCAGAAAGCTTCTATGCAGTTTCGAACGGAAGATATTTCCTTTTTCACCGTAGCCCTCTATGGGCTTCCAAAAGTCCCTTTGCCAATTCCACAAGAACAGCCTTAGCGAAAGGCTTCTCGAAGGGAAAGATGTAACTCTGTGAGATGAATTAACAGAACACAGAGCAGTTTCTCAGAAAGCTTCTTTCCAGTTTTGAACGGAAGATATTTCCTTTTTCACCATAGCCCTCTATGGGCTTCCAAATATTCCTTTGCCAATTCCACAAGAACAGCCTTAGCGAAAGGCTTCTTGAAGCGAAAGATGTAACTCTGTGAGATGAATTAACAGAACACAGAGCAGTTTCTCAGAAAGCTTCTTTCCAGTTTTCAACGGAAGATATTTCCTTTTTCACCATAGCCCTCTATGGGCTTCCAAATATCCCTTTGCCAATTCCACAAGAACAGCCTTAGCGAAAGGCTTCTTGAAGGGAAAGATGTAACTCTGTGAGATGAATTAACAGAACACAGAGCAGTTTCTCAGAAAGCTTCTTTCCAGTTTTGAACGGAAGATATTTCCTTTTTCACCATAGCCCTCTATGGGCTTCCAAATATCCCTTTGACAATTCCACAAGAACAGACTTAGCGAAAGGCCTCTTGAAGGGAAAGATGTAACTCTGTGAGATGAATTAACAGAACACAGAGCAGTTTCTCAGAAAGCTTCTTTCCAGTTTTGAACGGAAGATATTTCCTTTTTCACCGTAGCCCTGTACGGACTTCCAAATATCCCTTTGCCAACTCCACAAGAACAGCCTTAGCGAAAGGCTTCTTGAAGGGAAAGATGTAACTCTGTGAGATGAATTAACAGAACACAGAGCAGTTTCTCAGATAGCTTCTTTCCAGTTTTGAACGGAAGATACTTCCTTTTTCACCATATCCCTCTATGGTCTTCCAAATACCCCTTCGCCAATTCCACAAGAACAGCCTTAGCGAAAGTCTTTTGAAGGGAAAGATGTAACTCTGTGAGATGAATTAACAGAACACAGAGCAGTTTCTCAGAAAGCTTCTTTCCAGTTTTGAACGGACGATATTTCCTTTATCACCATAGCCCTCTATGGGCTTCCAAATATCCCTTTGCCAATTCCACAAGAACAGCTTTAGCGAAAGATTTCTTGAAGGGAAAGATGTAACTCTGTGAGATGAATTAACAGAACACAGAGCAGTTTCTCAGACAGCTTCTTTCCAGTTTTGAACGGAAGATATTTCCTTTTTCACGAAAGACCTCTACGGGCTTTCAAATATCCCTTTGCCAATTTCACAAGAACAGCCTTAGCGAAAGTCTTCTTGAAGGGAAAGATGTAACTCTGTGAGATGAATTAAAAGAACTCAGAGCAGTTTCTCAGAAAGTTTCTTTCCAGTTCTGAACGGAAGATATTTCCTTTTTCACCAAAGACCTCTACGGGCTTTCAAATATCCCTTTGCCAATTTCACAAGAACAGCCTTAGCGAAAGTCTTCTTGAAGGGAAAGATGTAACTCTGTGAGATGAATTAAAAGAACTCAGAGCAGTTTCTCAGAAAGCTTCTTTCCAGTTTCGAACGGAAGATATTTCCTTTTTCACCGTAGCCCTCTATGGGCTTCCCAATATCCCTTTGCCAATTCCACAAGAACAGCCTTAGCGAAAGGCTTCTCGAAGGGAAAGATGTAACTCTGTGAGATGAATTAACAGAACACAGAGCAGTTTCTCAGAAAGCTTCTTTCCAGTTTTGAACGGAAGATATTTCCTTTTTCACCATAGCCCTCTATGGGCTTCCAAATATTCCTTTGCCAATTCCACAAAAACAGCCTTAGCGAAAGGCTTCTTGAAGCGAAAGATGTAACTCTGTGAGATGAATTAACAGAACACAGAGCAGTTTCTCAGAAAGCTTCTTTCCAGTTTTGAACGGAAGATATTTCCTTTTTCACCATAGAACTCTATGGGCTTCCAAATATCCCTTTGCCAATTCCACAAGAACAGCCTTAGCGAAAGGCTTCCTGAAGGGAAAGATGTAACTCTGTGAGATGAATTAAGAGAACACAGAGCAGTTTCTCAGAAAGCTTCTTTCCAGTTTGGAATGGAAGGTATTTCCTTTTTTCCAATAGCCCTCTATGGGCTTCCAAATATCCCTTTGCCAATTCCACAAGAACAGCCTTAGCGAAAGGCTTCTTGAAGGTAAAGATGTAACTCTGTGAGATGAATTAACAGAACACAGAGCAGTTTCTCAGAAAGCTTCTTTCCAGTTTTGAACGGAAGATATTTCCTTTTTCACCATAGCCCTCTATGGGCTTCCAAATATCCCTTTGCCAATTCCACAAGAACAGTCTTAGCGAAAGGCTTCTTGAAGGGAAAGATGTAACTCTGTGAGATGAATTAACAGAACACAGAGCAGTTTCTCAGAAAGCTTCTTTCCAGTTTTGAACGGAAGATATTTCCTTTTTCAACATAGTCTTCTATGGGCTTCCAAATATCCCTTTGCCAATTCCACAAGAACAGCCTTAGCGAAAGGATTCCTGAAGGGAAAGATGTAACTCTGTGAGATGAATTAACAGAACACAGAGCAGGTTCTCAGAAAGTTTCTTTCCAGGTTTGAACGGAAGATACTTCCTTTTTCACCATAGCCCTCTATGGGCTTCCAAATACACCTTTGCCAAATACACCTTTCCAAATACACCTTTGCCAATTCCACAAGAACAGCCTTAGCGAAAGTCTTTTGAAGGGAAAGATGTAACTCTGTGAGATGAATTAACAGAACACAGAGCAGTTTCTCAGAAAGCTTCTTTCCAGTTTTGAACGGAAGATATTTCCTTTTTCACCATAGCCCTCTATGGGCTTCCAAATATCCCTTTGCCAATTCCACAAGAACAGCCTTAGCGAAAGGCTTCTTGAAGGGAAAGATGTAACTCTGTGAGATGAATTAACAGAACACAGAGCAGATCCTCAGAAAGCTTCTTTCCAATTTTGAACGGAAGATATTTCCTTTTTCAACATAGCCTTCTAAGGGCTTCCAAATATCCCTTTGCCAATTCCACAAGAACAGCCTTAGCGAAAGGCTTCCTGAAGGGAAAGATGTAACTCTGTGAGATGTATTAACAGAACACAGAGAAGTTTCTCAGAAGGCCTCTTTCCAGTTCTGAACGGAAGATATTTCCTTTTTCACCATAGCTCTCTGTGGCCTTCCAAATATCCCTTTGCCAATTCCACAAGAACAGGCTTAGCGAAAAGCTTCTTGAAGGGAAAGATGTAACTCTGTGAGATGAATTAACAGAACACAGAGCAGTTTCTCAGAAAGCTTCTTTCCAGTTTTGAACGGAAGGTATTTCCTTTTTCACCATAGCCCTCTATGGGCTTCCAAATATCCCTTTGCCAATTCCACAAGAACAGCCTTAGCGAAAGGCTTCTTGAAGGGAAAGATGTAACTCTGTGAGATGAATTAACAGAACACAGAGCAGTTTCTCAGAAATCTTCTTTCCTGTTTTGAACGAAAGATATTTCCTTTTTTACCATAGCCCTCTATGGGCTCCCAAATATCCCATTGCCAATTCCACAAGAACAGCCTTAGCGAAAGGCTTCTTGAAGGGAATGATGTAACTCTGTGAGAAGAATTAAAAGAACACAGAGCAGTTTCTCAGAAAGCTTCTTTCCAGTTTTGAACGGAAGATATTTCCTTTTTCACCAAACCCTCTATGGGCTTCCATATATCCCTTTGCCAATTCCACAAGAACAGCCTTAGCGAAAGGCTTCTTGAAGGGAAAGATGTAACTCTGTGAGGTGAATTAACAGAACACAGAGCAGTTTCTCAGAAAGCTTCTATCCAGTTTCGAACGGAAGATATTTCCTTTTTCACCGAAGCCCTCTATGGGCTTCCAAATGTCCCTTTGCCAATTCCACAAGAACAGCCTTAGCGAAAGGCTTCTCGAAGGGAAAGATGTAACTCTGTGAGATGAATTAACAGAACACAGAGCAGTTTCTCAGAAAGCTTCTTTCCAGTTTTGAACGGAAGATATTTCCTTTTTCACCATAGCCCTCTATGGGCTTCCAAATATTCCTTTGCCAATTCCACAAGAACAGCCTTAGCGAAAGGCTTCTTGAAGCGAAAGATGTAACTCTGTGAGATGAATTAACAGAACACAGAGCAGTTTCTCAGAAAGCTTCTTTGCAGTTTTGAACGGAAGATATTTCCTTTTTCACCATAGCCCTCTATGGGCTTCCAAATATCCCTTTGCCAATTCCACAAGAACAGCCTTAGCGAAAGGCTTCTTGAAGGGAAAGATGTAACTCTGTGAGATGAATTAACAGAACACAGAGCAGTTTCTCAGAAAGCTTCTTTCCAGTTTTGAACGGAAGATAATTCCTTTTTCACCATAGCCCTCTACGGGCTTCCAAATATCCCTTTGACAATTCCACAAGAACAGCCTTAGCGAAAGGCCTCTTGAAGGGAAAGATGTAACTCTGTGAGATGAATTAACAGAACACAGAGCAGTTTCTCAGAAAGCTTCTTTCCAGTTTTGAACGGAAGATACTTCCTTTTTCACCATAGCCCTGTACGGACTTCCAAATATCCCTTTGCCAACTCCACAAGAACAGCCTTAGCGAAAGGCTTCTTGAAGGGAAAGATGTAACTCTGTGAGATGAATTAACAGAACACAGAGCAGTTTCTCAGATAGCTTCTTTCCAGTTTTGAACGGAAGATACTTCTTTTTCACCATATCCCTCTATGGTCTTCCAAATACCCCTTCGCCAATTCCACAAGAACAGCCTTAGCGAAAGTCTTTTTAAGGGAAAGATGTAACTCTGTGAGATGAATTAACAGAACACAGAGCAGGTTCTCAGAAAGTTTCTTTCCAGTTTTGAATGGAAGATACTTCCTTTTTCACCATAGCCCTCTATGGGCTTAAAAATATACCTTTGCCAATTCCACAAGAACAGCCTTAGCGAAAGTCTTTTGAAGGGAAAGATGTAACTCTGTGAGATGAATTAACAGAACACAGAGCAGATCCTCAGAAAGCTTCTTTCCAGTTTTGAACGGAAGATATTTCCTTTTTCAACATAGCCTTCTAAGGGCTTCCAAATATCAATTTGCCAATTCCACAAGAACAGCCTTAACGAAAGGCTTCCTGAAGGGAAAGATGTAACTCTGTGAGATGTATTAACAGAACACAGAGAAGTTTCTCAGAAGGCCTCTTTCCAGTTCTGAACGGAAGATATTTCCTTTTTCACCATAGCTCTCTGTGGCCTTCCAAATATCCCTTTGCCAATTCCACAAGAACAACCTTAGCGAAAAGCTTCTTGAAGGGAAAGATGTAACTCTGTGAGATGAATTAACAGAACACAGAGCAGTTTCTCAGAAATCTTCTTTCCTGTTTTGAACGAAAGATATTTCCTTTTTTACCATAGCCCTCTAAGGGCTTCCAAATATCCCTTTGCCGATTCCACAAGAACAGCCTTAGCGAAAGGCTTCTTGAAGGGAATGATGTAACTCTGTGAGAAGAATTAAAAGAACACAGAGCAGTTTCTCAGAAAGCTTCTTTCCAGTTTTGAACGGAAGATATTTCCTTTTTCACCAAACCCTCTATGGGCTTCCAAATATCCCTTTGCCAATTCTACAAGAACAGCCTTAGCGAAAGGCTTCTTGAAGGGAAAGATGTAACTTGGTGAGATGAATTAACAGAACACAGAGCAGTTTCTCAGAAAGCTTCTTTCCAGTTTCGAACGGAAGATATTTCCTTTTTCAACTTAGCCCTCTATGGGCTTCCCAATATCCCTTTGCCAATTCCACAAGAACAGCCTTAGCGAAAGGCTTCTCGAAGGGAAAGATGTAACTCTGTGAGATGAATTAACAGAACACAGAGCAGTTTCTCAGAAAGCTTCTTTCCAGTTTTGAACGGAAGATATTTCCTTTTTCACCATAGCCCTCTATGGGCTTCCAAATATTCCTTTGCCAATTCCACAAAAACAGCCTTAGCGAAAGGCTTCTTGAAGCGAAAGATGTAACTCTGTGAGATGAATTAACAGAACACAGAGCAGTTTCTCAGAAAGCTTCTTTCCAGTTTTGAACGGAAGATATTTCCTTTTTCACCATAGAACTCTATGGGCTTCCAAATATCCCTTTGCCAATTCCACAAGAACAGCCTTATGGAAAGGCTTCCTGAAGGGAAAGATGTAACTCTGTGAGATGAATTAACAGAACACAGAGCAGTTTCTCAGAAAGCTTCTTTCCAGTTTGGAATGGAAGGTATTTCCTTTTTTCCAATAGCCCTCTATGGGCTTCCAAATATCCCTTTGCCAATTCCACAAGAACAGCCTTAGCGAAAGGCTTCTTGAAGGTAAAGATGTAACTCTGTGAGATGAATTTACAGAACACAGAGCAGTTTCTCAGAAAGCTTCTTTCCAGTTTTGAACGGAAGATATTTCCTTTTTCACCATAGCCCTCTATGGGCTTCCAAATATCCCTTTGCCAATTCCACAAGAACAGTCTTAGCGAAAGGCTTCTTGAAGGGAAAGATGTAACTCTGTGAGATGAATTAACAGAACACAGAGCAGTTTCTCAGAAAGCTTCTTTCCAGTTTTGAACGGAAGATATTTCCTTTTTCAACATAGCCTTCTATGGGCTTCCAAATATCCCTTTGCCAATTCCACAAGAACAGCCTTAGCGAAAGGATTCCTGAAGGGAAAGATGTAACTCTGTGAGATGAATTAACAGAACACAGAGCAGGTTCTCAGAAAGTTTCTTTCCAGTTTTGAACGGAAGATACTTCCTTTTTCACCATAGCCCTCTATGGGCTTCCAAATATACCTTTGCCAATTCCACAAGAACAGCCTTAGCGAAAGTCTTTTGAAGGGAAAGATGTAACTCTGTGAGATGAATTAACAGAACACAGAGCATTTTCTCAGAAATCTTCTTTCCAGTTTTGAACGGAAGATATTTCCTTTTTCACCATAGCCCTCTATGGGCTTCCAAATATCCCTTTGCCAATTCCACAAGAACAGCCTTAGCGAAAGGCTTCTTGAAGGGAAAGATGTAACTCTGTGAGATGAATTAACAGAACACAGAGCAGATCCTCAGAAAGCTTCTTTCCAGTTTTGAACGGAAGATATTTCCTTTTTCAACATAGCCTTCTAAGGGCTTCCAAATATCCCTTTGCCAATTCCACATGAACAGCCTTAGCGAAAGGCTTCCTGAAGGGAAAGATGTAACTCTGTGAGATGTATTAACAGAACACAGAGAAGTTTCTCAGAAGGCCTCTTTCCAGTTCTGAACGGAAGATATTTCCTTTTTCACCATAGCTCTCTGTGGCCTTCCAAATATCCCTTTGCCAATTCCACAAGAACAGCCTTAGCGAAAAGCTTCTTGAAGGGAAAGATGTAACTCTGTGATATGAATTAACAGAACACAGAGCAGTTTCTCAGAAAGCTTCTTTCCAGTTTTGAACGGAAGGTATTTCCTTTTTCACCATAGCCCTCTATGGGCTTCCAAATATCCCTTTGCCAATTCCACAAGAACAGCCTTAGCGAAAGGCTTCTTGAAGGGAAAGATGTAACTCTGTGAGAAGAATTAAAAGAACACAGAGCAGTTTCTCAGAAAGCTTCTTTCCAGTTTTGAACGGAAGATATTTCCTTTTTCACCAAACCCTCTATGGGCTTCCATATATCCCTTTGCCAATTCCACAAGAACAGCCTTAGCGAAAGGCTTCTTGAAGGGAAAGATGTAACTCTGTGAGATGAATTAACAGAACACAGAGCAGTTTCTCAGAAAGCTTCTATCCAGTTTCGAACGGAAGATATTTCCTTTTTCACCGTAGCCCTCTATGGGCTTCCAAATGTCCCTTTGCCAATTCCACAAGAACAGCCTTAGCGAAAGGCTTCTCGAAGGGAAAGATGTAACTCTGTGAGATGAATTAACAGAACACAGAGCAGTTTCTCAGAAAGCTTCTTTCCAGTTTTGAACGGAAGATATTTCCTTTTTCACCATAGCCCTCTATGGGCTTCCAAATATTCCTTTGCCAATTCCACAAGAACAGCCTTAGCGAAAGGCTTCTTGAAGCGAAAGATGTAACTCTGTGAGATGAATTAACAGAACACAGAGCAGTTTCTCAGAAAGCTTCTTTCCAGTTTTCAACGGAAGATATTTCCTTTTTCACCATAGCCCTCTATGGGCTTCCAAATATCCCTTTGCCAATTCCACAAGAACAGCCTTAGCGAAAGGCTTCTTGAAGGGAAAGATGTAACTCTGTGAGATGAATTAACAGAACACAGAGCAGTTTCTCAGAAAGCTTCTTTCCAGTTTTGAACGGAAGATATTTCCTTTTTCACCATAGCCCTCTATGGGCTTCCAAATATCCCTTTGACAATTCCACAAGAACAGACTTAGCGAAAGGCCTCTTGAAGGGAAAGATGTAACTCTGTGAGATGAATTAACAGAACACAGAGCAGTTTCTCAGAAAGCTTCTTTCCAGTTTTGAACGGAAGATATTTCCTTTTTCACCGTAGCCCTGTACGGACTTCCAAATATCCCTTTGCCAACTCCACAAGAACAGCCTTAGCGAAAGGCTTCTTGAAGGGAAAGATGTAACTCTGTGAGATGAATTAACAGAACACAGAGCAGTTTCTCAGATAGCTTCTTTCCAGTTTTGAACGGAAGATACTTCCTTTTTCACCATATCCCTCTATGGTCTTCCAAATACCCCTTCGCCAATTCCACAAGAACAGCCTTAGCGAAAGTCTTTTGAAGGGAAAGATGTAACTCTGTGAGATGAATTAACAGAACACAGAGCAGTTTCTCAGAAAGCTTCTTTCCAGTTTTGAACGGACGATATTTCCTTTATCACCATAGCCCTCTATGGGCTTCCAAATATCCCTTTGCCAATTCCACAAGAACAGCTTTAGCGAAAGATTTCTTGAAGGGAAAGATGTAACTCTGTGAGATGAATTAACAGAACACAGAGCAGTTTCTCAGAAAGCTTCTTTCCAGTTTTGAACGGAAGATATTTCCTTTTTCACCAAAGACCTCTACGGGCTTTCAAATATCCCTTTGCCAATTTCACAAGAACAGCCTTAGCGAAAGTCTTCTTGAAGGGAAAGATGTAACTCTGTGAGATGAATTAAAAGAACTCAGAGCAGTTTCTCAGAAAGTTTCTTTCCAGTTCTGAACGGAAGATATTTCCTTTTTCACCAAAGACCTCTACGGGCTTTCAAATATCCCTTTGCCAATTTCACAAGAACAGCCTTAGCGAAAGTCTTCTTGAAGGGAAAGATGTAACTCTGTGAGATGAATTAAAAGAACTCAGAGCAGTTTCTCAGAAAGCTTCTTTCCAGTTTCGAACGGAAGATATTTCCTTTTTCACCGTAGCCCTCTATGGGCTTCCCAATATCCCTTTGCCAATTCCACAAGAACAGCCTTAGCGAAAGGCTTCTCGAAGGGAAAGATGTAACTCTGTGAGATGAATTAACAGAACACAGAGCAGTTTCTCAGAAAGCTTCTTTCCAGTTTTGAACGGAAGATATTTCCTTTTTCACCATAGCCCTCTATGGGCTTCCAAATATTCCTTTGCCAATTCCACAAAAACAGCCTTAGCGAAAGGCTTCTTGAAGCGAAAGATGTAACTCTGTGAGATGAATTAACAGAACACAGAGCAGTTTCTCAGAAAGCTTCTTTCCAGTTTTGAACGGAAGATATTTCCTTTTTCACCATAGAACTCTATGGGCTTCCAAATATCCCTTTGCCAATTCCACAAGAACAGCCTTATGGAAAGGCTTCCTGAAGGGAAAGATGTAACTCTGTGAGATGAATTAACAGAACACAGAGCAGTTTCTCAGAAAGCTTCTTTCCAGTTTGGAATGGAAGGTATTTCCTTTTTTCCAATAGCCCTCTATGGGCTTCCAAATATCCCTTTGCCAATTCCACAAGAACAGCCTTAGCGAAAGGCTTCTTGAAGGTAAAGATGTAACTCTGTGAGATGAATTTACAGAACACAGAGCAGTTTCTCAGAAAGCTTCTTTCCAGTTTTGAACGGAAGATATTTCCTTTTTCACCATAGCCCTCTATGGGCTTCCAAATATCCCTTTGCCAATTCCACAAGAACAGTCTTAGCGAAAGGCTTCTTGAAGGGAAAGATGTAACTCTGTGAGATGAATTAACAGAACACAGAGCAGTTTCTCAGAAAGCTTCTTTCCAGTTTTGAACGGAAGATATTTCCTTTTTCAACATAGCCTTCTATGGGCTTCCAAATATCCCTTTGCCAATTCCACAAGAACAGCCTTAGCGAAAGGATTCCTGAAGGGAAAGATGTAACTCTGTGAGATGAATTAACAGAACACAGAGCAGGTTCTCAGAAAGTTTCTTTCCAGTTTTGAACGGAAGATATTTCCTTTTTCACCATAGCCCTCTATGGGCTTCCAAATATACCTTTGCCAATTCCACAAGAACAGCCTTAGCGAAAGTCTTTTGAAGGGAAAGATGTAACTCTGTGAGATGAATTAACAGAACACAGAGCATTTTCTCAGAAATCTTCTTTCCAGTTTTGAACGGAAGATATTTCCTTTTTCACCATAGCCCTCTATGGGCTTCCAAATATCCCTTTGCCAATTCCACAAGAACAGCCTTAGCGAAAGGCTTCTTGAAGGGAAAGATGTAACTCTGTGAGATGAATTAACAGAACACAGAGCAGATCCTCAGAAAGCTTCTTTCCAGTTTTGAACGGAAGATATTTCCTTTTTCAACATAGCCTTCTAAGGGCTTCCAAATATCCCTTTGCCAATTCCACATGAACAGCCTTAGCGAAAGGCTTCCTGAAGGGAAAGATGTAACTCTGTGAGATGTATTAACAGAACACAGAGAAGTTTCTCAGAAGGCCTCTTTCCAGTTCTGAACGGAAGATATTTCCTTTTTCACCATAGCTCTCTGTGGCCTTCCAAATATCCCTTTGCCAATTCCACAAGAACAGCCTTAGCGAAAAGCTTCTTGAAGGGAAAGATGTAACTCTGTGATATGAATTAACAGAACACAGAGCAGTTTCTCAGAAAGCTTCTTTCCAGTTTTGAACGGAAGGTATTTCCTTTTTCACCATAGCCCTCTATGGGCTTCCAAATATCCCTTTGCCAATTCCACAAGAACAGCCTTAGCGAAAGGCTTCTTGAAGGGAAAGATGTAACTCTGTGAGAAGAATTAAAAGAACACAGAGCAGTTTCTCAGAAAGCTTCTTTCCAGTTTTGAACGGAAGATATTTCCTTTTTCACCAAACCCTCTATGGGCTTCCATATATCCCTTTGCCAATTCCACAAGAACAGCCTTAGCGAAAGGCTTCTTGAAGGGAAAGATGTAACTCTGTGAGATGAATTAACAGAACACAGAGCAGTTTCTCAGAAAGCTTCTATCCAGTTTCGAACGGAAGATATTTCCTTTTTCACCGTAGCCCTCTATGGGCTTCCAAATGTCCCTTTGCCAATTCCACAAGAACAGCCTTAGCGAAAGGCTTCTCGAAGGGAAAGATGTAACCCTGTGAGATGAATTAACAGAACACAGAGCAGTTTCTCAGAAAGCTTCTTTCCAGTTTTGAACGGAAGATATTTCCTTTTTCACCATAGCCCTCTATGGGCTTCCAAATATTCCTTTGCCAATTCCACAAGAACAGCCTTAGCGAAAGGCTTCTTGAAGCGAAAGATGTAACTCTGTGAGATGAATTAACAGAACACAGAGCAGTTTCTCAGAAAGCTTCTTTCCAGTTTTCAACGGAAGATATTTCCTTTTTCACCATAGCCCTCTATGGGCTTCCAAATATCCCTTTGCCAATTCCACAAGAACAGCCTTAGCGAAAGGCTTCTTGAAGGGAAAGATGTAACTCTGTGAGATGAATTAACAGAACACAGAGCAGTTTCTCAGAAAGCTTCTTTCCAGTTTTGAACGGAAGATATTTCCTTTTTCACCATAGCCCTCTATGGGCTTCCAAATATCCCTTTGACAATTCCACAAGAACAGACTTAGCGAAAGGCCTCTTGAAGGGAAAGATGTAACTCTGTGAGATGAATTAACAGAACACAGAGCAGTTTCTCAGAAAGCTTCTTTCCAGTTTTGAACGGAAGATATTTCCTTTTTCACCGTAGCCCTGTACGGACTTCCAAATATCCCTTTGCCAACTCCACAAGAACAGCCTTAGCGAAAGGCTTCTTGAAGGGAAAGATGTAACTCTGTGAGATGAATTAACAGAACACAGAGCAGTTTCTCAGATAGCTTCTTTCCAGTTTTGAACGGAAGATACTTCCTTTTTCACCATATCCCTCTATGGTCTTCCAAATACCCCTTCGCCAATTC
The DNA here is from genome assembly GCF_047675955.1 of Chlorocebus sabaeus. NCBI lineage: Eukaryota > Metazoa > Chordata > Mammalia > Primates > Cercopithecidae > Chlorocebus > Chlorocebus sabaeus. The sequence continues at coordinate 70,012 of NW_027327859.1, forward strand.
CACAAGAACAGCCTTAGCGAAAGTCTTTTGAAGGGAAAGATGTAACTCTGTGAGATGAATTAACAGAACACAGAGCAGTTTCTCAGAAAGCTTCTTTCCAGTTTTGAACGGACGATATTTCCTTTATCACCATAGCCCTCTATGGGCTTCCAAATATCCCTTTGCCAATTCCACAAGAACAGCTTTAGCGAAAGATTTCTTGAAGGGAAAGATGTAACTCTGTGAGATGAATTAACAGAACACAGAGCAGTTTCTCAGAAAGCTTCTTTCCAGTTTTGAACGGAAGATATTTCCTTTTTCACCAAAGACCTCTACGGGCTTTCAAATATCCCTTTGCCAATTTCACAAGAACAGCCTTAGCGAAAGTCTTCTTGAAGGGAAAGATGTAACTCTGTGAGATGAATTAAAAGAACTCAGAGCAGTTTCTCAGAAAGTTTCTTTCCAGTTCTGAACGGAAGATATTTCCTTTTTCACCAAAGACCTCTACGGGCTTTCAAATATCCCTTTGCCAATTTCACAAGAACAGCCTTAGCGAAAGTCTTCTTGAAGGGAAAGATGTAACTCTGTGAGATGAATTAAAAGAACTCAGAGAAGTTTCTCAGAAAGCTTCTTTCCAGTTTCGAACGGAAGTTATTTCCTTTTTCACCGTAGCCCTCTATGGGCTTCCCAATATCCCTTTGCCAATTCCACAAGAACAGCCTTAGCGAAAGGCTTCTCGAAGGGAAAGATGTAACTCTGTGAGATGAATTAACAGAACACAGAGCAGTTTCTCAGAAAGCTTCTTTCCAGTTTTGAACGGAAGATATTTCCTTTTTCACCATAGCCCTCTATGGGCTTCCAAATATTCCTTTGCCAATTCCACAAAAACAGCCTTAGCGAAAGGCTTCTTGAAGCGAAAGATGTAACTCTGTGAGATGAATTAACAGAACACAGAGCAGTTTCTCAGAAAGCTTCTTTCCAGTTTTGAACGGAAGATATTTCCTTTTTCACCATAGAACTCTATGGGCTTCCAAATATCCCTTTGCCAATTCCACAAGAACAGCCTTAGCGAAAGGCTTCCTGAAGGGAAAGATGTAACTCTGTGAGATGAATTAAGAGAACACAGAGCAGTTTCTCAGAAAGCTTCTTTCCAGTTTGGAATGGAAGGTATTTCCTTTTTTCCAATAGCCCTCTATGGGCTTCCAAATATCCCTTTGCCAATTCCACAAGAACAGCCTTAGCGAAAGGCTTCTTGAAGGTAAAGATGTAACTCTGTGAGATGAATTAACAGAACACAGAGCAGTTTCTCAGAAAGCTTCTTTCCAGTTTTGAACGGAAGATATTTCCTTTTTCACCATAGCCCTCTATGGGCTTCCAAATATCCCTTTGCCAATTCCACAAGAACAGTCTTAGCGAAAGGCTTCTTGAAGGGAAAGATGTAACTCTGTGAGATGAATTAACAGAACACAGAGCAGTTTCTCAGAAAGCTTCTTTCCAGTTTTGAACGGAAGATATTTCCTTTTTCAACATAGTCTTCTATGGGCTTCCAAATATCCCTTTGCCAATTCTACAAGAACAGCCTTAGCGAAAGGATTCCTGAAGGGAAAGATGTAACTCTGTGAGATGAATTAACAGAACACAGAGCAGGTTCTCAGAAAGTTTCTTTCCAGGTTTGAACGGAAGATACTTCCTTTTTCACCATAGCCCTCTATGGGCTTCCAAATACACCTTTGCCAAATACACCTTTCCAAATACACCTTTGCCAATTCCACAAGAACAGCCTTAGCGAAAGTCTTTTGAAGGGAAAGATGTAACTCTGTGAGATGAATTAACAGAACACAGAGCAGTTTCTCAGAAAGCTTCTTTCCAGTTTTGAACGGAAGATATTTCCTTTTTCACCATAGCCCTCTATGGGCTTCCAAATATCCCTTTGCCAATTCCACAAGAACAGCCTTAGCGAAAGGCTTCTTGAAGGGAAAGATGTAACTCTGTGAGATGAATTAACAGAACACAGAGCAGATCCTCAGAAAGCTTCTTTCCAATTTTGAACGGAAGATATTTCCTTTTTCAACATAGCCTTCTAAGGGCTTCCAAATATCCCTTTGCCAATTCCACAAGAACAGCCTTAGCGAAAGGCTTCCTGAAGGGAAAGATGTAACTCTGTGAGATGTATTAACAGAACACAGAGAAGTTTCTCAGAAGGCCTCTTTCCAGTTCTGAACGGAAGATATTTCCTTTTTCACCATAGCTCTCTGTGGCCTTCCAAATATCCCTTTGCCAATTCCACAAGAACAGGCTTAGCGAAAAGCTTCTTGAAGGGAAAGATGTAACTCTGTGAGATGAATTAACAGAACACAGAGCAGTTTCTCAGAAAGCTTCTTTCCAGTTTTGAACGGAAGGTATTTCCTTTTTCACCATAGCCCTCTATGGGCTTCCAAATATCCCTTTGCCAATTCCACAAGAACAGCCTTAGCGAAAGGCTTCTTGAAGGGAAAGATGTAACTCTGTGAGATGAATTAACAGAACACAGAGCAGTTTCTCAGAAATCTTCTTTCCTGTTTTGAACGAAAGATATTTCCTTTTTTACCATAGCCCTCTATGGGCTCCCAAATATCCCATTGCCAATTCCACAAGAACAGCCTTAGCGAAAGGCTTCTTGAAGGGAATGATGTAACTCTGTGAGAAGAATTAAAAGAACACAGAGCAGTTTCTCAGAAAGCTTCTTTCCAGTTTTGAACGGAAGATATTTCCTTTTTCACCAAACCCTCTATGGGCTTCCATATATCCCTTTGCCAATTCCACAAGAACAGCCTTAGCGAAAGGCTTCTTGAAGGGAAAGATGTAACTCTGTGAGGTGAATTAACAGAACACAGAGCAGTTTCTCAGAAAGCTTCTATCCAGTTTCGAACGGAAGATATTTCCTTTTTCACCGAAGCCCTCTATGGGCTTCCAAATGTCCCTTTGCCAATTCCACAAGAACAGCCTTAGCGAAAGGCTTCTCGAAGGGAAAGATGTAACTCTGTGAGATGAATTAACAGAACACAGAGCAGTTTCTCAGAAAGCTTCTTTCCAGTTTTGAACGGAAGATATTTCCTTTTTCACCATAGCCCTCTATGGGCTTCCAAATATTCCTTTGCCAATTCCACAAGAACAGCCTTAGCGAAAGGCTTCTTGAAGCGAAAGATGTAACTCTGTGAGATGAATTAACAGAACACAGAGCAGTTTCTCAGAAAGCTTCTTTCCAGTTTTGAACGGAAGATATTTCCTTTTTCACCATAGCCCTCTATGGGCTTCCAAATATCCCTTTGCCAATTCCACAAGAACAGCCTTAGCGAAAGGCTTCTTGAAGGGAAAGATGTAACTCTGTGAGATGAATTAACAGAACACAGAGCAGTTTCTCAGAAAGCTTCTTTCCAGTTTTGAACGGAAGATAATTCCTTTTTCACCATAGCCCTCTACGGGCTTAAAAATATCCCTTTGACAATTCCACAAGAACAGCCTTAGCGAAAGGCCTCTTGAAGGGAAAGATGTAACTCTGTGAGATGAATTAACAGAACACAGAGCAGTTTCTCAGAAAGCTTCTTTCCAGTTTTGAACGGAAGATACTTCCTTTTTCACCATAGCCCTGTACGGACTTCCAAATATCCCTTTGCCAACTCCACAAGAACAGCCTTAGCGAAAGGCTTCTTGAAGGGAAAGATGTAACTCTGTGAGATGAATTAACAGAACACAGAGCAGTTTCTCAGATAGCTTCTTTCCAGTTTTGAACGGAAGATACTTCCTTTTTCACCATATCCCTCTATGGTCTTCCAAATACCCCTTCGCCAATTCCACAAGAACAGCCTTAGCGAAAGTCTTTTGAAGGGAAAGATGTAACTCTGTGAGATGAATTAACAGAACACAGAGCAGTTTCTCAGAAAGCTTCTTTCCAGTTTTGAACGGACGATATTTCCTTTATCACCCTAGCCCTCTATGGGCTTCCAAATATCCCTTTGCCAATTCCACAAGAACAGCTTTAGCGAAAGATTTCTTGAAGGGAATGATGTAACTCTGTGAGATGAATTAACAGAACACAGAGCAGTTTCTCAGAAAGCTTCTTTCCAGTTTTGAACGGAAGATATTTCCTTTTTCACCAAAGACCTCTACGGGCTTTCAAATATCCCTTTGCCAATTTCACAAGAACAGCCTTAGCGAAAGTCTTCTTGAAGGGAAAGATGTAACTCTGTGAGATGAATTAAAAGAACTCAGAGCAGTTTCTCAGAAAGTTTCTTTCCAGTTCTGAACGGAAGATATTTCCTTTTTCACCAAAGACCTCTACGGGCTTTCAAATATCCCTTTGCCAATTTCACAAGAACAGCCTTAGCGAAAGTCTTCTTGAAGGGAAAGATGTAACTCTGTGAGATGAATTAAAAGAACTCAGAGCAGTTTCTCAGAAAGCTTCTTTCCAGTTTCGAACGGAAGATATTTCCTTTTTCACCGTAGCCCTCTATGGGCTTCCCAATATCCCTTTGCCAATTCCACAAGAACAGCCCTAGCGAAAGGCTTCTCGAAGGGAAAGATGTAACTCTGTGAGATGAATTAACAGAACACAGAGCAGTTTCTCAGAAAGCTTCTTTCCAGTTTTGAACGGAAGATATTTCCTTTTTCACCATAGCCCTCTATGGGATTCCAAATATTCCTTTGCCAATTAAACAAAAACAGCCTTAGCGAAAGGCTTCTTGAAGCGAAAGATGTAACTCTGTGAGATGAATTAACAGAACACAGAGCAGTTTCTCAGAAAGCTTCTTTCCAGTTTTGAACGGAAGATATTTCCTTTTTCACCATAGAACTCTATGGGCTTCCAAATATCCCTTTGCCAATTCCACAAGAACAGCCTTAGCGAAAGGCTTCCTGAAGGGAAAGATGTAACTCTGTGAGATGAATTAACAGAACACAGAGGAGTTTCTCAGAAAGCTTCTTTCCAGTTTGGAATGGAAGGTATTTCCTTTTTTCCAATAGCCCTCTATGGGCTTCCAAATATCCCTTTGCCAATTCCACAAGAACAGCCTTAGCGAAAGGCTTCTTGAAGGTAAAGATGTAACTCTGTGAGATGAATTAACAGAACACAGAGCAGTTTCTCAGAAAGCTTCTTTCCAGTTTTGAACGGAAGATATTTCCTTTTTCACCATAGCCCTCTATGGGCTTCCAAATATCCCTTTGCCAATTCCACAAGAACAGTCTTAGCGAAAGGCTTCTTGAAGGGAAAGATGTAACTCTGTGAGATGAATTAACAGAACACAGAGCAGTTTCTCAGAAAGCTTCTTTCCAGTTTTGAACGGAAGATATTTCCTTTTTCAACATAGTCTTCTATGGGCTTCCAAATATCCCTTTGCCAATTCCACAAGAACAGCCTTAGCGAAAGGATTCCTGAAGGGAAAGATGTAACTCTGTGAGATGAATTAACAGAACACAGAGCAGGTTCTCAGAAAGTTTCTTTCCAGTTTTGAATGCAAGATACTTCCTTTTTCACCATAGCCCTCTATGGGCTTAAAAATATACCTTTGCCAATTCCACAAGAACAGCCTTAGCGAAAGTCTTTTGAAGGGAAAGATGTAACTCTGTGAGATGAATTAACAGAACACAGAGCAGATCCTCAGAAAGCTTCTTTCCAGTTTTGAACGGAAGATATTTCCTTTTTCAACATAGCCTTCTAAGGGCTTCCAAATATCAATTTGCCAATTCCACAAGAACAGCCTTAACGAAAGGCTTCCTGAAGGGAAAGATGTAACTCTGTGAGATGTATTAACAGAACACAGAGAAGTTTCTCAGAAGGCCTCTTTCCAGTTCTGAACGGAAGATATTTCCTTTTTCACCATAGCTCTCTGTGGCCTTCCAAATATCCCTTTGCCAATTCCACAAGAACAACCTTAGCGAAAAGCTTCTTGAAGGGAAAGATGTAACTCTGTGAGATGAATTAACAGAACACAGAGCAGTTTCTCAGAAAGCTTCTTTCCAGTTTTGAACGGAAGGTATTTCCTTTTTCACCATAGCCCTCTATGGGCTTCCAAATATCCCTTTGCCAATTCCACAAGAACAGCCTTAGCGAAAGGCTTCTTGAAGGGAAAGATGTAACTCTGTGAGATGAATTAACAGAACACAGAGCAGTTTCTCAGAAATCATCTTTCCTGTTTTGAACGAAAGATATTTCCTTTTTTACCATAGCCCTCTATGGGCTTGCAAATATCCCTTTGCCAATTCCACAAGAACAGCCTTAGCGAAAGGCTTCTTGAAGGGAATGATGTAACTCTGTGAGAAGAATTAAAAGAACACAGGGCAGTTTCTCAGAAAGCTTCTTTCCAGTTTTGAACGGAAGATATTTCCTTTTTCAACATAGCCCTCTTTGGGCTTCCAAATATCCCTTTGCCAATTCCACAAGAACAGCCTTAGCGAAAGGATTCCTGAAGGGAAAGATGTAACTCTGTGAGATGAATTAACAGAACACAGAGCAGTTTCTCAGAAAGCTTCTTTCCAGTTTTGAACGGAAGATATTTCCTTTTTCAACCTAGCCTTCAATGGGCTTCCAAATATCCCTTTGCCAATTCCACAAGAACAGCCTTAGCGAAAGTCTTTTGAAGGGAAAGATGTAACACTGTGAGATGAATTAACAGAACACAGAGCAGTTTCTCAGAAAGGTTCTTTCCAGTTTTGAACGGAAGATATTTCCTTTTTCACCATAGACCTCTATGGGCTTCCCAATATCCCTTTGCCAATTCCACAAGAACAGGCTTAGCGAAAGGCTTCCTGAAGGGAAAGATGTTACTCTGTGAGATGAAATAACAGAACACAGAGTAGTTTCTCAGAAAGCTTCTTTCCAGTTTGGAACGGAAGGTATTTCCTTTTTCCCCATAGCCCTCTATGGGCTTTCAAATATCCCTTTGCCAATTCCACAAGAACAGCCTTAGCGAAAGGCTTCTTGAAGGTAAAGATGTAACTCTGTGAGATGAATTAACAGAACACAGAGCAGTTTCTCAGAAAGCTTCTTTCCAGTTTTGAACGGAAGATATTTCCTTTTTCAACATAGCCCTCTATGGGCTTCCAAATATCCCTTTGCCAATTCCACAAGAACAGCCTTAGCTAAAGGCTTCCTGAAGGGAATGATGTAACTCTGTGAGATGAATTAACAGAACACAGAGCAGATTCTCACAAAGCTTCTTTCCAGTTTTGAACGGAAGATATTTCCTTTTTCAACCTAGCCTTCTATGGGCTTCCAAATATCCCTTTGCCAATTCCACAAGAACAGCCTTAGCGAAAGTCTTTTGAAGGGAAAGATGTAACTCTGTGAGATGAATTAAGAGAACACAGAGCAGTTTCTCAGAAAACTTCTTTCCAGTTTTGAACGGAAGATATTTCCTTTTTCACCATAGCCCTCTATGGGCTTCCAAATATCCCTTTGCCAATTCCACAAGAACAGCCTTAGCGAAAGGCTTCTTGAAGGGAAAGATGTAACTCTGTGAGATGAATAAAGAGAACACAGAGCAGTTTCTCAGAAATATTCTTTCCTGTTTTGAACGAAAGATATTTCCTTTTTTTCCATAGCTCTCTATGGGCTTCCAAATATCCCTTTGCCAATTCCACAAGAACAGCCTTAGAGAAAGGCTTCTTGAAGGGAATGATGTTACTCTGTGAGAAGAATTAAAAGAACACAGAGCAGTTTCTCAGAAAGCTTCTTTCCAGTTTTGAACGGAAGATATTTCCTTTTTCACCAAACCCTCTATGGGCTTCCAAATATCCCTTTGCCAATTCCACAAGAACAGCCTTAGCGAAAGGCTTCTTGAAGGGAAAGATGTAACTCTGTGAGATGAATTAACAGAGCACCGAGCAGTCTCTCAGAAAGCTTCTTTCCAGTTCTTAACGAAAGATATTTCCTTTTTCAACATAGCCCTCTGTGGGCTTCCAAATATCCCTTTTGCCAATTCCACAAGAACAGCCTTAGCGAAAGGCTTCTTGAAGCGAAAGATGTAACTCTGTGAGATGAATTAACAGAACACAGAGCAGTTTCTCAGAAAGCTTCTTTCCAGTTTTGAACGGAAGATATTTCCTTTTTCACCATAGCCCTCTATGGCCTTCCAAATATCCCTTTGCCAATTCCACAAGAACAGCCTTAGCGAAAGGCTTCTTGAAGGGAAAGATGTAACTCTGTGAGATGAATTAACAGAACACAGAGCAGTTTCTCAGAAAGCTTCTTTAAAGTTTTGAACGGAAGATATTTCCTTTTTCACCACAGCCCTCTATGGGCTTCCAAATATCCCTTTGACAATTCCACAAGAACAGCCTTAGCGAAAGGCCTACTGAAGGGAAAGATGTAACTCTGTGAGATGAATTAACAGAACACAGAGCAGTTCCTCAGAAAGCTTCTTTCCAGTTTTGAACGGAAGATATTTCCTTTTTCACCACAGCCCTGTATGGACTTCCAAATATCCCTTTGCCAACTCCACAAGAACAGCCTTAACGAAAGGCTTCCTGAAGGGAAAGATGTAACTCTGTGAGATGTATTAACAGAACACAGAGAAGTTTCTCAGAAGGCCTCTTTCCAGTTCTGAACGGAAGATATTTCCTTTTTCACCATAGCTCTCTGTGGCCTTCCAAATATCCCTTTGCCAATTCCACAAGAACAGCCTTAGCGAAAAGCTTCTTGAAGGGAAAGATGTAACTCTGTGAGATGAATTAACAGAACACAGAGCAGTTTCTCAGAAAGCTTCTTTCCAGTTTTGAACGGAAGGTATTTCCTTTTTCACCATAGCCCTCTATGGGCTTCCAAATATCCCTTTGCCAATTCCACAAGAACAGCCTTAGCGAAAGGCTTCTTGAAATGAAAGATGTAACTCTGTGAGATGAATTAACAGAACACAGAGCAGTTTCTCAGAAATCTTCTTTCCTGTTTTGAACGAAAGATATTTCCTTTTTTACCATAGCCCTCTATGGTCTTCCAAATATCCCTTTGCCAATTCCACAAGAACAGAATTAGCGAAAGGCTTCTTGAAGGGAATGATGTAACTCTGTGAGAAGAATTAAAAGAACACAGAGTAGTTTCTCAGAAAGCTTCTTTCCAGTTTTGAACGGAAGATACTTCCTTTTTCACCAAACCCTCTATGGGCTTCCAAATATCCCTTTGCCAATTCCACAAGAACAGCCTTAGCGAAAGGCTTCTTGAAGGGAAAGATGTAACTTTGTGAGATTAATTAACAGAACACACAGCAGTTTCTCAGAAAGCTTCTTTCCAGTTTTGAGCGGAAGATATTTCCTTTTTCACCATAGCCCTCTATGGGCTTCCAAATATCCGTTTGCCAATTCCACAAGAACAGCCTTAGCGAAAGGCTTCTTGAAAGGAAAGATGTAACTCTGTGAGATGAATTAACAGAACACAGAGCAGTTTCTCAGAAATCTTCTTTCCTGTTTTGAACGAAAGATATTTCCTTTTTTACCATAGCCCTCTATGGGCTTCCAAATATCCCTTTGCCGATTCCACAAGAACAGCCTTAGCGAAAGGCTTCTTGAAGGGAATGATGTAACTCTGTGAGAAGAATTAAAAGAACACAGAGCAGTTTCTCAGAAAGTTTCTTTCCAGTTTTGAACGGAAGATATTTTCTTTTTCACCAAACCCTCTATGGGGTTCCAAATATCCCTTTGCCAATTCTACAAGAACAGCCTTAGCGAAAGGCTTCTTGAAGGGAAAGATGTAACTTTGTGAGATGAATTAACAGAACACAGAGCAGTTTCTCAGAAAGCTTCTTTCCAGTTTCGAACGGAAGATATTTCCTTTTTCAACGTAGCCCTCTATGGGCTTCCCAATATCCCTTTGCCAATTCCACAAGAACAGCCTTAGAGAAAGGCTTCTCGAAGGGAAAGATGTAACTCTGTGAGATGAATTAACAGAACACAGAGCAGTTTCTCAGAAAGCTTCTTTCCAGTTTTGAACGGAAGATATTTCCTTTTTCACCATAGCCCTCTATGGGCTTCCAAATATTCCTTTGCCAATTCCACAAAAACAGCCTTAGCGAAAGGCTTCTTGAAGCGAAAGATGTAACTCTGTGAGATGAATTAACAGAACACAGAGCAGTTTCTCAGAAAGCTTCTTTCCAGTTTTGAACGGAAGATATTTCCTTTTTCACCATAGAAATCTATGGGCTTCCAAATACCCCTTGGCCAATTCCACAAGAACAGCCTTAGCGAAAGGCTTCCTTAAGGGAAAGATGTAACTCTGTGAGATGAATTAACAGAACACAGAGCAGTTTCTCAGAAAGCTTCTTTCCAGTTTGGAATGGAAGGTATTTCCTTTTTTCCAATAGCCCTCTATGGGCTTCCAAATATCCCTTTGCCAATTCCACAAGAACAGCCTTAGCGAAAGGCTTCTTGAAGGTAAAGATGTAACTCTGTGAGATGAATTAACAGAACACAGAGCAGTTTCTCAGAAAGCTTCTTTCCAGTTTTGAACGGAAGATATTTCCTTTTTCACCATAGCCCTCTATGGGCTTCCAAATATCCCTTTGCCAATTCCACAAGAACAGTCTTAGCGAAAGGCTTCTTGAAGGGAAAGATGTAACTCTGTGAGATGAATTAACAGAACACAGAGCAGTTTCTCAGAAAGCTTCTTTCCAGTTTTGAACGGAAGATATTTCCTTTTTCAACATAGCCTTCTATGGGCTTCCAAATATCCCTTTGCCAATTCCACAAGAACAGCCTTAGCGAAAGGATTCCTGAAGGGAAAGATGTAACTCTGTGAGATGAATTAACAGAACACGGAGCAGGTTCTCAGAAAGTTTCTTTCCAGTTTTGAACGGAAGATACTTCCTTTTTCACCATAGCCCTCTATGGGCTTCCAAATATACCTTTGCCAATTCCACAAGAACAGCGTTAGCGAAAGTCTTTTGAAGGGAAACATGTAACTCTGTGAGATGAATTAACAGAACACAGAGCATTTTCTCAGAAAGCTTCTTTCCAGTTTTGAACGGAAGATATTTCCTTTTTCACCATAGCCCTCTATGGGCTTCCAAATATCCCTTTGCCAATTCCACAAGAACAGCCTTAGCGAAAGGCTTCTTGAAGGGAAAGATGTAACTCTGTGAGATGAATTAACAGAACACAGAGCAGATCCTCAGAAAGCTTCTTTCCAGTTTTGAACGGAAGATATTTCCTTTTTCAACATAGCCTTCTAAGGGCTTCCAAATATCCCTTTGCCAATTCCACATGAACAGCCTTAGCGAAAGGCTTCCTGAAGGGAAAGATTTAACTCTGTGAGATGTATTAACAGAACACAGAGAAGTTTCTCAGAAGGCCTCTTTCCAGTTCTGAACGGAAGATATTTCCTTTTTCACCATAGCTCTCTGTGGCCTTCCAAATATCCCTTTGCCAATTCCACAAGAACAGCCTTAGCGAAAAGCTTCTTGAAGGGAAAGATGTAACTCTGTGAGATGAATTAACAGATCACAGAGCAGTTTCTCAGAAGGCTTCTTTCCAGTTTTGAACGGAAGGTATTTCCTTTTTCACCATAGCCCTCTATGGGCTTCCAAATATCCCTTTGCCAATTCCACAAGAACAGCCTTAGCGAAAGGCTTCTTGAAGGGAAAGATGTAACTCTGTGAGATGAATTAACAGAACACAGAGCAGTTTCTCAGAAATCTTCTTTCCTGTTTTGAACGAAAGATATTTCCTTTTTTACCATAGCCCTCTATGGGCTCCCAAATATCCCTTTGCCAATTCCACAAGTACAGCCTTAGCGAAAGGCTTCTTGAAGGGAATGATGTAACTCTGTGAGAAGAATTAAAAGAACACAGAGCAGTTTCTCAGAAAGCTTCTTTCCAGTTTTGAACGGAAGATATTTCCTTTTTCACCAAACCCTCTATGGGCTTCCATATATCCCTTTGCCAATTCCACAAGAACAGCCTTAGCGAAAGGCTTCTTGAAGGGAAAGATGTAACTCTGTGAGATGAATTAACAGAACACAGACCAGTTTCTCAGAAAGCTTCTATCCAGTTTCGAACGGAAGATATTTCCTTTTTCACCGTAGCCCTCTATGGGCTTCCAAATGTCCCTTTGCCAATTCCACAAGAACAGCCTTAGCGAAAGGCTTCTCGAAGGGAAAGATGTAACTCTGTGAGATGAATTAACAGAACACAGAGCAGTTTCTCAGAAAGCTTCTTTCCAGTTTTGAACGGAAGATATTTCCTTTTTCACCATAGCCCTCTATGGGCTTCCAAATATTCCTTTGCCAATTCCACAAGAACAGCCTTAGCGAAAGGCTTCTTGAAGCGAAAGATGTAACTCTGTGAGATGAATTAACAGAACACAGAGCAGTTTCTCAGAAAGCTTCTTTCCAGTTTTGAACGGAAGATATTTCCTTTTTCAAAATAGCCCTCTATGGGCTTCCAAATATCCCTTTGCCAATTCCACAAGAACAGCCTTAGCGAAAGGCTTCTTGAAGGGAAAGATGTAACTCTGTGAGATGAATTAACAGAACACAGAGCAGTTTCTCAGAAAGCTTCTTTCCAGTTTTGAACGGAAGATATTTCCTTTTTCACCATAGCCCTCTATGGGCTTCCAAATATCCCTTTGACAATTCCACAAGAACAGCCTTAGCGAAAGGCCTCTTGAAGGGAAAGATGTAACTCTGTGAAATGAATTAACAGAACACAGAGCAGTTTCTCAGAAAGCTTCTTTCCAGTTTTGAACGGAAGATATTTCCTTTTTCACCATAGACCTGTACGGACTTCCAAATATCCCTTTGCCAACTCCACAAGAACAGCCTTAGCGAAAGGCTTCTTGAAGGGAAAGATGTAACTCTGTGAGATGAATTAACAGAACACAGAGCAGTTTCTCAGATAGCTTCTTTCCAGTTTTGAACGGAAGATACTTCCTTTTTCACCATATCCCTCTATGGTCTTCCAAATACCCCTTCGCCAATTCCACAAGAACAGCCTTAGCGAAAGTCTTTTGAAGGGAAAGATGTAACTCTGTGAGATGAATTAACAGAACACAGAGCAGTTTCTCAGAAAGCTTCTTTCCAGTTTTGAACGGACGATATTTCCTTTATCACCATAGCCCTCTATGGGCTTCCAAATATCCCTTTGCCAATTCCACAGGAACAGCTTTAGCGAAAGATTTCTTGAAGGGAAAGATGTAATTCTGTGAGATGAATTAACAGAACACAGAGCAGTTTCTCAGAAAGCTTCTTTCCAGTTTTGAACGGAAGATATTTCCTTTTTCACCAAAGACCTCTACGGGCTTTCAAATATCCCTTTGCCAATTTCACAAGAACAGCCTTAGCGAAAGTCTTCTTGAAGGGAAAGATGTAACTCTGTGAGATGAATTAAAAGAACTCAGAGCAGTTTCTCAGAAAGATTCTTTCCAGTTCTGAACGGAAGATATTTCCTTTTTCACCAAAGACCTCTACGGGCTTTCAAATATCCCTTTGCCAATTTCACAAGAACAGCCTTAGCGAAAGTCTTCTTGAAGGGAAAGATGTAACTCTGTGAGATGAATTAAAAGAACTCAGAGCAGTTTCTCAGAAAGCTTCTTTCCAGTTTCGAACGGAAGATATTTCCTTTTTCACCGTAGCCCTCTATGGGCTTCCCAATATCCCTTTGCCAATTCCACAAGAACAGCCTTAGCGAAAGGCTTCTCGAAGGGAAAGATGTAACTCTGTGAGATGAATTAACAGAACACAGAGCAGTTTCTCAGAAAGCTTCTTTCCAGTTTTGAACGGAAGATATTTCCTTTTTCACCATAGCCCTCTATGGGCTTCCAAATATTCCTTTGCCAATTCCACAAAAACAGCCTTAGCGAAAGGCTTCTTGAAGCGAAAGATGTAACTCTGTGAGATGAATTAACAGAACACAGAGCAGTTTCTCAGAAAGCTTCTTTCCAGTTTTGAACGGAAGATATTTCCTTTTTCACCATAGAACTCTATGGGCTTCCAAATATCCCTTTGCCAATTCCACAAGAACAGCCTTAGCGAAAGGCTTCCTGAAGGGAAAGATGTAACTCTGTGAGGTGAATTAACAGAACACAGAGCAGTTTCTCAGAAAGCTTCTTTCCAGTTTTGAACGGAAGATATTTCCTTTTTCACCATAGCCCTCTATGGGCTTCCAAATATCCCTTTGCCAATTCCACAAGAACAGCCTTAGCGAAAGGCTTCTTGAAGGGAAAGATGTAACACTGTGAGATGAATTAACAGAACACAGAGCAGATTCTCAGAAAGCTTCTTTCCAGTTTTGAACGGAAGATATTTCCTTTTTCACCATAGCCCTCTATGGGCTTCCAAATATCCCTTTGCCAATTCCACAAGAACAGCCTTAGCGAAAGGCTTCTTGAAGGGAAAGATGTAACTTTGTGAGATTAATTAACAGAACACACAGCAGTTTCTCAGAAAGCTTCTTTCCAGTTTTGAGCGGAAGATATTTCCTTTTTCACCATAGCCCTCTATGGGCTTCCAAATATCCCTTTGCCAATTCCACAAGAACAGCCTTAGCGAAAGGCTTCTTGAAAGGAAAGATGTAACTCTGTGAGATGAATTAACAGAACACAGAGCAGTTTCTCAGAAATCTTCTTTCCTGTTTTGAACGAAAGATATTTCCTTTTTTACCATAGCCCTCTAAGGGCTTCCAAATATCCCTTTGCCGATTCCACAAGAACAGCCTTAGCGAAAGGCTTCTTGAAGGGAATGATGTAACTCTGTGAGAAGAATTAAAAGAACACAGAGCAGTTTCTCAGAAAGCTTCTTTCCAGTTTTGAACGGAAGATATTTCCTTTTTCACCAAACCCTCTATGGGCTTCCAAATATCCCTTTGCCAATTCTACAAGAACAGCCTTAGCGAAAGGCTTCTTGAAGGGAAAGATGTAACTTGGTGAGATGAATTAACAGAACACAGAGCAGTTTCTCAGAAAGCTTCTTTCCAGTTTCGAACGGAAGATATTTCCTTTTTCAACTTAGCCCTCTATGGGCTTCCCAATATCCCTTTGCCAATTCCACAAGAACAGCCTTAGCGAAAGGCTTCTCGAAGGGAAAGATGTAACTCTGTGAGATGAATTAACAGAACACAGAGCAGTTTCTCAGAAAGCTTCTTTCCAGTTTTGAACGGAAGATATTTCCTTTTTCACCATAGCCCTCTATGGGCTTCCAAATATTCCTTTGCCAATTCCACAAAAACAGCCTTAGCGAAAGGCTTCTTGAAGCGAAAGATGTAACTCTGTGAGATGAATTAACAGAACACAGAGCAGTTTCTCAGAAAGCTTCTTTCCAGTTTTGAACGGAAGATATTTCCTTTTTCACCATAGAACTCTATGGGCTTCCAAATATCCCTTTGCCAATTCCACAAGAACAGCCTTAGCGAAAGGCTTCCTGAAGGGAAAGATGTAACTCTGTGAGATGAATTAACAGAACACAGAGCAGTTTCTCAGAAAGCTTCTTTCCAGTTTGGAATGGAAGGTATTTCCTTTTTTCCAATAGCCCTCTATGGGCTTCCAAATATCCCTTTGCCAATTCCACAAGAACAGCCTTAGCGAAAGGCTTCTTGAAGGTAAAGATGTAACTCTGTGAGATGAATTTACAGAACACAGAGCAGTTTCTCAGAAAGCTTCTTTCCAGTTTTGAACGGAAGATATTTCCTTTTTCACCATAGCCCTCTATGGGCTTCCAAATATCCCTTTGCCAATTCCACAAGAACAGTCTTAGCGAAAGGCTTCTTGAAGGGAAAGATGTAACTCTGTGAGATGAATTAACAGAACACAGAGCAGTTTCTCAGAAAGCTTCTTTCCAGTTTTGAACGGAAGATATTTCCTTTTTCAACATAGCCTTCTATGGGCTTCCAAATATCCCTTTGCCAATTCCACAAGAACAGCCTTAGCGAAAGGATTCCTGAAGGGAAAGATGTAACTCTGTGAGATGAATTAACAGAACACAGAGCAGGTTCTCAGAAAGTTTCTTTCCAGTTTTGAACGGAAGATACTTCCTTTTTCACCATAGCCCTCTATGGGCTTCCAAATATACCTTTGCCAATTCCACAAGAACAGCCTTAGCGAAAGTCTTTTGAAGGGAAAGATGTAACTCTGTGAGATGAATTAACAGAACACAGAGCATTTTCTCAGAAATCTTCTTTCCAGTTTTGAACGGAAGATATTTCCTTTTTCACCGTAGCCCTGTACGGACTTCCAAATATCCCTTTGCCAACTCCACAAGAACAGCCTTAGCGAAAGGCTTCTTGAAGGGAAAGATGTAACTCTGTGAGATGAATTAACAGAACACAGAGCAGTTTCTCAGATAGCTTCTTTCCAGTTTTGAACGGAAGATACTTCCTTTTTCACCATATCCCTCTATGGTCTTCCAAATACCCCTTCGCCAATTCCACAAGAACAGCCTTAGCGAAAGTCTTTTGAAGGGAAAGATGTAACTCTGTGAGATGAATTAACAGAACACAGAGCAGTTTCTCAGAAAGCTTCTTTCCAGTTTTGAACGGACGATATTTCCTTTATCACCATAGCCCTCTATGGGCTTCCAAATATCCCTTTGCCAATTCCACAAGAACAGCTTTAGCGAAAGATTTCTTGAAGGGAAAGATGTAACTCTGTGAGATGAATTAACAGAACACAGAGCAGTTTCTCAGAAAGCTTCTTTCCAGTTTTGAACGGAAGATATTTCCTTTTTCACCAAAGACCTCTACGGGCTTTCAAATATCCCTTTGCCAATTTCACAAGAACAGCCTTAGCGAAAGTCTTCTTGAAGGGAAAGATGTAACTCTGTGAGATGAATTAAAAGAACTCAGAGCAGTTTCTCAGAAAGTTTCTTTCCAGTTCTGAACGGAAGATATTTCCTTTTTCACCAAAGACCTCTACGGGCTTTCAAATATCCCTTTGCCAATTTCACAAGAACAGCCTTAGCGAAAGTCTTCTTGAAGGGAAAGATGTAACTCTGTGAGATGAATTAAAAGAACTCAGAGCAGTTTCTCAGAAAGCTTCTTTCCAGTTTCGAACGGAAGATATTTCCTTTTTCACCGTAGCCCACTATGGGCTTCCCAATATCCCTTTGCCAATTCCACAAGAACAGCCTTAGCGAAAGGCTTCTCGAAGGGAAAGATGTAACTCTGTGAGATGAATTAACAGAACACAGAGCAGTTTCTCAGAAAGCTTCTTTCCAGTTTTGAACGGAAGATATTTCCTTTTTCACCATAGCCCTCTATGGGCTTCCAAATATTCCTTTGCCAATTCCACAAAAACAGCCTTAGCGAAAGGCTTCTTGAAGCGAAAGATGTAACTCTGTGAGATGAATTAACAGAACACAGAGCAGTTTCTCAGAAAGCTTCTTTCCAGTTTTGAACGGAAGATATTTCCTTTTTCACCATAGAACTCTATGGGCTTCCAAATATCCCTTTGCCAATTCCACAAGAACAGCCTTAGCGAAAGGCTTCCTGAAGGGAAAGATGTAACTCTGTGAGATGAGTTAAGAGAACACAGAGCAGTTTCTCAGAAAGCTTCTTTCCAGTTTGGAATGGAAGGTATTTCCTTTTTTCCAATAGCCCTCTATGGGCTTCCAAATATCCCTTTGCCAATTCCACAAGAACAGCCTTAGCGAAAGGCTTCTTGAAGGTAAAGATGTAACTCTGTGAGATGAATTAACAGAACACAGAGCAGTTTCTCAGAAAGCTTCTTTCCAGTTTTGAACGGAAGATATTTCCTTTTTCACCATAGCCCTCTATGGGCTTCCAAATATCCCTTTGCCAATTCCACAAGAACAGTCTTAGCGAAAGGCTTCTTGAAGGGAAAGATGTAACTCTGTGAGATGAATTAACAGAACACAGAGCAGTTTCTCAGAAAGCTTCTTTCCAGTTTTGAACGGAAGATATTTCCTTTTTCAACATAGTCTTCTATGGGCTTCCAAATATCCCTTTGCCAATTCCACAAGAACAGCCTTAGCGAAAGGATTCCTGAAGGGAAAGATGTAACTCTGTGAGATGAATTAACAGAACACAGAGCAGGTTCTCAGAAAGTTTCTTTCCAGGTTTGAACGGAAGATACTTCCTTTTTCACCATAGCCCTCTATGGTCTTCCAAATATACCTTTGCCAAATACACCTTTCCAAATACACCTTTGCCAATTCCACAAGAACAGCCTTAGCGAAAGTCTTTTGAAGGGAAAGATGTAACTCTGTGAGATGAATTAACAGAACACAGAGCAGTTTCTCAGAAAGCTTCTTTCCAGTTTTGAACGGAAGATATTTCCTTTTTCACCATAGCCCTCTATGGGCTTCCAAATATCCCTTTGCCAATTCCACAAGAACAGCCTTAGCGAAAGGCTTCTTGAAGGGAAAGATGTAACTCTGTGAGATGAATTAACAGAACACAGAGCAGATCCTCAGAAAGCTTCTTTCCAGTTTTGAACGGAAGATATTTCCTTTTTCAACATAGCCTTCTAAGGGCTTCCAAATATCCCTTTGCCAATTCCACAAGAACAGCCTTAGCGAAAGGCTTCCTGAAGGGAAAGATGTAACTCTGTGAGATGTATTAACAGAACACAGAGAAGTTTCTCAGAAGGCCTCTTTCCAGTTCTGAACGGAAGATATTTCCTTTTTCACCATAGCTCTCTGTGGCCTTCCAAATATCCCTTTGCCAATTCCACAAGAACAGGCTTAGCGAAAAGCTTCTTGAAGGGAAAGATGTAACTCTGTGAGATGAATTAACAGAACACAGAGCAGTTTCTCAGAAAGCTTCTTTCCAGTTTTGAACGGAAGGTATTTCCTTTTTCACCATAGCCCTCTATGGGCTTCCAAATATCCCTTTGCCAATTCCACAAGAACAGCCTTAGCGAAAGGCTTCTTGAAGGGAAAGATGTAACTCTGTGAGATGAATTAACAGAACACAGAGCAGTTTCTCAGAAATCTTCTTTCCTGTTTTGAACGAAAGATATTTCCTTTTTTACCATAGCCCTCTATGGGCTCCCAAATATCCCCTTGCCAATTCCACAAGAACAGCCTTAGCGAAAGGCTTCTTGAAGGGAATGATGTAACTCTGTGAGAAGAATTAAAAGAACACAGAGCAGTTTCTCAGAAAGCTTCTTTCCAGTTTTGAACGGAAGATATTTCCTTTTTCACCAAACCCTCTATGGGCTTCCATATATCCCTTTGCCAATTCCACAAGAACAGCCTTAGCGAAAGGCTTCTTGAAGGGAAAGATGTAACTCTGTGAGGTGAATTAACAGAACACAGAGCAGTTTCTCAGAAAGCTTCTATCCAGTTTCGAACGGAAGATATTTCCTTTTTCACCGAAGCCCTCTATGGGCTTCCAAATGTCCCTTTGCCAATTCCACAAGAACAGCCTTAGCGAAAGGCTTCTCGAAGGGAAAGATGTAACTCTGTGAGATGAATTAACAGAACACAGAGCAGTTTCTCAGAAAGCTTCTTTCCAGTTTTGAACGGAAGATATTTCCTTTTTCACCATAGCCCTCTATGGGCTTCCAAATATTCCTTTGCCAATTCCACAAGAACAGCCTTAGCGAAAGGCTTCTTGAAGCGAAAGATGTAACTCTGTGAGATGAATTAACAGAACACAGAGCAGTTTCTCAGAAAGCTTCTTTCCAGTTTTGAACGGAAGATATTTCCTTTTTCACCATAGCCCTCTATGGGCTTCCAAATATCCCTTTGCCAATTCCACAAGAACAGCCTTAGCGAAAGGCTTCTTGAAGGGAAAGATGTAACTCTGTGAGATGAATTAACAGAACACAGAGCAGTTTCTCAGAAAGCTTCTTTCCAGTTTTGAACGGAAGATAATTCCTTTTTCACCATAGCCCTCTACGGGCTTCCAAATATCCCTTTGACAATTCCGCAAGAACAGCCTTAGCGAAAGGCCTCTTGAAGGGAAAGATGTAACTCTGTGAGATGAATTAACAGAACACAGAGCAGTTTCTCAGAAAGCTTCTTTCCAGTTTTGAACGGAAGATACTTCCTTTTTCACCATAGCCCTGTACGGACTTCCAAATATCCCTTTGCCAACTCCACAAGAACAGCCTTAGCGAAAGACTTCTTGAAGGGAAAGATGTAACTCTGTGAGATGAATTAACAGAACACAGAGCAGTTTCTCAGATAGCTTCTTTCCAGTTTTGAACGGAAGATACTTCCTTTTTCACCATATCCCTCTATGGTCTTCCAAATACCCCTTCGCCAATTCCACAAGAACAGCCTTAGCGAAAGTCTTTTGAAGGGAAAGATGTAACTCTGTGAGATGAATTAACAGAACACAGAGCAGTTTCTCAGAAAGCTTCTTTCCAGTTTTGAACGGACGATATTTCCTTTATCACCCTAGCCCTCTATGGGCTTCCAAATATCCCTTTGCCAATTCCACAAGAACAGCTTTAGCGAAAGATTTCTTGAAGGGAAAGATGTAACTCTGTGAGATGAATTAACAGAACACAGAGCAGTTTCTCAGAAAGCTTCTTTCCAGTTTTGAACGGAAGATATTTCCTTTTTCACCAAAGACCTCTACGGGCTTTCAAATATCCCTTTGCCAATTTCACAAGAACAGCCTTAGCGAAAGTCTTCTTGAAGGGAAAGATGTAACTCTGTGAGATGAATTAAAAGAACTCAGAGCAGTTTCTCAGAAAGTTTCTTTCCAGTTCTGAACGGAAGATATTTCCTTTTTCACCAAAGACGTCTACGGGCTTTCAAATATCCCTTTGCCAATTTCACAAGAACAGCCTTAGCGAAAGTCTTCTTGAAGGGAAAGATGTAACTCTGTGAGATGAATTAAAAGAACTCAGAGCAGTTTCTCAGAAAGCTTCTTTCCAGTTTCGAACGGAAGATATTTCCTTTTTCACCGTAGCCCTCTATGGGCTTCCCAATATCCCTTTGCCAATTCCACAAGAACAGCCTTAGCGAAAGGCTTCTCGAAGGGAAAGATGTAACTCTGTGAGATGAATTAACAGAACACAGAGCAGTTTCTCAGACAGCTTCTTTCCAGTTTTGAACGGAAGATATTTCCTTTTTCACCATAGCCCTCTATGGGCTTCCAAATATTCCTTTGCCAATTCCACAAAAACAGCCTTAGCGAAAGGCTTCTTGAAGCGAAAGATGTAACTCTGTGAGATGAATTAACAGAACACAGAGCAGTTTCTCAGAAAGCTTCTTTCCAGTTTTGAACGGAAGATATTTCCTTTTTCACCATAGAACTCTATGGGCTTCCAAATATCCCTTTGCCAATTCCACAAGAACAGCCTTAGGGAAAGGCTTCCTGAAGGGAAAGATGTAACTCTGTGAGATGAATTAACAGAACACAGAGCAGTTTCTCAGAAAGCTTCTTTCCAGTTTGGAATGGAAGGTATTTCCTTTTTTCCAATAGCCCTCTATGGGCTTCCAAATATCCCTTTGCCAATTCCACAAGAACAGCCTTAGCGAAAGGCTTCTTGAAGGTAAAGATGTAACTCTGTGAGATGAATTAACAGAACACAGAGCAGTTTCTCAGAAAGCTTCTTTCCAGTTTTGAACAGAAGATATTTCCTTTTTCAACATAGTCTTCTATGGGCTTCCAAATATCCCTTTGCCAATTCCACAAGAACAGCCTTAGCGAAAGGATTCCTGAAGGGAAAGATGTAACTCTGTGAGATGAATTAACAGAACACAGAGCAGGTTCTCAGAAAGTTTCTTTCCAGTTTTGAATGGAAGATACTTCCTTTTTCACCATAGCCCTCTATGGGCATCCAAATATACCTTTGCCAATTCCACAAGAACAGCCTTAGCGAAAGTCTTTTGAAGGGAAAGATGTAACTCTGTGAGATGAATTAACAGAACACAGAGCAGATCCTCAGAAAGCTTCTTTCCAGTTTTGAACGGAAGATATTTCCTTTTTGAACATAGCCTTCTAAGGGCTTCCAAATATCCCTTTGCCAATTCCACAAGAACAGCCTTAACGAAAGGCTTCCTGAAGGGAAAGATGTAACTCTGTGAGATGTATTAACAGAACACAGAGAAGTTTCTCAGAAGGCCTCTTTCCAGTTCTGAACGGAAGATATTTCCTTTTTCACCATAGCTCTCTGTGGCCTTCCAAATATCCCTTTGCCAATTCCACAAGAACAGCCTTAGCGAAAGGCTTCTTGAAGGGAAAGATGTAACTCTGTGAGATGAATTAACAGAACACAGAGCAGTTTCTCAGATAGCTTCTTTCCAGTTTTGAACGGAAGATACTTCCTTTTTCACCATATCCCTCTATGGTCTTCCAAATACCCCTTCGCCAATTCCACAAGAGCAGCCTTAGCGAAAGTCTTTTGAAGGGAAAGATGTAACTCTGTGAGATGAATTAACAGAACACAGAGCAGTTTCTCAGAAAGCTTCTTTCCAGTTTTGAACGGACGATATTTCCTTTATCACCATAGCCCTCTATGGGCTTCCAAATATCCCTTTGCCAATTCCACAAGAACAGCTTTAGCGAAAGATTTCTTGAAGGGAAAGATGTAACTCTGTGAGATGAATTAACAGAACACAGAGCAGTTTCTCAGAAAGCTTCTTTCCAGTTTTGAACGGAAGATATTTCCTTTTTCACCAAAGACCTCTACGGGCTTTCAAATATCCCTTTGCCAATTTCACAAGAACAGCCTTAGCGAAAGTCTTCTTGAAGGGAAAGATGTAACTCTGTGAGATGAATTAAAAGAACTCAGAGCAGTTTCTCAGAAAGTTTCTTTCCAGTTCTGAACGGAAGATATTTCCTTTTTCACCAAAGACCTCTACGGGCTTTCAAATATCCCTTTGCCAATTTCACAAGAAAAGCCTTAGCGAAAGTCTTCTTGAAGGGAAAGATGTAACTCTGTGAGATGAATTAAAAGAACTCAGAGCAGTTTCTCAGAAAGCTTCTTTCCAGTTTCGAACGGAAGATATTTCCTTTTTCACCGTAGCCCTCTATGGGCTTCCCAATATCCCTTTGCCAATTCCACAAGAACAGCCCTAGCGAAAGGCTTCTCGAAGGGAAAGATGTAACTCTGTGAGATGAATTAACAGAACACAGAGCAGTTTCTCAGAAAGCTTCTTTCCAGTTTTGAACGGAAGATATTTCCTTTTTCACCATAGCCCTCTATGGGATTCCAAATATTCCTTTGCCAATTCCACAAAAACAGCCTTAGCGAAAGGCTTCTTGAAGCGAAAGATGTAACTCTGTGAGATGAATTAACAGAACACAGAGCAGTTTCTCAGAAAGCTTCTTTCCAGTTTTGAACGGAAGATATTTCCTTTTTCACCATAGAACTCTATGGGCTTCCAAATATCCCTTTGCCAATTCCACAAGAACAGCCTTAGCGAAAGGCTTCCTGAAGGGAAAGATGTAACTCTGTGAGATGAATTAACAGAACACAGAGGAGTTTCTCAGAAAGCTTCTTTCCAGTTTGGAATGGAAGGTATTTCCTTTTTTCCAATAGCCCTCTATGGGCTTCCAAATATCCCTTTGCCAATTCCACAAGAACAGCCTTAGCGAAAGGCTTCTTGAAGGTAAAGATGTAACTCTGTGAGATGAATTAACAGAACACAGTGCAGTTTCTCAGAAAGCTTCTTTCCAGTTTTGAACGGAAGATATTTCCTTTTTCACCATAGCCCTCTATGGGCTTCCAAATATCCCTTTGCCAATTCCACAAGAACAGTCTTAGCGAAAGGCTTCTTGAAGGGAAAGATGTAACTCTGTGAGATGAATTAACAGAACACAGAGCAGTTTCTCAGAAAGCTTCTTTCCAGTTTTGAACGGAAGATATTTCCTTTTTCAACATAGTCTTCTATGGGCTTCCAAATATCCCTTTGCCAATTCCACAAGAACAGCCTTAGCGAAAGGATTCCTGAAGGGAAAGATGTAACTCTGTGAGATGAATTAACAGAACACAGAGCAGGTTCTCAGAAAGTTTCTTTCCAGTTTTGAATGGAAGATACTTCCTTTTTCACCATAGCCCTCTATGGGCTTAAAAATATACCTTTGCCAATTCCACAAGAACAGCCTTAGCGAAAGTCTTTTGAAGGGAAAGATGTAACTCTGTGAGATGAATTAACAGAACACAGAGCAGATCCTCAGAAAGCTTCTTTCCAGTTTTGAACGGAAGATATTTCCTTTTTCAACATAGCCTTCTAAGGGCTTCCAAATATCAATTTGCCAATTCCACAAGAACAGCCTTAACGAAAGGCTTCCTGAAGGGAAAGATGTAACTCTGTGAGATGTATTAACAGAACACAGAGAAGTTTCTCAGAAGGCCTCTTTCCAGTTCTGAACGGAAGATATTTCCTTTTTCACCATAGCTCTCTGTGGGCTTCCAAATATCCCTTTGCCAATTCCACAAGAACAGCCTTAGAGAAAGGCTTCTTGAAGGGAATGATGTTACTCTGTGAGAAGAATTAAAAGAACACAGAGCAGTTTCTCAGAAAGCTTCTTTCCAGTTTTGAACGGAAGATATTTCCTTTTTCACCAAACCCTCTATGGGCTTCCAAATATCCCTTTGCCAATTCCACAAGAACAGCCTTAGCGAAAGGCTTCTTGAAGGGAAAGATGTAACTCTGTGAGATGAATTAACAGAGCACCGAGCAGTCTCTCAGAAAGCTTCTTTCCAGTTCTTAACGAAAGATATTTCCTTTTTCAACATAGCCCTCTGTGGGCTTCCAAATATCCCTTTTGCCAATTCCACAAGAACAGCCTTAGCGAAAGGCTTCTTGAAGCGAAAGATGTAACTCTGTGAGATGAATTAACAGAACACAGAGCAGTTTCTCAGAAAGCTTCTTTCCAGTTTTGAACGGAAGATATTTCCTTTTTCACCATAGCCCTCTATGGCCTTCCAAATATCCCTTTGCCAATTCCACAAGAACAGCCTTAGCGAAAGGCTTCTTGAAGGGAAAGATGTAACTCTGTGAGATGAATTAACAGAACACAGAGCAGTTTCTCAGAAAGCTTCTTTCCAGTTTTGAACGGAAGATATTTCCTTTTTCACCACAGCCCTCTATGGGCTTCCAAATATCCCTTTGACAATTCCACAAGAACAGCCTTAGCGAAAGGCCTACTGAAGGGAAAGATGTAACTCTGTGAGATGAATTAACAGAACACAGAGCAGTTTCTCAGAAAGCTTCTTTCCAGTTTTGAACGGAAGATATTTCCTTTTTCACCACAGCCCTGTATGGACTTCCAAATATCCCTTTGCCAACTCCACAAGAACAGCCTTAACGAAAGGCTTCCTGAAGGGAAAGATGTAACTCTGTGAGATGTATTAACAGAACACAGAGAAGTTTCTCAGAAGGCCTCTTTCCAGTTCTGAACGGAAGATATTTCCTTTTTCACCATAGCTCTCTGTGGCCTTCCAAATATCCCTTTGCCAATTCCACAAGAACAGCCTTAGCGAAAAGCTTCTTGAAGGGAAAGATGTAACTCTGTGAGATGAATTAACAGAACACAGAGCAGTTTCTCAGAAAGCTTCTTTCCAGTTTTGAACGGAAGGTATTTCCTTTTTCACCATAGCCCTCTATGGGCTTCCAAATATCCCTTTGCCAATTCCACAAGAACAGCCTTAGCGAAAGGCTTCTTGAAGGGAAAGATGTAACTCTGTGAGATGAATTAACAGAACACAGAGCAGTTTCTCAGAAATCATCTTTCCTGTTTTGAACGAAAGATATTTCCTTTTTTACCATAGCCCTCTATGGGCTTGCAAATATCCCTTTGCCAATTCCACAAGAACAGCCTTAGCGAAAGGCTTCTTGAAGGGAATGATGTAACTCTGTGAGAAGAATTAAAAGAACACAGGGCAGTTTCTCAGAAAGCTTCTTTCCAGTTTTGAACGGAAGATATTTCCTTTTTCAACATAGCCCTCTATGGGCTTCCAAATATCCCTTTGCCAATTCCACAAGAACAGCCTTAGCGAAAGGATTCCTGAAGGGAAAGATGTAACTCTGTGAGATGAATTAACAGAACACAGAGCAGTTTCTCAGAAAGCTTCTTTCCAGTTTTGAACGGAAGATATTTCCTTTTTCAACCTAGCCTTCAATGGGCTTCCAAATATCCCTTTGCCAATTCCACAAGAACAGCCTTAGCGAAAGTCTTTTGAAGGGAAAGATGTAACACTGTGAGATGAATTAACAGAACACAGAGCAGTTTCTCAGAAAGGTTCTTTCCAGTTTTGAACGGAAGATATTTCCTTTTTCACCATAGACCTCTATGGGCTTCCCAATATCCCTTTGCCAATTCCACAAGAACAGGCTTAGCGAAAGGCTTCCTGAAGGGAAAGATGTTACTCTGTGAGATGAAATAACAGAACACAGAGTAGTTTCTCAGAAAGCTTCTTTCCAGTTTGGAACGGAAGGTATTTCCTTTTTCCCCATAGCCCTCTATGGGCTTTCAAATATCCCTTTGCCAATTCCACAAGAACAGCCTTAGCGAAAGGCTTCTTGAAGGTAAAGATGTAACTCTGTGAGATGAATTAACAGAACACAGAGCAGTTTCTCAGAAAGCTTCTTTCCAGTTTTGAACGGAAGATATTTCCTTTTTCAACATAGCCCTCTATGGGCTTCCAAATATCCCTTTGCCAATTCCACAAGAACAGCCTTAGCTAAAGGCTTCCTGAAGGGAATGATGTAACTCTGTGAGATGAATTAACAGAACACAGAGCAGATTCTCACAAAGCTTCTTTCCAGTTTTGAACGGAAGATATTTCCTTTTTCAACCTAGCCTTCTATGGGCTTCCAAATATCCCTTTGCCAATTCCACAAGAACAGCCTTAGCGAAAGTCTTTTGAAGGGAAAGATGTAACTATGTGAGATGAATTAAGAGAACACAGAGTAGTTTCTCAGAAAGCTTCTTTCCAGTTTTGAACGGAAGATATTTCCTTTTTCACCATAGCCCTCTATGGGCTTCCAAATATCCCTTTGCCAATTCCACAAGAACAGCCTTAGCGAAAGGCTTCTTGAAGGGAAAGATGTAACTCTGTGAGATGAATGAAGAGAACACAGAGCAGTTTCTCAGAAATATTCTTTCCTGTTTTGAACGAAAGATATTTCCTTTTTTTCCATAGCTCTCTATGGGCTTCCAAATATCCCTTTGCCAATTCCACAAGAACAGCCTTAGAGAAAGGCTTCTTGAAGGGAATGATGTTACTCTGTGAGAAGAATTAAAAGAACACAGAGCAGTTTCTCAGAAAGCTTCTTTCCAGTTTTGAACGGAAGATATTTCCTTTTTCACCAAACCCTCTATGGGCTTCCAAATATCCCTTTGCCAATTCCACAAGAACAGCCTTAGCGAAAGGCTTCTTGAAGGGAAAGATGTAACTCTGTGAGATGAATTAACAGAGCACCGAGCAGTCTCTCAGAAAGCTTCTTTCCAGTTCTTAACGAAAGATATTTCCTTTTTCAACATAGCCCTCTGTGGGCTTCCAAATATCCCTTTTGCCAATTCCACAAGAACAGCCTTAGCGAAAGGCTTCTTGAAGCGAAAGATGTAACTCTGTGAGATGAATTAACAGAACACAGAGCAGTTTCTCAGAAAGCTTCTTTCCAGTTTTGAACGGAAGATATTTCCTTTTTCACCATAGCCCTCTATGGCCTTCCAAATATCCCTTTGCCAATTCCACAAGAACAGCCTTAGCGAAAGGCTTCTTGAAGGGAAAGATGTAACTCTGTGAGATGAATTAGCAGAACACAGAGCAGTTTCTCAGAAAGCTTCTTTCCAGTTTTGAACGGAAGATATTTCCTTTTTCACCAAACCCTCTATGGGCTTCCAAATATCCCTTTGCCAATTCCACAAGAACAGCCTTAGCGAAAGGCTTCTTGAAGGGAAAGATGTAACTCTGTGAGATGAATTAACAGAGCACCGAGCAGTCTCTCAGAAAGCTTCTTTCCAGTTCTTAACGAAAGATATTTCCTTTTTCAACATAGCCCTCTGTGGGCTTCCAAATATCCCTTTTGCCAATTCCACAAGAACAGCCTTAGCGAAAGGCTTCTTGAAGCGAAAGATGTAACTCTGTGAGATGAATTAACAGAACACAGAGCAGTTTCTCAGAAAGCTTCTTTCCAGTTTTGAACGGAAGATATTTCCTTTTTCACCATAGCCCTCTATGGCCTTCCAAATATCCCTTTGCCAATTCCACAAGAACAGCCTTAGCGAAAGGCTTCTTGAAGGGAAAGATGTAACTCTGTGAGATGAATTAACAGAACACAGAGCAGTTTCTCAGAAAGCTTCTTTCCAGTTTTGAACGGAAGATATTTCCTTTTTCACCACAGCCCTCTATGGGCTTCCAAATATCCCTTTGACAATTCCACAAGAACAGCCTTAGCGAAAGGCCTACTGAAGGGAAAGATGTAACTCTGTGAGATGAATTAACAGAACACAGAGCAGTTTCTCAGAAAGCTTCTTTCCAGTTTTGAACGGAAGATATTTCCTTTTTCACCACAGCCCTGTATGGACTTCCAAATATCCCTTTGCCAACTCCACAAAACAGCCTTAGCGAAAGGCTTCTTGAAGGGAAAGATGTAACTCTGTAAGATGAATTAACAGAACACAGAGCAGTTTCTCAGATAGCTTCTTTCCAGTTTTGAACGGAAGATACTTCCTTTTTCACCATATCCCTCTATGGTCTTCAAAATATCCCTTCGCCAATTCCACAAGAACAGCCTTAGCGAAAGTCTTTTGAAGGGAAAGATGTAACTCTGTGAGATGAATTAATAGAACACAGAGCAGTTTCTCAGAAAGCTTCTTTCCAGTTCTGAACGGTCGATATTTCCTTTATCACCATAGCCCTCTATGGGCTTCCAAATATCCCTTTGCCAATTCCACAAGAACAGCTTTAGAGAAAGATTTCTTGAAGGGAAAGATGTAACTCTGTGAGATGAATTAACAGAACACAGAGCAGTTTCTCAGAAAGCTTCTTTCCAGTTTTGAACGGAAGATATTTCCTTTTTCACCAAAGACCTCTACGGGCTTTCAAATATCCCTTTGCCAATTCCACAAGAACAGCCTTAGCGAAAGGCTTCTTGAAGGGAAAGATGGGACTCTGTGAGATGAATTAACAGAACACAGAGCAGTTTCTCAGAAAGCTTCTTTCCAGTTTTGAACGGAAGATATTTCCTTTTTCACCATAGCCCTCTATGGGCTTCCAAATATCCCTTTGCCAATTCCAAAAGAACAGGCTTAGCGAAAGGCTTCTTGAAGGGAAAGATGTTACTCTGTGAGATGAAATAACAGAACACAGATTAGTTTCTCAGAAAGCTTCTTTCCAGTTTGGAACGGAAGGTATTTCCTTTTTCCCCATAGCCCTCTATGGGCTTTCAAATATCCCTTTGCCAATTCCACAAGAACAGCCTTAGCGAAAGGCTTCTTGAAGGGAAAGATGTAACTCTGTGAGATGAATAAAGAGAACACAGAGCAGTTTCTCAGAAATCTTCTTTCCTGTTTTGAACGAAAGATATTTCCTTTTTTTCCATAGCTCTCTATGGGCTTCCAAATATCCCTTTGCCAATTCCACAAGAACAGCCTTAGAGAAAGGCTTCTTGAAGGGAATGATGTTACTCTGTGAGAAGAATTAAAAGAACACAGAGCAGTTTCTCAGAAAGTTTCTTTCCAGTTTTGAACGGAAGATATTTCCTTTTTCACCAAACCCTCTATGGGCTTCCAAATATCCCTTTGCCAATTCCACAAGAACAGCCTTAGCGAAAGGCTTCTTGAAGGGAAAGATGTAACTCTGTGAGATGAATTAACAGAGCACCGAGCAGTCTCTCAGAAAGCTTCTTTCCAGTTCTTAACGAAAGATATTTCCTTTTTCAACATAGCCCTCTGTGGGCTTTCAAATATCCCTTTTGCCAATTCCACAAGAACAGCCTTAGCGAAAGGCTTCTTGAAGCGAAAGATGTAACCCTGTGAGATGAATTAACAGAACACAGAGCAGTTTCTCAGAAAGCTTCTTACCAGTTTTGAACGGAAGATATTTCCTTTTTCACCATAGCCCTCTATGGCCTTCCAAATATCCCTTTGCCAATTCCACAAGAACAGCCTTAGCGAAAGGCTTCTTGAAGGGAAAGATGTAACTCTGTGAGATGAATTAACAGAACACAGAGCAGGTTCTCAGAAAGCTTCTTTCCAGTTTTGAACAGAAGATATTTCCTTTTTCACCATAGCCCTCTATGGGCTTCCAAATATCCCTTTGCCAATTCCACAAGAACAGCCTTAGCGAAAGGCTTCTTGAAGGGAAAGATGTAACTCTGTGAGATGAATTAACAGAACACAGAGCAGTTTTTCTGAAAGCTTCTTTCCTGTTTTGAACGGAAGATATTTCCTGTTTCACCATAGCCCTCTATGGGCTTCCAAATATCCCTTTGCCAATTCCACAAGAACAGCCTTGGCGAAAGGCTTCTTGAAGGGAAAGATGTAACTTTGTGAGATGAATTAAGAGAACACAGAGCAGTTTCTCAGAAAGCTTCTTTCCAGTTTTGAACGGAAGATATTTCCTGTTTCACCATAGAACTCTACGGGCTTCCAAATATCCCTTTGCCAATTCCATAAGAACAGGCTTAGCGAAAGGCTTCCTGAAGGGAAAGATGTAACTCTGTGAGATGAATTAAGAGAATACAGAGCAGTTGCTCTGAAAGCTTCTTTCCCTTTTTGAACGGAAGATATTTCCTTTTTCACCATAGCCCTCTATGGGCTTTCAAATATCCCTTTGCCAATTCCACAAGAACAGCCTTAGCGAAAGGCTTCCTGAAGGGAAAGATGTAACTCTGTGAGATGAATTAACAGAACACAGAGCAGTTTCTCAGAAAGCTTCTTTCCAGTTTGGAACGGAAGGTATTTCCTTTTTCCCCATAGCCCTCTATGGGGTTCCAAATATCCCTTTGCCAATTCGACAAGAACAGCCTTAGCGAAAGGCTTCTTGAAGGGAAAGATGTAACTCTGTGAGATGAATTAACAGAACACAGAGCAGTTTCTCAGAAAGCTTCTTTCCAGTTTTGAACGGAAGATATTTCCTTTTTCACCATAGACCGCTATGGGCTTCCAAATATCCCTTTGCCAATTCCACAAGAATAGTCTCAGCGAAAGGCTTCTTGAAGGGAAAGATGTAACTCTGTGAGATGAATTAACAGAACACAGAGCAGTTTCTCAGAAAGCTTCTTTCCAGTTTTGAACGGAAGATATTTCCTTTTTCAACATAGCCTTCTATGGGCTTCCAAATATCCCTTTGCCAATTCCACAAGAACAGCCTTAGCGAAAGGATTCCTGAAGGGAAAGATGTAACTCTGTGAGATGAATTAACAGAACACAGAGCAGTTTCTCAGAAAGCTTCTTTCCAGTTTTGAACGGAAGATACTTCCTTTTTCACCATAGCCCTCTATGGGGTTACAAATATACCTTTGCCAATTCCACAAGAACAGCCTTAGCGAAAGTCTTTTGAAGGGAAAGATGTACCTCTGTGAGATGAATTAACAGAACACAGAGCATTTTCTCAGAAATCTTCTTTACAGTTTTGAACGGAAGATATTTCCTTTTTCACCATAGCCCTCTAAGGGCTTCCAAATATCCCTTTGCAAATTCCACAAGAACAGCCTTAGCGAAAGGCTTCTTGAAGGGAAAGATGTAACTCTGTGGGATGAATTAACAGAACACAGAGCAGTTCCTCAGAAGGCTTCTTTCCAGTTTTGAACGGAAGATATTTCCTTTTTCAACATAGCCTTCTAAGGGCTTCCAAATATCCCTTTGCCAATACCACAAGAACGGCCTTAGCGAAAGGATTCCTGAAGGGAAAGATGTAACTCTGTGAGATGAATTAACAGAACACAGAGAAGTTTCTCAGAAGGCCTCTTTCCAGTTCTGAACGGAAGATATTTCCTTTTTCACCATAGCTCTCTGTGGCCTTCCAAATATCCCTTTCCCAATTGCACAAGAACAGCCTTAGCGAAAAGGTTCTTGAAGGGAAAGATGTAACTCTGTGAGATGAATTAACAGAACACAGAGCAGTTTCTCAGAAAGCTTCTTTCCAGTTTTGAACGGAAGATATTTCCTTTTTCACCATAGCTCTCTATGGGCTTCCAAATATCCCTTTGCCAATTCCACAAGAACAGCCTTAGCGAAAGGCTTCTTGAAGGGAAAGATGTAACTCTGTGAGATGAATTAACAGAACACAGAGCAGTTTCTCAGAAAGCTTCTTTCCAGTTTTGAACGGAAGATATTTCCTTTTTCACCTTAGCCCTCTATGGGCTTCCAAATATCCCTTTGCCAACTCCACAAGAACAGCCTTAGCGAAGGGCTTCTTGAAGGGAAAGATGTAACTCTGTGAGATGAATTAACAGAACACAGAGCAGTTTCTCAGATAGCTTCTTTCCAGTTTTGAACGGAAGATACTTCCTTTTTCACCATATCCCTCTATGGTCTTCCAAATATCCCTTCGCCAATTCCACAAGAACAGCCTTAGCCAAAGTCTTTTGAAGGGAAAGAGGTAACTCTGTGAGATGAATTAACAGAACACAGAGCAGTTTCTCAGAAAGCTTCTTTCCAGTTTTGAACGGACGATATTTCCTTTATCACCATAGCCCTATATGGGCTTCCAAATATCCCTTTGCCAATTCCACAAGAACAGCTTTAGCGAAAGATTTCTTGAAGGGAAAGATGTAACTGTGTGAGATGAATTAACAGAACACAGAGCAGTTTCTCAGAAAGCTTCTTTCCAGTTTTGAAAGGAAGGTATTTCCTTTTTCACCATAGACCTCTACGGGCTTTCAAATATCCCTTTGCCAATTTCGCAAGAACAGTCTTAGCGAAAGGCTTCTTGAAGGGAAAGATGTAACTCTGTGAGATGAATTAACAGAACTCAGAGCAGTTTCTCAGAAAGCTTCCTTCCAGTTTGGAACGGAAGATATTTCCTTTTTCACCATAGCCCTCTATGGGCTTCCAAATATCCCATTGCCAATTCCACAAGAACAGCCTTAGCGAAAGGCTTCTTGGAGGGAAAGATGTAACTCTGTGAGATGAATTAACAGAACACAGAGCAGTTTCTCAGAAAGCTTCTTTCCAGTTTTGAACGGAAGATATTTCCTTTTTCAACAGAGCCTTCTATATGCTTCCAAATATCCCTTTGCCAATTCCACAAGAACAGCCTTAGCGAAAGCATTCCTGAAGGGAAAGATGTAACTCTGTGAGATGAATTAACAGAACACAGAGCAGTTTCTCAGAAAGCTTCTTTCCAGTTTTGAACGGAAGATACTTCCTTTTTCACCATAGCCCTCTATGGGCTTCCAAATATACCTTTGCCAATTCCACAAGAACAGCCTTAGCGAAAGTGTTTTGAAGGGAAAGATGTAACTCTGTGAGATGAATTAACAGAACACAGAGCAGTTTCCCAGAAAGCTTCTTTCCAGTTTTGAACGGAAGATATTTCGTTTTTCACCATAGCCCTCTATGGGCTTCCAAATATCCCTTTGCCAATTCCACAAGAACAGCCTTAGCGAAAGGCTTCTTGAAGAGAAAGATGTAACTCTGTGAGATGAATTAACAGAACACAGAGCAGTTTCTCAGAAAGCTTCTTTCCAGTTTTGAACGGAAGATATTTCCTTTTTCACCATAGCCCTCTATGGGCTTCCAAATATCCCTTTGCCAATTTCACAAGAACAGCCTTAGCGGAAGGCTTCTTGTAGGGAAAGATGTAACTCTGTGAGATGAATTAACAGAACACAGAGCAGTTTCTCTGAAAGCTTCTTTCCAGTTTTGAACGGAAGATATTTCCTGTTTCACCGTAGCCCTCTATGGGCTTCCAAATATCCCTTTGCCAATTCCACAAGAACAGCCTTGGCGAAAGGCTTCTTGAAGGGAAAGATGTAACTTTGTGAGATGAATTAAGAGAACACAGAGCAGTTTCTCAGAAAGCTTCTTTCCAGTTTGGAATGGAAGGTATTTCCTTTTTTCCCATAGCCCTCTATGGGCTTCCAAATATCCCTTTGCCAATTCCACAAGAACAGCCTTAGCGAAAGGCTTCTTGAAGGGAAAGATGTAACTCTGTGAGATGAATTAACAGAACACAGAGCAGTTTCTCAGAAAGCTTCTTTCCAGTTTTGAACGGAAGATATTTCCTTTTTCACCATAGCCCTCTATGGGCTTCCAAATATCCCTTTGCAATTCCACAAGAACAGTCTTAGCGAAAGGCTTCTTGAAGGGAAAGATGTAACTCTGTGAGACGAATTAAGAGAACACAGAGCAGTTTCTCAGAAAGCTTCTTTCCAGGTTTGAACGGAAGATATTTCCTTTTTCACCATAGCCCTCTATGGGCTTC
Source organism: Chlorocebus sabaeus (assembly GCF_047675955.1). Lineage (NCBI taxonomy): Eukaryota > Metazoa > Chordata > Mammalia > Primates > Cercopithecidae > Chlorocebus > Chlorocebus sabaeus. Next base: position 104,248 of record NW_027327859.1, read on the forward strand.
CAAATATCCCTTTGCCAATTCCACAAGAACAGTCTTAGCGAAAGGCTTCTTGAAGGGAAAGATGTAACTCTGTGAGATGAATTAACAGAACACAGAGCAGTTTCTCAGAAAGCTTCTTTCCAGTTTTGAACGCAAGATATTTCCTGTTTCATCATAGCCTTCTATGGGCTTCCAAATATCCCTTTGCCAATTCCACAAGAACAGCCTTAGCGAAAGGATTCCTGAAGGGAAAGATGTAACTCTGTGAGATGAATTAACAGAACACAGAGCAGTTTCTCAGAAAGCTTCTTTCCAGTTTTGAACGGAAGATATTTCCTTTTTCACCATAGCCCTCTATGGGCTTCCAAATATCCCTTTTCCAATTCCACAAGAATAAACTTAGCTAAAGGCTTCTTGAAGGGAAAGATGTAACTATGTGAGATGAATTAACAGAACACAGAGCAGTATCTCAGAAAGCTTCTTTCCAGTTTTGAACGGAAGATATTTCCTTTTTCACCATAGCCCTCTACGGGTTTCCAAATATCCCTTTGCCAATTCCACAAGAACAGCCTTAGCGAAAGGCTTCTTGAAGGGAAAGATGTAACTCTGTGAGATGAATTAACAGAACACAGAGCAGTTTCTCAGAAAGCTTCTTTCCAGTTTTGAACGGAAGATATTTCCTTTTTCACCATAGCCCTCTTTGGGCTTCCAAATATCCCTTTGCCAATTCCACAAGAAGAGTCTAAGCGAAAGGCTTCTTGAAGGGAAAGATGTAACTCTGTGAGATGAATTAACAGAACACAGAGCAGTTTCTTAGAAAGCTTCTTTCCAGTTTTGAACGGAAGATATTTCCTTTTTCACCGTAGCCCTCTATGGGTTTCCAAATGTCCCTTTGCCAATTCCACAAGAACAGGCTTAGCGAAAGGCTTCCTGAAGGGAAAGATGTAACTCTGTGAGATGAATTAAGAGAATACAGAGCAGTTGCTCTGAAAGCTTCTTTCCCTTTTTGAACGGAAGATATTTCCTTTTTCACCATAGCCCTCTATGGGCTTTCAAATATCCCTTTGCCAATTCCACAAGAACAGCCTTAGCGAAAGGCTTCCTGAAGGGAAAGATGTAACTCTGTGAGATGAATTAACAGAACACAGAGCAGTTTCTCAGAAAGCTTCTTTCCAGTTTGGAACGGAAGGTATTTCCTTTTTCCCCATAGCCCTCTATGGGGTTCCAAATATCCCTTTGCCAATTCGACAAGAACAGCCTTAGCGAAAGGCTTCTTGAAGGGAAAGATGTAACTCTGTGAGATGAATTAACAGAACACAGAGCAGTTTCTCAGAAAGCTTCTTTCCAGTTTTGAACGGAAGATATTTCCTTTTTCACCATAGCCCTCTATGGGCTTCCAAATATCCCTTTGCCAATTCCACAAGAATAGTCTTAGCGAAAGGCTTCTTGAAGGGAAAGATGTAACTCTGTGAGATGAATTAACAGAACACAGAGCAGTTTCTCAGAAAGCTTCTTTCCAGTTTTGAACGGAAGATATTTCCTTTTTCAACATAGCCTTCTATGGGCTTCCAAATATCCCATTGCCAATTCCACAAGAACAGTCTAAGCGAAAGGCTTCTTGAAGGGAAAGACGTAACTCTGTTAGATGAATTAACAGAACACAGAGAGGTTTCTCAGAAAGCTTCTTTCCAGTTTTGAACAGAAGATATTTCCTGTTTCAACATAGCCTTCTATGGGCTTCAAAATATCCCTTTGCCAATTCCACAGTAACAGCCTTAGCGAAAGGCTTCTTGAAGGGAAAGATGTAACACTGTGAGATGAATTAACAGAACACAGAGAAATTTCTCAGAAATCTTCTTTCCAGTTCTGAACGGAAGATATTTCCTTTTTCACCATAGCTCTCTGTGGCCTTCCAAATATCCCTTTGCCAATTCCACAAGAACAGCCTTAGCGAAAGGCTTCTTGAAGGGAAAGATGTAACACTGTGAGATGAATTAGCAGAACACAGAGCAGTTTCTCAGAAAGCTTCTTTCCAGTTTTGAACGGAAGGTATTTCCTTTTTCACCATAGCCCTGTATGGGCTTCCAAATATCCCTTTGCCAATTCCACAAGAACAGCCTTAGCGAAAGTCTTCTTGAAGGGAAAGATGTAACTCTGTGAGATGAATTAAGATAACACAGAACAGTTTCTCTGAAAGCTTCTTTCCAGTTTTGAACGGAAGATATTTCCTGTTTCACCATAGCCCTCTATGGGCTTCCAAATATCCCTTTGCTAATTCCACAAGAACAGCCTTGGCGAAAGGCTTCTTGAAGGGAAAGATGTAACTCTGTGAGATGAATTAACAGAACACAGAGCAGTTCCTCAGAAAGTTTCTTTCCAATTTTGAACGGAAGATATTTCCTTTTTCAACATAGCCTTCTAAGGGCTTCCAAATATCCCTTTGCCAATTCCACAAGAACAGCCTTAGCGAAAGGCTTCCTGAAAGGAAAGATGTAACTTTGTGAGAAGAATTAACAGAACACAGAGAAGTTTCTCAGAAGGCCTCTTTCCAGTTCTGAACGGAAGATATTTCCTTTTTCACCATAGCTCTCTGTGGCCTTCCAAATATCCCTTTGCCAATTCCACAAAAACAGCCTTAGCGAAAAGCTTCTTGAAGGGAAAGATGTAACTTTGTGAGATGAATTAACAGAACACAGAGCAGTTTCTCAGAAAGCTTCTTTCCAGTTTTGAACGGAAGATATTTCCTGTTTCACCATAGCCCTCTATGGGCTTCCAAATATCCCTTTGCCAATTCCACAAGAACAGCCTTAGCGAAAGGCTTTTGAAGGGGAAGATGTAACTCTGTGAGATGAATTAACAGAACACAGAGCAGTTTCTCAGAAAGCTTCTTTCCAGTTTTGAACGGAAGATATTTCCTGTTTCACCATAGCCCTCTATGGGCTTCCAAATATCCCTTTGCCAATTCCACAAGAACAGCCTTAGCGAAAGGCTTTTGAAGGGGAAGATGTAACTCTGTGAGATGAATTAACAGAACACAGAGCAGTTTCTCTGAAAGCTTCTTTCCAGTTTTGAACGGAAGATATTTCCTGTTTCACCATAGCCCTCTATGGGCTTCCAAATATCCCTTTGCCAATTCCACAAGAACAGCCTTAGCGAAAGGCTTTTGAAGGGGAAGATGTAACTCTGTGAGATGAATTAACAGAACACAGAGCAGTTTCTCTGAAAGCTTCTTTCCAGTTTTGAACGGAAGATATTTCCTGTTTCACCATAGCCCTCTATGGGCTTCCAAATATCACTTTGCCAATTCCACAAGAACAGCCTTAGCGAAAGGATTCCTGAAGGGAAAGATGTAACTCTGTGAGATGAATTAACAGAACACAGAGCAGTTTCTCAGAAAGCTTCTTTCCAGTTTTGAACGGAAGATATTTCCTTTTTCACCATAGCCCTCTATGGGCTTCCAAATATCCCTTTGCCAATTCCACAAGAACAGTCTAAGCGAAAGGCTTCTTGAAGGGAAATATGTAACTCTGTGAGATGAATTAACAGAACACAGAGCAGTTTCTCAGAAAGCTTCTTTCCAGTTTTGAACGGAAGATATTTCCTTTTTCACCATAGCCCTCTATGGGCTTCCAAATATCCCTTTGCCAATTCCACAAGAACAGCCTTAGCGAAAGGCTTCCTGAAGGGAAAGATGTAACTCTGTGAGATCAATTTAGAGAACACAGAGCAGTTTCTCAGAAAGCTTCTTTCCCGTTTTGAACGGAAGATATTTTCTTTTTCACCTTAGCCCTCTATGGGCTTTCAAATATCCTTTCGCCAATTCCACAAGAACAGCCTTGGCGAAAGGCTTCCTGAAGGGAAAGATGTAACTCTGTGAGATGAATTAACAGAACACAGAGTAGTTTCTCAGAAACCTTCTTTCCAGTTTGGAACGGAAGATATTTCCTTTTTCACCATAGTCCTCTATGGGCTTCCAAATATCCCTTTGCCAATTCCACAAGAACAGCCTTAGCGAAAGGCTTCTTGGAGGGAAAGATGTAACTCTGTGAGATGAATTAACAGAACACAGAGCAGTTTCTCAGAAAGCTTCTTTCCAGTTTTGAACGGAAGATATTTCCTTTTTCAACATAGCCTTCTATATGCTTCCAAATACCCTTTGCCAATTCCACAAGAACAGCCTTAGCGAAAGCATTCCTGAAGGGAAAGATGTAACTCTTTGAGATGAATTAACAGAACACAGAGCAGTTTCTCAGAAAGCTTCTTTCCAGTTTTGAACGGAAGATACTTCCTTTTTCACCATAGCCCTCTATGGGCTTCCAAATATACCTTTGCCAATTCCACAAGAACAGCCTTAGCGAAAGTCTTTTGAAGGGAAAGATGTAACTCTGTGAGATGAATTAACAGAACACAGAGAAGTTTCTCAGAAAGCTTCTTTCCAGTTTTGAACGGAAGATATTTCCTTTTTCACCATAGCCCTCTTTGGGCTTCCAAATATCCCTTTGCCAATTCCACAAGAACAGTCTAAGCGAAAGGCTACTTGAAGGGAAAGATGTAACTCTGTGAGATGAATTAACAGAACACAGAGCAGTTTCTTAGAAAGCTTCTTTCCAGTTTTGAACGGAAGATATTTCCTTTTTCACCATAGCCTTCTATGGGCTTCCAGATATCCCATTGCCAATTCCACAAGAACAGCCTTAGCGAAAGGATTCCTGAAGGGAAAGATGTAACACTGTGAGATGAATTAACAGAACACAGAGAAGTTTCTCAGAAAGCTTCTTTCCAGTTCTGAACGGAAGATATTTCCTTTTTCACCATAGCCCTCTATGGGCTTCCAAATATCCCTTTGCCAATTCCACAAGAACAGCCTTAGCGAAAGGCTTCTTGAAGGGAAAGATGTAACTCAGTGAGATGAATTAACAGAACACAGAGCAGTTTCTCAGAAAGCTTCTTTCCAGTTTTGAACGGAAGATATTTCCTTTTTCAACATAGACCTCTATGGGCTTCCAAATATCCTTTTGCCAATTCCACAAGAACAGCCTTAGGGAAAGGCTTCTTGAAGGGAAAGATGTAACTCAGTGAGATGAATTAACAGAACACAGAGCAGTTTCTCAGAAAGCTTCTTTCCAGTTTTGAACGGAAGATATTTCCGTTTTCACCATAGCCCTCTATGGGCTTCCAAATATCCCTTTGCCAATTCCACAAGAACAGCCTTAGCGAAAGGCTTCTTGAAGGGAAAGATGTAACTCTGTGAGATGAATTAACTGAACACAGAGCAGTTTCTCAGAAAGCTTCTTTCCAGTTTTGAACGGAAGATATTTCCTTTATCACCATTGCCCTCTATGGGCTTCCAAATATCCCTTTGCCAATTCCACAAGAATAGCTTTAGCGAAAGATTTCTTGAAGGGAAAGATGTAACTCTGTGAGATGAATTAACAGAACACAGAGCAGTTTCTCAGAAAGCTTCTTTCCAGTTTTGAACGGAAGATATTTCCTTTTTCACCATAGACCTCTACGGGCTTCCAAATATCCCTTTGCCAATTTCACAAGAACAGCCTTAGCGAAAGGGTTCTTGAAGGGAAAGATGTAACTCTGTGAGATGAATTAACAGAACACAGAGCAGTTTCTCAGAAAGCTTCTTTCCAGTTTCGAACGGAAGATATTTCCTTTTTAATCGTATGCCTCTATGGGCTTCCAAATGTCCCTTTGCCAATTCCACAAGAACAGCCTTAGCGAAAGGCTTCTCGAAGGGAAAGATGTAACTCTGTGAGATGAATTAACAGAACACAGAGCAGTTTCTCAGAACGCTTCTTTCCAGTTTTGAACGGAAGATATTTCCTTTTCCACCGTAGCCCTCTATGGGCTTCCAAATATCCCTTTTCCAATTCCACAAGAATAGCCTTAGCGAAAGGCTTCTTGAAGGGAAAGATGTAACTCTGTGAGATGAATTAACAGAACAGAGAGCAGTTTCTCAGAAAGCTTCTTTCCAGTTTTGAACGGAAGATATTTACTTTTTCACCATAGCCCTCTAAGGGCTTCCAAATATCCCTTTGCCAATTCCACAAGAACAGCCTTAGCGAAAGGCTTCTTGAAGGGAAAGATGTAACTCGGTGAGATGAATTAACAGAACACAGAGCAGTTTCTTAGAAAGCTTCTTTCCAGTTTTCAACGGAAGATATTTCCTTTTTCACCATAGCCCTCTATGGGCTTCCAAATATCCCTTTGCCAATTCCACAAGAACAGCCTTAGCGAAAGGCTTCTGGAAGGAAATGATGTAACTCTGTGAGATGAATTAACAGAACACAGAGCAGATTCTCAGAAAGCTTCTTTCCAGTTTTGAACGGAAGATATTTCCTGTTTCACCATAGCCCTATATGGGCTTCCAAATATCCCTTTGCCAATTCCACAAGAACAGCCTTAGCGAAAGGCTTCTTGAAGGGAAAGATGTAACTCTGTGAGATGAATTAACAGAACACAGAGCAGCTTCTCAGAAAGCTTCTTTCCAGTTTTGAACGGAAGATATTTCCTTTTTCACCATAGCCCTCTATGGGCTTCCAAATATCCCTTTTCCAATTACACAAGAACAGCCTTAGCGAAAGGCTTCTTGAAGGGAAAGATGTAAGTCTGTGAGATGAATTAAGAGAACACAGAGCAGTTTCTCAGAAAGCTTCTTTCCAGTTTCGAACGGAAGATATTTCCTTTTTCACCATAGCCCTCTATGGGCTTCCAAATATCCCTTTGCCAATTCCACAAGAACAGCCTTAGAGAAAGGCTTCTTGAAGGGAAAGATGTAACTCAGTGAGATGATTTAACAGAACACAGAGCAGTTTCTCAGAAAGCTTCTTTCCAATTTCGAACTGAAGATATTTCCTTTTTCCCCATAGCCCTCTATTGGCTTCCAAATATCCCTTTGCCAATTCCACAAGAACAGCCTTAGCGAAAGGCTTCTTGAAGTGAAAGATGTAACTCTGTGAGATGAATTAACAGAACACAGAGCAGTTTCTAAGAAAGCTTCTTTGCAGTTTCGACCGGAAGATATTTCCTTTTTCACCGTAGCCCTCTATGGGCTTCCAAATATCCCTTTGCCAATTCCACAAGAACAGCCTTAGCGAAAAGCTTCTTGAAGGGAAAGATGGAGCTCTGTGAGAAGAATGAAGAGAACACAGAGCAGTTTCTCAGAAAGCTTCTTTCCAGTTTTGAACGGAAGATATTTCCTTTTTCACCATAGCCCTCTATGGGCTTCCAAATATCCCTTTGCCAATTTCACAAGAACAGCCTTAGCGAAAGGCTTCTTGAATGGAAAGAGGTAACTCTTTGAGATGAATTAACAGAACACAGAGCAGTTTCTCAGAAAGCTTCTTTCCAGTTTTGAACGGAAGATATTTCCTTTTTCACCGTAGCCCTCTATGGGCTTCCAAATATCCCTTTTCCAATTCCACAAGAATAGCCTTAGCGAAAGGCTTCTTCAAGGGAAAGATGTAACTCTGTGAGATGAATTAACAGAACACAGAGCAGTTTCTCAGAAAGCTTCTTTCCAGGTTTGAACGGAAGATATTTCCTTTTTCACCATAGCCCTCTATGGGCTTCCAAATATCCCTTTGCCAATTCCACAAGAACAGCCTTAGCGAAAGGCTTCTTGAAGGGAAAGATGTAACTCTGTGAGAAGAATTACCAGAACACAGAGCAGTTTCTCTTAAAGCTTCTTTCCAGTTTTGAACGGAAGATATTTCCTTTTTCACCATAGCCCTCTATGGGCTTCCAAATATCCCTTTGCCAATTCCACAAGAACAGCCTTAGCGTAAGGCTTCTTGAAGGGAAAGAGGTAACTCTGTGAGATGAATTAACAGAACACAGAGCAGTTTCTCAGAAAGCTTCTTTCCAGTTTTGAACGGAAGATATTTCCTTTTTCACCGTAGCCCTCTATGGGCTTCCAAATATCCCTTTTCCAATTCCACAAGAATAGCCTTAGCGAGAGGCTTCTTGAAGGGAAAGATGTAACTATGCAGGATGAATTAACAGAACACAGAGCAGTTTCACAGAAAGCTTCTTTCCAGTTTTGAACGGAAGATATTTCCTTTTTCACCATAGCCCTCTATGGGGTTCCAAATATCCCTTTGCCAATTCCACAAGAACAGCCTTAGCGAAAGATTTCTTGAAGGAAAAGATGTAATTCTGTGAGATGAATTAAAAGAACACAGAGCAGTTTCTCAGAAAGCTTCTTTCCAGTTTTGAAGGGAAGATATTTCCTTTTTCACCGTAGCCCTCTATGGGTTTCCAAATATCCCTTTGCCGATTCCACAAGAACAGATTTAGCGAAAGGCTTCTTGAAGGGAAAGATGTAACTCTGTGAGATGAATTAACAGAACACAGAGCCATTTCTCAGAAAGCTTCTTTCCAGTTTGGAACGGAAGATATTTCCTTTTACACCATAGCCTGTATGGGCTTCCAAATATCCCTTTGCCAATTCCACAAGAACAGCCTTAGCGAAAGGCTTCTTGAAGGGAAAGATGTAACTCTGTGAGATGAATTAACAGAACACAGAGCAGTTTCTCAGATAGCTTCTTTCCAGTTTTGAACGGAAGATACTTCCTTTTTCACCATATCCCTCTATGGTCTTCAAAATATCCCTTCGCCAATTCCACAAGAACAGCCTTAGCGAAAGTCTTTTGAAGGGAAAGATGTAACTCTGTGAGATGAATTAATAGAACACAGAGCAGTTTCTCAGAAAGCTTCTTTCCAGTTCTGAACGGTCGATATTTCCTTTATCACCATAGCCCTCTATGGGCTTCCAAATATCCCTTTGCCAATTCCACAAGAACAGCTTTAGAGAAAGATTTCTTGAAGGGAAAGATGTAACTCTGTGAGATGAATTAACAGAACCCAGAGCAGTTTCTCAGAAAGCTTCTTTCCAGTTTTGAACGGAAGATATTTCCTTTTTCACCAAAGACCTCTACGGGCTTTCAAATATCCCTTTGCCAATTCCACAAGAACAGCCTTAGCGAAAGGCTTCTTGAAGGGAAAGATGGGACTCTGTGAGATGAATTAACAGAACACAGAGCAGTTTCTCAGAAAGCTTCTTTCCAGTTTTGAACGGAAGATATTTCCTTTTTCACCATAGCCCTCTATGGGCTTCCAAATATCCCTTTGCCAATTCCAAAAGAACAGGCTTAGCGAAAGGCTTCTTGAAGGGAAAGATGTTACTCTGTGAGATGAAATAACAGAACACAGAGTAGTTTCTCAGAAAGCTTCTTTCCAGTTTGGAACGGAAGGTATTTCCTTTTTCCCCATAGCCCTCTATGGGCTTTCAAATATCCCTTTGCAAATTCCACAAGAACAGCCTTAGCGAAAGGCTTCTTGAAGGGAAAGATGTAACTCTGTGAGATGAATTAACAGAACACAGAGCAGTTTCTCTGATAGCTTCTTTCCAGTTTTGAACGGAAGATATTTCCTTTTTCAACATAGCCCTCTATGGGCTTCCAAATATCCCTTTGCCAATTCCACAAGAACAGCCTTAGCTAAAGGCTTCCTGAAGGGAATGATGTAACTCTGTGAGATGAATTAACAGAACACAGAGCAGTTTCTCACAAAGCTTCTTTCCAGTTTTGAACGGAAGATATTTCCTTTTTCAAGCTAGCCTTCTATGGACTTCCAAATATCCCTTTGCCAATTCCACAAGAAGAGCCTTAGCGAAAGTCTTTTGAAGGGAAAGATGTAACTCTGTGAGATGAATTAACAGAACACAGAGCAGTTTCTCAGAAAGGTTCTTTCCAGTTTTGAACGGAAGATATTTCCTTTTTCACCATAGCCCTCTATGGGCTTCCAAATATCCCTTTGCCAATTCCACAAGAACAGCCTTAGCGAAAGGCTTCTTGAAGGGAAAGATGTAACTCTGTGAGATGAATAAAGAGAACACAGAGCAGTTTCTCAGAAATCTTCTTTCCTGTTTTGAACGAAAGATATTTCCTTTTTTTCCATAGCTCTCTATTGGCTTCCAAATATCCCTTTGCCAAATCCACAAGAACAGCCTTAGAGAAAGGCTTCTTGAAGGGAATGATGTTACTCTGTGAGAAGAATTAAAAGAACACAGAGCAGTTTCTCAGAAAGTTTCTTTCCAGTTTTGAACGGAAGATATTTCCTTTTTCACCAAACCCTCTATGGGCTTCCAAATATCCCTTTGCCAATTCCACAAGAACAGCCTTAGCGAAAGGCTTCTTGAAGGGAAAGATGTAACTCTGTGAGATGAATTAACAGAGCACCGAGCAGTCTCTCAGAAAGCTTCTTTCCAGTTCTTAACGAAAGATATTTCCTTTTTCAACAAAGCCCTCTGTGGGCTTCCAAATATCCCTTTTGCCAATTCCACAAGAACAGCCTTAGCGAAAGGCTTCTTGAAGCGAAAGATGTAACCCTGTGAGATGAATTAACAGAACACAGAGCAGTTTCTCAGAAAGCTTCTTACCAGTTTTGAACGGAAGATATTTCCTTTTTCACCATAGCCCTCTATGGCCTTCCAAATATCTCTTTGCCAATTCCATAAGAACAGGCTTAGCGAAAGGCTTCCTGAAGGGAAAGATGTAACTCTGTGAGATGAATTAAGAGAATACAGAGCAGTTGCTCTGAAAGCTTCTTTCCCTTTTTGAACGGAAGATATTTCCTTTTTCACCATAGCCCTCTATGGGCTTTCAAATATCCCTTTGCCAATTCCACAAGAACAGCCTTAGCGAAAGGCTTCCTGAAGGGAAAGATGTAACTCTGTGAGATGAATTAACAGAACACAGAGCAGTTTCTCAGAAAGCTTCTTTCCAGTTTGGAACGGAAGGTATTTCCTTTTTCCCCATAGCCCTCTATGGGGTTCCAAATATCCCTTTGCCAATTCGACAAGAACAGCCTTAGCGAAAGGCTTCTTGAAGGGAAAGATGTAACTCTGTGAGATGAATTAACAGAACACAGAGCAGTTTCTCAGAAAGCTTCTTTCCAGTTTTGAACGGAAGATATTTCCTTTTTCACCATAGACCGCTATGGGCTTCCAAATATCCCTTTGCCAATTCCACAAGAATAGTCTCAGCGAAAGGCTTCTTGAAGGGAAAGATGTAACTCTGTGAGATGAATTAACAGAACACAGAGCAGTTTCTCAGAAAGCTTCTTTCCAGTTTTGAACGGAAGATATTTCCTTTTTCAACATAGCCTTCTATGGGCTTCCAAATATCCCTTTGCCAATTCCACAAGAACAGCCTTAGCGAAAGGATTCCTGAAGGGAAAGATGTAACTCTGTGAGATGAATTAACAGAACACAGAGCAGTTTCTCAGAAAGCTTCTTTCCAGTTTTGAACGGAAGATACTTCCTTTTTCACCATAGCCCTCTATGGGGTTACAAATATACCTTTGCCAATTCCACAAGAACAGCCTTAGCGAAAGTCTTTTGAAGGGAAAGATGTACCTCTGTGAGATGAATTAACAGAACACAGAGCATTTTCTCAGAAATCTTCTTTACAGTTTTGAACGGAAGATATTTCCTTTTTCACCATAGCCCTCTAAGGGCTTCCAAATATCCCTTTGCAAATTCCACAAGAACAGCCTTAGCGAAAGACTTCTTGAAGGGAAAGATGTAACTCTGTGGGATGAATTAACAGAACACAGAGCAGTTCCTCAGAAGGCTTCTTTCCAGTTTTGAACGGAAGATATTTCCTTTTTCAACATAGCCTTCTAAGGGCTTCCAAATATCCCTTTGCCAATACCACAAGAACGGCCTTAGCGAAAGGATTCCTGAAGGGAAAGATGTAACTCTGTGAGATGAATTAACAGAACACAGAGAAGTTTCTCAGAAGGCCTCTTTCCAGTTCTGAACGGAAGATATTTCCTTTTTCACCATAGCTCTCTGTGGCCTTCCAAATATCCCTTTCCCAATTGCACAAGAACAGCCTTAGCGAAAAGGTTCTTGAAGGGAAAGATGTAACTCTGTGAGATGAATTAACAGAACACAGAGCAGTTTCTCAGAAAGCTTCTTTCCAGTTTTGAACGGAAGATATTTCCTTTTTCACCATAGCCCTCTATGGGCTTCCAAATATCCCTTTGCCAATTCCACAAGAACAGCCTTAGCGAAAGGCTTCTTGAAGGGAAAGATGTAACTCTGTGAGATGAATTAACAGAACACAGAGCAGTTTCTCAGAAAGCTTCTTTCCAGTTTTGAACGGAAGATATTTCCTTTTTCACCTTAGCCCTCTATGGGCTTCCAAATATCCCTTTGCCAACTCCACAAGAACAGCCTTAGCGAAGGGCTTCTTGAAGGGAAAGATGTAACTCTGTGAGATGAATTAACAGAACACAGAGCAGTTTCTCAGATAGCTTCTTTCCAGTTTTGAACGGAAGATACTTCCTTTTTCACCATATCCCTCTATGGTCTTCCAAATATCCCTTCGCCAATTCCACAAGAACAGCCTTAGCCAAAGTCTTTTGAAGGGAAAGAGGTAACTCTGTGAGATGAATTAACAGAACACAGAGCAGTTTCTCAGAAAGCTTATTTCCAGTTTTGAACGGACGATATTTCCTTTATCACCATAGCCCTATATGGGCTTCCAAATATCCCTTTGCCAATTCCACAAGAACAGCTTTAGCGAAAGATTTCTTGAAGGGAAAGATGTAACTGTGTGAGATGAATTAACAGAACACAGAGCAGTTTCTCAGAAAGCTTCTTTCCAGTTTTGAAAGGAAGGTATTTCCTTTTTCACCATAGACCTCTACGGGCTTTCAAATATCCCTTTGCCAATTTCGCAAGAACAGTCTTAGCGAAAGGCTTCTTGAAGGGAAAGATGTAACTCTGTGAGATGAATTAACAGAACTCAGAGCAGTTTCTCAGAAAGCTTCCTTCCAGTTTGGAACGGAAGATATTTCCTTTTTCACCATAGCCCTCTATGGGCTTCCAAATATCCCATTGCCAATTCCACAAGAACAGCCTTAGCGAAAGGCTTCTTGGAGGGAGAGATGTAACTCTGTGAGATGAATTAACAGAACACAGAGCAGTTTCTCAGAAAGCTTCTTTCCAGTTTTGAACGGAAGATATTTCCTTTTTCAACAGAGCCTTCTATATGCTTCCAAATATCCCTTTGCCAATTCCACAAGAACAGCCTTAGCGAAAGGCTTCTTGAAGGGAGAGATGTAACTCTGTGAGATGAATTAACAGAACACAGAGCAGTTTCTCAGAAAGCTTCTTTCCAGTTTGGAACGGAAGATATTTCCTTTTTCACCATAGCCCTCTATGGGCTTCCGAATATCCCTTTGCCAATTCCACAAGAACAGCCTTAGCGAAAGGCTTCTTGAAGGGAAAGATGTAATTCTGTGAGATGAATTAACCGAACACAGAGCAGTTTCTCAGAAAGCTTCTTTCCAGTTTTGAACCGAAGATATTTCCTGTTTCACCATAGCCCTCTATGGGCTTCCAAATATCCCCTTGCCAATTCCACAAGAACAGCCTTAGCGAAAGGCTTCTTGAAGGGAAAGATGTAACTCTGTGAGATGAATTAACAGAACACAGAGCAGTTTCTCAGAAAGCTTCTTTCCAGTTTTGAACGGAAGATATTTCCTTTTTCACCATAGCCCTCTAGGGACCTCCAAATATCCCTTTGCGAATTCCACAAGAACAGCCTCAGCGAAAGGCTTCTTGAAGGGAAAGATGTAACTCTGTGAGATGAATTAACAGAACGCAGAGCAGTTTCTCAGAAAGCTTCTTTCCAGTTTTGAACGGAAGATATTTCCTGTTTCACCATAGCCCTCTATGGGCTTCCAAATATCCCTTTGCCAATTCCACAAGAACAGCCTTAGCGAAAGGCTTCTTGAAGGGAAAGATGTAACTCTGTGAGATGAATTAACAGAACACAGAGCAGCTTCTCAGAAAGCTTCTTTCCAGTTTTCAACGGAAGATATTTCCTTTTTCACCATAGCCCTCTGTGGGCTTCCAAATATCCCTTTGCCAATTCCACAAGAACAGCCTTAGCGAAAGGCTTCTTGAAGGGAAAGATGTAAGTTTGTGAGATGAATTAACAGAACACAGAGCAGTTTCTCAGAAAGCTTCTTTCCAGTTTCGAACGGAAGATATTTCCATTTTCACCATAGCCCTCTATGGCCTTCCAAATATCCCTTTGCCAATTCCACAAGAACAGCCTTAGCGAAAGGCCTCTTGAAGGGAAAGATGTAACTCTGTGAGATGAATTAACAGAACACAGAGCAGATTCTCAGAAAGCTTCTTTCCAGTTTTGAACGGAAGATATTTCCTTTATCACCATTGCCCTCTATGGGCTTCCAAATATCCCTTTGCCAATTCCACAAGAATGTCTTTAGCGATAGATTTCTTGAAGGGAAAGATGTAGCTCTGTGAGATGAATTAACAGAACACAGAGCAGTTTCTCAGAAAGCTTCTTTCCAGTTTCGAACGGAAGATATTTCCTTTTTCACCGTAGCCCTCTATGGGCTTCCAAATGTCCCTTTGCCAATTCCACAAGAACAGCCTTAGCGAACGGATTCTCGAAGGGAAAGATGTAACTCTGTGAGATGAATTAACAGAACACAGAGCAGTTTCTCAGAAAGCTTCTTTCCAGTTTTGAACGGAAGATATTTCCTTTTTCACCATAGCCCTCTATGTTCTTCCAAATATTCCTTTGCCAATTCCACAAGAACAGCCTTAGCGAAAGTCTTCTTGAAGCGAAAGATGTAACTCTGTGAGATGAATTAACAGAACACAGAGCAGTTTCTTAGAAAGCTTCTTTCCAGTTTTGAACGGAAGATATTTCCTTTTTCACCATAGCCTTCTATGGGCTTCCAGATATCCCATTGCCAATTCCACAAGAACAGCCTTAGCGAAAGGATTCCTGAAGGGAAAGATGTAACACTGTGAGATGAATTAACAGAACACAGAGAAGTTTCTCAGAGAGCTTCTTTCCAGTTCTGAACGGAAGATATTTTCTTTTTCACCTTAGCCCTCTATGGGCTTTCAAATATCCTTTCGCCAATTCCACAAGAACAGCCTTGGCGAAAGGCTTCCTGAAGGGAAAGATGTAACTCTGTGAGATGAATTAACAGAACACAGAGTAGTTTCTCAGAAACCTTCTTTCCAGTTTGGAACGGAAGATATTTCCTTTTTCACCATAGCCCTCTATGGGCTTCCAAATATCCCTTTGCCAATTCCACAAGAACAGCCTTAGCGAAAGGCTTCTTGGAGGGAAAGATGTAACTCTGTGAGATGAATTAACAGAACACAGAGCAGTTTCTAAGAAAGCTTCTTTCCAGTTTTGAACGGAAGATATTTCCTTTTTCAACATAGCCTTCTATATGCTTCCAAATACCCTTTGCCAATTCCACAAGAACAGCCTTAGCGAAAGCATTCCTGAAGGGAAAGATGTAACTCTTTGAGATGAATTAACAGAACACAGAGCAGTTTCTCAGAAAGCTTCTTTCCAGTTTTGAACGGAAGATACTTCCTTTTTCACCATAGCCCTCTATGGGCTTCCAAATATACCTTTGCCAATTCCACAAGAACAGCCTTAGCGAAAGTCTTTTGAAGGGAAAGATGTAACTCTGTGAGATGAATTAACAGAACACAGAGCAGTTTCTCAGAAAGCTTCTTTCCAGTTTTGAACGGAAGATATTTCCTTTTTCACCATAGCCCTCTTTGGGCTTCCAAATATCCCTTTGCCAATTCCACAAGAACAGTCTAAGCGAAAGGCTACTTGAAGGGAAAGATGTAACTCTGTGAGATGAATTAACAGAACACAGAGCAGTTTCTTAGAAAGCTTCTTTCCAGTTTTGAACGGAAGATATTTCCTTTTTCACCATAGCCTTCTATGGGCTTCCAGATATCCCATTGCCAATTCCACAAGAACAGCCTTAGCGAAAGGATTCCTGAAGGGAAAGATGTAACACTGTGAGATGAATTAACAGAACACAGAGAAGTTTCTCAGAAAGCTTCTTTCCAGTTCTGAACGGAAGATATTTCCTTTTTCACCATAGCCCTCTATGGGCTTCCAAATATCCCTTTGCCAATTCCACAAGAACAGCCTTAGCGAAAGGCTTCTTGAAGGGAAAGATGTAACTCAGTGAGATGAATTAACAGAACACAGAGCAGTTTCTCAGAAAGCTTCTTTCCAGTTTTGAACGGAAGATATTTCCTTTTTCAACATAGACCTCTATGGGCTTCCAAATATCCTTTTGCCAATTCCACAAGAACAGCCTTAGGGAAAGGCTTCTTGAAGGGAAAGATGTAACTCAGTGAGATGAATTAACAGAACACAGAGCAGTTTCTCAGAAAGCTTCTTTCCAGTTTTGAACGGAAGATATTTCCGTTTTCACCATAGCCCTCTATGGGCTTCCAAATATCCCTTTGCCAATTCCACAAGAACAGCCTTAGCGAAAGGCTTCTTGAAGGGAAAGATGTAACTCTGTGAGATGAATTAACTGAACACAGAGCAGTTTCTCAGAAAGCTTCTTTCCAGTTTTGAACGGAAGATATTTCCTTTATCACCATTGCCCTCTATGGGCTTCCAAATATCCCTTTGCCAATTCCACAAGAATAGCTTTAGCGAAAGATTTCTTGAAGGGAAAGATGTAACTCTGTGAGATGAATTAACAGAACACAGAGCAGTTTCTCAGAAAGCTTCTTTCCAGTTTTGAACGGAAGATATTTCCTTTTTCACCATAGACCTCTACGGGCTTCCAAATATCCCTTTGCCAATTTCACAAGAACAGCCTTAGCGAAAGGGTTCTTGAAGGGAAAGATGTAACTCTGTGAGATGAATTAACAGAACACAGAGCAGTTTCTCAGAAAGCTTCTTTCCAGTTTCGAACGGAAGATATTTCCTTTTTAATCGTAGGCCTCTATGGGCTTCCAAATGTCCCTTTGCCAATTCCACAAGAACAGCCTTAGCGAAAGGCTTCTCGAAGGGAAAGATGTAACTCTGTGAGATGAATTAACAGAACACAGAGCAGTTTCTCAGAACGCTTCTTTCCAGTTTTGAACGGAAGATATTTCCTTTTCCACCGTAGCCCTCTATGGGCTTCCAAATATCCCTTTTCCAATTCCACAAGAATAGCCTTAGCGAAAGGCTTCTTGAAGGGAAAGATGTAACTCTGTGAGATGAATTAACAGAACAGAGAGCAGTTTCTCAGAAAGCTTCTTTCCAGTTTTGAACGGAAGATATTTACTTTTTCACCATAGCCCTCTAAGGGCTTCCAAATATCCCTTTGCCAATTCCACAAGAACAGCCTTAGCGAAAGGCTTCTTGAAGGGAAAGATGTAACTCGGTGAGATGAATTAACAGAACACAGAGCAGTTTCTTAGAAAGCTTCTTTCCAGTTTTCAACGGAAGATATTTCCTTTTTCACCATAGCCCTCTATGGGCTTCCAAATATCCCTTTGCCAATTCCACAAGAACAGCCTTAGCGAAAGGCTTCTGGAAGGAAATGATGTAACTCTGTGAGATGAATTAACAGAACACAGAGCAGATTCTCAGAAAGCTTCTTTCCAGTTTTGAACGGAAGATATTTCCTGTTTCACCATAGCCCTATATGGGCTTCCAAATATCCCTTTGCCAATTCCACAAGAACAGCCTTAGCGAAAGGCTTCTTGAAGGGAAAGATGTAACTCTGTGAGATGAATTAACAGAACACAGAGCAGCTTCTCAGAAAGCTTCTTTCCAGTTTTGAACGGAAGATATTTCCTTTTTCACCATAGCCCTCTATGGGCTTTCAAATATCCCTTTTCCAATTACACAAGAACAGCCTTAGCGAAAGGCTTCTTGAAGGGAAAGATGTAAGTCTGTGAGATGAATTAAGAGAACACAGAGCAGTTTCTCAGAAAGCTTCTTTCCAGTTTCGAACGGAAGATATTTCCTTTTTCACCATAGCCCTCTATGGGCTTCCAAATATCCCTTTGCCAATTCCACAAGAACAGCCTTAGAGAAAGGCTTCTTGAAGGGAAAGATGTAACTCAGTGAGATGATTTAACAGAACACAGAGCAGTTTCTCAGAAAGCTTCTTTCCAGTTTTGAACCGAAGATATTTCCTGTTTCACCATAGCCCTCTATGGGCTTCCAAATATCCCCTTGCCAATTCCACAAGAACAGCCTTAGCGAAAGGCTTCTTGAAGGGAAAGATGTAACTCTGTGAGATGAATTAACAGAACACAGAGCAGTTTCTCAGAAAGCTTCTTTCCAGTTTTGAACGGAAGATATTTCCTTTTTCACCATAGCCCTCTAGGGACCTCCAAATATCCCTTTGCGAATTCCACAAGAACAGCCTCAGCGAAAGGCTTCTTGAAGGGAAAGATGTAACTCTGTGAGATGAATTAACAGAACGCAGAGCAGTTTCTCAGAAAGCTTCTTTCCAGTTTTGAACGGAAGATATTTCCTGTTTCACCATAGCCCTCTATGGGCTTCCAAATATCCCTTTGCCAATTCCACAAGAACAGCCTTAGCGAAAGGCTTCTTGAAGGGAAAGATGTAACTCTGTGAGATGAATTAACAGAACACAGAGCAGCTTCTCAGAAAGCTTCTTTCCAGTTTTCAACGGAAGATATTTCCTTTTTCACCATAGCCCTCTGTGGGCTTCCAAATATCCCTTTGCCAATTCCACAAGAACAGCCTTAGCGAAAGGCTTCTTGAAGGGAAAGATGTAAGTTTGTGAGATGAATTAACAGAACACAGAGCAGTTTCTCAGAAAGCTTCTTTCCAGTTTCGAACGGAAGATATTTCCATTTTCACCATAGCCCTCTATGGCCTTCCAAATATCCCTTTGCCAATTCCACAAGAACAGCCTTAGCGAAAGGCCTCTTGAAGGGAAAGATGTAACTCTGTGAGATGAATTAACAGAACACAGAGCAGATTCTCAGAAAGCTTCTTTCCAGTTTTGAACGGAAGATATTTCCTTTATCACCATTGCCCTCTATGGGCTTCCAAATATCCCTTTGCCAATTCCACAAGAATATCTTTAGCGATAGATTTCTTGAAGGGAAAGATGTAGCTCTGTGAGATGAATTAACAGAACACAGAGCAGTTTCTCAGAAAGCTTCTTTCCAGTTTCGAACGGAAGATATTTCCTTTTTCACCGTAGCCCTCTATGGGCTTCCAAATGTCCCTTTGCCAATTCCACAAGAACAGCCTTAGCGAACGGATTCTCGAAGGGAAAGATGTAACTCTGTGAGATGAATTAACAGAACACAGAGCAGTTTCTCAGAAAGCTTCTTTCCAGTTTTGAACGGAAGATATTTCCTTTTTCACCATAGCCCTCTATGTTCTTCCAAATATTCCTTTGCCAATTCCACAAGAACAGCCTTAGCGAAAGTCTTCTTGAAGCGAAAGATGTAACTCTGTGAGATGAATTAACAGAACACAGAGCAGTTTCTTAGAAAGCTTCTTTCCAGTTTTGAACGGAAGATATTTCCTTTTTCACCATAGCCTTCTATGGGCTTCCAGATATCCCATTGCCAATTCCACAAGAACAGCCTTAGCGAAAGGATTCCTGAAGGGAAAGATGTAACACTGTGAGATGAATTAACAGAACACAGAGAAGTTTCTCAGAGAGCTTCTTTCCAGTTCTGAACGGAAGATATTTTCTTTTTCACCTTAGCCCTCTATGGGCTTTCAAATATCCTTTCGCCAATTCCACAAGAACAGCCTTGGCGAAAGGCTTCCTGAAGGGAAAGATGTAACTCTGTGAGATGAATTAACAGAACACAGAGTAGTTTCTCAGAAACCTTCTTTCCAGTTTGGAACGGAAGATATTTCCTTTTTCACCATAGCCCTCTATGGGCTTCCAAATATCCCTTTGCCAATTCCACAAGAACAGCCTTAGCGAAAGGCTTCTTGGAGGGAAAGATGTAACTCTGTGAGATGAATTAACAGAACACAGAGCAGTTTCTAAGAAAGCTTCTTTCCAGTTTTGAACGGAAGATATTTCCTTTTTCAACATAGCCTTCTATATGCTTCCAAATACCCTTTGCCAATTCCACAAGAACAGCCTTAGCGAAAGCATTCCTGAAGGGAAAGATGTAACTCTTTGAGATGAATTAACAGAACACAGAGCAGTTTCTCAGAAAGCTTCTTTCCAGTTTTGAACGGAAGATACTTCCTTTTTCACCATAGCCCTCTATGGGCTTCCAAATATACCTTTGCCAATTCCACAAGAACAGCCTTAGCGAAAGTCTTTTGAAGGGAAAGATGTAACTCTGTGAGATGAATTAACAGAACACAGAGCAGTTTCTCAGAAAGCTTCTTTCCAGTTTTGAACGGAAGATATTTCCTTTTTCACCATAGCCCTCTTTGGGCTTCCAAATATCCCTTTGCCAATTCCACAAGAACAGTCTAAGCGAAAGGCTACTTGAAGGGAAAGATGTAACTCTGTGAGATGAATTAACAGAACACAGAGCAGTTTCTTAGAAAGCTTCTTTCCAGTTTTGAACGGAAGATATTTCCTTTTTCACCATAGCCTTCTATGGGCTTCCAGATATCCCATTGCCAATTCCACAAGAACAGCCTTAGCGAAAGGATTCCTGAAGGGAAAGATGTAACACTGTGAGATGAATTAACAGAACACAGAGAAGTTTCTCAGAAAGCTTCTTTCCAGTTCTGAACGGAAGATATTTCCTTTTTCACCATAGCCCTCTATGGGCTTCCAAATATCCCTTTGCCAATTCCACAAGAACAGCCTTAGCGAAAGGCTTCTTGAAGGGAAAGATGTAACTCAGTGAGATGAATTAACAGAACACAGAGCAGTTTCTCAGAAAGCTTCTTTCCAGTTTTGAACGGAAGATATTTCCTTTTTCAACATAGACCTCTATGGGCTTCCAAATATCCTTTTGCCAATTCCACAAGAACAGCCTTAGGGAAAGGCTTCTTGAAGGGAAAGATGTAACTCAGTGAGATGAATTAACAGAACACAGAGCAGTTTCTCAGAAAGCTTCTTTCCAGTTTTGAACGGAAGATATTTCCGTTTTCACCATAGCCCTCTATGGGCTTCCAAATATCCCTTTGCCAATTCCACAAGAACAGCCTTAGCGAAAGGCTTCTTGAAGGGAAAGATGTAACTCTGTGAGATGAATTAACTGAACACAGAGCAGTTTCTCAGAAAGCTTCTTTCCAGTTTTGAACGGAAGATATTTCCTTTATCACCATTGCCCTCTATGGGCTTCCAAATATCCCTTTGCCAATTCCACAAGAATAGCTTTAGCGAAAGATTTCTTGAAGGGAAAGATGTAACTCTGTGAGATGAATTAACAGAACACAGAGCAGTTTCTCAGAAAGCTTCTTTCCAGTTTTGAACGGAAGATATTTCCTTTTTCACCATAGACCTCTACGGGCTTCCAAATATCCCTTTGCCAATTTCACAAGAACAGCCTTAGCGAAAGGGTTCTTGAAGGGAAAGATGTAACTCTGTGAGATGAATTAACAGAACACAGAGCAGTTTCTCAGAAAGCTTCTTTCCAGTTTCGAACGGAAGATATTTCCTTTTTAATCGTAGGCCTCTATGGGCTTCCAAATGTCCCTTTGCCAATTCCACAAGAACAGCCTTAGCGAAAGGCTTCTCGAAGGGAAAGATGTAACTCTGTGAGATGAATTAACAGAACACAGAGCAGTTTCTCAGAACGCTTCTTTCCAGTTTTGAACGGAAGATATTTCCTTTTCCACCGTAGCCCTCTATGGGCTTCCAAATATCCCTTTTCCAATTCCACAAGAATAGCCTTAGCGAAAGGCTTCTTGAAGGGAAAGATGTAACTCTGTGAGATGAATTAACAGAACAGAGAGCAGTTTCTCAGAAAGCTTCTTTCCAGTTTTGAACGGAAGATATTTACTTTTTCACCATAGCCCTCTAAGGGCTTCCAAATATCCCTTTGCCAATTCCACAAGAACAGCCTTAGCGAAAGGCTTCTTGAAGGGAAAGATGTAACTCGGTGAGATGAATTAACAGAACACAGAGCAGTTTCTTAGAAAGCTTCTTTCCAGTTTTCAACGGAAGATATTTCCTTTTTCACCATAGCCCTCTATGGGCTTCCAAATATCCCTTTGCCAATTCCACAAGAACAGCCTTAGCGAAAGGCTTCTGGAAGGAAATGATGTAACTCTGTGAGATGAATTAACAGAACACAGAGCAGATTCTCAGAAAGCTTCTTTCCAGTTTTGAACGGAAGATATTTCCTGTTTCACCATAGCCCTATATGGGCTTCCAAATATCCCTTTGCCAATTCCACAAGAACAGCCTTAGCGAAAGGCTTCTTGAAGGGAAAGATGTAACTCTGTGAGATGAATTAACAGAACACAGAGCAGCTTCTCAGAAAGCTTCTTTCCAGTTTTGAACGGAAGATATTTCCTTTTTCACCATAGCCCTCTATGGGCTTTCAAATATCCCTTTTCCAATTACACAAGAACAGCCTTAGCGAAAGGCTTCTTGAAGGGAAAGATGTAAGTCTGTGAGATGAATTAAGAGAACACAGAGCAGTTTCTCAGAAAGCTTCTTTCCAGTTTCGAACGGAAGATATTTCCTTTTTCACCATAGCCCTCTATGGGCTTCCAAATATCCCTTTGCCAATTCCACAAGAACAGCCTTAGAGAAAGGCTTCTTGAAGGGAAAGATGTAACTCAGTGAGATGATTTAACAGAACACAGAGCAGTTTCTCAGAAAGCTTCTTTCCAATTTCGAACTGAAGATATTTCCTTTTTCCCCATAGCCCTCTATTGGCTTCCAAATATCCCTTTGCCAATTCCACAAGAACAGCCTTAGCGAAAGGCTTCTTGAAGTGAAAGATGTAACTCTGTGAGATGAATTAACAGAACACAGAGCAGTTTCTAAGAAAGCTTCTTTGCAGTTTCGACCGGAAGATATTTCCTTTTTCACCGTAGCCCTCTATGGGCTTCCAAATATCCCTTTGCCAATTCCACAAGAACAGCCTTAGCGAAAAGCTTCTTGAAGGGAAAGATGGAGCTCTGTGAGAAGAATGAAGAGAACACAGAGCAGTTTCTCAGAAAGCTTCTTTCCAGTTTTGAACGGAAGATATTTCCTTTTTCACCATAGCCCTCTATGGGCTTCCAAATATCCCTTTGCCAATTTCACAAGAACAGCCTTAGCGAAAGGCTTCTTGAATGGAAAGAGGTAACTCTTTGAGATGAATTAACAGAACACAGAGCAGTTTCACAGAAAGCTTCTTTCCAGTTTTGAACGGAAGATATTTACTTTTTCACCATAGCCCTCTATGGGGTTCCAAATATCCCTTTGCCAATTCCACAAGAACAGCCTTAGCGAAAGATTTCTTGAAGGAAAAGATGTAACTCTGTGAGATGAATTAAAAGAACACAGAGCAGTTTCTCAGAAAGCTTCTTTCCAGTTTTGAAGGGAAGATATTTCCTTTTTCACCGTAGCCCTCTATGGGTTTCCAAATATCCCTTTGCCGATTCCACAAGAACAGATTTAGCGAAAGGCTTCTTGAAGGGAAAGATGTAACTCTGTGAGATGAATTAACAGAACACAGAGCCATTTCTCAGAAAGCTTCTTTCCAGTTTGGAACGGAAGATATTTCCTTTTACACCATAGCCTGTATGGGCTTCCAAATATCCCTTTGCCAATTCCACAAGAACAGCCTTAGCGAAAGGCTTCTTGAAGGGAAAGATGTAATTCTGTGAGATGAATTAACCGAACACAGAGCAGTTTCTCAGAAAGCTTCTTTCCAGTTTTGAACCGAAGATATTTCCTGTTTCACCATAGCCCTCTATGGGCTTCCAAATATCCCCTTGCCAATTCCACAAGAACAGCCTTAGCGAAAGGCTTCTTGAAGGGAAAGATGTAACTCTGTGAGATGAATTAACAGAACACAGAGCAGTTTCTCAGAAAGCTTCTTTCCAGTTTTGAACGGAAGATATTTCCTTTTTCACCATAGCCCTCTAGGGACCTCCAAATATCCCTTTGCGAATTCCACAAGAACAGCCTCAGCGAAAGGCTTCTTGAAGGGAAAGATGTAACTCTGTGAGATGAATTAACAGAACGCAGAGCAGTTTCTCAGAAAGCTTCTTTCCAGTTTTGAACGGAAGATATTTCCTGTTTCACCATAGCCCTCTATGGGCTTCCAAATATCCCTTTGCCAATTCCACAAGAACAGCCTTAGCGAAAGGCTTCTTGAAGGGAAAGATGTAACTCTGTGAGATGAATTAACAGAACACAGAGCAGCTTCTCAGAAAGCTTCTTTCCAGTTTTCAACGGAAGATATTTCCTTTTTCACCATAGCCCTCTGTGGGCTTCCAAATATCCCTTTGCCAATTCCACAAGAACAGCCTTAGCGAAAGGCTTCTTGAAGGGAAAGATGTAAGTTTGTGAGATGAATTAACAGAACACAGAGCAGTTTCTCAGAAAGCTTCTTTCCAGTTTCGAACGGAAGATATTTCCATTTTCACCATAGCCCTCTATGGCCTTCCAAATATCCCTTTGCCAATTCCACAAGAACAGCCTTAGCGAAAGGCCTCTTGAAGGGAAAGATGTAACTCTGTGAGATGAATTAACAGAACACAGAGCAGATTCTCAGAAAGCTTCTTTCCAGTTTTGAACGGAAGATATTTCCTTTATCACCATTGCCCTCTATGGGCTTCCAAATATCCCTTTGCCAATTCCACAAGAATATCTTTAGCGATAGATTTCTTGAAGGGAAAGATGTAGCTCTGTGAGATGAATTAACAGAACACAGAGCAGTTTCTCAGAAAGCTTCTTTCCAGTTTCGAACGGAAGATATTTCCTTTTTCACCGTAGCCCTCTATGGGCTTCCAAATGTCCCTTTGCCAATTCCACAAGAACAGCCTTAGCGAACGGATTCTCGAAGGGAAAGATGTAACTCTGTGAGATGAATTAACAGAACACAGAGCAGTTTCTCAGAAAGCTTCTTTCCAGTTTTGAACGGAAGATATTTCCTTTTTCACCATAGCCCTCTATGTTCTTCCAAATATTCCTTTGCCAATTCCACAAGAACAGCCTTAGCGAAAGTCTTCTTGAAGCGAAAGATGTAACTCTGTGAGATGAATTAACAGAACACAGAGCAGTTTCTTAGAAAGCTTCTTTCCAGTTTTG
Organism: Chlorocebus sabaeus; assembly: GCF_047675955.1. Taxonomy (NCBI): domain Eukaryota; kingdom Metazoa; phylum Chordata; class Mammalia; order Primates; family Cercopithecidae; genus Chlorocebus; species Chlorocebus sabaeus. Next base: position 129,301 of record NW_027327859.1, read on the forward strand.
AACGGAAGATATTTCCTTTTTCACCATAGCCTTCTATGGGCTTCCAGATATCCCATTGCCAATTCCACAAGAACAGCCTTAGCGAAAGGATTCCTGAAGGGAAAGATGTAACACTGTGAGATGAATTAACAGAACACAGAGAAGTTTCTCAGAGAGCTTCTTTCCAGTTCTGAACGGAAGATATTTCCTTTTTCACCATAGCCCTCTATGGGCTTCCAAATATCCCTTTGCCAATTCCACAAGAACAGCCTTAGCGAAAGGCTTCTTGAAGGGAAAGATGTAACTCAGTGAGATGAATTAACAGAACACAGAGCAGTTTCTCAGAAAGCTTCTTTCCAGTTTTGAACGGAAGATATTTCCTTTTTCAACATAGACCTCTATGGGCTTCCAAATATCCTTTTGCCAATTCCACAAGAACAGCCTTAGGGAAAGGCTTCTTGAAGGGAAAGATGTAACTCAGTGAGATGAATTAACAGAACACAGAGCAGTTTCTCAGAAAGCTTCTTTGCAGTTTTGAACGGAAGATATTTCCGTTTTCACCATAGCCCTCTATGGGCTTCCAAATATCCCTTTGCCAATTCCACAAGAACAGCCTTAGCGAAAGGCTTCTTAAAGGGAAAGATGTAACTCTGTGAGATGAATTAACTGAACACAGAGCAGTTTCTCAGAAAGCTTCTTTCCAGTTTTGAACGGAAGATATTTCCTTTATCACCATTGCCCTCTATGGGCTTCCAAATATCCCTTTGCCAATTCCACAAGAATAGCTTTAGCGAAAGATTTCTTGAAGGGAAAGATGTAACTCTGTGAGATGAATTAACAGAACACAGAGCAGTTTCTCAGAAAGCTTCTTTCCAGTTTTGAACGGAAGATATTTCCTTTTTCACCATAGACCTCTACGGGCTTCCAAATATCCCTTTGCCAATTTCACAAGAACAGCCTTAGCGAAAGGGTTCTTGAAGGGAAAGATGTAACTCTGTGAGATGAATTAACAGAACACAGAGCAGTTTCTCAGAAAGCTTCTTTCCAGTTTCGAACGGAAGATATTTCCTTTTTAATCGTAGGCCTCTATGGGCTTCCAAATGTCCCTTTGCCAATTCCACAAGAACAGCCTTAGCGAAAGGCTTCTCGAAGGGAAAGATGTAACTCTGTGAGATGAATTAACAGAACACAGAGCAGTTTCTCAGAACGCTTCTTTCCAGTTTTGAACGGAAGATATTTACTTTTTCACCATAGCCCTCTAAGGGCTTCCAAATATCCCTTTGCCAATTCCACAAGAACAGCCTTAGCGAAAGGCTTCTTGAAGGGAAAGATGTAACTCTGTGAGATGAATTAACAGAACACAGAGCAGCTTCTCAGAAAGCTTCTTTCCAGTTTTGAACGGAAGATATTTCCTTTTTCACCATAGCCCTCTATGGGCTTCCAAATATCCCTTTTCCAATTACACAAGAACAGCCTTAGCGAAAGGCTTCTTGAAGGGAAAGATGTAAGTCTGTGAGATGAATTAAGAGAACACAGAGCAGTTTCTCAGAAAGCTTCTTTCCAGTTTCGAACGGAAGATATTTCCTTTTTCACCATAGCCCTCTATGGGCTTCCAAATATCCCTTTGCCAATTCCACAAGAACAGCCTTAGAGAAAGGCTTCTTGAAGGGAAAGATGTAACTCAGTGAGATGATTTAACAGAACACAGAGCAGTTTCTCAGAAAGCTTCTTTCCAATTTCGAACGGAAGATATTTCCTTTTTCCCCATAGCCCTCTATTGGCTTCCAAATATCCCTTTGCCAATTCCACAAGAACAGCCTTAGCGAAAGGCTTCTTGAAGTGAAAGATGTAACTCTGTGAGATGAATTAACAGAACACAGAGCAGTTTCTAAGAAAGCTTCTTTGCAGTTTCGACCGGAAGATATTTCCTTTTTCACCGTAGCCCTCTATGGGCTTCCAAATATCCCTTTGCCAATTCCACAAGAACAGCCTTAGCGAAAAGCTTCTTGAAGGGAAAGATGGAGCTCTGTGAGAAGAATGAAGAGAACACAGAGCAGTTTCTCAGAAAGCTTCTTTCCAGTTTTGAACGGAAGATATTTCCTTTTTCACCATAGCCCTCTATGGGCTTCCAAATATCCCTTTGCCAATTTCACAAGAACAGCCTTAGCGAAAGGCTTCTTGAATGGAAAGAGGTAACTCTTTGAGATGAATTAACAGAACACAGAGCAGTTTCTCAGAAAGCTTCTTTCCAGTTTTGAACGGAAGATATTTCCTTTTTCACCGTAGCCCTCTATGGGCTTCCAAATATCCCTTTTCCAATTCCACAAGAATAGCCTTAGCGAAAGGCTTCTTCAAGGGAAAGATGTAACTCTGTGAGATGAATTAACAGAACACAGAGCAGTTTCTCAGAAAGCTTCTTTCCAGGTTTGAACGGAAGATATTTCCTTTTTCACCATAGCCCTCTATGGGCTTCCAAATATCCCTTTGCCAATTCCACAAGAACAGCCTTAGCGAAAGGCTTCTTGAAGGGAAAGATGTAACTCTGTGAGAAGAATTACCAGAACACAGAGCAGTTTCTCTTAAAGCTTCTTTCCAGTTTTGAACGGAAGATATTTCCTTTTTCACCATAGCCCTCTATGGGCTTCCAAATATCCCTTTGCCAATTCCACAAGAACAGCCTTAGCGTAAGGCTTCTTGAAGGGAAAGAGGTAACTCTGTGAGATGAATTAACAGAACACAGAGCAGTTTCTCAGAAAGCTTCTTTCCAGTTTTGAACGGAAGATATTTCCTTTTTCACCGTAGCCCTCTATGGGCTTCCAAATATCCCTTTTCCAATTCCACAAGAATAGCCTTAGCGAGAGGCTTCTTGAAGGGAAAGATGTAACTATGCAGGATGAATTAACAGAACACAGAGCAGTTTCACAGAAAGCTTCTTTCCAGTTTTGAACGGAAGATATTTACTTTTTCACCATAGCCCTCTATGGGGTTCCAAATATCCCTTTGCCAATTCCACAAGAACAGCCTTAGCGAAAGATTTCTTGAAGGAAAAGATGTAACTCTGTGAGATGAATTAAAAGAACACAGAGCAGTTTCTCAGAAAGCTTCTTTCCAGTTTTGAAGGGAAGATATTTCCTTTTTCACCGTAGCCCTCTATGGGCTTCCAAATATCCCTTTGCCGATTCCACAAGAACAGATTTAGCGAAAGGCTTCTTGAAGGGAAAGATGTAACTCTGTGAGATGAATTAACAGAACACAGAGCCATTTCTCAGAAAGCTTCTTTCCAGTTTGGAACGGAAGATATTTCCTTTTACACCATAGCCTGTATGGGCTTCCAAATATCCCTTTGCCAATTCCACAAGAACAGCCTTAGCGAAAGGCTTCTTGAAGGGAAAGATGTAATTCTGTGAGATGAATTAACCGAACACAGAGCAGTTTCTCAGAAAGCTTCTTTCCAGTTTTGAACGGAAGATATTTCCTGTTTCACCATAGCCCTCTATGGGCTTCCAAATATCCCCTTGCCAATTCCACAAGAACAGCCTTAGCGAAAGGCTTCTTGAAGGGAAAGATGTAACTCTGTGAGATGAATTAACAGAACACAGAGCAGTTTCTCAGAAAGCTTCTTTCCAGTTTTGAACGGAAGATATTTCCTTTTTAACCATAGCCCTCTAGGGACCTTCAAATATCCCTTTGCGAATTCCACAAGAACAGCCTCAGCGAAAGGCTTCTTGAAGGGAAAGATGTAACTCTGTGAGATGAATTAACAGAATGCAGAGCAGTTTCTCAGAAAGCTTCTTTCCAGTTTTGAACGGAAGATATTTCCTGTTTCACCATAGCCCTCTATGGGCTTCCAAATATCCCTTTGCCAATTCCACAAGAACAGCCTTAGCGAAAGGCTTCTTGAAGGGAAAGATGTAACTCTGTGAGATGAATTAACAGAACACAGAGCAGCTTCTCAGAAAGCTTCTTTCCAGTTTTCAACGGAAGATATTTCCTTTTTCACCATAGCCCTCTGTGGGCTTCCAAATATCCCTTTGCCAATTCCACAAGAACAGCCTTAGCGAAAGGCTTCTTGAAGGGAAAGATGTAAGTTTGTGAGATGAATTAACAGAACACAGAGCAGTTTCTCAGAAAGCTTCTTTCCAGTTTCGAACGGAAGATATTTCCATTTTCACCATAGCCCTCTATGGGCTTCCAAATATCCCTTTGCCAATTCCACAAGAACAACCTTAGCGAAAGGCCCCTTGAAGGGAAAGATGTAACTCTGTGAGATGAATTAACAGAACACAGAGCAGATTCTCAGAAAGCTTCTTTCCAGTTTTGAACGGAAGATATTTCCTTTATCACCATTGCCCTCTATGGGCTTCCAAATATCCCTTTGCCAATTCCACAAGAATATCTTTAGCGATAGATTTCTTGAAGGGAAAGATGTAGCTCTGTGAGATGAATTAACAGAACACAGAGCAGTTTCTCAGAAAGCTTCTTTCCAGTTTCGAACGGAAGATATTTCCTTTTTCACCGTAGCCCTCTATGGGCTTCCAAATGTCCCTTTGCCAATTCCACAAGAACAGCCTTAGCGAACGGATTCTCGAAGGGAAAGATGTAACTCTGTGAGATGAATTAACAGAGCACAGAGCAGTTTCTCAGAAAGCTTCTTTCCAGTTTTGAACGGAAGATATTTCCTTTTTCACCATAGCCCTCTATGTTCTTCCAAATATTCCTTTGCCAATTCCACAAGAACAGCCTTAGCGAAAGTCTTCTTGAAGCGAAAGATGTAACTCTGTGAGATGAATTAACAGAACACAGAGCAGTTTCTCAGAAAGCTTCTTTCCAGTTTTGAACGGAAGGTATTTCCTTTTTCACCATAGCCATCTATGGGCTTCCAAATATCCCTTTGCCAATTCTACAAGAACAGCCTTAGCGAGAGGCTTCTTGAAGGGAAAGATGTAACTCTGTGAGATGAATTAACAGAACACAGAGCAGTTTCTCAGAAAGCTTCTTTCCAGTTTTGAACGGAAGATATTTCCTTTTTCACCATAGCCCTCTATGGGCTTCCAAATATCCCTTTTCCAATTCCACAAGAATAGCCTTAGCGAAAGGCTTCTTGAAGGGAAAGATGTAACTATGCGGGATGAATTAACAGAACACAGAGCAGTTTCAAAGAAAGCTTCTTTCCAGTTTTGAACGGAAGATATTTCCTTTTTCACCATAGCCCTCTATGGGTTTCCAAATATCCCTTTGCCAATTCCACAAGAACAGTCTTAGCGAAAGATTTCTTGAAGGGAAAGATGTAACTCTGTGAGATGAATTAACAGAACACAGAGCAGTTTCTCAGAAAGCTTCTTTCCAGTTTTGAAGGGAACATATTTCCTTTTTCAACATAGCCCGCTAGGGGCTTCCAAATATCCTTTTGCCAATTCCACAAGAACAGCCTTAGCGAAAGGCTTCTTGTTGGGAAAGATGTAACTCTGTGAGATGAATTAACAGAACACAGAGCAGTTTATCAGAAAGCTTCCTTCCAGTTTTGAATGGAAGTTATTTCCTTTTTCACCGTAGCCCTCTATGGGCTTCCAAATATCCCTTTGCCGATTCCACAAGAACAGCCTTAGCGAAAGGCTTCTTGAAGGGAAAGATGTAACTCTGTGAGATGAATTAACAGAACACAGAGCAGTTTCTCAGAAACCTCTTTCCTGTTTTTAACGGAAGATATTTCCTGTTTCACCATAGCCCTCTATGGGCTTCCAAATATCCCTTTGCCAATTCCACAAGAACAGCCTTAGCGAAAGGCTTCTTGAAGGGAAAGATGTAACTCTGTGAGATGAATTAACAGAACGCAGAGCAGTTTCTCAGAAAGCTTCTTTCCAGTTTTGAACGGAAGATATTTCCTGTTTCACCATAGCCCTCTATGGAAATATCCCATTGCCAATTCCACAAGAACAGCCTTAGCGAAAGGCTTCTTGAAGGGAAAGATGCAACTTCTTGAAGGGAAAGATGCAACTCTGTGAGATGAATTAACAGAACACAGAGCAGTTTCTCAGAAACCTCTTTCCAGTTTTTAACGGAAGATATTTCCTGCTTCACCAATGCCCTCTATGGGCTTCCAAATATCCCTTTGCCAATTCCACAAGAACAGCCTTAGCGAAAGGCTTCTTGAAGGGAAAGATGTAACTCTGTGAGATGGATTAACAGAACACAGAGCAGCTTCTCAGAAAGCTTCTTTCCAGTTTTGAACGGAAGATTTTCCTTTTTCACCATAGCCCTCTATGGGCTTCCAAATATCCCTTTGCCAATTCCACAAGAACAGGCTTAGCGAAAGGCTTCCTGAAGGGAAAGATGTAACTCTCTGAGATGAAATAACAGAACACAGAGCATTTTCTCAGAAAGATTCTTTCCAGTTTGGAACGGAAGGTATTTCCTTTTTCCCCATAGCCCTCTATGGGCTTTCAAATATCCCTTTGCCAATTCCACAAGAACAGCCTTAGCGAAAGGCTTCTTGAAGGGAAAGATGTAACTCTGTGAGATGAATTAACAGAACACAGAGCTGTTTCTCAGAATGCTTCTTTCCAGTTTTGAACTGAAGATATTTCCTTTTTCACCATACCCCTCTATGGGCTTCCAAATATCCCTTTGCCAATTCCACAAGAACAGCCTTAGCGAAAGGCTTCTTGAAGGGAAAGATGTAACTCTGTGAGATGAATTAACAGAACACAGAGCACATTCTCAGAAGGCTTCTTTCCAGTTTTGAACGGAAGATATTTCCTTTTTCACCATAGCATTCTAGGGGCTTCCAGATATCCCTTTGCCAATTCCACAAGAAGAGCCTTAGCGAAAGGCTTCTTGAAGGGAAAGATGTAACTCTGTGAGAAGAATTAACAGAACACAGAGCAGTTTCTCAGAAAGCTTCTTTCCAGTTTGGAACGGAAGATATTTCCTTTCTCACCAGAGCCCTCTAAGGGCTTCCAAATATCCCTTTGCCAATTCCACAAGAACAGCCTTAGCGAAAGGCTTCCTGAAGGGAAAGATGTAATTCTGTGAGAAGAATTAAAAGAACACAGAGCAGTTTCTCAGAAAGCTTATTTCCAGTTTTGAACGGAAGATATTTCCTTTTTCACCATAGCCCTCTATGGGCTTCCAAATATCCCTTTGCCAATTCCACAAGAACAGCCTTAGCGAAAGGCTTCTTGAAGGGAAAGATGTAACTCTGTGAGATGATTTAACAGAACACAGAACAGTTTCTCAGAAAGCTTCTTTCCAGTTTTGAACGGAAGATATTTCCTTTTTCACCATAGCCCTCTATGGGCTTCCAAATATCCCTTTGACAATTCCACAAGAATAGCCTTAGCGAAAGGCTTCTTGAAGGGAAAGATGTAACTCTGTGAGATGAATTAACAGAACACAGAGCAGTTTCTCAGAAAGCTTCTTTCCAGTTTTGAACGGAAGATATTTCCTTTTTCACCATAGCCCTCTATGGCCTTCCAAATATCCCTTTGCCAATTCCACAAGAACAGCCTTAGCGAAAGGCTTCTTGAAGGGAAAGATGTAACTCTGTGAGATGAATTAACAGAACACAGAGCAGTTTCTCAAAAAGATTCTTTCCAGTTTTGAACGGAAGATATTTCCTTTATCACCATTGCCTTCTATGGGCTTCCAAATATCCCTCTGCCAATTCCACAAGAATAGCTTTAGCGAAAGATTTCTTGAAGGGAAAGATGTAACTCTGTGAGATGAATTAACAGAACACAGAGCAGTTTCTCAGATAGCTTCTTTCCAGTTTTGAACGGAAGATACTTCCTTTTTCACCATATCCCTCTATGGTCTTCCAAATATCCCTTCGCCAATTCCACAAGAACAGCCTTAGCGAAAGTCTTTTGAAGGGAAAGATGTAACTCTGTGAGATGAATTAACAGAACAGGGAGCAGTTTCTCAGAAAGCTTCTTTCCAGTTTTGAACGGACGATATTTCCTTTATCACCATAGCCCTCTATGGGCGTCCAAATATCCCTTTGCCAATTCCACAAGAACAGCTTTAGCGAAAGATTTCTTGAAGGGAAAGATGTAACTCTGTGAGATGAATTAACAGAACACAGAGCAGTTTCTCAGAAAGCTTCTTTCCAGTTTTGAACGGAAGATATTTCCTTTTTCACCATAGCCCTCTATGGGCTTCCAAATATCCCTTTGCCAATTCCACAAGAACAGCCTTAGCGAAAGGCTTCCTGAAGGGAAAGATGTAACTCTGTGAGATGAATTAACAGAACACAGAGCAGTTTCTCAGAAAGCTTCTTTCCAGTTTGGAATGGAAGGTATTTCCTTTTTTCCCATAGCCCTCTATGGGCTTCCAAATATCCCTTTGCCAATTCCACAAGAACAGCTTTAGCGAAAGGCTTTTTGAAGGTAAACATGTAACTCTGTGAGATGAATTAACAGAACACAGAGCAGTTTCTCAGAAAGCTTCTTTCCAGTTTTGAACGGAAGATATTTCCTTTTTCACCATAGCCCTCTATGGGCTTCCAAATATCCCTTTGCCAATTCCACAAGAACAGTCTTAGCGAAAGGCTTCTTGAAGGGAAAGATGTAACTCTGTGAGATGAATTAACAGAACACAGAGCAGTTTCTCAGAAAGCTTCTTTCCAGTTTTGAACGGAAGATATTTCCTTTTTCAACATAGCCTTCTATGGGCTTCCAAATATCCCTTTGCCAATTCCACGAGAACAGCCTTAGCGAAAGGATTCCTGAAGGGAAAGATGTAACTCTGTGAGATGAATTAACAGAACACAGAGCAGTTTCTCAGAAAGCTTCTTTCCAGTTTTGAACGGAAGATATTTCCTTTTTCACCATAGCATTCTAGGGGCTTCCAGATATCCCTTTGCCAATTCCACAAGAAGAGCCTTAGCGAAAGGCTTCTTGAAGGGAAAGATGTAACTCTGTGAGAAGAATTAACAGAACACAGAGCAGTTTCTCAGAAAGCTTCTTTCCAGTTTGGAACGGAAGATATTTCCTTTCTCACCAGAGCCCTCTAAGGGCTTCCAAATATCCCTTTGCCAATTCCACAAGAACAGCCTTAGCGAAAGGCTTCCTGAAGGGAAAGATGTAATTCTGTGAGAAGAATTAAAAGAACACAGAGCAGTTTCTCAGAAAGCTTCTTTCCAGTTTTGAACGGAAGATATTTCCTTTTTCACCATAGCCCTCTATGGGCTTCCAAATATCCCTTTGCCAATTCCACAAGAACAGCCTTAGCGAAAGGCTTCTTGAAGGGAAAGATGTAACTCTGTGAGATGATTTAACAGAACACAGAACAGTTTCTCAGAAAGCTTCTTTCCAGTTTTGAACGGAAGATATTTCCTTTTTCACCATAGCCCTCTATGGGCTTCCAAATATCCCTTTGACAATTCCACAAGAATAGCCTTAGCGAAAGGCTTCTTGAAGGGAAAGATGTAACTCTGTGAGATGAATTAACAGAACACAGAGCAGTTTCTCAGAAAGCTTCTTTCCAGTTTTGAACGGAAGATATTTCCTTTTTCACCATAGCCCTCTATGGCCTTCCAAATATCCCTTTGCCAATTCCACAAGAACAGCCTTAGCGAAAGGCTTCTTGAAGGGAAAGATGTAACTCTGTGAGATGAATTAACAGAACACAGAGCAGTTTCTCAAAAAGATTCTTTCCAGTTTTGAACGGAAGATATTTCCTTTATCACCATTGCCTTCTATGGGCTTCCAAATATCCCTCTGCCAATTCCACAAGAATAGCTTTAGCGAAAGATTTCTTGAAGGGAAAGATGGAACTCTGTGAGATGAATTAACAGAACACAGAGCAGTTTCTCAGAAAGCTTCTTTCCAGTTTTGAACGGAAGATATTTCCTTTTTCACCATAGACCTCTACGGGCTTCCAAATATCCCTTTGCCAATTTCACAAGAATAGCCTTAGCGAAAGGCTTCTTGAAGGGAAAGATGTAGCTCTGTGAGATGAATTAACAGAACACAGAGCAGTTTCTCAGAAAGCTTCTTTCCAGTTTCGAACGGAAGAAAATTCCTTTTTCACCGTAGCCCTCTATGGGCTTCCAAATGTCCCTTTGCCAATTCCACAAGAACAGCCTTAGCGAAAGGCTTCTTGAAGCGAAAGATGTAACTCTGTGAGATGAATTAACAGAACACAGAGCAGTTTCTCAGAAAGCTTCTTTCTAGTATTGAATGGAAGATATTTCCTTTTTCACCGTAGCCCTCTATGGGCTTCCAAATATCCCTTTGCCAATTCCACAAGAACAGCCTTAGCGAAAGGCTTCTGGAAGGGAAAGATGTAACTCTGTGAGATGAATTAACAGAACACTGAGCAGTTTCTCAGAAAGCTTCTTTCCAGTTTTGAACGGAAGATATTTCCTTTTTCACCATAGCCCTCTATGGGCTTCCAAATATCCATTTGCCAATTCCACAAGAACAGCTTTAGCGAAAGGCTTCTTGAAGGGAAAGATGTAACTCTGTGAGATGAATTAACAGAACACAGAGCAGTTTCACAGAAAGCTTCCTTCCAGTTTTGAACGGAAGATATTTCCTGTTTCACCATAGCCGTCTATGGACCTCCAAATATCCCTTTGCCAACTCCACAAGAACAGCCTTAGCGAAAGGCTTATTGAAGGGAAAGATGTAACTCTGTGAGATGAATTAACAGAACACAGAGCAGTTTCTCAGATAGCTTCTTTCCAGTTTTGAACGGAAGATACTTCCTTTTTCACCATATCCCTCTATGGTCTTCCAAATATCCCTTCGCCAATTCCACAAGAACAGCCTTAGCGAAAGTCTTTTGAAGGGAAAGATGTAACTCTGTGAGATGAATTAACAGAACACTGAGCAGTTTCTCAGAAAGGTTCTTTCCAGTTTTGAGCGGAAGATATTTCCTTTTTCACCATAGCCCTCTATGGGCTTCCAAATATCCCTTTGCCAATTCCACAAGAACAGCCTTAGCGAAAGGCTTCTTGAAATGAAAGATGTAACTCTGTGAGATGAATTAACAGAACACAGAGCAGTTTCTCAGAAATCTTCTTTCCTGTTTTGAACGAAAGATATTTCCTTTTTTACCATAGCCCTCTATGGGCTTCCAAATATCCCTTTGCCAATTCCACAAGAACAGAATTAGCGAAAGGCTTCTTGAAGGGAATGATGTAAATCTGTGAGAAGAATTAAAAGAACACAGAGTAGTTTCTCAGAAAGCTTCTTTCCAGTTTTGAACGGAAGATACTTCCTTTTTCATCAAACCCTCTATGGGCTTCCAAATATCCCTTTGCCAATTCCACAAGAACAGCCTTAGCGAAAGGCTTCTTGAAGGGAAAGATGTAACTTTGTGAGATTAATTAACAGAACACACAGCAGTTTCTCAGAAAGCTTCTTTCCAGTTTTGAGCGGAAGATATTTCCTTTTTCACCATAGCCCTCTATGGGCTTCCAAATATCCCTTTGCCAATTCCACAAGAACAGCCTTAGCGAAAGGCTTCTTGAAGGGAAAGATGTAACTCTGTGAGATGAATTAACAGAACACAGAGCAGTTTCTCAGAAATCTTCTTTCCTGTTTTGAACGAAAGATATTTCCTTTTTTACCATAGCCCTCTATGGGCTTCCAAATATCCCTTTGCCGATTCCACAAGAACAGCCTTAGCGAAAGGCTTCTCGAAGGGAAAGATGTAACTCTGTGAGATGAATTAACAGAACACAGAGCAGTTTCTCAGAAAGCTTCTTTCCAGTTTTGAACGGAAGATATTTCCTTTTTCACCATAGCCCTCTATGGGCTTCCAAATATTCCTTTGCCAATTCCACAAAAACAGCCTTAGCGAAAGGCTTCTTGAAGCGAAAGATGTAACTCTGTGAGATGAATTAACAGAACACAGAGCAGTTTCTCAGAAAGCTTCTTTCCAGTTTTGAACGGAAGATATTTCCTTTTTCACCATAGAACTCTATGGGCTTCTAAATATCCCTTTGCCAATTCCACAAGAACAGCCTTAGCGAAAGGCTTCCTGAAGGGAAAGATGTAACTGTGTGAGATGAATTAACAGAACACAGAGCAGTTTCTCAGAAAGCTTCTTTCCAGTTTGGAATGGAAGGTATTTCCTTTTTTCCAATAGCCCTCTATGGGCTTCCAAATATCCCTTTGCCAATTCCACAAGAACAGCCTTAGCGAAAGGCTTCTTGAAGGTAAAGATGTAACTCTGTGAGATGAATTAACAGAACACAGAGCAGTTTCTCAGAAAGCTTCTTTCCAGTTTTGAACGGAAGATATTTCCTTTTTCACCATAGCCCTCTATGGGCTTCCAAATATCCCTTTGCCAATTCCACAAGAACAGTCTTAGCGAAAGGCTTCTTGAAGGGAAAGATGTAACTCTGTGAGATGAATTAACAGAACACAGAGCAGTTTCTCAGAAAGCTTCTTTCCAGTTTTGAACGGAAGATATTTCCTTTTTCAACATAGCCTTCTATGGGCTTCCAAATATCCCTTTGCCAATTCCACAAGAACAGCCTTAGCGAAAGGATTCCTGAAGGGAAAGATGTAACTCTGTGAGATGAATTAACAGAACACAGAGCAGGTTCTCAGAAAGTTTCTTTCCAGTTTTGAACGGAAGATACTTCCTTTTTCACCATAGCCCTCTATGGGCTTCCAAATATACCTTTGCCAATTCCACAAGAACAGCCTTAGCGAAAGTCTTTTGAAGGGAAAGATGTAACTCTGTGAGATGAATTAACAGAACACAGAGCATTTTCTCAGAAATCTTCTTTCCAGTTTTGAACGGAAGATATTTCTTTTTCACCATAGCCCTCTATGGGCTTCCAAATATCCCTTTGCCAATTCCACAAGAACAGCCTTAGCGAAAGGCTTCTTGAAGGGAAAGATGTAACTCTGTGAGATGAATTAACAGAACACAGAGCAGATCCTCAGAAAGCTTCTTTCCAGTTTTGAACGGAAGATATTTCCTTTTTCAACATAGCCTTCTAAGGGCTTCCAAATATCCCTTTGCCAATTCCACAAGAACAGCCTTAGCGAAAGGCTTCCTGAAGGGAAAGATGTAACTCTGTGAGATGTATTAACAGAACACAGAGAAGTTTCTCAGAAGGCCTCTTTCCAGTTCTGAACGGAAGATATTTCCTTTTTCACCATAGCTCTCTGTGGCCTTCCAAATATCCCTTTGCCAATTCCACAAGAACAGCCTTAGCGAAAAGCTTCTTGAAGGGAAAGATGTAACTCTGTGAGATGAATTAACAGAACACAGAGCAGTTTCTCAGAAAGCTTCTTTCCAGTTTTGAAGGGAAGGTATTTCCTTTTTCACCATAGCCCTCTATGGGCTTCCAAATATTCCTTTGCCAATTCCACAAGAACAGCCTTAGCGAAAGGCTTCTTGAAGGGAAAGATGTAATTCTGTGAGATGAATTAACAGAACACAGAGCAGTTTCTCAGAAATCTTCTTTCCTGTTTTGAACGAAAGATATTTCCTTTTTTACCATAGCGCTCTATGGGCTTCCAAATATCCCTTTGCCAATTCCACAAGAACAGCCTTAGCGAAAGGCTTCTTGAAGGGAATGATGTAACTCTGTGAGAAGAATTAAAAGAACACAGAGGAGTTTCTCAGAAAGCTTCTTTCCAGTTTTGAACGGAAGATATTTCCTTTTTCACCAAACCCTCTATGGGCTTCCATATATCCCTTTGCCAATTCCACAAGAACAGCCTTAGCGAAAGGCTTCTTGAAGGGAAAGATGTAACTCTGTGAGATGAATTAACAGAACACAGAGCAGTTTCTCAGAAAGCTTCTATCCAGTTTCGAACGGAAGATATTTCCTTTTTCACCGTAGCCCTCTATGGGCTTCCAAATGTCCCTTTGCCAATTCCACAAGAACAGCCTTAGCGAAAGGCTTTTCGAAGGGAAAGATGTAACTCTGTGAGATGAATTAACAGAACACAGAGCAGTTTCTCAGAAAGCTTCTTTCCAGTTTTGAACGGAAGATATTTCCTTTTTCACCATAGCCCTCTATGTTCTTCCAAATATTAATTTGCCAATTCCACAAGAACAGCCTTAGCGAAAGGCTTCTTGAAGCGAAAGATGTAACTCTGTGAGATGAATTAACAGAAAACAGAGCAGTTTCTCAGAAAGCTTCTTTCCAGTTTTGAACGGAAGATATTTCCTTTTTCACCATAGCCCTCTATGGACTTCCAAATATCCCTTTGCCAATTCCACAAGAACAGCCTTAGCGAAAGGCTTCTTGAAGGGAAAGATGTAACTCTGTGAGATGAATTAACAGAGCGCAGAGCAGTTTCTCAGAAAGCTTCTTTCCAGTTTTGAACGGAAGATATTTCCTGTTTCACCATAGCCCTCTATGGGCTTCCAAATATCCCTTTGCCAATTCCACAAGAACAGCCTTAGCGAAAGGCTTCTTGAAGGGAAAGATGTAACTCTGTGAGATGGATTAACAGAATACAGAGCAGCTTCTCAGAAAGCTTCTTTCCAGTTTTGAACGGAAGATATTTCCTTTTTCACCATAGCCCTCTATGGGCTTCCAAATATCCCTTTGCCAATTCCACAAGAACAGGCTTAGCGAAAGGCTTCCTGAAGGGAAAGATGTAACTCTCTGAGATGAAATAACAGAACACAGAGCATTTTCTCAGAAAGATTCTTTCCAGTTTGGAACGGAAGGTATTTCCTTTTTCCCCATAGCCCTCTATGGGCTTTCAAATATCCCTTTGCCAATTCCACAAGAACAGCCTTAGCGAAAGGCTTCTTGAAGGGAAAGATGTAACTCTGTGAGATGAATTAACAGAACACAGAGCTGTTTCTCAGAATGCTTCTTTCCAGTTTTGAACTGAAGATATTTCCTTTTTCACCATACCCCTCTATGGGCTTCCAAATATCCCTTTGCCAATTCCACAAGAACAGCCTTAGCGAAAGGCTTCTTGAAGGGAAAGATGTAACTCTGTGAGATGAATTAACAGAACACAGAGCACATTCTCAGAAGGCTTCTTTCCACTTTTGAACGGAAGATATTTCCTTTTTCACCATAGCATTCTAGGGGCTTCCAGATATCCCTTTGCCAATTCCACAAGAAGAGCCTTAGCGAAAGGCTTCTTGAAGGGAAAGATGTAACTCTGTGAGAAGAATTAACAGAACACAGAGCAGTTTCTCAGAAAGCTTCTTTCCAGTTTGGAACGGAAGATATTTCCTTTCTCACCAGAGCCCTCTAAGGGCTTCCAAATATCCCTTTGCCAATTCCACAAGAACAGCCTTAGCGAAAGGCTTCCTGAAGGGAAAGATGTAATTCTGTGAGAAGAATTAAAAGAACACAGAGCAGTTTCTCAGAAAGCTTCTTTCCAGTTTTGAACGGAAGATATTTCCTTTTTCACCATAGCCCTCTATGGGCTTCCAAATATCCCTTTGCCAATTCCACAAGAACAGCCTTAGCGAAAGGCTTCTTGAAGGGAAAGATGTAACTCTGTGAGATGATTTAACAGAACACAGAACAGTTTCTCAGAAAGCTTCTTTCCAGTTTTGAACGGAAGATATTTCCTTTTTCACCATAGCCCTCTATGGGCTTCCAAATATCCCTTTGACAATTCCACAAGAATAGCCTTAGCGAAAGGCTTCTTGAAGGGAAAGATGTAACTCTGTGAGATGAATTAACAGAACACAGAGCAGTTTCTCAGAAAGCTTCTTTCCAGTTTTGAACGGAAGATATTTCCTTTTTCACCATAGCCCTCTATGGCCTTCCAAATATCCCTTTGCCAATTCCACAAGAACAGCCTTAGCGAAAGGCTTCTTGAAGGGAAAGATGTAACTCTGTGAGATGAATTAACAGAACACAGAGCAGTCTCTCAGAAATCTTCTTTCCTGTTTTGAACGAAAGATATTTCCTTTTTTACCATAGCGCTCTATGGGCTTCCAAATATCCCTTTGCCAATTCCACAAGAACAGCCTTAGCGAAAGGCTTCTTGAAGGGAATGATGTAACTCTGTGAGAAGAATTAAAAGAACACAGAGGAGTTTCTCAGAAAGCTTCTTTCCAGTTTTGAACGGAAGATATTTCCTTTTTCACCAAACCCTCTATGGGCTTCCATATATCCCTTTGCCAATTCCACAAGAACAGCCTTAGCGAAAGGCTTCTTGAAGGGAAAGATGTAACTCTGTGAGATGAATTAACAGAACACAGAGCAGTTTCTCAGAAAGCTTCTATCCAGTTTCGAACGGAAGATATTTCCTTTTTCACCGTAGCCCTCTATGGGCTTCCAAATGTCCCTTTGCCAATTCCACAAGAACAGCCTTAGCGAAAGGCTTCTCGAAGGGAAAGATGTAACTCTGTGAGATGAATTAACAGAACACAGAGCAGTTTCTCAGAAAGCTTCTTTCCAGTTTTGAACGGAAGATATTTCCTTTTTTACCATAGCCCTCTATGTTCTTCCAAATATTAATTTGCCAATTCCACAAGAACAGCCTTAGCGAAAGGCTTCTTGAAGCGAAAGATGTAACTCTGTGAGATGAATTATCAGAAAACAGAGCAGTTTCTCAGAAAGCTTCTTTCCAGTTTTGAACGGAAGATATTTCCTTTTTCACCCTAGCCCTCTATGGGCTTCCAAATATCCCTTTGCCAATTCCACAAGAACAGCCTTAGCGAAAGGCTTCTTGAAGGGAAAGATGCAACTTCTTGAAGGGAAAGATGCAACTCTGTGAGATGAATTAACAGAACACAGAGCAGTTTCTCAGAAACCTCTTTCCAGTTTTTAACGGAAGATATTTCCTGCTTCACCAATGCCCTCTATGGGCTTCCAAATATCCCTTTGCCAATTCCACAAGAACAGCCTTAGCGAAAGGCTTCTTGAAGGGAAAGATTTAACTCTGTGAGATGAATTAACAGAGCGCAGAGCAGTTTCTCAGAAAGCTTCTTTCCAGTTTTCAACGGAAGATATTTCCTGTTTCACCATAGCCCTCTATGGGCTTCCAAATATCCCTTTGCCAATTCCACAAGAACAGCCTTAGCGAAAGGCTTCTTGAAGGGAAAGATGTAACTCTGTGAGATGGATTAACAGAACACAGAGCAGCTTCTCAGAAAGCTTCTTTCCAGTTTTGAACGGAAGATATTTCCTTTTTCACCATAGCCCTCTATGGGCTTCCAAATATCCCTTTGCCAATTCCACAAGAACAGGCTTAGCGAAAGGCTTCCTGAAGGGAAAGATGTAACTCTCTGAGATGAAATAACAGAACACAGAGCATTTTCTCACAAAGATTCTTTCCAGTTTGGAACGGAAGGTATTTCCTTTTTCCCCATAGCCCTCTAAGGGCTTTCAAATATCCCTTTGCCAATTCCACAAGAACAGCCTTAGCGAAAGGCTTCTTGAAGGGAAAGATGTAACTCTGTGAGATGAATTAACAGAACACAGAGCTGTTTCTCAGAATGCTTCTTTCCAGTTTTGAACTGAAGATATTTCCTTTTTCACCATACCCCTCTATGGGCTTCCAAATATCCCTTTGCCAATTCCACAAGAACAGCCTTAGCGAAAGGCTTCTTGAAGGGAAAGATGTAACTCTGTGAGATGAATTAACAGAACACAGAGCACATTCTCAGAAGGCTTCTTTCCAGTTTTGAACGGAAGATATTTCCTTTTTCACCATAGCATTCTAGGGGCTTCCAGATATCCCTTTGCCAATTCCACAAGAAGAGCCTTAGCGAAAGGCTTCTTGAAGGGAAAGATGTAACTCTGTGAGAAGAATTAACAGAACACAGAGCAGTTTCTCAGAAAGCTTCTTTCCAGTTTGGAACGGAAGATATTTCCTTTCTCACCAGAGCCCTCTAAGGGCTTCCAAATATCCCTTTGCCAATTCCACAAGAACAGCCTTAGCGAAAGGCTTCCTGAAGGGAAAGATGTAATTCTGTGAGAAGAATTAAAAGAACACAGAGCAGTTTCTCAGAAAGCTTCTTTCCAGTTTTGAACGGAAGATATTTCCTTTTTCACCATAGCCCTCTATGGGCTTCCAAATATCCCTTTGCCAATTCCACAAGAACAGCCTTAGCGAAAGGCTTCTTGAAGGGAAAGATGTAACTCTGTGAGATGATTTAACAGAACACAGAACAGTTTCTCAGAAAGCTTCTTTCCAGTTTTGAACGGAAGATATTTCCTTTTTCACCATAGCCCTCTATGGGCTTCCAAATATCCCTTTGACAATTCCACAAGAATAGCCTTAGCGAAAGGCTTCTTGAAGGGAAAGATGTAACTCTGTGAGATGAATTAACAGAACACAGAGCAGTTTCTCAGAAAGCTTCTTTCCAGTTTTGAACGGAAGATATTTCCTTTTTCACCATAGCCCTCTACGGCCTTCCAAATATCCCTTTGCCAATTCCACAAGAACAGCCTTAGCGAAAGGCTTCTTGAAGGGAAAGATGTAACTCTGTGAGATGAATTAACAGAACACAGAGCAGTTTCTCAAAAAGATTCTTTCCAGTTTTGAACGGAAGATATTTCCTTTATCACCATTGCCTTCTATGGGCTTCCAAATATCCCTCTGCCAATTCCACAAGAATAGCTTTAGCGAAAGATTTCTTGAAGGGAAAGATGGAACTCTGTGAGATGAATTAACAGAACACAGAGCAGTTTCTCAGAAAGCTTCTTTCCAGTTTTGAACGGAAGATATTTCCTTTTTCACCATAGACCTCTACGGGCTTCCAAATATCCCTTTGCCAATTTCACAAGAATAGCCTTAGCGAAAGGCTTCTTGAAGGGAAAGATGTAGCTCTGTGAGATGAATTAACAGAACACAGAGCAGTTTCTCAGAAAGCTTCTTTCCAGTTTCGAACGGAAGAAAATTCCTTTTTCACCGTAGCCCTCTATGGGCTTCCAAATGTCCCTTTGCCAATTCCACAAGAACAGCCTTAGCGAAAGGCTTCTTGAAGCGAAAGATGTAACTCTGTGAGATGAATTAACAGAACACAGAGCAGTTTCTCAGAAAGCTTCTTTCCAGTATTGAACGGAAGATATTTCCTTTTTCACCGTAGCCCTCTATGGGCTTCCAAATATCCCTTTGCCAATTCCACAAGAACAGCCTTAGCGAAAGGCTTCTGGAAGGGAAAGATGTAACTCTGTGAGATGAATTAACAGAACACTGAGCAGTTTCTCAGAAAGCTTCTTTCCAGTTTTGAACGGAAGATATTTCCTTTTTCACCATAGCCCTCTATGGGCTTCCAAATATCCATTTGCCAATTCCACAAGAACAGCTTTAGCGAAAGGCTTCTTGAAGGGAAAGATGTAACTCTGTGAGATGAATTAACAGAACACAGAGCAGTTTCACAGAAAGCTTCTTTCCAGTTTTGAACGGAAGATATTTCCTGTTTCACCATAGCCCTCTATGGACCTCCAAATATCCCTTTGCCAACTCCACAAGAACAGCCTTAGCGAAAGGCTTATTGAAGGGAAAGATGTAACTCTGTGAGATGAATTAACAGAACACAGAGCAGTTTCTCAGATAGCTTCTTTCCAGTTTTGAACGGAAGATACTTCCTTTTTCACCATATCCCTCTATGGTCTTCCAAATATCCCTTCGCCAATTCCACAAGAACAGCCTTAGCGAAAGTCTTTTGAAGGGAAAGATGTAACTCTGTGAGATGAATTAACAGAACACTCAGCAGTTTCTCAGAAAGGTTCTTTCCAGTTTTGAGCGGAAGATATTTCCTTTTTCACCATAGCCCTCTATGGGCTTCCAAATATCCCTTTGCCAATTCCACAAGAACAGCCTTAGCGAAAGGCTTCTTGAAATGAAAGATGTAACTCTGTGAGATGAATTAACAGAACACAGAGCAGTTTCTCAGAAATCTTCTTTCCTGTTTTGAACGAAAGATATTTCCTTTTTTACCATAGCCCTCTATGGGCTTCCAAATATCCCTTTGCCAATTCCACAAGAACAGAATTAGCGAAAGGCTTCTTGAAGGGAATGATGTAAATCTGTGAGAAGAATTAAAAGAACACCGAGTAGTTTCTCAGAAAGCTTCTTTCCAGTTTTGAACGGAAGATACTTCCTTTTTCATCAAACCCTCTATGGGCTTCCAAATATCCCTTTGCCAATTCCACAAGAACAGCCTTAGCGTAAGGCTTCTTGAAGGGAAAGATGTAACTTTGTGAGATTAATTAACAGAACACACAGCAGTTTCTCAGAAAGCTTCTTTCCAGTTTTGAGCGGAAGATATTTCCTTTTTCACCATAGCCCTCTATGGGCTTCCAAATATCCCTTTGCCAATTCCACAAGAACAGCCTTAGCGAAAGGCTTCTTGAAAGGAAAGATGTAACTCTGTGAGATGAATTAACAGAACACAGAGCACTTTCTCAGAAATCTTCTTTCCTGTTTTGAACGAAAGATATTTCCTTTTTTACCATAGCCCTCTATGGGCTTCCAAATATCCCTTTGCCGATTCCACAAGAACAGCCTTAGCGAAAGGCTTCTTGAAGGGAATGATGTAACTCTGTGAGAAGAATTAAAAGAACACAGAGCAGTTTCTCAGAAAGCTTCTTTCCAGTTTTGAAGGGAAGATATTTCCTTTTTCACCAAACCCTCTATGGGCTTCCAAATATCCCTTTGCCAATTCTACAAGAACAGCCTTAGCGAAAGGCTTCTTGAAGGGAAAGATGTAACTTTGTGAGATGAATTAACAGAACACAGAGCCGTTTCTCAGAAAGCTTCTTTCCAGTTTCGAACGGAAGATATTTCCTTTTTCAACGTAGCCCTCTATGGGCTTCCCAATATCCCTTTGCCAATTCCACAAGAACAGCCTTAGCGAAAGGCTTCTCGAAGGGAAAGATGTAACTCTGTGAGATGAATTAACAGAACACAGAGGAGTTTCTCAGAAAGCTTCTTTCCAGTTTTGAACGGAAGATATTTCCTTTTTCACCATAGCCCTCTATGGGCTTCCAAATATTCCTTTGCCAATTCCACAAAAACAGCCTTAGCGAAAGGCTTCTTGAAGCGAAAGATGTAACTCTGTGAGATGAATTAACAGAACACAGAGCAGTTTCTCAGAAAGCTTCTTTCCAGTTTTGAACGGAAGATATTTCCTTTTTCACCATAGAACTCTATGGGCTTCCAAATATCCCTTTGCCAATTCCACAAGAACAGCCTTAGCGAAAGGCTTCCTGAAGGGAAAGATGTAACTCTGTGAGATGAATTAACAGAACACAGAGCAGTTTCTCAGAAAGCTTCTTTCCAGTTTGGAATGGAAGGTATTTCCTTTTTTCCAATAGCCCTCTATGGGCTTCCAAATATCCCTTTGCCAATTCCACAAGAACAGCCTTAGCGAAAGGCTTCTTGAAGGTAAAGATGTAACTCTGTGAAATGAATTAACAGAACACAGAGCAGTTTCTCAGAAAGCTTCTTTCCAGTTTTGAACGGAAGATATTTCCTTTTTCACCATAGCCCTCTATGGGCTTCCAAATATCCCTTTGCCAATTCCACAAGAACAGTCTTAGCGAAAGGCTTCTTGAAGGGAAAGATGTAACTCTGTGAGATGAATTAACAGAACACAGAGCAGTTTCTCAGAAAGCTTCTTTCCAGTTTTGAACGGAAGATATTTCCTTTTTCAACATAGCCTTCTATGGGCTTCCAAATATCCCTTTGCCAATTCCACAAGAACAGCCTTAGCGAAAGGATTCCTGAAGGGAAAGATGTAACTCTGTGAGATGAATTAACAGAACACAGAGCAGGTTCTCAGAAAGTTTCTTTCCAGTTTTGAACGGAAGATACTTCCTTTTTCACCATAGCCCTCTATGGGCTTCCAAATATACCTTTGCCAATTCCACAAGAACAGCCTTAGTGAAAGTCTTTTGAAGGGAAAGATGTAACTCTGTGAGATGAATTAACAGAACACAGAGCATTTTCTCAGAAATCTTCTTTCCAGTTTTGAACGGAAGATATTTCCTTTTTCACCATAGCCCTCTATGGGCTTCCAAATATCCCTTTGCCAATTCCACAAGAACAGCCTTAGCGAAAGGCTTCTTGAAGGGAAAGATGTAACTCTGTGAGATGAATTAACAGAACACAGAGTAGATCCTCAGAAACCTTCTTTCCAGTTTTGAACGGAAGATATTTCCTTTTTCAACATAGCCTTCTAAGGGCTTCCAAATATCCCTTTGCCAATTCCACAAGAACAGCCTTAGCGAAAGGCTTCCTGAAGGGAAAGATGTAACTCTGTGAGATGTATTAACAGAACACAGAGAAGTTTCTCAGAAGGCCTCTTTCCAGTTCTGAACGGAAGATATTTTCTTTTTCACCATAGCTCTCTGTGGCCTTCCAAATATCCCTTTGCCAATTCCACAAGAACAGCCTTAGCGAAAAGCTTCTTGAAGGGAAAGATGTAACTCTGTGAGATGAATTAACAGAACACAGAGCAGTTTCTCAGAAAGCTTCTTTCCAGTTTTGAAGGGAAGGTATTTCCTTTTTCACCATAGCCCTCTATGGGCTTCCAAATATCCCTTTGCCAATTCCACAAGAACAGCCTTAGCGAAAGGCTTCTTGAAGGGAAAGATGTAACTCTGTGAGATGAATTAACAGAACACAGAGCAGTTTCTCAGAAATCTTCTTTCCTGTTTTGAACGAAAGATATTTCCTTTTTTACCATAGCGCTCTATGGGCTTCCAAATATCCCTTTGCCAATTCCACAAGAACAGCCTTAGCGAAAGGCTTCTTGAAGGGAATGATGTAACTCTGTGAGAAGAATTAAAAGAACACAGAGGAGTTTCTCAGAAAGCTTCTTTCCAGTTTTGAACGGAAGATATTTCCTTTTTCACCAAACCCTCTATGGGCTTCCATATATCCCTTTGCCAATTCCACAAGAACAGCCTTAGCGAAAGGCTTCTTGAAGGGAAAGATGTAACTCTGTGAGATGAATTAACAGAACACAGAGCAGTTTCTCAGAAAGCTTCTATCCAGTTTCGAACGGAAGATATTTCCTTTTTCACCGTAGCCCTCTATGGGCTTCCAAATGTCCCTTTGCCAATTCCACAAGAACAGCCTTAGCGAAAGGCTTCTCGAAGGGAAAGATGTAACTCTGTGAGATGAATTAACAGAACACAGAGCAGTTTCTCAGAAAGCTTCTTTCCAGTTTTGAACGGAAGATATTTCCTTTTTCACCATAGCCCTCTATGTTCTTCCAAATATTAATTTGCCAATTCCACAAGAACAGCCTTAGCGAAAGGCTTCTTGAAGCGAAAGATGTAACTCTGTGAGATGAATTAACAGAAAACAGAGCAGTTTCTCAGAAAGCTTCTTTCCAGTTTTGAACGGAAGATATTTCCTTTTTCACCCTAGCCCTCTATGGGCTTCCAAATATCCCTTTGCCAATTCCACAAGAACAGCCTTAGCGAAAGGCTTCTTGAAGGGAAAGATGCAACTTCTTGAAGGGAAAGATGCAACTCTGTGAGATGAATTAACAGAACACAGAGCAGTTTCTCAGAAACCTCTTTCCAGTTTTTAACGGAAGATATTTCCTGCTTCACCAATGCCCTCTATGGGCTTCCAAATATCCCTTTGCCAATTCCACAAGAACAGCCTTAGCGAAAGGCTTCTTGAAGGGAAAGATGTAACTCTGTGAGATGAATTAACAGAGCGCAGAGCAGTTTCTCAGAAAGCTTCTTTCCAGTTTTCAACGGAAGATATTTCCTGTTTCACCATAGCCCTCTATGGGCTTCCAAATATCCCTTTGCCAATTCCACAAGAACAGCCTTAGCGAAAGGCTTCTTGAAGGGAAAGATGTAACTCTGTGAGATGGATTAACAGAACACTGAGCAGCTTCTCAGAAAGCTTCTTTCCAGTTTTGAACGGAAGATATTTCCTTTTTCACCATAGCCCTCTATGGGCTTCCAAATATCCCTTTGCCAATTCCACAAGAACAGGCTTAGCGAAAGGCTTCCTGAAGGGAAAGATGTAACTCTCTGAGATGAAATAACAGAACACAGAGCATTTTCTCAGAAAGATTCTTTCCAGTTTGGAACGGAAGGTATTTCCTTTTTCCCCATAGCCCTCTATGGGCTTTCAAATATCCCTTTGCCAATTCCACAAGAACAGCCTTAGCGAAAGGCTTCTTGAAGGGAAAGATGTAACTCTGTGAGATGAATTAACAGAACACAGAGCTGTTTCTCAGAATGCTTCTTTCCAGTTTTGAACTGAAGATATTTCCTTTTTCACCATACCCCTCTATGGGCTTCCAAATATCCCTTTGCCAATTCCACAAGAACAGGCTTAGCGAAAGGCTTCTTGAAGGGAAAGATGTAACTCTGTGAGATGAATTAACAGAACACAGAGCACATTCTCAGAAGGCTTCTTTCCAGTTTTGAACGGAAGATATTTCCTTTTTCACCATAGCATTCTAGGGGCTTCCAGATATCCCTTTGCCAATTCCACAAGAAGAGCCTTAGCGAAAGGCTTCTTGAAGGGAAAGATGTAACTCTGTGAGAAGAATTAACAGAACACAGAGCAGTTTCTCAGAAAGCTTCTTTCCAGTTTGGAACGGAAGATATTTCCTTTCTCACCAGAGCCCTCTAAGGGCTTCCAAATATCCCTTTGCCAATTCCACAAGAACAGCCTTAGCGAAAGGCTTCCTGAAGGGAAAGATGTAATTCTGTGAGAAGAATTAAAAGAACACAGAGCAGTTTCTCAGAAAGCTTCTTTCCAGTTTTGAACGGAAGATATTTCCTTTTTCACCATAGCCCTCTATGGGCTTCCAAATATCCCTTTGCCAATTCCACAAGAACAGCCTTAGCGAAAGGCTTCTTGAAGGGAAAGATGTAACTCTGTGAGATGATTTAACAGAACACAGAACAGTTTCTCAGAAAGCTTCTTTCCAGTTTTGAACGGAAGATATTTCCTTTTTCACCATAGCCCTCTATGGGCTTCCAAATATCCCTTTGACAATTCCACAAGAATAGCCTTAGCGAAAGGCTTCTTGAAGGGAAAGATGTAACTCTGTGAGATGAATTAACAGAACACAGAGCAGTTTCTCAGAAAGCTTCTTTCCAGTTTTGAACGGAAGATATTTCCTTTTTCACCATAGCCCTCTATGGCCTTCCAAATATCCCTTTGCCAATTCCACAAGAACAGCCTTAGCGAAAGGCTTCTTGAAGGGAAAGATGTAACTCTGTGAGATGAATTAACAGAACACAGAGCAGTTTCCCAAAAAGATTCTTTCCAGTTTTGAACGGAAGATATTTCCTTTATCACCATTGCCTTCTATGGGCTTCCAAATATCCCTCTGCCAATTCCACAAGAATAGCTTTAGCGAAAGATTTCTTGAAGGGAAAGATGGAACTCTGTGAGATGAATTAACAGAACACAGAGCAGTTTCTCAGAAAGCTTCTTTCCAGTTTTGAACGGAAGATATTTCCTTTTTCACCATAGACCTCTACGGGCTTCCAAATATCCCTTTGCCAATTTCACAAGAATAGCCTTAGCGAAAGGCTTCTTGAAGGGAAAGATGTAGCTCTGAGAGATGAATTAACAGAACACAGAGCAGTTTCTCAGAAAGCTTCTTTCCAGTTTCGAACGGAACAAAATTCCTTTTTCACCGTAGCCCTCTATGGGCTTCCAAATGTCCCTTTGCCAATTCCACAAGAACAGCCTTAGCGAAAGGCTTCTTGAAGCGAAAGATGTAACTCTGTGAGATGAATTAACAGAACACAGAGCAGTTTCTCAGAAAGCTTCTTTCCAGTATTGAACGGAAGATATTTCCTTTTTCACCGTAGCCCTCTATGGGCTTCCAAATATCCCTTTGCCAATTCCACAAGAACAGCCTTAGCGAAAGGCTTCTGGAAGGGAAAGATGTAACTCTGTGAGATGAATTAACAGAACACTGAGCAGTTTCTCAGAAAGCTTCTTTCCAGTTTTGAACGGAAGATATTTCCTTTTTCACCATAGCCCTCTATGGGCTTCCAAATATCCATTTGCCAATTCCACAAGAACAGCTTTAGCGAAAGGCTTCTTGAAGGGAAAGATGTAACTCTGTGAGATGAATTAACAGAACACAGAGCAGTTTCACAGAAAGCTTCTTTCCAGTTTTGAACGGAAGATATTTCCTGTTTCACCATAGCCCTCTATGGACCTCCAAATATCCCTTTGCCAACTCCACAAGAACAGCCTTAGCGAAAGGCTTATTGAAGGGAAAGATGTAACTCTGTGAGATGAATTAACAGAACACAGAGCAGTTTCTCAGATAGCTTCTTTCCAGTTTTGAACGGAAGATACTTCCTTTTTCACCATATCCCTCTATGGTCTTCCAAATATCCCTTCGCCAATTCCACAAGAACAGCCTTAGCGAAAGTCTTTTGAAGGGAAAGATGTAACTCTGTGAGATGAATTAACAGAACACTGAGCAGTTTCTCAGAAAGGTTCTTTCCAGTTTTGAGCGGAAGATATTTCCTTTTTCACCATAGCCCTCTATGGGCTTCCAAATATCCCTTTGCCAATTCCACAAGAACAGCCTTAGCGAAAGGCTTCTTGAAATGAAAGATGTAACTCTGTGAGATGAATTAACAGAACACAGAGCAGTTTCTCAGAAATCTTCTTTCCTGTTTTGAACGAAAGATATTTCCTTTTTTACCATAGCCCTCTATGGGCTTCCAAATATCCCTTTGCCAATTCCACAAGAACAGAATTAGCGAAAGGCTTCTTGAAGGGAATGATGTAAATCTGTGAGAAGAATTAAAAGAACACAGAGTAGTTTCTCAGAAAGCTTCTTTCCAGTTTTGAACGGAAGATACTTCCTTTTTCATCAAACCCTCTATGGGCTTCCAAATATCCCTTTGCCAATTCCACAAGAACAGCCTTAGCGAAAGGCTTCTTGAAGGGAAAGATGTAACTTTGTGAGATTAATTAACAGAACACACAGCAGTTTCTCAGAAAGCTTCTTTCCAGTTTTGAGCGGAAGATATTTCCTTTTTCACCATAGCCCTCTATGGGCTTCCAAATATCCCTTTGCCAATTCCACAAGAACAGCCTTAGCGAAAGGCTTCTTGAAAGGAAAGATGTAACTCTGTGAGATGAATTAACAGAACACAGAGCAGTTTCTCAGAAATCTTCTTTCCTGTTTTGAACGAAAGATATTTCCTTTTTTACCATAGCCCTCTATGGGCTTCCAAATATCCCTTTGCCGATTCCACAAGAACAGCCTTAGCGAAAGGCTTCTTGAAGGGAATGATGTAACTCTGTGAGAAGAATTAAAAGAACACAGAGCAGTTTCTCAGAAAGCTTCTTTCCAGTTTTGAACGGAAGATATTTCCTTTTTCACCAAACCCTCTATGGGCTTCCAAATATCCCTTTGCCAATTCTACAAGAACAGCCTTAGCGAAAGGCTTCTTGAAGGGAAAGATGTAACTTTGTGAGATGAATTAACAGAACACAGAGCCGTTTCTCAGAAAGCTTCTTTCCAGTTTCGAACGGAAGATATTTCCTTTTTCAACGTAGCCCTCTATGGGCTTCCCAATATCCCTTTGCCAATTCCACAAGAACAGCCTTAGCGAAAGGCTTCTCGAAGGGAAAGATGTAACTCTGTGAGATGAATTAACAGAACACAGAGGAGTTTCTCAGAAAGCTTCTTTCCAGTTTTGAACGGAAGATATTTCCTTTTTCACCATACCCCTCTATGGGCTTCCAAATATTCCTTTGCCAATTCCACAAAAACAGCCTTAGCGAAAGGCTTCTTGAAGCGAAAGATGTAACTCTGTGAGATGAATTAACAGAACACAGAGCAGTTTCTCAGAAAGCTTCTTTCCAGTTTTGAACGGAAGATATTTCCTTTTTCACCATAGAACTCTATGGGCTTCCAAATATCCCTTTGCCAATTCCACAAGAACAGCCTTAGCGAAAGGCTTCCTGAAGGGAAAGATGTAACTCTGTGAGATGAATTAACAGAACACAGAGAAGTTTCTCAGAAAGCTTCTTTCCAGTTTGGAATGGATGGTATTTCCTTTTTTCCAATAGCCCTCTATGGGCTTCCAAATATCCCTTTGCCAATTCCACAAGAACAGCCTTAGCGAAAGGCTTCTTGAAGGTAAAGATGTAACTCTGTGAGATGAATTAACAGAACACAGAGCAGTTTCTCAGAAAGCTTCTTTCCAGTTTTGAACGGAAGATATTTCCTTTTTCACCATAGCCCTCTATGGGCTTCCAAATATCCCTTTGCCAATTCCACAAGAACAGTCTTAGCGAAAGGCTTCTTGAAGGGAAAGATGTAACTCTGTGAGATGAATTAACAGAACACAGAGCAGTTTCTCAGAAAGCTTCTTTCCAGTTTTGAACGGAAGATATTTCCTTTTTCAACATAGCCTTCTATGGGCTTCCAAATATCCCTTTGCCAATTCCACAAGAACAGCCTTAGCGAAAGGATTCCTGAAGAAAAAGATGTAACTCTGTGAGATGAATTAACAGAACACAGAGCAAGTTCTCAGAAAGTTTCTTTCCAGTTTTGAACGGAAGATACTTCCTTTTTCACCATAGCCCTCTATGGGCTTCCAAATATACCAGTGCCAATTCCACAGGAACAGCCTTAGCGAAAGTCTTTTGAAGGGAAAGATGTAACTCTGTGAGATGAATTAACAGAACACAGAGCATTTTCTCAGAAATCTTCTTTCCAGTTTTGAACGGAAGATATTTCCTTTTTCACCATAGCCCTCTATGGGCTTCCAAATATCCCTTTGCCAATTCCACAAGAACAGCCTTAGCGAAAGGCTTCTTGAAGGGAAAGATGTAACTCTGTGAGATGAATTAACAGAACACAGAGCAGATCCTCAGAAAGCTTCTTTCCAGTTTTGAACGGAAGATATTTCCTTTTTCAACATAGCCTTCTAAGAGCTTCCAAATATCCCTTTGCCAATTCCACAAGAACAGCCTTAGCGAAAGGCTTCCTGAAGGGAAAGATGTAACTCTGTGAGATGTATTAACAGAACACAGAGAAGTTTCTCAGAAGGCCTCTTTCCAGTTCTGAACGGAAGATATTTCCT
Organism: Chlorocebus sabaeus; assembly: GCF_047675955.1. NCBI lineage: Eukaryota > Metazoa > Chordata > Mammalia > Primates > Cercopithecidae > Chlorocebus > Chlorocebus sabaeus. The sequence goes on from NW_027327859.1 coordinate 158,252, forward strand.
TTTTCACCATAGCTCTCTGTGGCCTTCCAAATATCCCTTTGCCAATTCCACAAGAACAGCCTTAGCGAAAAGCTTCTTGAAGGGAAAGATGTAACTCTGTGAGATGAATTAACAGAACACAGAGCAGTTTCTCAGAAAGCTTCTTTCCAGTTTGGAACGGAAGGTATTTCCTTTTTCACCATAGCCCTCTATGGGCTTCCAAATATCCCTTTGCCAATTCCACAAGAACAGCCTTAGCGAAAGGCTTCTTAAAGGGAAAGATGTAACTCTGTGAGATGAATTAACAGAACACAGAGCAGTTTCTCAGAAATCTTCTTTCCTGTTTTGAACGAAAGATATTTCCTTTTTTACCATAGCCCTCTATGGGCTTGCAAATATCCCTTTGCCAATTCCACAAGAACAGCCTTAGCGAAAGGCTTCTTGAAGGGAATGATGTAACTCTGTGAGACGAATTAAAAGAACACAGGGCAGTTTCTCAGAAAGCTTCTTTCCAGTTTTGAACGGAAGATATTTCCTTTTTCACCAAACCCTCTATGGGCTTCCATATATCCCTTTGCCAATTCCACAAGAACAGCCTTAGCGAAAGGCTTCTTGAAGGGAAAGATGTAACTCTGTGAGATGAATTAACAGAACACAGAGCAGTTTCTCAGAAAGCTTCTTTCCAGTTTCGAACGGAAGATATTTCCTTTTTCACCGTAGCCCTCTATGGGCTTCCAAATGTCCCTTTGCCAGTTCCACAAGAACAGCCTTAGCGAAAGGCTTCTCGAAGGGAAAGATGTAACTCTGTGAGATGAATTAACAGAACACAGAGCAGTTTCTCAGAAAGCTTCTTTCCAGTTTCGAACGGAAGATATTTCCTTTTTCACCGTAGCCCTCTATGGGCTTCCAAATGTCCCTTTGCCAATTCCACAAGAACAGCCTTAGCGAAAGGCTTCTCGAAGGGAAAGATGTAACTCTGTGAGATGAATTAACAGAACACAGAGCAGTTTCTCAGAAAGCTTCTTTCCAGTTTTGAACGGAAGATATTTCCTTTTTCACCATAGCCCTCTATGGGCTTCCAAATATTCCTTTGCCAATTCCACAAGAACAGCCTTAGCGAAAGGCTTCTTGAAGGGAAAGATGTAACTCTGTGAGATGAATTAACAGAACACAGAGCAGTTTCTCAGAAAGCTTCTTTCCAGTTTTGAACGGAAGATATTTCCTTTTTCACCATAGCCCTGTATGGGCTTCCAAATATCCCTTTGCCAATTCCAAAAGAACAGCCTTAGCGAAAGGCTTCTTGAAGGGAAAGATGGGACACTGTGAGATGAATTAACAGAACACAGAGCAGTTTCTCAGAAAGCTTCTTTCCAGTTTTGAACGGAAGATATTTCCTTTTTCACCATACCCCTCTATGGGCTTCCAAATATCCCTTTGCCAATTCCACAAGAACAGGCTTAGCGAAAGGCTTCCGGAAGGGAAAGATGTTACTCTGTGAGATGAAATAACAGAACACAGAGTAGTTTCTCAGAAAGCTTCTTTCCAGTTTGGAACGGAAGGTATTTCCTTTTTCCCCATAGCCCTCTATGGGCTTTCAAATATCCCTTTGCCAATTCCACAAGAACAGCCTTAGCGAAAGGCTTCTTGAAGGTAAAGATGTAACTCTGTGAGATGAATTAAGAGAACACAGAGCAGTTTCTCAGAAAGCTTCTTTCCAGTTTTGAACGGAAGATATTTCCTTTTTCAACATAGCCCTCTATGGGCTTCCAAATATCCCTTTGCCAATTCCACAAGAACAGCCTTAGCGAAAGGCTTCCTGAAGGGAAAGATGTAACTCTGTGAGATGAATTAACAGAACACAGAGCAGTTTCTCAGAAAGCTTCTTTCCAGTTTTGAACGGAAGATATTTCCTTTTTCAACCTAGCCCTCTATGGGCTTCCAAATATCCCTTTGCCAATTCCACAAGAACAGCCTTAGCGAAAGGCTTCTTGAAGGGAATGATGTAACTCTGTGAGAAGAATTAAAAGAACACAGAGCAGTTTCTCAGAAAGCTTCTTTCCAGTTTTGAACGGAAGATATTTCCTTTTTCACCATAGCCCTCTATGCGCTTCCAAATATCCCTTTGCCAATTCCACAAGAACAGCCTTAGCGAAAGGCTTCTTGAAGGGAAAGATGTAACTCTGTGAGATGAATTAACAGAGCACCGAGCAGTCTCTCAGAAAGCTTCTTTCCAGTTCTTAACGAAAGATATTTCCTTTTTCAACATAGCCCTCTGTGGGCTTCCAAATATCCCTTTTGCCAATTCCACAAGAACAGCCTTAGCGAAAGGCTTCTTGAAGCGAAAGATGTAACTCTGTGAGATGAATTAACAGAACACAGAGCAGTTTCTCAGAAAGCTTCTTTCCAGTTTTGAACGGAAGATATTTCCTTTTTCACCATAGCCCTCTATGGGCTTCCAAATATCCCTTTGACAATTCCACAAGAACAGCCTTAGCGAAAGGCTTCTTGAAGGGAAAGATGTAACTCTGTGAGATGAATTAACAGAACACAGAGCAGTTTCTCAGAAAGCTTCTTTCCAGTTTTGAACGGAAGATATTTCCTTTTTCACCATAGCCCTCTATGGGCTTCCAAATATCCCTTTGACAATTCCACAAGAACAGCCTTAGCGAAAGGCCTCTTGAAGGGAAAGATGTAACTCTGTGAGATGAATTAACAGAACACAGAGCAGTTTCTTAGAAAGCTTCTTTCCAGTTTTGAACGGAAGATATTTCCTTTTTCACCAAAGACCTCTACGGGCTTTCAAATATCCCTTTGCCAATTTCACAAGAACAGCCTTAGCGAAAGGCTTCTTGAAGGGAAAGATGTAACTCTGTGAGATGAATTGAAAGAACTCAGAGCAGTTTCTCAGAAAGCTTCTTTCCAGTTTCGAACGGAAGATATTTCCTTTTTCACCGTAGCCATCTATGGGCTTCCAAATATCCCTTTGAGAATTCCACAAGAACAGCCTTAGCGAAAGGCTTCTCGAAGGGAAAGATGTAACTCTGTGAGATGAATTAACAGAACACAGAGCAGTTTCTCAGAAAGCTTCTTTCCAGTTTTGAACGGAAGATATTTCCTTTTTCACCATAGCCCTCTTTGGGTTTCCAAATATCCCTTTGCCAATTTCACAAGAACAGTCTAAGCGAAAGGCTTCTTGAAGGGAAAGATGTAACTCTGTGAGATGAATTAAGAGAACACAGAGCAGTTTCTCAGAATGCTTCTTTCCAGTTTTGAACGGAAGATATTTCCTTTTTCAACATAGCCTTCTATGGGCTTCCAAATATCCCTTTGCCAATTCCACAAGAACAGCCTTAGCGAAAGGCTTCCTGAAGGGAAAGATGTAACTCTGTGAGATGAATTAACCGAACACAGAGCAGTTTCTCAGAAAGCTTCTTTCCAGTTCTGAACGGAAGATATTTCCTTTTTCACCATAGCTCTCTGTGGCCTTCCAAATATCCCTTTGCCAATTCCACAAGAACAGCCTTAGCGAAAGGCTTCTTGAAGGGAAAGATGTAACTCTGTGAGATGAATTAACAGAACACAGAGCAGTTTCTCAGAAAGCTTCTTTCCAGTTCTGAACGGAAGATATTTCCTTTTTCACCATAGCCCTCTATGGGCTTCCAAATATCCCTTTGCCAATTCCACAAGAACAGCCTTAGCTAAAGGCTTCCTGAAGGGAATGATGTAACTCTGTGAGATGAATTAACAGAACACAGAGCAGTTTCTCAGAAAGCTTGTTTCCAGTTTTGAGCGGAAGATATTTCCTTTTTCAACATAGCCTTCTATGGGCTTCCAAATATCCCTTTGCCAATTCCATAAGAACAGCCTTAGCGAAAGTCTTTTGAAGGGAAAGATGTAACTCTGTGAGATGAATTAACAGAACACAGAGCAGTTTCTCAGAAAGCTTCTTTCCAGTTTTGAACGGAAGATATTTCCTTTTTCACCATAGCCCTCTATGGGCTTCCCAATATCCCTTTGCCAATTCCACAAGAACAGGCTTAGCGAAAGGCTTCCTGAAGGGAAAGATGTTACTCTGTGAGATGAAATAAGAGAACACAGAGTAGTTTCTCAGAAAGCTTCTTTCCAGTTTGGAACGGAAGGTATTTCCTTTTTCCCCATAGCCCTCTATGGGCTTTCAAATATCCCTTTGCCAATTCCACAAGAACAGCCTTAGCGAAAGGCTTCTTGAAGGTAAAGATGTAACTCTGTGAGATGAATTAACAGAACACAGAGCAGTTTCTCAGAAAGCTTCTTTCCAGTTTTGAACGGAAGATATTTACTTTTTCAACATAGCCCTCTATGGGCTTCCAAATATCCCTTTGCCAATTCCACAAGAACAGCCTTAGCTAAAGGATTCCTGAAGGGAATGATGTAACTCTGTGAGATGAATTAACAGAACACAGAGCAGTTTCTCACAAAGATTCTTTCCAGTTTTGAACGGAAGATATTTCCTTTTTCAACCTAGCCTTCTATGGGCTTCCAAATATCCCTTTGCCAATTCCACAAGAACAGCCTTAGCGAAAGTCTTTTGAAGGGAAAGATGTAACTCTGTGAGATGAATTAACAGAACACAGAGCAGTTTCTCAGAAAGCTTCTTTCCAGTTTTGAACGGAAGATATTTCCTTTTTCACCATAGCCCTGTATGGGCTTCCAAATATCCCTTTGCCAATTCCACAAGAACAGCCTTAGCGAAAGGCTTCTTGAATGGAAAGATGGGACACTGTGAGATGAATTAACAGAACACAGAGCAGTTTCTCAGAAAGCTTCTTTCCAGTTTTGAACGGAAGATATTTCCTTTTTCACCATATCCCTCTATGGGCTTCCAAATATCCCTTTGCCAATTCCACAAGAACAGGCTTAGCGAAAGGCTTCCTGAAGGGAAAGATGTTACTCTGTGAGATGAAATAACAGAACACAGAGTAGTTTCTTAGAAAGCTTCTTTCCAGTTTGGAACGGAAGGTATTTCCTTTTTCCCCATAGCCCTCTATGGGCTTTCAAATATCCCTTTGCCAATTCCACAAGAACAGCCTTAGCGAAAGGCTTCTTGAAGGTAAAGATGTAACTCTGTGAGATGAATTAAGAGAACACAGAACAGTTTCTCAGAAAGCTTCTTTCCAGTTTTGAACGGAAGATATTTCCTTTTTCAACATAGCCCTCTATGGGCTTCCAAATATCCCTTTGCCAATTCCACAAGAACAGCCTTAGCGAAAGGCTTCTTGAAGGGAAAGATGGGACACTGTGAGATGAATTAACAGAACACAGAGCAGTTTCTCAGAAAGCTTCTTTCCAGTTTTGAACGGAAGATATTTCCTTTTTCAACATAGCCTTCAATGGGCTTCAAAATATCCCTTTGCCAATTCCACAAGAACAGCCTTAGCGAAAGTCTTTTGAAGGGAAAGATGTAACTCTGTGAGATGAATTAACAGAACAAGGAGCAGTTTCTCAGAAAGGTTCTTTCCAGTTTTGAACGGAAGATATTTCCTTTTTCACCATAGCCCTCTATGGCCTTCCAAATATCCCTTTGCCAATTCCACAAGAACAGCCTTAGCGAAAGGCTTCTTGAAGGGAAAGATGTAACTCTGTGAGATGAATAAAGAGAACACAGAGCAGTTTCTCAGAAATCTTCTTTCCTGTTTTGAACGAAAGATATTTCCTTTTTTTCCATAGCTCTCTATGGGCTTCCAAATATCCCTTTGCCAATTCCACAAGAACAGCCTTAGCGAAAGGCTTCTTGAAGGGAATGATGTAACTCTGTGAGAAGAATTAAAAGAACACAGAGCAGTTTCTCAGAAAGCTTCTTTCCAGTTTTGAACGGAAGATATTTCCTTTTTCACCAAACCCTCTATGCGCTTCCAAATATCCCTTTGCCAATTCCACAAGAACAGCCTTAGCGAAAGGTTTCTTGAAGGGAAAGATGTAACTCTGTGAGATGAATTAACAGAGCACCGAGCAGTCTCTCAGAAAGCTTCTTTCCAGTTCTTAACGAAAGATATTTCCTTTTTCAACATAGCCCTCTGTGGGCTTCCAAATATCCCTTTTGCCAATTCCACAAGAACAGCCTTAGCGAAAGGCTTCTTGAAGCGAAAGATGTAACTCTGTGAGATGAATTAACAGAACACAGAGCAGTTTCTCAGAAAGCTTCTTTTCAGTTTTGAACGGAAGATATTTCCTTTTTCACCATAGCCCTCTATGGGCTTCCAAATATCCCTTTGACAATTCCACAAGAACAGCCTTAGCGAAAGGCTTCTTGAAGGGAAAGATGTAACTCTGTGAGATGAATTAACAGAACACAGAGCAGTTTCTCAGAAAGCTTCTTTCCAGTTTTGAACGGAAGATATTTCCTTTTTCAACATAGCCCTCTATGGGCTTCCAAATATCCCTTTGACAATTCCACAAGAACAGCCTTAGCGAAAGGCTTCTTGAAGGGAAAGATGTAACTCTGTGAGATGAATTAACAGAACACAGAGCAGTTTCTCAGAAAGCTTCTTTCCAGTTTTGAACGGAAGATATTTCCTTTTTCAACATAGCCCTCTATGGGCTTTCAAATATCCCTTTGACAATTCCACAAGAACAGCCTTAGCGAAAGGCCTCTTGAAGGGAAAGATGTAACTCTGTGAGATGAATTAACAGAACACAGAGCAGTCTCTCAGAAAGCTTCTTTCCAGTTTGAACGGAAGATATTTCCTTTTTCACCACAGCCCTGTATGGACTTCCAAATATCCCTTTGCCAACTCCACAAGAACAGCCTTAGCGAAAGGCTTCTTGAAGGGAAAGATGTAACTCTGTGAGATGAATTAACAGAACACAGAGCAGTTTCTCAGATAGCTTCTTTCCAGTTTTGAACGGAAGATACTTCCTTTTTCACCATATCCCTCTATGGTCTTCCAAATATCCCTTCGCCAATTCCACAAGAACAGCCTTAGCGAAAGTCTTTTGAAGGGAAAGATGTAACTCTGTGAGATGAATTAACAGAACACAGAGCAGTTTCTCAGAAAGCTTCTTTCCAGTTTTGAACGGACGATATTTCCTTTATCACCATAGCCCTCTATGGGCTTCCAAATATCCCTTTGCCAATTCCACAAGAACAGCTTTAGCGAAAGATTTCTTGAAGGGAAAGATGTAACTCTGTGAGATGAATTAACAGAACACAGAGCAGTTTCTCAGAAAGCTTCTTTCCAGTTTTGAACGGAAGATATTTCCTTTTTCACCAAAGACCTCTACGGGCTTTCAAATATCCCTTTGCCAATTTCACAAGAACAGCCTTAGCGAAAGGCTTCTTGAAGGGAAAGATGTAACTCTGTGAGATGAATTAAAAGAACTCAGAGCAGTTTCTCAGAAAGCTTCTTTCCAGTTTCGAACGGAAGATATTTCCTTTTTCACCGTAGCCATCTATGGGCTTCCAAATATCCCTTTGAGAATACCACAAGAACAGCCTTAGCGAAAGGCTTCTCGAAGGGAAAGATGTAACTCTGTGAGATGAATTAACAGAACACAGAGCAGTTTCTCAGAAAGCTTCTTTCCAGTTTTGAACGGAAGATATTTCCTTTTTCACCATAGCCCTCTATGGGCTTCCAAATATCCCTTTGCCAATTCCACAAGAACAGGCTTAGCGAAAGGCTTCCTGAAGGGAAAGATGTTACTCTGTGAGATGAAATAACAGAACACAGAGTAGTTTCTCAGAAAGCTTCTTTCCAGTTTGGAACGGAAGGTATTTCCTTTTTCCCCATAGCCCTCTATGGGCTTTCAAATATCCCTTTGCCAATTCCACAAGAACAGCCTTAGCGAAAGGCTTCTTGAAGGTAAAGATGTAACTCTGTGAGATGAATTAAGAGAACACAGAACAGTTTCTCAGAAAGCTTCTTTCCAGTTTTGAACGGAAGATATTTCCTTTTTCAACATAGCCCTCTATGGGCTTCCAAATATCCCTTTGCCAATTCCACAAGAACAGCCTTAGCGAAAGTCTTTTGAAGGGAAAGATGTAACTCTGTGAGATGAATTAACAGAACACAGAGCAGTTTCTCAGAAAGGTTCTTTCCAGTTTTGAACGGAAGATATTTCCTTTTTCACCATAGCCCTCTATGGGCTTCCAAATATCCCTTTGCCAATTCCACAAGAACAGCCTTAGCGAAAGGCTTCTTGAATGGAAAGATGTAACTCTGTGAGATGAATAAAGAGAACACAGAGCAGTTTCTCAGAAATCTTCTTTCCTGTTTTGAACGAAAGATATTTCCTTTTTTTCCATAGCTCTCTATGGGCTTCCAAATATCCCTTTGCCAATTCCACAAGAACAGCCTTAGCGAAAGGCTTCTTGAAGGGAATGATGTAACTCTGTGAGAAGAATTAGAAGAACACAGAGCAGTTTCTCAGAAAGCTTCTTTCCAGTTTTGAACGGAAGATATTTCCTTTTTCACCAAACCCTCTATGCGCTTCCAAATATCCCTTTGCCAATTCCACAAGAACAGCCTTAGCGAAAGGCTTCTTGAAGGGAAAGATGTAACTCTGTGAGATGAATTAACAGAGCACCGAGCAGTCTCTCAGAAAGCTTCTTTCCAGTTCTTAACGAAAGATATTTCCTTTTTCAACATAGCCCTCTGTGGGCTTCCAAATATCCCTTTTGCCAATTCCACAAGAACAGCCTTAGCGAAAGGCTTCTTGAAGCGAAAGATGTAACTCTGTGAGATGAATTAACAGAACACAGAGCAGTTTCTCAGAAAGCTTCTTTCCAGTTTTGAACGGAAGATATTTCCTTTTTCACCAAAGCCCTCTATGGGCTTTCAAATATCCCTTTGCCAATTCCACAAGAACAGCCTTAGCGAAAGGCTTCTTGAAGGGAAAGATGTAACTCTGTGAGATAAATTAAAAGAACTCAGAGCAGTTCCTCAGAAAGCTTCTTTCCAGTTTCGAACGGAAGATATTTCCTTTTTCACCCTAGCCATCTATGGGATTCCAAATATCCCTTTGAGAATTCCACAAGAACAGCCTTAGCGAAAGGCTTCTCGAAGGGAAAGATGTAACTCTGTGAGATGAATTAACAGAACACAGAGCAGTTTCTCAGAAAGCTTCTTTCCAGTTTTGAACGGAAGATATTTCCTTTTTCACCATAGCCCTCTTTGGGCTTCCAAATATCCCTTTGCCAATTTCACAAGAACAGTCTAAGCGAAAGGCTTCTTGAAGGGAAAGATGTAACTCTGTGAGATGAATTAAGAGAACACAGAGCAGTTTCTCAGAAAGCTTCTTTCCAGTTTTGAACGGAAGATATTTCCTTTTTCAACATAGCCTTCTATGGGCTTCCAAATATCCCTTTGCCAATTCCACAAGAACAGCCTTAGCCAAAGGCTTCCTGAAGGGAAAGATGTAACTCTGTGAGATGAATTAACAGAACACAGAGCAGTTTCTCAGAAAGCTTCTTTCCAGTTCTGAACGGAAGATATTTCCTTTTTCACCATAGCTCTCTGTGGCCTTCCAAATATCCCTTTGCCAATTCCACAAGAACAGCCTTAGCGAAAGGCTTCTTCAAGGGAAAGATGTAACTCTGTGAGATGAATTAACAGAACACAGAGCAGTTTCTCAGAAAGCATCTTTCCAGTTCTGAACGGAAGATATTTCCTTTTTCACCATAGCCCTCTATGGGCTTCCAAATATCCCTTTGCCAATTCCACAAGAACAGCCTTAGCTAAAGGCTTCCTGAAGGGAATGATGTAACTCTGTGAGATGAATTAACAGAACACAGAGCAGTTTCTCAGAAAGCTTCTTTCCAGTTTTGAGCGGAAGATATTTCCTTTTTCAACATAGCCTTCTATGGGCTTCCAAATATCCCTTTGCCAATTCCATAAGAACAGCCTTAGCGAAAGTCTTTTGAAGGGAAAGATGTAACTCTGTGAGATGAATTAACAGAACACAGAGCAGTTTCTCAGAAAGCTTCTTTCCAGTTTTGAACGGAAGATATTTCCTTTTTCACCATAGCCCTCTATGGGCTTCCCAATATCCCTTTGCCAATTCCACAAGAACAGGCTTAGCGAAAGGCTTCCTGAAGGGAAAGATGTTACTCTGTGAGATGAAATAAGAGAACACAGAGTAGTTTCTCAGAAAACTTCTTTCCAGTTTGGAACGGAAGATATTTCCTTTTTCCCCATAGCCCTCTATGGGCTTTCAAATATCCCTTTGCCAATTCCACAAGAACAGCCTTAGCGAAAGGCTTCTTGAAGGTAAAGATGTAACTCTGTGAGATGAATTAACAGAACACAGAGCAGTTTCTCAGAAAGCTTCTTTCCAGTTTTGAACGGAAGATATTTCCTTTTTCAACATAGCCCTCTATGGGCTTCCAAATATCCCTTTGCCAATTCCACAAGAACAGCCTTAGCTAAAGGCTTCCTGAAGGGAATGATGTAACTCTGTGAGATGAATTAACAGAACACAGAGCAGTTTCTCACAAAGCTTCTTTCCAGTTTTGAACGGAAGATATTTCCTTTTTCAACCTAGCCTTCTATGGGCTTCCAAATATCCCTTTGCCAATTCCACAAGAACAGCCTTAGCGAAAGTCTTTTGAAGGGAAAGATGTAACTCTGTGAGATGAATTAACAGAACACAGAGCAGTTTCTCAGAAAGCTTCGTTCCAGTTTTGAACGGAAGATATTTCCTTTTTCACCATAGCCCTGTATGGGCTTCCAAATATCCCTTTGCCAATTCCACAAGAACAGCCTTAGCGAAAGGCTTCTTGAAGGGAAAGATGGGACACTATGAGATGAATTAACAGAACACAGAGCAGTTTCTCAGAAAGCTTCTTTCCAGTTTTGAACGGAAGATATTTCCTTTTTCACCATAGACTTCTATGGGCTTCCAAATATCCCTTTGCCAATTCCACAAGAACAGGCTTAGCGAAAGGCTTCCTGAAGGGAAAGATGTTACTCTGTGAGATGAAATAACAGAACACAGAGTAGTTTCTCAGAAAGCTTCTTTCCAGTTTGGAACGGAAGGTATTTCCTTTTTCCCCATAGCCCTCTATGGGCTTTCAAATATCCCTTTGCCAATTCCACAAGAACAGCCTTAGCGAAAGGCTTCTTGAAGGTAAAGATGTAACTCTGTGAGATGAATTAAGAGAACACAGAACAGTTTCTCAGAAAGCTTCTTTCCAGTTTTGAACGGAAGATATTTCCTTTTTCAACATAGCCCTCTATGGGCTTCCAAATATCCCTTTGCCAATTCCACAAGAACAGGCTTAGCGAAAGGCTTCTTGGAGGGAAAGATGGGACACTGTGAGATGAATTAACAGAACACAGAGCAGTTTCTCAGAAAGCTTCTTTCCAGTTTTGAACGGAAGATATTTCCTTTTTCAACATAGCCTTCAAAGGGCTTCCAAATATCACTTTGCCAATTCCACAAGAACAGCCTTAGCGAAAGTCTTTTGAAGGGAAAGATGTAACTCTGTGAGATGAATTAACAGAACACAGAGCAGTTTCTCAGAAAGGTTCTTTCCAGTTTTGAACGGAAGATATTTCCTTTTTCACCATAGCCCTCTAAGGGCTTCCAAATATCCCTTTGCCAATTCCACAAGAACAGTCTTAGCGAAAGGCTTCTTGAAGGGAAAGATGTAACTCTGTGAGATGAATAAAGAGAACACAGAGCAGTTTCTCAGAAATCTTCTTTCCTGTTTTGAACGAAAGATATTTCCTTTTTTTCCATAGCTCTCTATGGGCTTCCAAATATCCCTTTGCCAATTCCACAAGAACAGCCTTAGCGAAAGGCTTCTTGAAGGGAATGATGTAACTCTGTGAGAAGAATTAAAAGAACACAGAGCAGTTTCTCAGAAAGCTTCTTTCCAGTTTTGAACGGAAGATATTTCCTTTTTCACCAAACCCTCTATGCGCTTCCAAATATCCCTTTGCCAATTCCACAAGAACAGCCTTAGCGAAAGGCTTCTTGAAGGGAAAGATGTAACTCTGTGAGATGAATTAACAGAGCACCGAGCAGTCTCTCAGAAAGCTTCTTTCCAGTTCTTAACGAAAGATATTTCCTTTTTCAACATAGCCCTCTGTGGGCTTCCAAATATCCCTTTTGCCAATTCCACAAGAACAGCCTTAGCGAAAGGCTTCTTGAAGCGAAAGATGTAACTCTGTGAGATGAATTAACAGAACACAGAGCAGTTTCTCAGAAAGCTTCTTTCCAGTTTTGAACGGAAGATATTTCCTTTTTCACCATAGCCCTCTATGGGCTTCCAAATATCCCTTTGACAATTCCACAAGAACAGCCTTAGCGAAAGGCTTCTTGAAGGGAAAGATGTAACTCTGTGAGATGAATTAACAGAACACAGAGCAGTTTCTCAGAAAGCTTCTTTCCAGTTTTGAACGGAAGATATTTCCTTTTTCACCATAGCCCTCTATGGGCTTCCAAATATCCCTTTGACAATTCCACAAGAACAGCCTTAGCGAAAGGCCTCTTGAAGGGAAAGATGTAACTCTGTGAGATGAATTAACAGAACACAGAGCAGTCTCTCAGAAAGCTTCTTTCCAGTTTTGAACGGAAGATATTTCCTTTTTCACCACAGCCCTGTATGGACTTCCAAATATCCCTTTGCCAACTCCACAAGAACAGCCTTAGCGAAAGGCTTCTTGAAGGGAAAGATGTAACTCTGTGAGATGAATTAACAGAACACAGAGCAGTTTCTCAGATAGCTTCTTTCCAGTTTTGAACGGAAGATACTTCCTTTTTCACCATATCCCTCTATGGTCTTCCAAATATCCCTTCGCCAATTCCACAAGAACAGCCTTAGCGAAAGTCTTTTGAAGGGAAAGATGTAACTCTGTGAGATGAATTAACAGAACACAGAGCAGTTTCTCAGAAAGCTTCTTTCCAGTTTTGAACGGACGATATTTCCTTTATCACCATAGCCCTCTATGGGCTTCCAAATATCCCTTTGCCAATTCCACAAGAACAGCTTTAGCGAAAGATTTCTTGAAGGGAAAGATGTAACTCTGTGAGATGTATTAAAAGAACTCAGAGCAGCTTCTCAGAAAGCTTCTTTCCAGTTTCGAACGGAAGATATTTCCTTTTTCACCGTAGCCATCTATGGGCTTCCAAATATCCCTTTGAGAATTCCACAAGAACAGCCTTAGCGAAAGGCTTCTGGAAGGGAAAGATGTAACTCTGTGAGATGAATTAACAGAACACAGAGCAGTTTCTCAGAAAGCTTCTTTCCAGTTTTGAACGGAAGATATTTCCTTTTTCACCATACCCTTCTTTGGGCTTCCAAATATCCCTTTGCCAATTTCACAAGAACAGTCTAAGCGAAAGGCTTCTTGAAGGGAAAGATGTAACTCTGTGAGATGAATTAAGAGAACACAGAGCAGTTTCTCAGAAAGCTTCTTTCCAGTTTTGAACGGAAGATATTTCCTTTTTCAACATAGCCTTCTATGGGCTTCCAAATATCCCTTTGCCAATTCCACAAGAACAGCCTTAGCGAAAGGCTTCCTGAAGGGAAAGATGTAACTCTGTGAGATGAATTAACAGAACACAGAGCAGTTTCTCAGAAAGCTTCTTTCCAGTTCTGAACGGAAGATATTTCCTTTTTCACCATAGCTCTCTGTGGCCTTCCAAATATCCCTTTGCCAATTCCACAAGAACAGCCTTAGCGAAAGGCTTCTTGAAGGGAAAGATGTAATTCTGTGAGATGAATTAAAAGAACTCAGAGCAGTTTCTCAGAAAGCTTCTTTCCAGTTTCGAACGGAAGATATTTCCTTTTTCACCGTAGCCCTCTATGGGCTTCCAAATATCCCTTTGAGAATTCCACAAGAACAGCCTTAGCGAAAGGCTTCTCGAAGGGAAAGATGTAACTCTGTGAGATGAATTAACAGAACACAGAGCAGTTTCTCAGAAAGCTTCTTTCCAGTTTTGAACGGAAGATATTTCCTTTTTCACCATAGAACTCTTTGGGCTTCCAAATATCCCTTTGCCAATTCCACAAGAACAGTCTAAGCGAAAGGCTTCTTGAAGGGAAAGATGTAACTCTGTGAGATGAATTAAGAGAACACAGAGCAGTTTCTCAGAAATCTTCTTTCCTGTTTTGAACGAAAGATATTTCCTTTTTTTCCATAGCTCTCTATGGGTTTCCAAATACCCCTTTGCCAATTCCACAAGAACAGCCTTAGCGAAAGGCTTCTTGAAGGGAATGATGTAACTCTGTGAGAAGAATTAAAAGAACACAGAGCAGTTTCTCAGAAAGCTTCTTTCCAGTTTTGAACGGAAGATATTTCCTTTTTCACCAAACCCTCTATGGACTTCCAAATATCCCTTTGCCAATTCCACAAGAACAGCCTTAGCGAAAGGCTTCTTGAAGGGAAAGATGTAACTCTGTGAGATGAATTAACAGAGCACCGAGCAGTCTCTCAGAAAGCTTCTTTCCAGTTCATAACGAAAGATATTTCCTTTTTCAACATAGCCCTCTGTGGGCTTCCAAATATCCCTTTGCCAATTCCACAAGAACAGCCTTAGCGAAAGGCTTCTTGAAGGGAAAGATGTAACTCTGTGAGATGAATTAACAGAACACAGAGCAGTTTCTCAGAAAGCTTCTTTCCAGTTTTGAACGGAAGGTATTTCCTTTTTCACCATAGCCCTCTATGGGCTTCCAAATATCCCTTTGCCAATTCCACAAGAACAGCCTTAGCGAAAGGCTACTTGAAGTGAAAGATGTAACTCTGTGAGATGAATTAACAGAACACAGAGCAGTTTTTCTGATAGCTTCTTTCCAGTTTTGAACGGAAGATATTTCCTGTTTCACCTTAGCCCTCTATGGGCTTCCAAATATCCCTTTGCCAATTCCACAAGAACAACCTTAGCGAAAGGCTTCTTGAAGGGAAAGATGTAACTCTGTGGGATGAATTAACAGAACACAGAGCAGTTCCTCAGAAGGCTTCTTTCCAGTTTTGAACGGAAGATATTTCCTTTTTCAACATAGCCTTCTAAGGGCTTCCAAATATCCCTTTGCCAATACCGCAAGAACGGCCTTAGCGAAAGGCTTCTTGAAGGGAAAGATGTAACTCTGTGAGATGAATTAACAAAACACAGAGAAGTTTCTCAGAAGGCCTCTTTCCAGTTCTGAACGGAAGATATTTCCTTTTTCACCATAGCTCTCTGTGGCCTTCCAAATATCCCTTTCCCAATTGCACAAGAATAGCCTTAGCGAAAAGGTTCTTGAAGGGAAAGATGTAACTCTGTGAGATGAATTAACAGAACACAGAGCAGTTTCTCAGAAAGCTTCTTTCCAGTTTTGAACGGAAGATATTTCCTTTTTCACCATAGCCCTCTATGGGCTTCCAAATATCCCTTTGCCAATTCCACAAGAACAGCCTTAGCGAAAGGCTTCTTGAAGGGAAAGATGTAACTCTGTGATGTGAATTAACAGAACACAGAGCAGTTTATCAGAAAGCTTCTTTCCAGTTTTGAACGGAAGATATTTCCTTTTTCACCTTAGCCCTCTATGGGCTTGCAAATATCCCTTTGCCAACTCCACAAGAACAGCCTTAGCGAAGGGCTTCTTGAAAGGAAAGATGTAACTCTGTGAGATGAATTAACAGAACACAGAGCAGTTTCTCAGGTAGCTTCTTTCCAGTTTTGAACGGAAGATACTTCCTTTTTCACCATATCCCTCTATGGTCTTCCAAATATCCCTTCGCCAATTCCACAAGAACAGCCTTAGCGAAAGTCTTTTGAAGGGAAAGAGGTAACTCTGTGAGATGAATTAACAGAACACAGAGCAGTTTCTCAGAAAGCTTCTTTCCAGTTTTGAACGGACGATATTTCCTTTATCACCATAGCCCTCTATGGGCTTCCAAATATCCCTTTGCCAATTCCACAAGAACAGCTTTAGCGAAAGATTTCTTGAAGGGAAAGATGTAACTCTGTGAGATGAATTAACAGAACACAGAGCAGTTTCTCAGAAAGCTTCTTTCCAGTTTTGAACGGAAGGTATTTCCTTTTTCACCATAGACCTCTACGGGCTTTCAAATATCCCTTTGAAATTTCGCAAGAACAGGCTTAGTGAAAGGCTTCTTGAAGGGAAAGATGTAACTCTGTGAGATGAATTAACAGAACTCAGAGCAGTTTCTCAGAAAGCTTCCTTCAAGTTTTGAACGGAAGATATTTCCTTTTTCACCATAGCCCTCTATGGGCTTCCAAATATCCCTTTGCCAATTCCACAAGAACAGCCTTAGCGAAAGGCTTCTTGGAGGGAAAGATGTAACTCTGTGAGATGAATTAACAGAACACAGAGCAGTTTCTCAGAAAGGTTCTTTCCAGTTTTGAACGGAAGATATTTCCTTTTTCAACATAGCCTTCTATATGCTTCCAAATATCCCTTTGCCAATTCCACAAGAACAGCCTTAGCGAAAGCATTCCTGAAGGGAAAGATGTAACTCTGTGAGATGAATTAACAGAACACAGAGCAGTTTCTCAGAAAGCTTCTTTCCAGTTTTGAAGGGAAGATACTTCCTTTTTCACCATAGCCCTCTATGGGCTTCCAAATATACCTTTGCCAATTCCACAAGAACAGCCTTAGCGAAAGTGTTTTGAAGGGAAAGATGTAACTCTGTGAGATGAATTAACAGAACACAGAGCAGTTTCTCAGAAAGCTTCTTTCCAGTTTTGAACGGAAGGTATTTCCTTTTTCACCATAGACCTCTACGGGCTTTCAAATATCCCTTTGAAATTTCGCAAGAACAGGCTTAGTGAAAGGCTTCTTGAAGGGAAAGATGTAACTCTGTGAGATGAATTAACAGAACTCAGAGCAGTTTCTCAGAAAGCTTCCTTCAAGTTTTGAACGGAAGATATTTCCTTTTTCACCATAGCCCTCTATGGGCTTCCAAATATCCCTTTGCCAATTCCACAAGAACAGCCTTAGCGAAAGGCTTCTTGGAGGGAAAGATGTAACTCTGTGAGATGAATTAACAGAACACAGAGCAGTTTCTCAGAAAGGTTCTTTCCAGTTTTGAACGGAAGATATTTCCTTTTTCAACATAGCCTTCTATATGCTTCCAAATATCCCTTTGCCAATTCCACAAGAACAGCCTTAGCGAAAGCATTCCTGAAGGGAAAGATGTAACTCTGTGAGATGAATTAACAGAACACAGAGCAGTTTCTCAGAAAGCTTCTTTCCAGTTTTGAAGGGAAGATACTTCCTTTTTCACCATAGCCCTCTATGGGCTTCCAAATATACCTTTGCCAATTCCACAAGAACAGCCTTAGCGAAAGTGTTTTGAAGGGAAAGATGTAACTCTGTGAGATGAATTAACAGAACACAGAGCAGTTTCTCAGAAAGCTTCTTTCCAATTTTGAACGGAAGATATTTCCTTTTTCACCATAGCCCTCTATGGGCTTCCAAATATCCCTTTGCCAATTGCACAAGACCAGCCTTAGCGAAAGGCTTCTTGAAGAGAAAGATGTAACTCTGTGAGATGAATTAACAGAACACAGAGCAGTTTCTCAGAAAGCTTCTTTCCAGTTTTGAACGGAAGATATTTCCTTTTTCACCATAGCCCTCTATGGGCTTCCAAATATCCCTTTGCCAATTTCACAAGAACAGCCTTAGCGAAAGGCTTCTTGAAGGGAAAGATGTAACTCTGTGAGATGAATTAACAGAACACAGAGCAGTTTCTCTGAAAGCTTCTTTCCAGTTTTGAACGGAAGATATTTCCTGTTTCACCGTAGCCCTCTATGGGCTTCCAAATATCCCTTTGCCAATTCCACAAGAACAGCCTTGGCGAAAGGATTCTTGAAGGGAAAGATGTAACTTTGTGAGATGAATTAAGAGAAAACAGAGCAGTTTCTCAGAAAGCTTCTTTCCAGTTTTGAACGGAAGATATTTCCTGTTTCACCATAGCCCTCTATGGGCTTCCAAATATCCCTTTGCCAATTCCACAAGAACAGCCTTGGCGAAAGGCTTCTTGAAGGGAAAGATGTAACTTTGTGAGATGAATTAAGAGAACACAGAGCAGTTTCTCAGAAAGCTTCTTTCCAGTTTTGAACGGAAGATATTTCCTGTTTCACCATAGCCCTCTATGGGCTTCCAAATATCCCTTTGCCAATTCCACAAGAACAGGCTTAGCGAAAGGCTTCCTGAAGGGAAAGATGTAACTCTGTGAGATGAATTAAGAGAATACAGAGCAGTTGCTCTGAAAGCTTCTTTCCCTTTTTGAACGGAAGATATTTCCTTTTTCAACATAGCCCTCTATGGGCTTTCAAATATCCCTTTGCCAATTCCACAAGAACAGCCTTAGCGAAAGGCTTCCTGAAGGGAAATATGTAACTCTGTGAGATGAATTAACAGAACACAGAGCAGTTTCTCAGAAAGCTTCTTTCCAGTTTGGAATGGAAGGTATTTCCTTTTTTCCCATAGCCCTCTATGGGCTTCCAAATATCCCTTTGCCAATTCCACAAGAACAGCCTTAGCGAAAGGCTTCTTGAAGGGAAAGATGTAACTCGGTGAGATGAATTAACAGAACACAGAGCAGTTTCTCAGAAAGCTTCTTTCCAGTTTTGAACGGAAGATATTTCCTTTTTCACCATAGCCCTCTATGGGCTTCCAAATATCCCTTTGCAATTCCACAAGAACAGTCTTAGCGAAAGGCTTCTTGAAGGGAAAGATGTAACTCTGTGAGACGAATTAAGAGAATACAGAGCAGTTTCTCAGAAAGCTTCTTTCCAGGTTTGAACGGAAGATATTTCCTTTTTCACCATAGCCCTCTATGGGCTTCCAAATATCCCTTTGCCAATTCCACAAGAACAGTCTTAGCGAAAGGCTACTTGAAGGGAAAGATGTAACTCTGTGAGATGAATTAACAGAACACAGAGCAGTTTCTCAGAAAGCTTCTTTCCAGTTTTGAACGGAAGATATTTCCTGTTTCATCATAGCCTTCTATGGGCTTCCAAATATCCCTTTGCCAATTCCACAAGAACAGCCTTAGCGAAACGATTCCTGAAGGGAAAGATGTAACTCTGTGAGATGAATTAACAGAACACAGAGCAGTTTCTCAGAAAGCTTCTTTCCAGTTTTGAACGGAAGATATTTCCTTTTTCACCATAGCCCTCTATGGGCTTCCAAATATCCCTTTTCCAATTCCACAAGAATAAACTTAGCTAAAGGCTTCTTGAAGGGAAAGATATAACTATGTGAGATGAATTAACAGAACACAGAGCAGTATCTCAGAAAGCTTCTTTCCAGTTTTGAACGGAAGATATTTCCTTTTTCACCATAGCCCTCTACGGGTTTCCAAATATCCCTTTGCCAATTCCACAAGAACAGCCTTAGCGAAAGGCTTCTTGAAGGGAAAGATGTAACTCTGTGAGATGAATTAACAGAACACAGAGCAGTTTCTCAGAAAGCTTCTTTCCAGTTTTGAACGGAAGGTATTTCCTTTTTCACCATAGCCCTCTTTGGGCTTCCAAATATCCCTTTGCCAATTCCACAAGAACAGTCTAAGCGAAAGGCTTCTTGAAGGGAAAGATGTAACTCTGTGAGATGAATTAACAGAACACAGAGCAGTTTGTTAGAAAGCTTCTTTCCAGTTTTGAACGGAAGATATTTCCTTTTTCACCGTAGCCCTCTATGGGCTTCCAAATGTCCCTTTGCCAATTCCACAAGAAGAGGCTTAGCGAAAGGCTTCCTGAAGGGAAAGATGTAACTCTGTGAGATGAATTAAGAGAATACAGAGCAGTTGCTCTGAAAGCTTCTTTCCCTTTTTGAACGGAAGATATTTCCTTTTTCACCATAGCCCTCTATGGGCTTTCAAATATCCCTTTGCCAATTCCACAAGAACAGCCTTAGCGAAAGGCTTTCTGAAGGGAAAGATGTAACTCTGTGAGATGAATTAACAGAACACAGAGCAGTTTCTCAGAAAGCTTCTTTCCAGTTTGGAACGGAAGGTATTTACTTTTTCCCCATAGCCCTCTATGGGGTTCCAAATATCCCTTTGCCATTTCGACAAGAACAGCCTTAGCGAAATGCTTCTTGAAGGGAAAGATGTAACTCTGTGAGATGAATTAACAGAACACAGAGTAGTTTCTCAGAAAGCTTCTTTCCAGTTTTGAACGGAAGATATTTCCTTTTTCACCGTAGCCCTCTATGGGCTTCCAAATATCCCTTTGCCAATTCCACAAGAATAGTCTTAGCGAAAGGCTTCTTGAAGGGAAAGATGTAACTCAGTGAGATGAATTAACAGAACACAGAGCAGTCTCTCAGAAAGCTTCTTTCCAGTTTTGAACGGAAGATATTTCCTTTTTCAACATAGCCTTCTATTGGCTTCCAAATATCCCATTGCCAATTCCACAAGAACAGTCTAAGCGAAAGGCTTCTTGAAGGGAAAGACGTAACTCTGTGAGATGAATTAACAGAACACAGGGAGGTTTCTCAGAAAGCTTCTTTCCAGTTTTGAACGGAAGATATTTCCTGTTTCAACATAGCCTTCTATGGGCTTCAAAATATCCCTTTGCCAATTCCACAAGAACAGCCTTAGCGAAAGGCTTCTTGAAGGGAAAGATGTAACACTGTGAGATGAATTAACAGAACACAGAGCAGTTTCTCAGAAAGCTTCTTTCCAGTTTTGAACGGAAGGAATTTCCTTTTTCACCATAGCCCTTTATAGGCTTCCAAATATCCCTTTGCCAATTCCACAAGAACAGCCTTAGCGAAAGTCTTCTTGAAGGGAAAGATGTAACTCTGTGAGATGAATTAAGATAACACAGAGCAGTTTCTCTGAAAGCTTCTTTCCAGTTTTGAACGGAAGATATTTCCTGTTTCACCATAGCCCTCTATGGGCTTCCAAATATCCCTTTGCTAATTCCACAAGAACAGCCTTGGCGAAAGGCTTCTTGAAGGGAAAGATGTAACTCTGTGAGATGAATTAACAGAACACAGAGCAGTTCCTCAGAAAGCTTCTTTCCAATTTTGAACGGAAGATATTTCCTTTTTCAACATAGCCTTCTAAGGGCTTCCAAATATCCCTTTGCCAATTCCACAAGAACAACCTTAGCGAAAGGCTTCCTGAAAGGAAAGATGTAACTTTGTGAGAAGAATTAACAGAACACAGAGAAGTTTCTCAGAAGGCCTCTTTCCAGTTCTGAACGGAAGATATTTCCTTTTTCACCATAGCTCTCTGTGGCCTTCCAAATATCCCTTTGCCAATTCCACAAGAACAGCCTTAGCGAAAAGCTTCTTGAAGGGAAAGATGTAACTCTGTGAGATGAATTAACAGAACACAGAGCAGTTTCTCAGAAAGCTTCTTTCCAGTTTTGAACGGAAGATATTTCCTTTTTCACCATAGCCCTCTATGGGCTTCCAAATATCCCTTTGCCAATTCCACAAGAACAGCCTTAGCGAAAGGCTTCTTGAAGGGGAAGATGTAACTCTGTGAGATGAATTAACAGAACACAGAGCAGTTTCTCTGAAAGCTTCTTTCCAGTTTTGAACGGAAGATATTTCCTCTTTCACCATAGCCCTCTATGGGCTTCCAAATATCCCTTTGCCAATTCCACAAGAACAGCCTTAGCGAAAGGCTTTTGAAGGGGAAGATGTAACTCTGTGAGATGAATTAACAGAACACAGAGCAGTTTCTCTGAAAGCTTCTTTCCAGTTTTGAACGGAAGATATTTCCTTTTTCACCATAGCCCTCTATGGGCTTCCAAATATCCCTTTGCAATTCCACAAGAACAGTCTTAGCGAAAGTCTTCTTGAAGGGAAAGATGTAACTCTGTGAGATGAATTAACAGAACACAGAGCAGTTTCTCAGAAAGCTTCTTTCCAGTTTTGAACGGAAGATATTTCCTTTTTCACCATAGCCCTCTTTGGGCTTCCAAATATCCCTTTGCCAAATCCACAAGAACAGTCTAAGCGAAAGGCTACTTGAAGGGAAAGATGTAACTCTGTGAGATGAATTAACAGAACACAGAGCAGTTTCTTAGAAAGCTTCTTTCCAGTTTTGAACGGAAGATATTTCCTTTTTCACCATAGCCTTCTATGGGCTTCCAAATATCCCATTGCCAATTCCACAAGAACAGCCTTAGCGAAAGGCTTCCTGAAGGGAAAGATGTAACTCTGTGAGATGAATTAACAGAACACAGAGAAGTTTCTCAGAAAGCTTCTTTCCAGTTCTGAACGGAAGATATTTCCTTTTTCACCATAGCTCTCTGTGGCCTTCCAAATATCCCTTTGCCAATTCCACAAGAACAGCCTTAGCGACAGGCTTCTTGAAGTTAAAGATGTAACACTGTGAGATGAATTAACAGAACACAGAGCAGTTTCTCAGAAAGCTTCTTTCCAGTTTTGAACGGAAGATATTTCCTGTTTCACCATAGCCCTCTATGGGCTCCCAAATATCCCTTTGCCAATTCCACAAAAACAGCCTTAGCGAAAGGCTTCCTTAAGGGAAAGATGTAACTCTGTGAGATGAATTAAGAGAACACAGAGCATTTTCTCAGAAAGCTCCTTTCCAGTTTTGAACGGAAGATATTTCCTTTTTCACCATAGCCCTCTATGGGCTTCCAAATATCCCTTTGCCAATTCCACAAGAACAGGCTTAGCGAAAGGCTTCCGGAAGGGAAAGATGTAACTCTGTGAGATGAAATAACAGAACACAGAGCAGTTTCTCAGAAAGATTCTTTCCAGTTTGGAACGGAAGGTATTTCCTTTTTCCCCATAGCCCTCTGTGGGCTTTCAAATATCCCTTTGCCAATTCCACAAGAACAGCCTTAGCGAAAGGTTTCTTGAAGGGAAAGATATAACTCTGTGAGATAAATTAACAGAACACAGAGCTGTTTCTCAGAATGCTTCTTCCAGTTTTGAACGGAAGATATTTCCTTTTTCACCATAGCCATCTATGGGCTTCCAAATATCCCTTTGACAATTCCACAAGAACAGCCTTAGCGAAAGGCTTCTTGAAGGGAAAGATGTAACTCTGTGAGATGAATTAACAGAACACAGAGCACATTCTCAGAAAGCTTCTTTCAACTTTTGAACGGAAGATATTTCCTTTTTCACCATAGCCCTCTATGGGCTTCCAAATATCCCTTTGCCAATTCCACAAGAAGAGCCTTAGGGAAAGGCTTCTTGAAGGGAAAGATGTAACTCTCTGAGAAGAATTAACAGAACACAGAGCAGTTTCTCAGAAAGCTTCTTTCCAGTTTGGAACGGAAGATATTTCCTTTTTCACCATAGCCCTCTAAGGGCTTCCAAATATCCCTTTGCCAATTCCACAAGAACAGCCTTAGCGAAACGCTTCCTGAAGGGTAAGCTGTAACTCTGTGAGAAGACTTTACAGAACACAGAGCAGTTTCTCAGAAAGCTTCTTTCCAGTTTTGAACGGAAGATATTTCCTTTTTCACCATAGCCCTCTATGGGCTTCCAAATATCCCTTTGCCAATTCCACAAGAACAGCCTTAGCGAAAGGCTTCTTGAAGTGAAAGATGTAACTCTGTGAGGTGAATTAACAGAACACAGAGCAGTTTCTCAGAAAGCTTCTTTCCAGTTTTGAACGGAAGATATTTCCTTTTTCACCATAGCCCTCTATAGGCTTCAAAATATCCCTTTGCCAATTCCACAAGAAAAGCCTTAGCGAAAGGCTTCTTGAAGGAAAAGATGTAACTCTGTGAGATGAATTAACAGAACTCAGAGCAGTTTCTCAGAAAGCTTCTTTCCAGTTTTGAACGGAAGGTATTTCCTTTTTCACCATAGCCCTCTTTGGGCTTCCAAATATCCCTTTGCCAATTCCACAAGAACAGTCTAAGCGAAAGGCTTCTTGAAGGGAAAGATGTAACTCTGTGAGATGAATTAACAGAACACAGAGCAGTTTCTTAGAAAGCTTCTTTCCAGTTTTGAACGGAAGATATTTCCTTTTTCACCGTAGCCCTCTATGGGCTTCCAAATGTCCCTTTGCCAATTCCCCAAGAACAGCCTTAGCGAAAGTCTTCTCGAAGGGAAAGATGTAACTCTGTGAGATGAATTAACAGAACACAGAGCAGTTTCTCAGAAAGCTTCTTTCCAATTTTGAACGGAAGATAATTCCTTTTTCACCATAGCCCTCTATGTTCTTCCAAATATTCCTTTGCCAATTCCACAAGAACAGCCTTAGCGAAAGGCTTCTTCAAGGGAAAGATGTAACTCTGTGAGATGAATTAACAGAACACAGAGCAGTTTCTCAGAAAGCTTCTTTCCAGTTTTGAACGGAAGATATTTCCTTTTTCACCATAGCCCTCTATGGGCTTCCAAATATCCCTTTGCCAATTCCACAAGAACAGCCTTAGCGAAAGGCTTCCTGAAGGGAAAGATGTAACTCTGTGAGATGAATTAACAGAACACAGAGAAGTTTCTCAGAAAGCTTCTTTCCAGTTCTGAACGGAAGATATTTCCTTTTTCACCATAGATCTCAGTGGCCTTCCAAATATCCCTATGCCAATTCCACAAGAACAGCCTTAGCGAAAGGCTTCTTGAAGGGAAAGATGTAACTCTGTGAGATGAATTAACAGAACACAGAGCAGTTTCTCAGAAAGCTTCTTTCCAGTTTTGAACGGAAGATATTTCCTTTTTCACCATAGCCCTCTATGGGCTTCCAAATATCCCTTTGCGAATTCCATAAGAACAGCCTTGGCGAAAGGCTTCTTGAAGGGAAAGATGTAACTTTTTGAGATGAATTAAGAGAACACAGAGCAGTTTCTCAGAAAGATTCTTTCCAGTTTTGAACGGAAGATATTTCCTTTTTCACCATAGCCCTCTATGGGCTTCCAAATATCCCTTTGCCAATTCCACAAGAACAGCCTTAGCGAAAGGCTTCCTGAAGGGAAAGATGTAACTCTGTGAGATCAATTAAGAGAACACAGAGCAGTTTCTCAGATAGCTTCTTTCCCGTTTTGAACGGAAGATATTTCCTTTTTCACCATAGCCCTCTATGGGCTTTCAAATATCCCTTTGCCAATTCCACAAGAACAGCCTTAGCGAAAGGCTTCCTGACGGGAAAGATGTAACTCTGTGAGATGAATTAACAGAACACAGAGCAGTTTCTCAGAAAGCTTCTTTCCAGTTTGGAACGGAAGATATTTCCTTTTTCACCATAGCTCTCTATGGGCTTCCAAATATCCCTTTGCCAATTCCACAAGAACAGCCTTAGCGAAAGGTTTCTTGAAGGGAAAGATGTAACTCTGTGAGATGAATTAACAGAACACAGAGCAGTTTCTCAGAAAGCTTCTTTCCAGTTTTGAACGGAAGATATTTCCTTTTTAAACATAGCCTTCTATGGGCTTCCAAATATCCCTTTGCCAATTCCACAAGAACAGCCTTAGCGAAAGGCTCCTTGAAGGGAAAGATGTAACTCTGTGAGATGAATTAACAGAACACAGAGCAGTTTCTCAGAAAGCTTCTTTCCAGTTTTGAACGGAAGATATTTCTTTTTCACCATAGCCCTCTATGGGCTTCCAAATATCCCTTTGCCAATTCCACAAGAAGAGCCTTAGCGAAAGGCTTCTTGAAGGGAAAGATGTAACTCTGTGAGATGAATTAACAGAACACAGAGCAGTTTCTCAGAAAGCTTCTTTCCAGTTTTGAACGGAAGATATTTCCTTTTTCAACATTGCCCTCTATGGGCTTCCAAATATCCCTTTGCCAATTCCACAAGAACAGCCTTAGCGAAAGGCTTCTGGAAAGGAAAGATGTAACTCTGTGAGATGAATTAACAGAACACAGAGCAGTTTCACTGAAAGCTTCTTTCCAGTTTTGAACGGAAGATATTTCCTGTTTCACCATAGCCCTCTATGGGCTTCCAAATATCCCTTTGCCAATTACACAAGAAGAGCCTTGGCAAAAGGCTTCTTGAAGGGAAAGATGTAACTTTGTGAGATGAATTAAGAGAACACAGAGCAGTTTCTCAGAAAGCTTCTTTCCAGTTTTGAACGGAAGATATTTCCTGTTTCACCATAGCCCTCTATGGGCTTCCAAATATCCCTTTGCCAATTCCACAAGAACAGGCTTAGCGAAAGGCTTCCTGAAGGGAAAGATGTAACTCTGTGAGATGAATTAAGAGAATACAGAGCAGTTGCTCAGAAAGATTCTTTCCCTTTTTGAACGGAAGATATTTCCTTTTTCACCATAGCCCT
Source organism: Chlorocebus sabaeus (assembly GCF_047675955.1). Classification (NCBI taxonomy): domain Eukaryota; kingdom Metazoa; phylum Chordata; class Mammalia; order Primates; family Cercopithecidae; genus Chlorocebus; species Chlorocebus sabaeus. Next base: position 184,391 of record NW_027327859.1, read on the forward strand.
CTATGGGCTTTCAAATATCCCTTTGCCAATTCCACAAGAACAGCCTTAGCGAAAGGCTTCCTGAAGGGAAAGATGTTACTCTGTGAGATGAATTAACAGAACACAGAACAGTTTCCCAGAAAGCTTCTTTCCAGTTTGGAATGGAAGGTATTTCTTTTTCCCCATAGCCCTATATGGGCTTCCAAATATTCCTTTGCCAATTGCACAAGAACATCCTTAGCGAAAGGCTTCTTGACGGGAAAGATGTAACTCTGTGAGATGAATTAACAGAACACAAAGCAGTTTCTCAGAAAGCTTCTTTCCAGTTTTGAACGGAAGATATTTCCTTTTTCACCATAGCCCTCTATGGGCTTCCAAATATCCCTTTGCCAATTCCACAAGAACAGCCTTAGCGAAAGGCTTCTTGAAGGGAAAGATGTAACTCTGTGAGATGAATTAACAGAACACAGAGCAGTTTCTCAGAAAGCTTCTTTCCACTTTTGAACGGAAGGTATTTCCTTTTTCACCATAGCCCTCTATGGGCTTCCAAATATCCCTTTGCCAATTCCACAAGAATAGCCTTAGCGAAAGGCTTCTTGAAGGGAAAGATGTAACTCTGTGAGATGAATTAACAGAACACAGAGCAGTTTCTCTGAAAGCTTCTTTCCAGTTTTGAACGGAAGATATTTCCTGTTTCACCATAGCCCTCTATGGGCTTCAAAATATCCCTTTGACAATTCCACAAGAACAGCCTTAGCGAAAGTCTTTTGAAGGGAAAGATGTAACTCTGTGAGATGAATTAACAGAACACAGAGCAGTTTCTATGAAAGCTTCTATCCAGTTTTGAACGGAAGATGTTTCCTTTTTCACCATAGCCCTCTATGGGCTTCCAAATATCCCTTTGCCAATTCCACAAGAACAGCCTTAGCGAAAGGCTTCTTGAAGGGAAAGATGTAACTCTGTGAGATGAATTAACCGAACACAGAGCAGTTCCTCAGAAAGCTTCTTTCCAGTTTTGAACGGAAGATATTTCCTTTTACAACATAGCCTTCTAAGGGCTTCCAAATATCCCTTTGCCAATTCCACAAGAACAGCCTTAGCGAAAGGCTTCCTGAAGGGAAAGATTTAACTCTGTGAGATGAATTAACAGAACACAGAGAAGTTTCTCAGAAAGCTTCTTTCCAGTTCTGAACGGAAGATATTTCCTTTTTCACCATAGCTCTCTATGGCCTTCCCAATATCCCTTTGCCAATTCCACAAGAACAGCCTTAGCGAAAGGCTTCTTGAAGGTAAAGATGTAACTCTGTGAGATGAATTAACAGAACACAGAGCAGTTTCTCTGAAAGCTTCTTTCCAGTTTTGAACGGAAGATATTTCCTTTTTCACCATAGCCCTCTATGGGCTTCCAAATATCCCTTTGCCAATTCCACAAGAACAGCCTTAGCGAAAGGATTCCTGAAGGGAAAGATGTAACTCTATGAGATGAATTAACAGAACACAGAGCAGTTTCTCACAAAGCTTCTTTCCAGTTTTGAACGGAAGATATTTCTTTTTCCACCATCGCCCTCTATGGGCTTCCAAATATCCCTTTCCCATTTCCACAAGAACAGTCTTAGCGAAAGGCTTCTTGAAGGGAAAGATGTAACTCTGTGAGATGAATTAACAGAACAGGGAGCAGCTTCTCAGAAAGCTTCTTTCCAGTTTTGAACGGAAGATATTTCCTGTTTCAACATAGCCTTCTATGGGCTTCCAAATATCCCTTTGCCAATTTCACAAGAACAGCCTTAGCGAAAGGCTTCCTGAAGGGAAATATGTAACTCTGTGAGATGAATTAACAGAACACAGAGAATTTTCTCAGAAAGCTTCTTTCCAGTTCTGAACTGAAGATATTTCCTTTTTCACCATAGCTCTCTGTGGCCTTCCAAATGTCCCTTTGCCAATTCCACAAGAACACCCTTAGCGAAAAGCTTCTTGAAGGGAAAGATGTAACTCTGTGAGATGAATTAACAGAACACAGAGCAGTTTCTCAGAAACCTTCTTTCCAGTTTTGAACGGAAGGTATTTCCTTTTTCACCATAGCCCTCTATGGGCTTCCAAATATCCCTTTGCAAATTCCACAAGAACAGCTTTAGCGAAAGGCTTCTTGAAGGGAAAGATGTAACTCTGTGAGATGAATTAACAGAACACAGAGCAGTTTCTCTGAAAGCTTCTTTCCAGTTTTGAACGGAAGATATTTCCTGTTTCACCATAGCACTCTATGGGCTTCCAAATATCCCTTTGCCAAATCCACAAGAACAGCCTTAGCGAAAGGATTCTTGAAGGGAAAGATGTAACTTTGTGAGATGAATTAAGAGAACACACAGTAGTTTCTCAGAAAGCTTCTTTCCAGTTTTGAACGGAAGATATTTCCTTTTTCACCATAGCCCTCTATGGGCTTCCAAATATCCCTTTGCCAATTCCACAAGAACAGCCTTAGCGAAAGGCTTCCTGAAGGGAAAGATGTAACTCTGTGAGATGAATTAATAGAACACAGAGCAGTTTCTCAGAAAGCTTCTTTCCAGTTTTGAACGGAAGATATTTCCTTTATCACCATAGCCCTCTTTGGGCTTCCTAATATCCCTTTGCCAATTCCACAAGAACAGTCTTGGCGAAAGGCTTCTTGAAGGGAAAGATGTAACTCTGTGAGATGAATTAACAGAACACAGAGCAGTTTCTCAGAAAGCTTCTTTCCAGTTTAACGGAAGATATTTCCTTTTTCACCATAGCGCTCTATGGGATTCCAAATATCCCTTTGCCAATTCCACAAGAACAGCCTTAGCGAAAGGCTTCTTGAAGGGAAAGATGTAACTCTGTGAGATGAATTAACAGAACACAGAGCAGTTTCTCTGAAAGCTTCTTTCCAGTTTTGAACGGAAGATATTTCCTGTTTCACCATAGCCCTCTATGGGCTTCCAAATATCCCTTTGCCAATTCAACAAGAACAGCCTTGGCGAAAGGCTTCTTGAAGGGAAAGATGTAACTTTGTGAGATGAATTAAGAGAACACAGAGCCGTTTCTCAGAAAGATTCTTTCCAGTTTTGAACGGAAGATATTTCCTGTTTCACCATAGCCCTCTATGGGCTTCCAAATATCCCTTTGCCAATTCCACAAGAACAGGCTTAGCGAAAGGCTTCCTGAAGGGAAAGATGTAACTCTGTGAGATGAATTAAGAGAATACAGAGCAGTTGCTCAGAAAGCTTCTTTCCCTTTTTGAACGGAAGATATTTCCTTTTTCACCATAGCCCTCTATGGGCTTTCAAATATCCCTTTGCCAATTCCACAAGAACAGCCTTAGCGAAAGGCTTCCTGAAGGGAAAGATGTAACTCTGTGAGATGAATTAACAGAACACAGAGAAGTTTCTCAGAAAGCTTCTTTCCAGTTCTGAACGGAAGATATTTCCTTTTTCACCATAGCTCTCTGTGGCCTTCCAAATATCCCTTTGCCAATTCCACAAGAACAAACTTAGCGAAAGGATTCCTGAAGGGAAAGATGTAACTCTGTGAGACGAATTAACAGAACACAGAGCAGTTTCTCAGAAAGCTTCTTTCCAGTTTTGAACGGAAGATACTTCCTTTTTCACCATAGCCCTCTATGGGCTTCCAAATATACCTTTGCCAATTCCACAAGAACAGCCTTAGCGAAAGGCTTTTGAAGGGAAAGATGTAACTCTTTGAGATGAATTAACAGAACTCAGAGCATTTTCTCAGAAATCTTCTTTCCAGTTTTGAACTTAAGATATTTCCTTTTTCACCATAGCCCTCTATGGGCTTCCAAATATCCCTTTGCCAATTCCACAAGAACAGCCTTAGCGAAAAGCTTCTTGAAGGGAAAGATGTAACTCTGTGAGATGAATTAACAGAACACAGAGCAGTTCCTCAGAAAGCTTCTTTCCAGTTTTGAACGGAAGATATTTCCTTTTTCACCATAGCCCTCCATGAGCTTTCAAATATCCCTTTGCCAATTCCACAAGAACAGCCTTAGCGAAAGGCTTCCTGACGGGAAAGATGTAACTCTGTGAGATGAATTAACAGAACACAGAGCAGTTTCTCAGAAAGCTTCTTTCCAGTTTGGAACGGAAGATATTTCCTTTTTCACCATAGCCCTCTATGGGCTTCCAAATATCCCTTTGCCAATTCCACAAGAACAGCCTTAGCGAAAGGTTTCTTGAAGGGAAAGATGTAACTCTGTGAGATGAATTAACAGAACACAGAGCAGTTTCTCAGAAAGCTTCTTTCCAGTTTTGAACGGAAGATATTTCCTTTTTCAACATAGCCTTCTATGGGCTTCCAAATATCCCTTTGCCAATTCCACAAGAACAGCCTTAGCGAAAGGCTCCTTGAAGGGAAAGATGTAACTCTGTGAGATGAATTAACAGAACACAGAGCAGTTTCTCAGAAAGCTTCTTTCCAGTTTTGAACGGAAGATATTTCTTTTTCACCATAGCCCTCTATGGGCTTCCAAATATCCCTTTGCCAATTCCACAAGAAGAGCCTTAGCGAAAGGCTTCTTGAAGGGAAAGATGTAACTCTGTGAGATGAATTAACAGAACACAGAGCAGTTTCTCAGAAAGCTTCTTTCCAGTTTTGAACGGAAGATATTTCCTTTTTCAACATTGCCCTCTATGGGCTTCCAAATATCCCTTTGCCAATTCCACAAGAACAGCCTTAGCGAAAGGCTTCTGGAAAGGAAAGATGTAACTCTGTGAGATGAATTAACAGAACACAGAGCAGTTTCACTGAAAGCTTCTTTCCAGTTTTGAACGGAAGATATTTCCTGTTTCACCATAGCCCTCTATGGGCTTCCAAATATCCCTTTGCCAATTACACAAGAAGAGCCTTGGCAAAAGGCTTCTTGAAGGGAAAGATGTAACTTTGTGAGATGAATTAAGAGAACACAGAGCAGTTTCTCAGAAAGCTTCTTTCCAGTTTTGAACGGAAGATATTTCCTGTTTCACCATAGCCCTCTATGGGCTTCCAAATATCCCTTTGCCAATTCCACAAGAACAGGCTTAGCGAAAGGCTTCTTGACGGGAAAGATGTAACTCTGTGAGATGAATTAACAGAACACAGAGCAGTTTCTCAGAAAGCTTCTTTCCAGTTTAACGGAAGATATTTCCTTTTTCACCATAGCGCTCTATGGGATTCCAAATATCCCTTTGCCAATTCCACAAGAACAGCCTTAGCGAAAGGCTTCTTGAAGGGAAAGATGTAACTCTGTGAGATGAATTAACAGAACACAGAGCAGTTTCTCTGAAAGCTTCTTTCCAGTTTTGAACGGAAGATATTTCCTGTTTCACCATAGCCCTCTATGGGCTTCCAAATATCCTTTTGCCAATTCAACAAGAACAGCCTTGGCGAAAGGCTTCTTGAAGGGAAAGATGTAACTTTGTGAGATGAATTAAGAGAACACAGATCAGTTTCTCAGAAAGCTTCTTTCCAGTTTTGTACGGAAGATATTTCCTGTTTCACCATAGCCCTCTATGGGCTTCCAAATATCCCTTTGCCAATTCCACTAGAACAGGCTTAGCGAAAGGCTTCCTGAAGGGAAAGATGTAACTCTGTGAGATGAATTAAGAGAATACAGAGCAGTTGCTCAGAAAGCTTCTTTCCCTTTTTGAACGGAAGATATTTCCTTTTTCACCATAGCCCACTATGGGCTTTCAAATATCCCTTTGCCAATTCCACAAGAACAGCCTTAGCGAAAGGCTTCCTGAAGGGAAAGATGTAACTCTGTGAGATGAATTAACAGAACACAGAGCAGTTCCTCAGAAAGCTTCTTTCCAGTTTTGAACGGAAGATATTTCCTTTTTCAACATAGCCTTCTAAGGGCTTCCAAATATCCCTTTGCCAATTCCACAAGAACAGCGTTAGCGAAAGGCTTCCTGAAGGGAAAGATGTAACTCTGTGAGATGAATTAACAGAACACAGAGAAGTTTCTCAGAAAGCTTCTTTCCAGTTCTGAACGGAAGATATTTCCTTTTTCACCATAGCTCTCTGTGGCCTTCCCAATATCCCTTTGCCAATTCCACAAGAACAGCCTTAGCGAAAGGCTTCTTGAAGGTAAAGATATAACTCTGTGAGATGAATTAACAGAACACAGAGCAGTTTCTCAGAAAGCTTCTTTCCAGTTTTGAACGGAAGATATTTCCTTTTTCACCATAGCCCACTATGGGCTTCCAAATATCCCTTTGCAAATTCCACAAGAACAGCCTTAGCGAAAGGCTTCTTGAAGGGAAAGATGTAACTCTGTGAGATGAATTAACAGAACACAGAGCAGTTTCTCTGAAAGCTTCTTTCCAGTTTTGAACGGAAGATATTTCCTTTTTCACCATAGCCCTCTATGGGCTTCCAAATATCCCTTTGCCAATTCCACAAGAACAGCCTTAGCGAAAGGATTCCTGAAGGGAAAGATGTAACTCTATGAGATGAATTAACAGAACACAGAGCAGTTTCTCACAAAGCTTCTTTCCAGTTTTGAACGGAAGATATTTCTTTTTCCACCATCGCCCTCTATGGGCTTCCAAATATCCCTTTCCCATTTCCACAAGAACAGTCTTAGCGAAAGGCTTCTTGAAGGGAAAGATGTAACTCTGTGAGATGAATTAACAGAACAGGGAGCAGCTTCTCAGAAAGCTTCTTTCCAGTTTTGAACGGAAGATATTTCCTGTTTCAACATAGCCTTCTATGGGCTTCCAAATATCCCTTTGCCAATTTCACAAGAACAGCCTTAGCGAAAGGCTTCCTGAAGGGAAATATGTAACTCTGTGAGATGAATTAACAGAACACAGAGAATTTTCTCAGAAAGCTTCATTCCAGATCTGAACTGAAGATATTTCCTTTTTCACCATAGCTCTCTGTGGCCTTCCAAATATCCCTTTGCCAATTCCACAAGAACACCCTTAGCGAAAAGCTTCTTGAAGGGAAAGATGTACCTCTGTGAGATGAATTAACAGAACACAGAGCAGTTTCTCAGAAAGCTTCTTTCCAGTTTTGAACGGAAGGTATTTCCTTTTTCACCATAGCCCTCTATGGGCTTCCAAATATCCCTTTGCAAATTCCACAAGAACAGCCTTAGCGAAAGGCTTCTTGAAGGGAAAGATGTAACTCTGTGAGATGAATTAACAGAACACAGAGCAGTTTCTCTGAATGCTTCTTTCCAGTTTTGAACGGAAGATATTTCCTGTTTCACCATAGCACTCTATGGGCTTCCAAATATCCCTTTGCCAAATCCACAAGAACAGCCTTAGCGAAAGGCTTCTTGAAGGGAAAGATGTAACTTTGTGAGATGAATTAAGAGAACACACAGTAGTTTCTCAGAAAGCTTCTTTCCAGTTTTGAACGGAAGATATTTCCTTTTTCACCATAGCCCTCTATGGGCTTCCAAATATCCCTTTGCCAATTCCACAAGAACAGCCTTAGCGAAAGGCTTCCTGAAGGGAAAGATGTAACTCTGTGAGATGAATTAATAGAACACAGAGCAGTTTCTCAGAAAGCTTCTTTCCAGTTTTGAACGGAAGATATTTCCTTTATCACCATAGCCCTCTTTGGGCTTCCTAATATCCCTTTGCCAATTCCACAAGAACAGTCTTGGCGAAAGGCTTCTTGAAGGGAAAGATGTAACTCTGTGAGATGAATTAACAGAACACAGAGCAGTTTCTCAGAAAGCTTCTTTCCAGTTTAACGGAAGATATTTCCTTTTTCACCATAGCGCTCTATGGGATTCCAAATATCCCTTTGCCAATTCCACAAGAACAGCCTTAGCGAAAGGCTTCTTGAAGGGAAAGATGTAACTCTGTGAGATGAATTAACAGAACACAGAGCAGTTTCTCTGAAAGCTTCTTTCCAGTTTTGAGCGGAAGATATTTCCTGTTTCACCATAGCCCTCTATGGGCTTCCAAATATCCTTTTGCCAATTCAACAAGAACAGCCTTGGCGAAAGGCTTCTTGAAGGGAAAGATGTAACTTTGTGAGATGAATTAAGAGAACACAGATCAGTTTCTCAGAAAGCTTCTTTCCAGTTTTGAACGGAAGATATTTCCTGTTTCACCATAGCCCTCTATGGGCTTCCAAATATCCCTTTGCCAATTCCACAAGAACAGGCTTAGCGAAAGGCTTCCTGAAGGGAAAGATGTAACTCTGTGAGATGAATTAAGAGAATACAGAGCAGTTGCTCAGAAAGCTTCTTTCCCTTTTTGAACGGAAGATATTTCCTTTTTCACCATAGCCCTCTATGGGCTTTCAAATATCCCTTTGCCAATTCCACAAGAACAGCCTTAGCGAAAGGCTTCCTGAAGGGAAAGATGTAACTCTGTGAGATGAATTAACAGAACACAGAGAAGTTTCTCAGAAAGCTTCTTTCCAATTCTGAACGGAAGATATTTCCTTTTTGACCGTAGCTCTCTGTGGCCTTCCAAATATCCTTCTGCATATTCCACAAGAACAGCCTTAGCGAAAGGCTTCTTGAAGGGAAAGATGTAACTCTGTGAGATGAATTAACAGAACACAGAGCAGTTTCTCTGAAAGCTTCTTTCCAGTTTTGAACGGAAGATATTTCCTTTTTCACCATAGCCTTCTAATGGCTTCCAAATATCCCTTTGCCAATTCCACAAGAACAGCCTTAGCGAAAGGCTTCCTGAAGGGAAAGATGTAACTCTGTGAGATGAATTAACAGAACACAGAGAAGTTTCTCAGAAGGCCTCTTTCCAGTTCTGAACGGAAGATATTTCCTTTTTCACCATAGCTTTCTGTGGCCTTCCAAATATCCCTTTGCCAATTCCACAAGAACAGCCTTAGCGAAAGGCTTCTTGAAGGGAAAGATGTAACTCTGTGTGATGAATTAACAGAACACAGAGCAGTTTCTCAGAAAGCTTCTTTCCAGTTTTGAACGGAAGGTATTTCCTTTTTCACCATAGACCTCTATGGGCTTCCAAATATCACTTTGCCAATTCCACAAGAATAGCCTTAGCGAAAGGCTTCTTGAAGGGAAAGATGTAACTCTGTGGGATGAATTAACAGAACACAGAGCAGTTTCTCTGAAAGCTTCTTTCCAGTTTTGAACGGAAGATATTTCTTTTTCACCATAGCCCTCTATGGGCTTCCAAATATCCCTTTGCCAATTCCACAAGAAGAGCCTTAGCGAAAGGCTTCTTGAAGGGAAAGATGTAACTCTGTGAGATGAATTAACAGAACACAGAGCAGTTTCTCAGAAAGCTTCTTTCCAGTTTTGAACGGAAGATATTTCCTTTTTCAACATTGCCCTCTATGGGCTTCCAAATATCCCTTTGCCAATTCCACAAGAACAGCCTTAGCGAAAGGCTTCTGGAAAGGAAAGATGTAACTCTGTGAGATGAATTAACAGAACACAGAGCAGTTTCACTGAAAGCTTCTTTCCAGTTTTGAACGGAAGATATTTCCTGTTTCACCATAGCCCTCTATGGGCTTCCAAATATCCCTTTGCCAATTACACAAGAAGAGCCTTGGCAAAAGGCTTCTTGAAGGGAAAGATGTAACTTTGTGAGATGAATTAAGAGAACACAGAGCAGTTTCTCAGAAAGCTTCTTTCCAGTTTTGAACGGAAGATATTTCCTGTTTCACCATAGCCCTCTATGGGCTTCCAAATATCCCTTTGCCAATTCCACAAGAACAGGCTTAGCGAAAGGCTTCTTGACGGGAAAGATGTAACTCTGTGAGATGAATTAACAGAACACAGAGCAGTTTCTCAGAAAGCTTCTTTCCAGTTTAACGGAAGATATTTCCTTTTTCACCATAGCGCTCTATGGGATTCCAAATATCCCTTTGCCAATTCCACAAGAACAGCCTTAGCGAAAGGCTTCTTGAAGGGAAAGATGTAACTCTGTGAGATGAATTAACAGAACACAGAGCAGTTTCTCTGAAAGCTTCTTTCCAGTTTTGAACGGAAGATATTTCCTGTTTCACCATAGCCCTCTATGGGCTTCCAAATATCCTTTTGCCAATTCAACAAGAACAGCCTTGGCGAAAGGCTTCTTGAAGGGAAAGATGTAAATTTGTGAGATGAATTAAGAGAACACAGAGCAGTTTCTCAGAAAGATTCTTTCCAGTTTTGAACGGAAGATATTTCCTGTTTCACCATAGCCCTCTATGGGCTTCCAAATATCCCTTTGCCAATTCCACAAGAACAGGCTTAGCGAAAGGCTTCCTGAAGGGAAAGATGTAACTCTGTGAGATGAATTAAGAGAATACAGAGCAGTTGCTCAGAAAGCTTCTTTCCCTTTTTGAACGGAAGATATTTCCTTTTTTACCATAGCCCTCTATGGGCTTTCAAATATCCCTTTGCCAATTCCACAAGATCAGCCTTAGCGAAAGGCTTCCTGAAGGGAAAGATGTAACTCTGTGAGATGAATTAACAGAACACAGAGCAGTTTCTCAGAAAGCTTCTTTCCAGTTTTGAACGGAAGATACTTCCTTTTTCACCATAGCACTCTATGGGCTTCCAAATATACCCTTGCCAATTCCACAAGAACAGCCTTAGCGAAAGTCTTTTGAAGGGAAATATGTAACTCTGTGAGATGAATTAACAGAACACAGAGCATTTTCTCAGAAATCTTCTTTCCAGTTTTGAACGGAAGATATTTCCTTTTTCACCATAGCCCTCTATGGTCTTCCAAATATCCCTTTGCCAATTCCACAAGAACAGCCCTAGCGAAAGGCTTCTTGAAGGGAAAGATGTAACTCTGTGAGATGAATTAACGGAACACAGAGCAGTTTCTCAGAAAGCTTCTTTCCAGTTTTGAACGGAAGATACTTCCTTTATCACCATATCCCTCTATGGGCTTCCAAATATCCCTTTGACAATTCCAGAAGAACAGCCTTAGCGAAAGTCTTTTGAAGGGAAAGATGTAACTCTGAGAGATGAATTAACAGAACACAGAGCAGTTTCTCAGAAAGCTTCTTTCCAGTTTTGAACGGAAGATATTTCCTTTTTCACCATAGCCCTCTATTGCCTTCCAAATATCCCTTTGCCAATTCCACAAGAACAGCCTTAGCGAAAGGCTTCCTGAAGGGAAAGATGTAACTCTGTGAGATGAATTAACAGAACACAGAGAAGTTTCTCAGAAAGCTTCTTTCCAGTTCTGAACGGAAGATATTTCCTTTTTCACCATAGCTCTCTATGGCCTTCCAAATATCCCTTTGCCAATTCCACAAGAACAACCTTAGCGAAAGGATTCCTGAAGGGAAAGATGTAACTCTGTGAGACGGATTAACAGAACACAGAGCAGTTTCTCAGAAAGTTTCTTTCCAGTTTTTAACGGAAGATATTTCCTTTTTCACCATAGCCCTCTATGGGCTTCCAAATATCCCTTTGCCAATTCCACAAGAACAGCCTTAGCGGAAGGATTCCTGAAGGGAAAGATGTAACTCTGTGAGATGAATTAACAGAACACAGAGCAGTTTCTCAGAAAGCTTCTTTCCAGTTTTGAACGGAAGATAATTCCATTTTCACCATAGCCCTCTATGGGCTTCCAAATATACCTTTGCCAATTCCACAAGAACAGCATTAGCGAAAGTCTTTTGAAGGGAAAGATGTAACTCTGTGAGATGAATTAACAGAACACAGAGCATTTTCTCAGAAATCTTCTTTCCAGTTTTGAACGGAAGATATTTCCTTTTTCACCATCGCCCTCTACGGGCTTCCAAATATCCCTTTGCCAATTCCACAAGAACAGCCTTAGCGAAAGGCTTCTTGAAGGGAAACATGTAACTCTGTGAGATGAATTAACAGAGCACCGAGCAGTTTCTCAGAAAGCTTCTTTCCAGTTCTGAACGGAAGATATTTCCTTTTTCACCATAGCCCTCTGTGGGCTTCCAAATATCTCCTTGCCAATTCCACAAGAGAAGCCTTAGCGAAAGGCTTCTTGAAGGGAAAGATGTAACTCTGGGAGATGAATTAACAGAACACAGAGCAGTTTCTCAGAAAGCTTCTTTCCAGTTTTGAACGGAAGATATTTCCTTTTTCACCATAGCCCTCTATGGGCTTCCAAATATCCCTTGGCCAATTCCACAAGAACAGCCTTAGCGAAAGGCTTCTTGAAGGGAAAGATGTAACTCTGTGAGATGAATTAGCAGAACACAGAGCAGTTTCTCTGAAAGCTTCTTTCCAGTTTTGAACGGAAGATATTACCTGTTTCACCATAGCCCTCTATGGGCTTCCAAATATCCAATTGCCAATTCAACAAGAACAGCCTTGGCGAAAGGCTTCTTGAAGGGAAAGATGTAACTTTGTGAGATGAATTAAGAGAACACAGAACAGTTTCTCAGAAAGCTTCTTTCCAGTTTTGAACGGAAGATATTTCCTGTTTCACCATGGTCCTCTATGGGCTTCCAAATATCCCTTTGCCAATTCCACAAGAACAGGCTTAGCGAAAGGCTTCCTGAAGGGAAAGATGTAACTCTGTGAGATGAATTAAGAGAATACAGAGCAGTTTCTCAGAAAGCTTCTTTCCCGTTTTGAACGGAAGATATTTCCTTTTTCACCATAGCCCTCTATGGGCTTTCAAATATCCCTTTGCCAATTCCACAAGAACAGCCTTAGCGAAAGGCTTCCTGAAGGGAAAGATGTAACTCTGTGAGATGAATTAACAGAACACAGAGCATTTTCTCAGAAATCTTCTTTCCAGTTTTGAACGGAAGAAATTTCCTTTTTCACCATAGCCCTCTATGGGCTTCCAAATATACCTTTGCCAATTCCACAAGAACAGCCTTATCGAAAGGCTTCCTGAAGGGAAAGATGTAACTCTGTGAGATGAATTAACAGAACACAGAGCAGTTTCTCAGAAAGCTTCTTTCCACTTTTGAACGGAAGATATTTCCTTTTTCACCATAGCCCTCTTTGGGCTTCCTAATATCCCTTTGCCAATTCCACAAGAACAGCCTTGGCGAAAGGCTTCTTGAAGGGAAAGATGTAACTCTGTGAGATGAATTAACAGAACACAGAGCAGTTTCTCTGAAAGCTTCTTTCCAGTATAACGGAAGATATTTCCTTTTTCACCACAGCGCTCTATGGGCTTCCAAATATCCATTTGCCAATTCAACAAGAACAGCCTTGGCGAAAGTCTTCTTGAAGGGAAAGATGTAACTCTGTGAGATGAATTAACAGAACACAGAGCAGTTTCTCTGAAAGCTTCTTTCCAGTTTTGAACGGAAGATATTTCCTGTTTCACCATAGCCCTCTATGGGCTTCCAAATATCCATTTGCCAATTCAACAAGAACAGCCTTGTCGAAAGGCTTCTTGAAGGGAAAGATGTAACTTTGTGAGATGAATTAAGAGAACACAGAGCAGTTTCTCAGAAAGCTTCTTTCCAGTTTTGAACGGAAGATATTTCCTGTTTCACCATAGCCCTCTATGGGCTTCCAAATATCCCTTTGCCAATTCCACAAGAACAGGCTTAGCGAAAGGCGTCCTGAAGGGAAAGATGTAACTCTGTGAGATGAATTAAGAGAATACAGAGCAGTTGCTCAGAAAGCTTCTTTCCCTTTTTGAACGGAAGATATTTCCTTTTTCACCATAGCCCTCTATGGGCTTTCAAATATCCCTTTGCCAATTCCACAAGAACAGCCTTAGCGAAAGGCTTCCTGAAGGGAAAGATGTAACTCTGTGAGATGAATTAACAGAACACAGAGCAGTTTCTCAGAAAGCTTCTTTCCAGTTTGGAACGGAAGGTATTTCCTTTTTCCCCGTAGCCCTCTATGGGCTTCCAAATATCCCTTTGCCAATTCCACAAGAACAGCCTTAGCGAAAGGCTTCTTGAAGGGAAAGATGTAACTCTGTGAGATGAATTAACAGAACACAGAGCAGTTTCTCACAAAGCTTCTTTCCAGTTTTGAACGGAAGATATTTCCTTTTTCACCATAGCCCTCTATAGGCTTCCAAATATCCCTTTGCCAATTCCACAAGAACAGTCTTAGCGAAAGGCTTCTTGAAGGGACAGATGTAATTCTGTGAGATGAATTAACAGAACACAGAGCAGTTTCTCAGAAAGCTTCTTTCCAGTTTTGAACGGAAGATATTTCCTTTTTCAACATAGCCTTCTATGGGCTTCCAAATATCCCTTTGTCAATTCCACAAGAACAGCCTTAGCGAAAGGCTTCCTGAAGGGAAAGATGTAACTCTGTGAGATGAATTAACAGAACACAGAGAAGTTTCTCAGAAAGCTTCTTTCCAGTTCTGAACGGAAGATATTTCCTTTTTCACCATAGCTCTCTGTGGCCTTCCAAATATCCCTTTGCCAATTCCACAAGAACAGCCTTAGCGAATGGATTCCTGAAGGGAAAGATGTAACTCTGTGAGATGAATTAACAGAACACAGAGCAGTTTCTCAGAAAGCTTCTTTCCAGTTTTGAACGGAAGATACTTCCTTTTTCACCATAGCCCTCTTTGGGCTTCCAAATATACCTTTGCCAATTCCACAAGAACAGCCTTAGCGAAAGTCTTTTGAAGGGAAAGATGTAACTCTGTGAGATGAATTAACAGAACACAGAGCATTTTCTCAGAAATCTTCTTTCCAGTTTTGAACGGAAGATATTTCCTTTTTCACCATAGCCCTCTATGGGCTTCCAAATATCCCTTTGCCAATTCCACAAGAACAGCCTTAACGAAAGGCTTCTTGAAGGGAAACATGTAACTCTGTGAGATGAATTAACAGAGCACCGAGCAGTTTCTCAGAAAGCTTCTTTCCAGTTCTGAACGGAAGATATTTCCTTTTTCACCATAGCCCTCTGTGGGCTTCCAAATATCTCTTTGCCAATTCCACAGAGAAGCCTTAGCGAAAGGCTTCTTGAAGGGAAAGATGTAACTCTGTGAGATGAATTAAGAGAATACAGAGCAGTTGCTCAGAAAGCTTCTTTCCGTTTTTGAACGGAAGATATTTCCTTTTTCACCATAGCCCTCTATGGGCTTTCAAATATCCCTTTGCCAATTCCACAAGAACAGCCTTAGCGAAAGGCTTCCTGAAGGGAAAGATGTAACTCTGTGAGATGAATTAACAGAACACAGAGAAGTTTCTCAGAAAGCTTCTTTCCAGTTCTGAACGGAAGATATTTCCTTTTTCACCATAGCCCTCTATGGGCTTCCAAATATCCCTTTGCCAATTCCACAAGAAGAGCCTTAGCGAAAGGCTTCTTGAAGGGAAAGATGTAACTCTGTGAGATGAATTAACAGAACACAGAGCAGTTTCTCAGAAAGCTTCTTTCCAGTTTTGAACGGAAGATATTTCCTTTTTCAACATTGCCCTCTATGGGCTTCCAAATATCCCTTTGCCAATTCCACAAGAACAGCCTTAGCGAAAGGCTTCTGGAAAGGAAAGATGTAACTCTGTGAGATGAATTAACAGAACACAGAGCAGTTTCACTGAAAGCTTCTTTCCAGTTTTGAACGGAAGATATTTCCTGTTTCACCATAGCCCTCTATGGGCTTCCAAATATCCCTTTGCCAATTACACAAGAAGAGCCTTGGCAAAAGGCTTCTTGAAGGGAAAGATGTAACTTTGTGAGATGAATTAAGAGAACACAGAGCAGTTTCTCAGAAAGCTTCTTTCCAGTTTTGAACGGAAGATATTTCCTGTTTCACCATAGCCCTCTATGGGCTTCCAAATATCCCTTTGCCAATTCCACAAGAACAGGCTTAGCGAAAGGCTTCTTGACGGGAAAGATGTAACTCTGTGAGATGAATTAACAGAACACAGAGCAGTTTCTCAGAAAGCTTCTTTCCAGTTTAACGGAAGATATTTCCTTTTTCACCATAGCGCTCTATGGGATTCCAAATATCCCTTTGCCAATTCCACAAGAACAGCCTTAGCGAAAGGCTTCTTGAAGGGAAAGATGTAACTCTGTGAGATGAATTAACAGAACACAGAGCAGTTTCTCTGAAAGCTTCTTTCCAGTTTTGAACGGAAGATATTTCCTGTTTCACCATAGCCCTCTATGGGCTTCCAAATATCCTTTTGCCAATTCAACAAGAACAGCCTTGGCGAAAGGCTTCTTGAAGGGAAAGATGTAACTTTGTGAGATGAATTAAGAGAACACAGATCAGTTTCTCAGAAAGCTTCTTTCCAGTTTTGTACGGAAGATATTTCCTGTTTCACCATAGCCCTCTATGGGCTTCCAAATATCCCTTTGCCAATTCCACTAGAACAGGCTTAGCGAAAGGCTTCCTTAAGGGAAAGATGTAACTCTGTGAGATGAATTAAGAGAATACAGAGCAGTTGCTCAGAAAGCTTCTTTCCCTTTTTGAACGGAAGATATTTCCTTTTTCACCATAGCCCACTATGGGCTTTCAAATATCCCTTTGCCAATTCCACAAGAACAGCCTTAGCGAAAGGCTTCCTGAAGGGAAAGATGTAACTCTGTGAGATGAATTAACAGAACACAGAGCAGTTCCTCAGAAAGCTTCTTTCCAGTTTTGAACGGAAGATATTTCCTTTTTCAACATAGCCTTCTAATGGCTTCCAAATATCCCTTTGCCAATTCCACAAGAACAGCCTTAGCGAAAGGCTTCCTGAAGGGAAAGATGTAACTCTGTGAGATGAATTAACAGAACACAGAGAAGTTTCTCAGAAAGCTTCTTTCCAGTTCTGAACGGAAGATATTTCCTTTTTCACCATAGCTCTCTGTGGCCTTCCCAATATCCCTTTGCCAATTCCACAAGAACAGCCTTAGCGAAAGGCTTCTTGAAGGTAAAGATGTAACTCTGTGAGATGAATTAACAGAACACAGAGCAGTTTCTCAGAAAGCTTCTTTCCAGTTTTGAACGGAAGATATTTCCTTTTTCACCATAGTCCACTATGGGCTTCCAAATATCCCTTTGCCAATTCCACAAGAACAGCCTTAGCGAAAGGATTCCTGAAGGGAAAGATGTAACTCTATGAGATGAATTAACAGAACACAGAGCAGTTTCTCACAAAGCTTCTTTCCAGTTTTGAACGGAAGATATTTCTTTTTCCACCATCGCCCTCTATGGGCTTCCAAATATCCCTTTGCCATTTCCACAAGAACAGTCTTAGCGAAAGGCTTCTTGAAGGGAAAGATGTAACTCTGTGAGATGAATTAACAGAACAGGGAGCAGCTTCTCAGAAAGCTTCTTTCCAGTTTTGAACGGAAGATATTTCCTGTTTCAACATAGCCTTCTATGGGCTTCCAAATATCCCTTTGCCAATTTCACAAGAACAGCCTTAGCGAAAGGCTTCCTGAAGGGAAATATGTAACTCTGTGAGATGAATTAACAGAACACAGAGAATTTTCTCAGAAAGCTTCTTTCCAGTTCTGAACTGAAGATATTTCCTTTTTCACCATAGCTCTCTGTGGCCTTCCAAATATCCCTTTGCCAATTCCACAAGAACACCCTTAGCGAAAAGCTTCTTGAAGGGAAAGATGTAACTCTGTGAGATGAATTAACAGAACACAGAGCAGTTTCTCAGAAAGCTTCTTTCCAGTTTTGAACGGAAGATATTTCCTTTTTCACCATAGCCCTCTATGGGCTTCCAAATATCCCTTTGCAAATTCCACAAGAACAGCCTTAGCGAAAGGCTTCTTGAAGGGAAAGATGTAACTCTGTGAGATGAATTAACAGAACACAGAGCAGTTTCTCTGAAAGCTTCTTTCCAGTTTTGAACGGAAGATATTTCCTGTTTCACCATAGCACTCTATGGGCTTCCAAATATCCCTTTGCCAAATCCACAAGAACAGCCTTAGCGAAAGGCTTCTTGAAGGGAAAGATGTAACTTTGTGTGATGAATTAAGAGAACACACAGTAGTTTCTCAGAAAGCTTCTTTCCAGTTTTGAACGGAAGATATTTCCTTTTTCACCATAGCCCTCTATGGGCTTCCAAATATCCCTTTGCCAATTCCACAACAACAGCCTTAGCGAAAGGCTTCCTGAAGGGAAAGATGTAACTCTGTGAGATGAATTAATAGAACACAGAGCAGTTTCTCAGAAAGCTTCTTTCCAGTTTTGAACGGAAGATATTTCCTTTATCACCATAGCCCTCTTTGGGCTTCCTAATATCCCTTTGCCAATTCCACAAGAACAGTCTTGGCGAAAGGCTTCTTGAAGGGAAAGATGTAACTCTGTGAGATGAATTAACAGAACACAGAGCAGTTTCTCAGAAAGCTTCTTTCCAGTTTAACGGAAGATATTTCCTTTTTCACCATAGCGCTCTATGGGATTCCAAATATCCCTTTGCCAATTCCACAAGAACAGCCTTAGCGAAAGGCTTCTTGAAGGGAAAGATGTAACTCTGTGAGATGAATTAACAGAACAAAGAACAGTTTCTCTGAAAGCTTCTTTCCAGTTTTGAACGGAAGATATTTCCTGTTTCACCATAGCCCCTATGGGCTTCCAAATATCCTTTTGCCAATTCAACAAGAACAGCCTTGGCGAAAGGCTTCTTGAAGGGAAAGATGTAACTTTGTGAGATGAATTAAGAGAACACAGATCAGTTTCTCAGAAAGCTTCTTTCCAGTTTTGAACGGAAGATATTTCCTGTTTCACCATAGCCCTCTATGGGCTTGCAAATATCCCTTTGCCAATTCCACAAGAACAGGCTTAGCGAAAGGCTTCCTGAAGGGAAAGATGTAACTCTGTGAGATGAATTAAGAGAATACAGAGCAGTTGCTCAGAAAACTTCTTTCCCTTTTTGAACGGAAGATATTTCCTTTTTCACCATAGCCCTCTATGGGCTTTCAAATATCCCTTTGCCAATTCCACAAGAACAGCCTTAGCGAAAGGCTTCCTGAATGGAAAGATGTAACTCTGTGAGATGAATTAACAGAACACAAAGAAGTTTCTCAGAAAGCTTCTTTCCAATTCTGAACGGAAGATATTTCATTTTTCACCATAGCTCTCTGTGGCCTTCCAAATATCCCTTTGCCAATTCCACAAGAACAAACTTAGCGAACGGATTCCTGAAGGGAAAGATGTAACTCTGTGAGACGAATTAACAGAACACAGAGCAGTTTCTCAGAAAGCTTCTTTCCAGTTTTGAACGGAAGATACTTCCTTTTTCACCATAGCCCTCTATGGGCTTCCAAATATACCTTTGCCAATTCCACAAGAACAGCCTTAGCGAAAGGCTTTTGAAGGGAAAGATGTAACTCTGTGAGATGAATTAACAGAACACAGAGCATTTTCTCAGAAATCTTCTTTCCAGTTTTGAACTTAAGATATTTCCTTTTTCACCATAGCCCTCTATGGGCTTCCAAATATCCCTTTGCCAATTCCACAAGAACAGCCTTAGCGAAAAGCTTCTTGAAGGGAAAGATATAACTCTGTGAGATGAATTAACAGAACACAGAGCAGTTTCTCAGAAAGCTTCTTTCCAGTTTTGAACGGAAGGTATTTCCTTTTTCACCACAGCCCTCTATGGGCTTCCAAATATCCCTTTGCCAATTCCACAAGAACAGCCTTAGCGAAAGGATTCCTGAAGGGAAAGATGTAACTCTGTGAGATGAATTAACAGAACACAGAGCAGTTTCTCAGAAAGCTTCTTTCCAGTTTTGAACGGAAGATATTTCCTGATTCACCATAGCCCTCTATGGGCTTCCAAATATCCCTTTGCCAATTCCACAAGAACAACCTTAGCGAAAGGCTTCTTGAAGGGAAAGATGTAACTTTTTGAGATGAATTAAGAGAACACACAGCAGTTTGTCAGAAAGCTTCTTTCCAGTTTTGAACGGAAGATATTTCCTTTTTCACCATAGCCCTCTATGGGCTTCCAAATATCCCTTTGCCAATTCCACAAGAACAGCCTTAGCGAAAGTCTTTTGAAGGGAAAGATGTAACTCTGTGAGATGAATTAACAGAACACTGAGCAGTTTCTCAGAAAGGTTCTTTCCAGTTTTGAGCGGAAGATATTTCCTTTTTCACCATAGCCCTCTATGGGCTTCCAAATATCCCTTTGCCAATTCCACAAGAACAGCCTTAGCGAAAGGCTTCTTGAAATGAAAGATGTAACTCTGTGAGATGAATTAACAGAACACAGAGCAGTTTCTCAGAAATCTTCTTTCCTGTTTTGAACGAAAGATATTTCCTTTTTTACCATAGCCCTCTATGGTCTTCCAAATATCCCTTTGCCAATTCCACAAGAACAGAATTAGCGAAAGGCTTCTTGAAGGGAATGATGTAACTCTGTGAGAAGAATTAAAAGAACACAGAGTAGTTTCTCAGAAAGCTTCTTTCCAGTTTTGAACGGAAGATACTTCCTTTTTCACCAAACCCTCTATGGGCTTCCAAATATCCCTTTGCCAATTCCACAAGAACAGCCTTAGCGAAAGGCTTCTTGAAGGGAAAGATGTAACTTTGTGAGATTAATTAACAGAACACACAGCAGTTTCTCAGAAAGCTTCTTTCCAGTTTTGAGCGGAAGATATTTCCTTTTTCACCATAGCCCTCTATGGGCTTCCAAATATCCCTTTGCCAATTCCACAAGAACAGCCTTAGCGAAAGGCTTCTTGAAAGGAAAGATGTAACTCTGTGAGATGAATTAACAGAACACAGAGCAGTTTCTCAGAAATCTTCTTTCCGGTTTTGAACGAAAGATATTTCCTTTTTTACCATAGCCCTCTATGGGCTTCCAAATATCCCTTTGCCGATTCCACAAGAACAGCCTTAGCGAAAGGCTTCTTGAAGGGAATGATGTAACTCTGTGAGAAGAATTAAAAGAACACAGAGCAGTTTCTCAGAAAGTTTCTTTCCAGTTTTGAACGGAAGATATTTCCTTTTTCACCAAACCCTCTATGGGCTTCCAAATATCCCTTTGCCAATTCTACAAGAACAGCCTTAGCGAAAGGCTTCTTGAAGGGAAAGATGTAACTTTGTGAGATGAATTAACAGAACACAGAGCAGTTTCTCAGAAAGCTTCTTTCCAGTTTCGAACGGAAGATATTTCCTTTTTCAACGTAGCCCTCTATGGGCTTCCCAATATCCCTTTGCCAATTCCACAAGAACAGCCTTAGAGAAAGGCTTCTCGAAGGGAAAGATGTAACTCTGTGAGATGAATTAACAGAACACAGAGCAGTTTCTCAGAAAGCTTCTTTCCAGTTTTGAACGGAAGATATTTCCTTTTTCACCATAGCCCTCTATGGGCTTCCAAATATTCCTTTGCCAATTCCACAAAAACAGCCTTAGCGAAAGGCTTCTTGAAGCGAAAGATGTAACTCTGTGAGATGAATTAACAGAACACAGAGCAGTTTCTCAGAAAGCTTCTTTCCAGTTTTGAACGGAAGATATTTCCTTTTTCACCATAGAACTCTATGGGCTTCCAAATACCCCTTGGCCAATTCCACAAGAACAGCCTTAGCGAAAGACTTCCTGAAGGGAAAGATGTAACTCTGTGAGATGAATTAACAGAACACAGAGCAGTTTCTCAGAAAGCTTCTTTCCAGTTTGGAATGGAAGGTATTTCCTTTTTTCCAATAGCCCTCTGTGGGCTTCCAAATATCCCTTTGCCAATTCCACAAGAACAGCCTTAGCGAAAGGCTTCTTGAAGGTAAAGATGTAACTCTGTGAGATGAATTAACAGAACACAGAGCAGTTTCTCAGAAAGCTTCTTTCCAGTTTTGAACGGAAGATATTTCCTTTTTCACCATAGCCCTCTATGGGCTTCCAAATATCCCTTTGCCAATTCCACAAGAACAGTCTTAGCGAAAGGCTTCTTGAAGGGAAAGATGTAACTCTGTGAGATGAATTAACAGAACACAGAGCAGTTTCTCAGAAAGCTTCTTTCCAGTTTTGAACGGAAGATATTTCCTTTTTCAACATAGCCTTCTATGGGCTTCCAAATATCCCTTTGCCAATTCCACAAGAACAGCCTTAGCGAAAGGATTCCTGAAGGGAAAGATGTAACTCTGTGAGATGAATTAACAGAACACGGAGCAGGTTCTCAGAAAGTTTCTTTCCAGTTTTGAACGGAAGATACTTCCTTTTTCACCATAGCCCTCTATGGGCTTCCAAATATACCTTTGCCAATTCCACAAGAACAGCGTTAGCGAAAGTCTTTTGAAGGGAAAGATGTAACTCTGTGAGATGAATTAACAGAACACAGAGCATTTTCTCAGAAATCTTCTTTCCAGTTTTGAACGGAAGATATTTCCTTTTTCACCATAGCCCTCTATGGGCTTCCAAATATCCCTTTGCCAATTCCACAAGAACAGCCTTAGCGAAAGGCTTCTTGAAGGGAAAGATGTAACTCTGTGAGATGAATTAACAGAACACAGAGCAGATCCTCAGAAAGCTTCTTTCCAGTTTTGAACGGAAGATATTTCCTTTTTCAACATAGACTTCTAAGGGCTTGCAAATATCCCTTTGCCCTTTCCACATGAACAGCCTTAGCGAAAGGCTTCCTGAAGGGAAAGATGTAACTCTGTGAGATGTATTAACAGAACACAGAGAAGTTTCTCAGAAGGCCTCTTTCCATTTCTGAACGGAAGATATTTCCTTTTTCACCATAGCTCTCTGTGGCCTTCCAAATATCCCTTTGCCAATTCCACAAGAACAGCCTTAGCGAAAAGCTTCTTGAAGGGAAAGATGTAACTCTGTGAGATGAATTAACAGAACACAGAGCAGTTTCTCAGAAGGCTTCTTTCCAGTTTTGAACGGAAGGTATTTCCTTTTTCACCATAGCCCTCTATGGGCTTCCAAATATCCCTTTGCCAATTCCACAAGAACAGCCTTAGCGAAAGGCTTCTTGAAGGGAAAGATGTAACTCTGTGAGATGAATTAACAGAACACAGAGCAGTTTCTCAGAAATCTTCTTTCCTGTTTTGAACGAAAGATATTTCCTTTTTTACCATAGCCCTCTATGGGCTCCCAAATATCCCTTTGCCAATTCCACAAGAACAGCCTTAGCGAAAGGCTTCTTGAAGGGAATGATGTAACTTCGTGAGAAGAATTAAAAGAACACAGAGCAGTTTCTCAGAAAGCTTCTTTCCAGTTTTGAACGGAAGATATTTCCTTTTTCACCAAACCCTCTATGGGCTTCCATATATCCCTTTGCCAATTCCACAAGAACAGCCTTAGCGAAAGGCTTCTTGAAGGGAAAGATGTAACTCTGTGAGATGAATTAACAGAACACAGAGCAGTTTCTCAGAAAGCTTCTATCCAGTTTCGAACGGAAGATATTTCCTTTTTCACCGTAGCCCTCTATGGGCTTCCAAATGTCCCTTTGCCAATTCCACAAGAACAGCCTTAGCGAAAGGCTTCTCGAAGGGAAAGATGTAACTCTGTGAGATGAATTAACAGAACACAGAGCAGTTTCTCAGAAAGCTTCTTTCCAGTTTTGAACGGAAGATATTTCCTTTTTCACCATAGCCCTCTATGGGCTTCCAAATATTCCTTTGCCAATTCCACAAGAACAGCCTTAGCGAAAGGCTTCTTGAAGCGAAAGATGTAACTCTGTGAGATGAATTAACAGAACACAGAGCAGTTTCTCAGAAAGCTTCTTTCCAGTTTTGAACGGAAGATATTTCCTTTTTCACCATAGCCCTCTATTGGCTTCCAAATATCCCTTTGCCAATTCCACAAGAACAGCCTTAGCGAAAGGCTTCTTGAAGGGAAAGATGTAACTCTGTGAGATGAATTAACAGAACACAGAGCAGTTTCTCAGAAAGCTTCTTTCCAGTTTTGAACGGAAGATATTTCCTTTTTCACCATAGCCCTCTATGGGCTTCCAAATATCCCTTTGACAATTCCACAAGAACAGCCTTAGCGAAAGGCCTCTTGAAGGGAAAGATGTAACTCTGTGAGATGAATTAACAGAACACAGAGCAGTTTCTCAGAAAGCTTCTTTCCAGTTTTGAACGGAAGATATTTCCTTTTTCACCATAGCCCTGTACGGACTTCCAAATATCCCTTTGCCAACTCCACAAGAACAGCCTTAGCGAAAGGCTTCTTGAAGGGAAAGATGTAACTCTGTGAGATGAATTAACAGAACACAGAGCAGTTTCTCAGATAGCTTCTTTCCAGTTTTGAACGGAAGATACTTCCTTTTTCACCATATCCCTCTATGGTCTTCCAAATACCCCTTCGCCAATTCCACAAGAACAGCCTTAGCGAAAGTCTTTTGAAGGGAAAGATGTAACTCTGTGAGATGAATTAACAGAACACAGAGCAGTTTCTCAGAAAGCTTCTTTCCAGTTTTGAACGGACGATATTTCCTTTATCACCATAGCCCTCTATGGGCTTCCAAATATCCCTTTGCCAATTCCACAGGAACAGCTTTAGCGAAAGATTTCTTGAAGGGAAAGATGTAACTCTGTGAGATGAATTAACAGAACACAGAGCAGTTTCTCAGAAAGCTTCTTTCCAGCTTTGAACGGAAGATATTTCCTTTTTCACCAAAGACCTCTACGGGCTTTCAAATATCCCTTTGCCAATTTCACAAGAACAGCCTTAGCGAAAGTCTTCTTGAAGGGAAAGATGTAACTCTGTGAGATGAATTAAAAGAACTCAGAGCAGTTTCTCAGAAAGTTTCTTTCCAGTTCTGAACGGAAGATATTTCCTTTTTCACCAAAGACCTCTACGGGCTTTCAAATATCCCTTTGCCAATTTCACAAGAACAGCCTTAGCGAAAGTCTTCTTGAAGGGAAAGATGTAACTCTGTGAGATGAATTAAAAGAACTCAGAGCAGTTTCTCAGAAAGCTTCTTTCCAGTTTCGAACGGAAGATATTTCCTTTTTCACCGTAGCCCTCTATGGGCTTCCCAATATCCCTTTGCCAATTCCACAAGAACAGCCTTAGCGAAAGGCTTCTCGAAGGGAAAGATGTAACTCTGTGAGATGAATTAACAGAACACAGAGCAGTTTCTCAGAAAGCTTCTTTCCAGTTTTGAACGGAAGATATTTCCTTTTTCACCATAGCCCTCTATGGGCTTCCAAATATTCCTTTGCCAATTCCACAAAAACAGCCTTAGCGAAAGGCTTCTTGAAGCGAAAGATGTAACTCTGTGAGATGAATTAACAGAACACAGAGCAGTTTCTCAGAAAGCTTCTTTCCAGTTTTGAACGGAAGATATTTCCTTTTTCACCATAGAACTCTATGGGCTTCCAAATATCCGTTTGCCAATTCCACAAGAACAGCCTTAGCGAAAGGCTTCCTGAAGGGAAAGATGTAACTCTGTGAGATGAATTAACAGAACACAGAGCAGTTTCTCAGAAAGCTTCTTTCCAGTTTTGAACGGAAGATATTTCTTTTTTCACCATAGCCCTCTATGGGCTTCCAAATATCCCTTTGCCAATTCCACAAGAACAGCCTTAGCGAAAGGCTTCTTGAAGGGAAAGATGTAACACTGTGAGATGAATTAACAGAACACAGAGCAGATTCTCAGAAAGCTTCTTTCCAGTTTTGAACGGAAGATATTTCCTTTTTCACCATAGCCCTCTATGGGCTTCCAAATATCCCTTTGCCAATTCCACAAGAACAGCCTTAGCGAAAGGCTTCTTGAAGGGAAAGATGTAACTTTGTGAGATTAATTAACAGAACACACAGCAGTTTCTCAGAAAGCTTCTTTCCAGTTTTGAGCGGAAGATATTTCCTTTTTCACCATAGCCCTCTATGGGCTTCCAAATATCCCTTTGCCAATTCCACAAGAACAACCTTAGCGAAAGGCTTCTTGAAAGGAAAGATGTAACTCTGTGAGATGAATTAACAGAACACAGAGCAGTTTCTCAGAAATCTTCTTTCCTGTTTTGAACGAAAGATATTTCCTTTTTTACCATAGCCCTCTATGGGCTTCCAAATATCCCTTTGCCGATTCCACAAGAACAGCCTTAGCGAAAGGCTTCTTGAAGGGAATGATGTAACTCTGTGAGAAGTATTAAAAGAACACAGAGCAGTTTCTCAGAAAGCTTCTTTCCAGTTTTGAACGGAAGATATTTCCTTTTTCACCAAACCCTCTATGGGCTTCCAAATATCCCTTTGCCAATTCTACAAGAACAGCCTTAGCGAAAGGCTTCTTGAAGGGAAAGATGTAACTTGGTGAGATGAATTAACAGAACACAGAGCAGTTTCTCAGAAAGCTTCTTTCCAGTTTCGAACGGAAGATATTTCCTTTTTCAACGTAGCCCTCTATGGGCTTCCCAATATCCCTTTGCCAATTCCACAAGAACAGCCTTAGCGAAAGGCTTCTCGAAGGGAAAGATGTAACTCT
Organism: Chlorocebus sabaeus; assembly: GCF_047675955.1. Classification (NCBI taxonomy): domain Eukaryota; kingdom Metazoa; phylum Chordata; class Mammalia; order Primates; family Cercopithecidae; genus Chlorocebus; species Chlorocebus sabaeus. Next base: position 210,584 of record NW_027327859.1, read on the forward strand.
GTGAGATGAATTAACAGAACACAGAGCAGTTTCTCAGAAAGCTTCTTTCCAGTTTTGAACGGAAGATATTTCCTTTTTCACCATAGCCCTCTATGGGCTTCCAAATATTCCTTTGCCAATTCCACAAAAACAGCCTTAGCGAAAGGCTTCTTGAAGCGAAAGATGTAACTCTGTGAGATGAATTAACAGAACACAGAGCAGTTTCTCAGAAAGCTTCTTTCCAGTTTTGAACGGAAGATATTTCCTTTTTCACCATAGAACTCTATGGGCTTCCAAATATCCCTTTGCCAATTCCACAAGAACAGCCTTAGCGAAAGGCTTCCTGAAGGGAAAGATGTAACTCTGTGAGATGAATTAACAGAACACAGAGCAGTTTCTCAGAAAGCTTCTTTCCAGTTTGGAATGGAAGGTATTTCCTTTTTTCCAATAGCCCTCTATGGGCTTCCAAATATCCCTTTGCCAATTCCACAAGAACAGCCTTAGCGAAAGGCTTCTTGAAGGTAAAGATGTAACTCTGTGAGATGAATTAACAGAACACAGAGCAGTTTCTCAGAAAGCTTCTTTCCAGTTTTGAACGGAAGATATTTCCTTTTTCACCATAGCCCTCTATGGGCTTCCAAATATCCCTTTGCCAATTCCACAAGAACAGTCTTAGCGAAAGGCTTCTTGAAGGGAAAGATGTAACTCTGTGAGATGAATTAACAGAACACAGAGCAGTTTCTCAGAAAGCTTCTTTCCAGTTTTGAACGGAAGATATTTCCTTTTTCAACATAGCCTTCTATGGGCTTCCAAATATCCCTTTGCCAATTCCACAAGAACAGCCTTAGCGAAAGGATTCCTGAAGGGAAAGATGTAACTCTGTGAGATGAATTAACAGAACACATAGCAGGTTCTCAGAAAGTTTCTTTCCAGTTTTGAACGGAAGATACTTCCTTTTTCACCATAGCCCTCTATGGGCTTCCAAATGTACCTTTGCCAATTCCACAAGAACAGCCTTAGCGAAAGTCTTTTGAAGGGAAAGATGTAACTCTGTGAGATGAATTAACAGAACACAGAGCATTTTCTCAGAAATCTTCTTTCCAGTTTTGAACGGAAGATATTTCCTTTTTCACCATAGCCCTCTATGGGCTTCCAAATATCCCTTTGCCAATTCCACAAGAACAGCCTTAGCGAAAGGCTTCTGGAAGGGAAAGATGTAACTCTGTGAGATGAATTAACAGAACACAGAGCAGATCCTCAGAAAGCTTCTTTCCAGTTTTGAACGGAAGATATTTCCTTTTTCAACATAGCCTTCTAAGGGCTTCCAAATATCCCTTTGCCAATTCCACATGAACAGCCTTAGCGAAAGGCTTCCTGAAGGGAAAGATGTAACTCTGTGAGATGTATTAACAGAACACAGAGAAGTTTCGCAGAAGGCCTCTTTCCAGTTCTGAACGGAAGATATTTCCTTTTTCACCATAGCTCTCTGTGGCCTTCCAAATATCCCTTTGCCAATTCCACAAGAACAGCCTTAGCGAAAAGCTTCTTGAAGGGAAAGATGTAACTCTGTGAGATGAATTAACAGAACACAGAGAAGTTTCTCAGAAAGCTTCTTTCCAGTTTTGAACGGAAGGTATTTCCTTTTTCACCATAGCCCTCTATGGGCTTCCAAATATCCCTTTGCCAATTCCACAAGAACAGCCTTAGCGAAAGGCTTCTTGAAGGGAAAGATGTAACTCTGTGAGATGAATTAACAGAACACAGAGCAGTTTCTCAGAAATCTTCTTTCCTGTTTTGAACGAAAGATATTTCCTTTTTTACCATAGCCCTCTATGGGCTCCCAAATATCCCTTTGCCAATTCCACAAGAACAGCCTTAGCGAAAGGCTTCTTGAAGGGAATGATGTAACTCTGTGAGAAGAATTAAAAGAACACAGAGCAGTTTCTCAGAAAGCTTCTTTCCAGTTTTGAACGGAAGATATTTCCTTTTTCACCAAACCCTCTATGGGCTTCCATATATCCCTTTGCAAATTCCACAAGAACAGCCTTAGCGAAAGGCTTCTTGAAGGGAAAGATGTAACTCTGTGAGATGAATTAACAGAACACAGAGCAGTTTCTCAGAAAGCTTCTATCCAGTTTCGAACGGAATATATTTCCTTTTTCACCGTAGCCCTCTATGGGCTTCCAAATGTCCCTTTGCCAATTCCACAAGAACAGCCTTAGCGAAAGGCTTCTCAAAGGGAAAGATGTAACTCTGTGAGATGAATTAACAGAACACAGAGCAGTTTCTCAGAAAGCTTCTTTCCAGTTTTGAACGGAAGATATTTCCTTTTTCACCATAGCCCTCTATGGGCTTCCAAATATTCCTTTGCCAATTCCACAAGAACAGCCTTAGCGAAAGGCTTCTTGAAGCGAAAGATGTAACTCTGTGAGATGAATTAACAGAACACAGAGCAGTTTCTCAGAAAGCTTCTTTCCAGTTTTCAACGGAAGATATTTCCTTTTTCACCATAGCCCTCTATGGGCTTCCAAATATCCCTTTGCCAATTCCACAAGAACAGCCTTAGCGAAAGGCTTCTTGAAGGGAAAGATGTAACTCTGTGAGATGAATTAACAGAACACAGAGCAGTTTCTCAGAAAGCTTCTTTCCAGTTTTGAACGGAAGATATTTCCTTTTTCACCATAGCCCTCTATGGGCTTCCAAATATCCCTTTGACAATTCCACAAGAACAGACTTAGCGAAAGGCCTCTTGAAGGGAAAGATGTAACTCTGTGAGATGAATTAACAGAACACAGAGCAGTTTCTCAGAAAGCTTCTTTCCAGTTTTGAACGGAAGATATTTCCTTTTTCACCATAGCCCTGTACGGACTTCCAAATATCCCTTTGCCAACTCCACAAGAACAGCCTTAGCGAAAGGCTTCTTGAAGGGAAAGATGTAACTCTGTGAGATGAATTAACAGAACACAGAGCAGTTTCTCAGATTGCTTCTTTCCAGTTTTGAACGGAAGATACTTCCTTTTTCACCATATCCCTCTATGGTCTTCCAAATACCCCTTCGCCAATTCCACAAGAACAGCCTTAGCGAAAGTCTTTTGAAGGGAAAGATGTAACTCTGTGAGATGAATTAACAGAACACAGAGCAGTTTCTCAGAAAGCTTCTTTCCAGTTTTGAACGGACGATATTTCCTTTATCACCATAGCCCTCTATGGGCTTCCAAATATCCCTTTGCCAATTCCACAAGAACAGCTTTAGCGAAAGATTTCTTGAAGCGAAAGATGTAACTCTGTGAGATGAATTAACAGAACACAGAGCAGTTTCTCAGAAAGCTTCTTTCCAGTTTTGAACGGAAGATATTTCCTTTTTCACCAAAGACCTCTACGGGCTTTCAAATATCCCTTTGCCAATTTCACAAGAACAGCCTTAGCGAAAGTCTTCTTGAAGGGAAAGATGTAACTCTGTGAGATGAATTAAAAGAACTCAGAGCAGTTTCTCAGAAAGTTTCTTTCCAGTTCTGAACGGAAGATATTTCCTTTTTCACCAAAGACATCTACGGGCTTTCAAATATCCCTTTGCCAATTTCACAAGAACAGCCTTAGCGAAAGTCTTCTTGAAGGGAAAGATGTAACTCTGTGAGATGAATTAAAAGAACTCAGAGCAGTTTCTCAGAAAGCTTCTTTCCAGTTTCGAACGGAAGATATTTCCTTTTTCACCGTAGCCCTCTATGGGCTTCCCAATATCCCTTTGCCAATTCCACAAGAACAGCCTTAGCGAAAGGCTTCTCGAAGGGAAAGATGTAACTCTGTGAGATGAATTAACAGAACACAGAGCAGTTTCTCAGAAAGCTTCTTTCCAGTTTTGAACGGAAGATATTTCCTTTTTCACCATAGCCCTCTATGGGCTTCCAAATATTCCTTTGCCAATTCCACAAAAACAACCTTAGCGAAAGGCTTCTTGAAGCGAAAGATGTAACTCTGTGAGATGAATTAACAGAACACAGAGCAGTTTCTCAGAAAGCTTCTTTCCAGTTTTGAACGGAAGATATTTCCTTTTTCACCATAGAACTCTATGGGCTTCCAAATATCCCTTTGCCAATTCCACAATAACAGCCTTAGCGAAAGGCTTCCTGAAGGGAAAGATGTAACTCTGTGAGATGAATTAAGAGAACACAGAGCAGATTCTCAGAAAGCTTCTTTCCAGTTTGGAATGGAAGGTATTTCCTTTTTTCCAATAGCCCTCTATGGGCTTCCAAATATCCCTTTGCCAATTCCACAAGAACAGCCTTAGCGAAAGGCTTCTTGAAGGTAAAGATGTAACTCTGTGAGATGAATTAACAGAACACAGAGCAGTTTCTCAGAAAGCTTCTTTCCAGTTTTGAACGGAAGATATTTCCTTTTTCACCATAGCCCTCTATGGGCTTCCAAATATCCCTTTGCCAATTCCACAAGAACAGTCTTAGCGAAAGGCTTCTTGAAGGGAAAGATGTAACTCTGTGAGATGAATTAACAGAACACAGAGCAGTTTCTCAGAAAGCTTCTTTCCAGTTTTGAACGGAAGATATTTCCTTTTTCAACATAGTCTTCTATGGGCTTCCAAATATCCCTTTGCCAATTCCACAAGAACAGCCTTAGCGAAAGGATTCCTGAAGGGAAAGATGTAACTCTGTGAGATGAATTAACAGAACACAGAGCAGGTTCTCAGAAAGTTTCTTTCCAGGTTTGAACGGAAGATACTTCCTTTCTCACCATAGCCCTCTATGGGCTTCCAAATACACCTTTGCCAAATACACCTTTCCAAATACACCTTTGCCAATTCCACAAGAACAGCCTTAGCGAAAGGCTTCTTGAAGGGAAAGATGTAACTCTGTGAGATGAATTAACAGAACACAGAGCAGTTTCTCAGAAATCTTCTTTCCTGTTTTGAACGAAAGATATTTCCTTTTTTACCATAGCCCTCTATGGGCTCCCAAATATCCCATTGCCAATTCCACAAGAACAGCCTTAGCGAAAGGCTTCTTGAAGGGAATGATGTAACTCTGTGAGAAGAATTAAAAGAACACAGAGCAGTTTCTCAGAAAGCTTCTTTCCAGTTTTGAACGGAAGATATTTCCTTTTTCACCAAACCCTCTATGGGCTTCCATATATCCCTTTGCCAATTCCACAAGAACAGCATTAGCGAAAGGCTTCTTGAAGGGAAAGATGTAACTCTGTGAGGTGAATTAACAGAACACAGAGCAGTTTCTCAGAAAGCTTCTATCCAGTTTCGAACGGAAGAAATTTCCTTTTTCACCGAAGCCCTCTATGGGCTTCCAAATGTCCCTTTGCCAATTCCACAAGAACAGCCTTAGCGAAAGGCTTCTCGAAGGGAAAGATGTAACTCTGTGAGATGAATTAACAGAACACAGAGCAGTTTCTCAGAAAGCTTCTTTCCAGTTTTGAACGGAAGATATTTCCTTTTTCACCATAGCCCTCTATGGGCTTCCAAATATTCCTTTGCCAATTCCACAAGAACAGCCTTAGCGAAAGGCTTCTTGAAGCGAAAGATGTAACTCTGTGAGATGAATTAACAGAACACAGAGCAGTTTCTCAGAAAACTTCTTTCCAGTTTTGAACGGAAGATATTTCCTTTTTCACCATAGCCCTCTATGGGCTTCCAAATATCCCTTTGCCAATTCCACAAGAACAGCCTTAGCGAAAGGCTTCTTGAAGGGAAAGATGTAACTCTGTGAGATGAATTAACAGAACACAGAGCAGTTTCTCAGAAAGCTTCTTTCCAGTTTTGAACGGAAGATATTTCCTTTTTCACCATAGCTCTCTGTGGCCTTCCAAATATCCCTTTGACAATTCCACAAGAACAGCCTTAGCGAAAGGCTTCTTGAAGGGAAAGATGTAACTCTGTGAGATGAATTAACAGAACACAGAGCAGTTTCTCAGATAGCTTCTTTCCAGTTTTGAACGGAAGATACTTCCTTTTTCACCATATCCCTCTATGGTCTTCCAAATACCCCTTCGCCAATTCCACAAGAGCAGCCTTAGCGAAAGTCTTTTGAAGGGAAAGATGTAACTCTGTGAGATGAATTAACAGAACACAGAGCAGTTTCTCAGAAAGCTTCTTTCCAGTTTTGAACGGACGATATTTCCTTTATCACCATAGCCCTCTATGGGCTTCCAAATATCCCTTTGCCAATTCCACAAGAACAGCTTTAGCGAAAGATTTCTTGAAGGGAAAGATGTAACACTGTGAGATGAATTAACAGAACACAGAGCAGTTTCTCAGAAAGCTTCTTTCCAGTTTTGAACGGAAGATATTTCCTTTTTCAGCAAAGACCTCTACGGGCTTTCAAATATCCCTTTTCCAATTTCACAAGAACAGCCTTAGCGAAAGTCTTCTTGAAGGGAAAAATGTAACTCTGTGAGATGAATTAAAAGAACTCAGAGCAGTTTCTCAGAAAGTTTCTTTCCAGTTCTGAACGGAAGATATTTCCTTTTTCACCAAAGACCTCTACGGGCTTTCAAATATCACTTTGCCAATTTCACAAGAACAGCCTTAGCGAAAGTCTTCTTGAAGGGAAAGATGTAACTCTGTGAGATGAATTAAAAGAACTCAGAGCAGTTTCTCAGAAAGCTTCTTTCCAGTTTCGAACGGAAGATATTTCCTTTTTCACCGTAGCCCTCTATGGGCTTCCCAATATCCCTTTGCCAATTCCACAAGAACAGCCCTAGCGAAAGGCTTCTCGAAGGGAAAGATGTAACTCTGTGAGATGAATTAACAGAACACAGAGCAGTTTCTCAGAAAGCTTCTTTCCAGTTTTGAACGGAAGATATTTCCTTTTTCACCATAGCCCTCTATGGGCTTCCAAATATTCCTTTGCCAATTCCACAAAAACAGCCTTAGCGAAAGGCTTCTTGAAGCGAAAGATGTAACTCTGTGAGATGAATTAACAGAACACAGAGCAGTTTCTCAGAAAGCTTCTTTCCAGTTTTGAACGGAAGATATTTCCTTTTTCACCATAGAACTCTATGGGCTTCCAAATATCCCTTTGCCAATTCCACAAGAACAGCCTTAGCGAAAGGCTTCCTGAAGGGAAAGATGTAACTCTGTGAGATGAATTAACAGAACACAGAGGAGTTTCTCAGAAAGCTTCTTTCCAGTTTGGAATGGAAGGTATTTCCTTTTTTCCAATAGCCCTCTATGGGCTTCCAAATATCCCTTTGCCAATTCCACAAGAACAGCCTTAGCGAAAGGCTTCTTGAAGGTAAAGATGTAACTCTGTGAGATGAATTAACAGAACACAGAGCAGTTTCTCAGAAAGCTTCTTTCCAGTTTTGAACGGAAGATATTTCCTTTTTCACCATAGCCCTCTATGGGCTTCCAAATATCCCTTTGCCAATTCCACAAGAACAGTCTTAGCGAAAGGCTTCTTGAAGGGAAAGATGTAACTCTGTGAGATGAATTAACAGAACACGGAGCAGTTTCTCAGAAAGCTTCTTTCCAGTTTTGAACGGAAGATATTTCCTTTTTCAACATAGTCTTCTATGGGCTTCCAAATATCCCTTTGCCATTTCCACAAGAACAGCCTTAGCGACAGGATTCCTGAAGGGAAAGATGTAACTCTGTGAGATGAATTAACAGAACACAGAGCAGGTTCTCAGAAAGTTTCTTTCCAGTTTTGAATGGAAGATACTTCCTTTTTCACCATAGCCCTCTATGGGCTTAAAAATATACCTTTGCCAATTCCACAAGAACAGCCTTAGCGAAAGTCTTTTGAAGGGAAAGATGTAACTCTGTGAGATGAATTAACAGAACACAGAGCAGATCCTCAGAAAGCTTCTTTCCAGTTTTGAACGGAAGATATTTCCTTTTTCACCATAGCCTTCTATGGGCTTCCAGATATCCCATTGCCAATTCCACAAGAACAGCCTTAGCGAAAGATTCCTGAAGGGAAAGATGTAACTCTGTGAGATGAATTAACAGAACACAGAGAAGTTTCTCAGAAAGCTTCTTTCCAGTTCTGAACGGAAGATATTTCCTTTTTCACCATAGCTCTCTGTGGCCTTCCAAATATCCCTTTGCCAATTCCACAAGAACAGCCTTATCGACAGGCTTCTTGAAGTTAAAGATGTAACACTGTGAGATGAATTAACAGAACACAGAGCAGTTTCTCAGAAAGCTTCTTTCCAGTTTTGAACGGAAGATATTTCCTGTTTCACCATAGCCCTCTATGGGCTTCCAAATATCCCTTTGCCAATTCCACAAGAACAGGCTTAGCGAAAGGCTTCCTTAAGGGAAAGATGTAACTCTGTGAGATGAATTAAGAGAACACAGAGCATTTTCTCAGAAAGCTTCTTTCCAGTTTTGAACGGAAGATATTTCCTTTTTCACCATAGCCCTCTATGGGCTTCCAAATATCCCTTTGCCAATTCCACAAGGTCAGGCTTAGCGAAAGGCTTCCTGAAGGGAAAGATGTAACTCTGTGAGATGAAATAACAGAACACAGAGCAGTTTCTCAGAAAGCTACTTTCCAGTTTGGAACGGAAGATATTTCCTTTTTCACCATAGCCCTCTAAGGGCTTCCAAATATCCCTTTGCCAATTCCACAAGAATAGCCTTAGCGAAACGCTTCATGAAGGGAAAGCTGTAACTCTGTGAGAAGAATTTACAGAACACAGAGCAGTTTCTCAGAAAGCTTCTTTCCAGTTTTGAACGGAAGATATTTCCTTTTTCACCATAGCCCTCTATGGGCTTCCAAATATCCCTTTGCCAATTCCACAAGAACAGCCTTAGCGAAAGGCTTCTTGAAGTGAAAGATGTAACTCTGTGAGATGAATTAACAGAACACAGAGCAGTTTCTCAGAAAGCTTCTTTCCAGTTTTGAACGGAAGATATTTCCTTTTTCACCATAGCCCTCTATAGGCTTCCAAATATCCCTTTGCCAATTCCACAAGAACAGCCTTAGCGAAAGGCTTCTTGAAGGAAAAGATGTAACTCTGTGAGATGAATTAACAGAACACAGAGCAGTTTCTCAGAAAGCTTCTTTCCAGTTTTGAACGGAAGGTATTTCCTTTTTCACCATAGCCCTCTTTGGGCTTCCAAATATCCCTTTGCCAATTCCACAAGAACAGTCTAAGCGAAAGGCTTCTTGAAGGGAAAGATGTAACTCTGTGAGATGAATTAACAGAACACAGAGCAGTTTCTTAGAAAGCTTCTTTCCAGTTTTGAACGGAAGATATTTCCTTTTTCACCGTAGCCCTCTATGGGCTTCCAAATGTCCCTTTGCCAATTCCACAAGAACAGCCTTAGCGAAAGTCTTCTCGAAGGGAAAGATGTAACTCTGTGAGATGAATTAACGGAACACAGAGCAGTTTCTCAGAAAGCTTCTTTCCAATTTTGAACGGAAGATAATTCCTTTTTCACCATAGCCCTCTATGTTCTTCCAAATATTCCTTTGCCAATTCCACAAGAACAGCCTTAGCGAAAGGCTTCTTGAAGCGAAAGATGTAACTCTGTGAGTTGAATTAACAGAACACAGAGCAGTTTCTCAGAAAGCTTCTTTCCAGTTTTGAACGGAAGATATTTCCTTTTTCACCATAGCCCTCTATGGGCTTCCAAATATCCCTTTGCCAATTCCACAAGAACAGCCTTAGCGAAAGGCTTCTTGAAGGGAAAGATGTAACTCAGTGAGATGAATTAACAGAACACAGAGCAGTTTCTCAGAAAGCTTCTTTCCAGTTTTGAACGGAAGATATTTCCTTTTTCAACATAGACCTCTATGGGCTTCCAAATATCCATTGCCAATTCCACAAGAACAGCCTTAGGGAAAGGCTTCTTGAAGGGAAAGATGTAACTCAGTGAGATGAATTAACAGAACACAGAGCAGTTTCTCAGAAAGCTTCTTTCCAGTTTTGAACGGAAGATATTTCCGTTTTCACCATAGCCCTCTATGGGCTTCCAAATATCCCTTTGCCAATTCCACAAGAACAGCCTTAGCGAAAGGCTTCTTGAAGGGAAAGATGTAACTCTGTGAGACGAATTAACAGAACACAGAGCAGTTTCTCAGAAAGCTTCTTCCCAGTTTTGAACGGAAGATATTTCCTTTATCACCATTGCCCTCTATGGGCTTCCAAATATCCCTTTGCCAATTCCACAAGAATAGCTTTAGCGAAAGATTTCTTGAAGGGAAAGATGTAACTCTGTGAGATGAATTAACAGAACACAGAGCAGTTTCTCAGAAAGCTTCTTTCCAGTTTTGAACGGAAGATATTTCCTTTTTCACCATAGACCTCTACGGGCTTCCAAATATCCCTTTGCCAATTTCACAAGAACAGCCTTAGCGAAAGGGTGCTTGAAGGGAAAGATGTAACTCTGTGAGATGAATTAACAGAACACAGAGCAGTTTCTCAGAAAGCTTCTTTCCAGTTTCGAACGGAAGATATTTCCTTTTTAATCGTAGGCCTCTATGGGCTTCCAAATGTCCCTTTGCCAATTCCACAAGAACAGCCTTAGCGAAAGGCTTCTCGAAGGGAAAGATGTAACTCTGTGAGATGAATTAACAGAACACAGAGCAGTTTCTCAGAACGCTTCTTTCCAGTTTTGAACGGAAGATATTTCCTTTTCCACCGTAGCCCTCTATGGGCTTCCAAATATCCCTTTTCCAATTCCACAAGAATAGCCTTAGCGAAAGGCTTCTTGAAGGGAAAGATGTAACTCTGTGAGATGAATTAACAGAACAGAGAGCAGTTTCTCAGAAAGCTTCTTTCCAGTTTTGAACGGAAGATATTTACTTTTTCACCATTGCCCTCTATGGGCTTCCAAATATCCCTTTGCCAATTCCACAAGAACAGCCTTAGCGAAAAGCTTCTTGAAGGGAAAGATGGAGCTCTGTGAGAAGAATGAAGAGAACACAGAGCAGTTTCTCAGAAAGCTTCTTTCCAGTTTTGAACGGAAGATATTTCCTTTTTCACCATAGCCCTCTATGGGCTTCCAAATATCCCTTTGCCAATTTCACAAGAACAGCTTTAGCGAAAGGCTTCTTGAATGGAAAGAGGTAACTCTTTGAGATGAATTAACAGAACACAGAGCAGTTTCTCAGAAAGCTTCTTTCCAGTTTTGAACGGAAGATATTTCCTTTTTCACCGTAGCCCTCTATGGGCTTCCAAATATCCCTTTTCCAATTCCACAAGAATAGCCTTAGCGAAAGGCTTCTTCAAGGGAAAGATGTAACTCTGTGAGATGAATTAACAGAACACAGAGCAGTTTCTCAGAAAGCTTCTTTCCAGGTTTGAACGGAAGATATTTCCTTTTTCACCATAGCCCTCTATGGGCTTCCAAATATCCCTTTGCCAATTCCACAAGAACAGCCTTAGCGAAAGGCTTCTTGAAGGGAAAGATGTAACTCTGTGAGAAGAATTACCAGAACACAGAGCAGTTTCTCTTAAAGCTTCTTTCCAGTTTTGAACGGAAGATATTTCCTTTTTCACCATAGCCCTCTATGGGCTTCCAAATATCCCTTTGCCAATTCCACAAGAACAGCCTTAGCGAGAGGCTTCTTGAAGGGAAAGATGTAACTATGCAGGATGAATTAACAGAACACAGAGCAGTTTCACAGAAAGCTTCTTTCCAGTTTGGAACGGAAGATATTTCCTTTTTCACCATAGCCTGTATGGGCTTCCAAATATCCCTTTGCCAATTCCACAAGAACAGCCTTAGCGAAAGGCTTCTTGAAGGGAAAGATGTAATTCTGTGAGATGAATTAACCGAACACAGAGCAGTTTCTCAGAAAGCTTCTTTCCAGTTTTGAACGGAAGATATTTCCTGTTTCACCATAGCCCTCTATGGGCTTCCAAATATCCCTTTGCCAATTCCACATGAACAGCCTTAGCGAAAGGCTTCTTGAAGGGAAAGATGTAACTCTGTGAGATGAATTAACAGAACAGAGAGCAGTTTCTCAGAAAGCTTCTTTCCAGTTTTGAACGGAAGATATTTCCTTTTTCACCATAGCCCTCTAGGGACCTCCAAATATCCCTTTGCGAATTCCACAAGAAGAGCCTCAGCGAAAGACTTCTTGAAGGGAAAGATGTAACTCTGTGAGATGAATTAACAGAACGCAGAGCAGTTTCTCAGAAAGCTTCTTTCCAGTTTTGAACGGAAGATATTTCCCGTTTCACCATAGCCCTCTATGGGCTTCCAAATATCCCTTTGCCAATTCCACAAGAACAGCCTTAGGGAAAGGCTTCTTGAAGGGAAAGATGTAACTCTGTGAGATGAATTAACAGAACACAGAGCAGCTTCTCAGAAAGCTTCTTTCCAGTTTTCAACGGAAGATATTTCCTTTTTCACCATAGCCCTCTGTGGGCTTCCAAATATCCCTTTGCCAATTCCACAAGAACAGCCTTCGCGAAAGGCTTATTGAAGGGAAAGATGTAAGTTTGTGAGATGAATTAACAGAACACAGAGCAGTTTCTCAGAAAGCTTCTTTCCAGTTTCGAACGGAAGATATTTCCATTTTCACCATAGCCCTCTATGGGCTTCCAAATATCCCTTTGCCAATTCCACAAGAACAGCCTTAGCGAAAGGCCTCTTGAAGGGAAAGATGTAACTCTGTGAGATGAATTAACAGAACACAGAGCAGATTCTCAGAAAGCTTCTTTCCAGTTTTGAACGGAAGATATTTCCTTTATCACCATTGCCCTCTATGGGCTTCCAAATATCCCTTTGCCAATTCCACAAGAATATCTTTAGCGATAGATTTCTTGAAGGGAAAGATGTAGCTCTGTGAGATGAATTAACAGAACACAGAGCAGTTTCTCAGAAAGCTTCTTTCCAGTTTCGAACGGAAGATATTTCCTTTTTCACCGTAGCCCTCTATGGGCTTCCAAATGTCCCTTTGCCAATTCCACAAGAACAGCCTTAGCGAACGGATTCTCGAAGGGAAAGATGTAACTCTGTGAGATGAATTAACAGAACACAGAGCAGTTTCTCAGAAAGCTTCTTTCCAGTTTTGAACGGAAGATATTTCCTTTTTCACCATAGCCCTCTATGTTCTTCCAAATATTCCTTTGCCAATTCCACAAGAACAGCCTTAGCGAAACTCTTCTTGAAGCGAAAGATGTAACTCTGTGAGATGAATTAACAGAACACAGAGCAATTTCTCAGAAAGCTTCTTTCCAGTTTTGAACGGAAGGTATTTCCTTTTTCACCATAGCCATCTATGGGCTTCCAAATATCCCTTTGCCAATTCTACAAGAACAGCCTTAGCGAGAGGCTTCTTGAAGGGAAAGATGTAACTCTGTGAGATGAGTTAACAGAACACAGAGCAGTTTCTCAGAAAGCTTCTTTCCAGTTTTGAACGGAAGATATTTCCTTTTTCACCATAGCCCTCTATGGGCTTCCAAATATCCCTTTTCCAATTCCACAAGAATAGCCTTAGCGAATGGCTTCTTGAAGGGAAAGATGTAACTATGCGGGATGAATTAACAGAACACAGAGCAGTTTCAAAGAAAGCTTCTTTCCAGTTTTGAACGGAAGATATTTCCTTTTTCACCATAGCCCTCTATGGGTTTCCAAATATCCCTTTGCCAATTCCACAAGAACAGTCTTAGCGAAAGATTTCTTGAAGGGAAAGATGTAACTCTGTGAGATGAATTAACAGAACACAGAGCAGTTTCTCAGAAAGCTTCTTTCCAGTTTTGAAGGGAACATATTTCCTTTTTCAACATAGCCCGCTAGGGGCTTCCAAATATCCTTTTGCCAATTCCACAAGAACAGCCTTAGCGAAAGGCTTCTTGTTGGGAAAGATGTAACTCTGTGAGATGAATTAACAGAACACAGAGCAGTTTATCAGAAAGCTTCCTTCCAGTTTTGAATGGAAGTTATTTCCTTTTTCACCGTAGCCCTCTATGGGCTTCCAAATATCCCTCTGCCGATTCCACAAGAACAGCCTTAGCGAAAGGCTTCTTGAAGGGAAAGATGTAACTCTGTGAGATGAATTAACAGAACACAGAGCCATTTCTCAGAAAGCTTCTTTCCAGTTTGGAACGGAAGATATTTCCTTTTTCAACATAGCCTGTATGGGCTTCCAAATATCCCTTTGCCAATTCCACAATAACAGCCTTAGCGAAAGGCTTCTTGAAGGGAGAGATGTAACTCTGTGAGATGAATTAACAGAACACAGAGCAGTTTCTCAGAAAGCTTCTTTCCAGTTTTGAACGGAAGATATTTCCTTTTTCACCATAGCCCTCTATGGGCTTCCGAATATCCCTTTGCCAATTCCACAAGAACAGCCTTAGCGAAAGGCTTCTTGAAGGGAAAGATGTAATTCTGTGAGATGAATTAACCGAACACAGAGCAGTTTCTCAGAAAGCTTCTTTCCAGTATTGAACGGAAGTTATTTCCTGTTTCACCATAGCCCTCTATGGGCTTCCAAATATCCCTTTGCCAATTCCACAAGAACAGCCTTAGCGAAAGGCTTCTTGAAGGGAAAGATGTAACTCTGTGAGATGAATTAAGAGAACACAGAGCAGTTTCTCAGAAAGCTTCTTTCCAGTTTTGAACGGAAGATATTTCCTTTTTCACCATAGCCCTCTATGGGCTTCCAAATATCCCTTTGCCAATTCCACAAGAACAGGCTTAGCGAAAGGTTTCCTGAAGGGAAAGATGTAACTCTGTTAGATGAAATAACAGAACACAGAGCAGTTTCTCAGAAAGATTCTTTCCAGTTTGGAACGGAAGGTATTTCCTTTTTCCCCATAGCCCTCTATGGGCTTTCAAATATCCCTATGCCAATTCCACAAGAACAGGCTTAGCGAAAAGCTTCTTGAAGGGAAAGATGTAACTCTGTGAGATGAATTAACAGAACACAGAGCTGTTTCTCAGAAAGCTTCTTTCCAGTTTTGAACGGAAGATATTTCCTTTTTCACCATAGCCGTCTATGGGCTTCCAAATATCCCTTTGCCAATTCCACAAGAACAGCCTTAGCGAAAGGCTGCTTGAAGGGAAAGATGTAACTCTGTGAGATGAATTAACAGAACACAGAGCACATTCTCAGAAAGCTTCTTTCCAGTTTTGAACGGAAGATATTTCCTTTTTCACCAAAGCCCTCTATGGGCTTCCACATATCCCTTTGCCAATTCCACAAGAAGAGCCTGAGCGAAAGGCTTCTTGAAGGGAAAGATGTAACTCTGTGAGAAGAATTAACAGAACACAGAGCAGTTTCTCAGAAAGCTTCTTTCCAGTTTGGAACGGAAGATATTTCCTTTTTCACCATAGCCCTCAATGGGCTTCCAAATATCCCTTTGCCAATTCCACAAGAACAGCCTTAGCGAAAGGCTTCTTGAAGTGAAAGATGGAATTATGTGAGATGAATTAACAGAACACAGAGCAGTTTCTCAGAAAGCTTCTTTCCAGTTTTGAACGGAAGATATTTCCTTTTTCACCATAGCCCTCTATAGGTTTCCAAATATCCCTTCGCCAATTCCACAAGAACAGCCTTAGCGAAAGGCTTCTTGAAGGGAAAGATGTAACTCAGTGAGATGAATTAACAGAACACAGAGCAGTTTCTCAGAAAGCTTCTTTCCAGTTATGAACGGAAGATATTTCCTTTTTCACCATAGCCCTCTATGGGCTTCCAAATATCCCTTTTCCAATCCCACAAGAATAGCCTTAGCGAAAGGCTTCTTGAAGGGAAAGATGTAACTATGTGAGATGAATTGACAGAACACAGAGCAGTAACTCAGAAAGCTTCTTTCCAGTTTTGAACAGAAGATATTTCCTTTTTCACCGTATCCCTCTATGGGTTTCCAAATATCCCTTTGCCAATTCCACAAGAACAGACTTAGCGAAAGGCTTCCTGAAGGGAAAGATGTAACACTGTGAGATGAATTAACAGAACACAGAGAAGTTTCTCAGAAAGCTTCTTTCCAGTTCTGAACGGAAGATATTTCCTTTTTCACCATAGCTCTCTGTGGCCTTCCAAATATCCCTTTGCCAATTCCACAAGAACAGCCTTAGCGACAGGCTTCTTGAAGGGAAAGATGTAACTCTGTGAGATGAATTAACAGAACACAGAGCAGTTTCTCAGAAAGCTTCTTTCCAGTTTTGAACGGAAGATATTTCCTTTTTCACCATAGCCCTCTATGGGCTTCCAAATATCCCTTTGCCAATTCCACAAGAACAGGCTTAGCGAAAGGCTTCCTGAAGGGAAAGATGTAACTCTGTGAGATGAAATAACAGAACACAGAGCAGTTTCTCAGAAAGATTCTTTCCAGTTTTGAACGGAAGATATTTCCTTTTTCACCATAGCATTCTATGGGCTTCCAGATATCCCTTGGCCAATTCCACAAGAAGAGCCTTAGCGAAAGGCTTCTTGAAGGGAAAGATGTAACTCTGTGAGAAGAATTAACAGAACACAGAGCAGTTTCTCAGAAAGTTTCTTTCCAGTATGGAACGGAAGATATTTACTTTTTCACCATAGCCCTCTAAGGGCTTCCAAATATCCCTTTGCCAATTCCACAAGAACAGGCTTAGCGAAAGGCTTCCTGAAGGGAAAGCTGTAACTCTGTGAGAAGAATTTACAGAACACAGAGCAGTTTCTCAGAAAGCTTCTTTCCAGTTTTGAACGGAAGATATTTCCTTTTTCACCATAGCCCTCTATGGGCTTCCAAATATCCCTTTGCCAATTCCACAAGAACAGCCTTAGCGAAAGGCTTCTTGAAGGGAAAGAGTTAACTCTGTGAGATGAATTAAGAGAACACAGAGCAGTTTCTCAGAAAGCTTCTTTCCAGTTTTGAACGGAAGATATTTCCTTTTTCACCATAGCCCTCTATGGGCTTCCAAATATCCCTTTGCCAATTCCACAAGAACAGCCTTAGCGAAAGGCTTCTTGAAGGAAATGATGTAACTCTGTGAGATGAAATAACAGAACACAGAGCTGTTTCTCAGAAAGTTTCTTTCCAGTTTTGAACGGAAGATATTTCCTTTTTCACCAAAGCCTTTTATGGGCTTCCAAATATCCCTTTGCCAATTCCACAAGTACAGCCTTAGCGAAAGGCTTCTTGAAGGGAAAGATGTAACTCTGTGAGGTGAATTAACAGAACACAGAGCAGTTTCTCAGAAAGCTTCTTTCCAGTTTTGAACGGAAGATATTTCCTTTTTCACCATAGCCCTCTATGGGCTTCCTAATATCCCTTTGCCAATTCCACAAGAACAGCCTTAGCGAAAGGCTTCTTGAAGGGAAAGATGTAACTCTGTGAGATGAATTAACAGAACACAGAGCAGTTTCTCAGAAACCTCTTTCCTGTTTTAACGGAAGATATTTCCTGTTTCACCATAGCCCTCTATGGGCTTCCAAATATCCCTTTGCCAATTCCACAAGAACAGCCTTAGCGAAAGGCTTCTTGAAGGGAAAGATGTAACTCTGTGAGATGAATTAACAGAACGCAGAGCAGTTTCTCAGAAAGCTTCTTTCCAGTTTTGAACGGAAGATATTTCCTGTTTCACCATAGCCCTCTATGGAAATATCCCATTGCCAATTCCACAAGAACAGCCTTAGCGAAAGGCTTCTTGAAGGGAAAGATGTAACTCTGTGAGATGAATTAACAGAACACAGAGCAGATTCTCACAAAGCTTCTTTCCAGTTTTGAACGGAAGATATTTCCTTTTTCACCATAGCCCTCTTTGGGCTTCCAAATATCCCTTTGCCAATTACACAAGAACAGCCTTAGCGAAAGGCTTCTTGAAGGGAAAGATGTAAGTCTGTGAGATGAATTAAAAGAACACAGAGCAGTTTCTCAGAAAGCTTCTTTCCAGTTTTGAACGGAAGATATTTCATTTATCACCATTGCCCTCTATGGGCTTCCAAATATCCCTTTGCCAATTCCACAAGAATAGCTTTAGCGAAAGATTTCTTGAAGGGAATGATGTAACTCTGTGAGATGAATTAACAGAACACAGAGCAGTTTCTCAGAAAGATTCTTTCCAGTTTTGAACGGAAGATATTTCCTTTTTCACCATAGACCTCTACGGGCTTCCAAATATCCCTTTGCCAATTTCACAAGAACAGCCTTAGAGAAAGGCTTCTTGAACGGAAAGATGTAACTCTGTGAGAAGAATTAACAGAGCACAGAGCAGTTTCTCAGAAAGCTTCTTTCCAGTTTCGAACGGAAGATATTTCCTTTTTCACCGTAGCCCTCTATGGGCTTCCAAATGTCCCTTTGCCAATTCCACAAGAACAGCCTTAACGAAAGGCTTCTCGAAGGGAAAGATGTAACTCTGTGAGATGAATTAACAGAACACAGAGCAGTTTCTCAGAAAGCTTCTTTCCAGTTTTGAACGGAAGATATTTCCTTTTTCACCATAGCCCTCTATGTTCTTCCAAATATTAATTTGCCAATTCCACAAGAACAGCCTTAGCGAAAGGCTTCTTGAAGCGAAAGATGTAACTCTGTGAGATGAATTAACAGAAAACAGAGCAGTTTCTCAGAAAGCTTCTTTCCAGTTTTGAACGGAAGATATTTCCTTTTTCACCATAGCCCTCTATGGACTTCCAAATATCCCTTTGCCAATTCCACAAGAACAGCCTTAGCGAAAGGCTTCTTGAAGGGAAAGATGTAACTCTGTGAGATGAATTAACAGAGCGCAGAGCAGTTTCTCAGAAAGCTTCTTTCCAGTTTTGAACGGAAGATATTTCCTGTTTCACCATAGCCCTCTATGGGCTTCCAAATATCCCTTTGCCAATTCCACAAGAACAGCCTTAGCGAAAGGCTTCTTGAAAGGAAAGATGTAACTCTGTGAGATGGATTAACAGAATACAGAGCAGCTTCTCAGAAAGCTTCTTTCCAGTTTTGAACGGAAGATATTTCCTTTTTCACCATAGCCCTCTATGGGCTTCCAAATATCCCTTTGCCAATTCCACAAGAACAGGCTTAGCGAAAGGCTTCCTGAAGGGAAAGATGTAACTCTCTGAGATGAAATAACAGAACACAGAGCATTTTCTCAGAAAGATTCTTTCCAGTTTGGAACGGAAGGTATTTCCTTTTTCCCCATAGCCCTCTATGGGCTTTCAAATATCCCTTTGCCAATTCCACAAGAACAGCCTTAGCGAAAGGCTTCTTGAAGGGAAAGATGTAACTCTGTGAGATGAATTAACAGAACACAGAGCTGTTTCTCAGAATGCTTCTTTCCAGTATTGAACGGAAGATATTTCCTTTTTCACCATAGCCCTCTATCGGCTTCCAAATATCCCTTTGCCAATTCCACAAGAACAGCCTTAGCGAAAGGCTTCTTGAAGGGAAAGATGTAACTCTGTGAGATGAATTAACAGAACACAGAGCACATTCTCAGAAGGCTTCTTTCCAGTTTTGAACGGAAGATATTTCCTTTTTCACCATAGCATTCTAGGGGCTTCCAGATATCCCTTTGCCAATTCCACAAGAAGAGCCTTAGCGAAAGGCTTCTTGAAGGGAAAGATGTAACTCTGTGAGAAGAATTAACAGAACACAGAGCAGTTTCTCAGAAAGCTTCTTTCCAGTTTGGAACGGAAGATATTTCCTTTCTCACCAGAGCCCTCTAAGGGCTTCCAAATATCCCTTTGCCAATTCCACAAGAACAGCCTTAGCGAAAGGCTTCCTGAAGGGAAAGATGTAACTCTGTGAGAAGAATTAAAAGAACACAGAGCAGTTTCTCAGAAAGCTTCTTTCCAGTTTTGAACGGAAGATACTTCCTTTTTCACCATAGCCCTCTATGGGCTTCCATATCCCTTTGCCAATTCCACAAGAACAGCCTTAGCGAAAGGCTTCTTGAAGGGAAAGATGTAACTCTGTGAGATGATTTAACAGAACACAGAACAGTTTCTCAGAAAGCTTCTTTCCAGTTTTGAACGGAAGATATTTCCTTTTTCAAAATAGCCCTCTATGGGCTTCCAAATATCCCTTTGACAATTCCACAAGAATAGCCTTAGCGAAAGGCTTCTTGAAGGGAAAGATGTAACTCTGTGAGATGAATTAACAGAACACAGAGCAGTTTCTCAGAAAGCTTCTTTCCAGTTTGGAACGGAAGATATTTCCTTTTTCACCATAGCCCTCTATGTTCTTCCAAATATTAATTTGCCAATTCCACAAGAACAGCCTTAGCGAAAGGCTTCTTGAAGCGAAAGATGTAACTCTGTGAGATGAATTAACAGAAAACAGAGCAGTTTCTCAGAAAGCTTCTTTCCAGTTTTGAACGGAAGATATTTCCTTTTTCACCATAGCCCTCTATGGACTTCCAAATATCCCTTTGCCAATTCCACAAGTACAACCTTAGCGAAAGGGTTCTTGAAGAGAAAGATGTAACTCTGTGAGACGAATTAACAGAACACAGAGCAGTTTCTCAGAAAGCTTCTTTCCAGTTTTGAACGGAAGATATTTCCTTTTTCACCCTAGCCCTCTATGGGCTTCCAAATATCCCTTTGCCAATTCCACAAGAACAGCCTTAGCGAAAGGCTTCTTGAAGGGAAAGATGCAACTTCTTGAAGGGAAAGATGCAACTCTGTGAGATGAATTAACAGAACACAGAGCAGTTTCTCAGAAACCTCTTTCCAGTTTTTAACGGAAGATATTTCCTGCTTCACCAATGCCCTCTATGGGCTTCCAAATATCCCTTTGCCAATTCCACAAGAACAGCCTTAGCGAAAGGCTTCTTGAAGGGAAAGATGTAACTCTGTGAGATGAATTAACAGAGCGCAGAGCAGTTTCTCAGAAAGCTTCTTTCCAGTTTTCAACGGAAGATATTTCCTGTTTCACCATAGCCCTCTATGGGCTTCCAAATATCCCTTTGCCAATTCCACAAGAACAGCCTTAGCGAAAGGCTTCTTGAAGGGAAAGATGTAACTCTGTGAGATGGATTAACAGAACACAGAGCAGCTTCTCAGAAAGCTTCTTTCCAGTTTTGAACGGAAGATATTTCCTTTTTCACCATAGCCCTCTATGGGCTTCCAAATATCCCTTTGCCAATTCCACAAGAACAGGCTTAGCGAAAGGCTTCCTGAAGGGAAAGATGTAACTCTCTGAGATGAAATAACAGAACACAGAGCATTTTCTCAGAAAGATTCTTTCCAGTTTGGAACGGAAGGTATTTCCTTTTTCCCCATAGCCCTCTATGGGCTTTCAAATATCCCTTTGCCAATTCCACAAGAACAGCCTTAGCGAAAGGCTTCTTGAAGGGAAAGATGTAACTCTGTGAGATGAATTAACAGAACACAGAGCTGTTTCTCAGAATGCTTCTTTCCAGTTTTGAACTGAAGATATTTCCTTTTTCACCATACCCCTGTATGAGCTTCCAAATATCCCTTTGCCAATTCCACAAGAACAGCCTTAGCGAAAGGCTTCTTGAAGGGAAAGATGTAACTCTGTGAGATGAATTAACAGAACACAGAGCACATTCTCAGAAGGCTTCTTTCCAGTTTTGAACGGAAGATATTTCCTTTTTCACCATAGCATTCTAGGGGCTTCCAGATATCCCTTTGCCAATTCCACAAGAAGAGCCTTAGCGAAAGGCTTCTTGAAGGGAAAGATGTAACTCTGTGAGAAGAATTAACAGAACACCGAGCAGTTTCTCAGAAAGCTTCTTTCCAGTTTGGAACGGAAGATATTTCCTTTCTCACCAGAGCCCTCTAAGGGCTTCCAAATATCCCTTTGCCAATTCCACAAGAACAGCCTTAGCGAAAGGCTTCCTGAAGGGAAAGATGTAATTCTGTGAGAAGAATTAAAAGAACACAGAGCAGTTTCTCAGAAAGCTTCTTTCCAGTTTTGAACGGAAGATATTTCCTTTTTCACCATAGCCCTCTATGGGCTTCCAAATATCCCTTTGCCAATTCCACAAGAACAGCCTTAGCGAAAGGCTTCTTGAAGGGAAAGATGTAACTCTGTGAGATGATTTAACAGAACACAGAACAGTTTCTCAGAAAGCTTCTTTCCAGTTTTGAACGGAAGATATTTCCTTTTTCACCATGGCCCTCTATGGGCTTCCAAATATCCCTTTGACAATTCCACAAGAATAGCCTTAGCGAAAGGCTTCTTGAAGGGAAAGATGTAACTCTGTGAGATGAATTAACAGAACACAGAGCAGTTTCTCAGAAAGCTTCTTTCCAGTTTTGAACGGAAGATATTTCCTTTTTCACCATAGCCCTCTATGGCCTTCCAAATATCCCTTTGCCAATTCCACAAGAACAGCCTTAGCGAAAGGCTTCTTGAAGGGAAAGATGTAACTCTGTGAGATGAATTAACAGAACACAGAGCAGTTTCTCAAAAAGATTCTTTCCAGTTTTGAACGGAAGATATTTCCTTTATCACCATTGCCTTCTATGGGCTTCCAAATATCCCTCTGCCAATTCCACAAGAATAGCTTTAGCGAAAGATTTCTTGAAGGGAAAGATGGAACTCTGTGAGATGAATTAACAGAACACAGAGCAGTTTCTCAGAAAGCTTCTTTCCAGTTTTGAACGGAAGATATTTCCTTTTTCACCATAGACCTCTACGGGCTTCCAAATATCCCTTTGCCAATTTCACAAGAATAGCCTTAGCGAAAGGCTTCTTGAAGGGAAAGATGTAGCTCTGTGAGATGAATTAACAGAACACAGAGCAGTTTCTCAGAAAGCTTCTTTCCAGTTTCGAACGGAAGAAAATTCCTTTTTCACCGTAGCCCTCTATGGGCTTCCAAATGTCCCTTTGCCAATTCCACAAGAACAGCCTTAGCGAAAGGCTTCTTGAAGCGAAAGATGTAACTCTGTGAGATGAATTAACAGAACACAGAGCAGTTTCTCAGAAAGCTTCTTTCCAGTTTCGAACGGAAGAAAATTCCTTTTTCACCGTAGCCCTCTATGGGCTTCCAAATGTCCCTTTGCCAATTCCACAAGAACAGCCTTAGCGAAAGGCTTCTTGAAGCGAAAGATGTAACTCTGTGAGATGAATTAACAGAACACAGAGCAGTTTCTCAGAAAGCTTCTTTCCAGTATTGAATGGAAGATATTTCCTGTTTCACCATAGCCCTCTATGGACCTCCAAATATCCCTTTGCCAACTCCACAAGAACAGCCTTAGCGAAAGGCTTATTGAAGGGAAAGATGTAACTCTGTGAGATGAATTAACAGAACACAGAGCAGTTTCTCAGATAGCTTCTTTCCAGTTTTGAACGGAAGATACTTCCTTTTTCACCATATCCCTCTATGGTCTTCCAAATATCCCTTCGCCAATTCCACAAGAACAGCCTTAGCGAAAGTCTTTTGAAGGGAAAGATTTAACTCTGTGAGATGAATTAACAGAACAGGGAGCAGTTTCTCAGAAAGCTTCTTTCCAGTTTTGAACGGACGATATTTCCTTTATCACCATAGCCCTCTATGGGCGTCCAAATATCCCTTTGCCAATTCCACAAGAACAGCTTTAGCGAAAGATTTCTTGAAGGGAAAGATGTAACTCTGTGAGATGAATTAACAGAACACAGAGCAGTTTCTCAGAAAGCTTCTTTCCAGTTTTGAACGGAAGATATTTCCTTTTTCACCATAGCCCTCTATGGGCTTCCAAATATCCCTTTGCCAATTCCACAAGAACAGCCTTAGCGAAAGGCTTCCTGAAGGGAAAGATGTATCTCTGTGAGATGAATTAACAGAACACAGAGCAGTTTCTCAGAAAGCTTCTTTCCAGTTTTGAACGGAAGGTATTTCCTTTTTCACCATAGCCCTCTTTGGGCTTCCAAATATCCCTTTGCCAATTCCACAAGAACAGTCTAAGCGAAAGGCTTCTTGAAGGGAAAGATGTAACTCTGTGAGATGAATTAACAGAACACAGAGCAGTTTCTTAGAAAGCTTCTTTCCAGTTTTGAAGGGAAGATATTTCCTTTTTCACCGTAGCCCTCTATGGGCTTCCAAATGTCCCGTTGCCAATTCCACAAGAAGAGCCTTAGCGAAAGTCTTCTCGAAGGGAAAGATGTAACTCTGTGAGATGAATTAACGGAACACAGAGCAGTTTCTCAGAAAGCTTCTTTCCAATTTTGAACGGAAGATAATTCCTTTTTCACCATAGCCCTCTATGTTCTTCCAAATATTCCTTTGCCAATTCCACAAGAACAGCCTTAGCGAAAGGCTTCTTGAAGCGAAAGATGTAACTCTGTGAGTTGAATTAACAGAACACAGAGCAGTTTCTCAGAAAGCTTCTTTCCAGTTTTGAACGGAAGATATTTCCTTTTTCACCATAGCCCTCTATGGGCTTCCAAATATCCCTTTGCCAATTCCACAAGAACAGCCTTAGCGAAAGGCTTCTTGAAGGGAAAGATGTAACTCAGTGAGATGAATTAACAGAACACAGAGCAGTTTCTCAGAAAGCTTCTTTCCAGTTTTGAACGGAAGATATTTCCTTTTTCAACATAGACCTCTATGGGCTTCCAAATATCCTTTTGCCAATTCCACAAGAACAGCCTTAGGGAAAGGCTTCTTGAAGGGAAAGATGTAACTCAGTGAGATGAATTAACAGAACACAGAGCAGTTTCTCAGAAAGCTTCTTTCCAGTTTTGAACGGAAGATATTTCCGTTTTCACCATAGCCCTCTATGGGCTTCCAAATATCCCTTTGCCAATTCCACAAGAACAGCCTTAGCGAAAGGCTTCTTGAAGGGAAAGATGTAACTCTGTGAGACGAATTAACAGAACACAGAGCAGTTTCTCAGAAAGCTTCTTCCCAGTTTTGAACGGAAGATATTTCCTTTATCACCATTGCCCTCTATGGGCTTCCAAATATCCCTTTGCCAATTCCACAAGAATAGCTTTAGCGAAAGATTTCTTGAAGGGAAAGATGTAACTCTGTGAGATGAATTAACAGAACACAGAGCAGTTTCTCAGAAAGCTTCTTTCCAGTTTTGAACGGAAGATATTTCCTTTTTCACCATAGACCTCTACGGGCTTCCAAATATCCCTTTGCCAATTTCACAAGAACAGCCTTAGCGAAAGGGTGCTTGAAGGGAAAGATGTAACTCTGTGAGATGAATTAACAGAACACAGAGCAGTTTCTCAGAAAGCTTCTTTCCAGTTTCGAACGGAAGATATTTCCTTTTTAATCGTAGGCCTCTATGGGCTTCCAAATGTCCCTTTGCCAATTCCACAAGAACAGCCTTAGCGAAAGGCTTCTCGAAGGGAAAGATGTAACTCTGTGAGATGAATTAACAGAACACAGAGCAGTTTCTCAGAACGCTTCTTTCCAGTTTTGAACGGAAGATATTTCCTTTTCCACCGTAGCCCTCTATGGGCTTCCAAATATCCCTTTTCCAATTCCACAAGAATAGCCTTAGCGAAAGGCTTCTTGAAGGGAAAGATGTAACTCTGTGAGATGAATTAACAGAACAGAGAGCAGTTTCTCAGAAAGCTTCTTTCCAGTTTTGAACGGAAGATATTTACTTTTTCACCATTGCCCTCTAAGGGCTTCCAAATATCCCTTTGCCAATTCCACAAGAACAGCCTTAGCGAAAGGCTTCTTGAAGGGAAAGATGTAACTCGGTGAGATGAATTAACAGAACACAGAGCAGTTTCTTAGAAAGCTTCTTTCCAGTTTTCAACGGAAGATATTTCCTTTTTCACCATAGCCCTCTATGGGCT
Organism: Chlorocebus sabaeus; assembly: GCF_047675955.1. Lineage (NCBI taxonomy): Eukaryota > Metazoa > Chordata > Mammalia > Primates > Cercopithecidae > Chlorocebus > Chlorocebus sabaeus. The sequence goes on from NW_027327859.1 coordinate 236,168, forward strand.
TCCAAATATCCCTTTGCCAATTCCACAAGAACAGCCTTAGCGAAAGGCTTCTGGAAGGAAATGATGTAACTCTGTGAGATGAATTAACAGAACACAGAGCAGATTCTCAGAAAGCTTCTTTCCAGTTTTGAACGGAAGATATTTCCTGTTTCACCATAGCCCTCTATGGGCTTCCAAATATCCCTTTGCCAATTCCACAAGAACAGCCTTAGCGAAAGGCTTCTTGAAGGGAAAGATGTAACTCTGTGAGATGAATTAACAGAACACAGAGCAGCTTCTCAGAAAGCTTCTTTCCAGTTTTGAACGGAAGATATTTCCTTTTTCACCATAGCCCTCTATGGGCTTCCAAATATCCCTTTTCCAATTACACAAGAACAGCCTTAGCGAAAGGCTTCTTGAAGGGAAAGACGTAAGTCTGTGAGATGAATTAAGAGAACACAGAGCAGTTTCTCAGAAAGCTTCTTTCCAGTTTCGAACGGAAGATATTTCCTTTTTCACCATAGCCCTCTAGGGACCTCCAAATATCCCTTTGCGAATTCCACAAGAACAGCCTCAGCGAAAGACTTCTTGAAGGGAAAGATGTAACTCTGTGAGATGAATTAACAGAACGCAGAGCAGTTTCTCAGAAAGCTTCTTTCCAGTTTTGAACGGAAGATATTTCCCGTTTCACCATAGCCCTCTATGGGCTTCCAAATATCCCTTTGCCAATTCCACAAGAACAGCCTTAGGGAAAGGCTTCTTGAAGGGAAAGATGTAACTCTGTGAGATGAATTAACAGAACACAGAGCAGCTTCTCAGAAAGCTTCTTTCCAGTTTTCAACGGAAGATATTTCCTTTTTCACCATAGCCCTCTGTGGGCTTCCAAATATCCCTTTGCCAATTCCACAAGAACAGCCTTCGCGAAAGGCTTATTGAAGGGAAAGATGTAAGTTTGTGAGATGAATTAACAGAACACAGAGCAGTTTCTCAGAAAGCTTCTTTCCAGTTTCGAACGGAAGATATTTCCATTTTCACCATAGCCCTCTATGGGCTTCCAAATATCCCTTTGCCAATTCCACAAGAACAGCCTTAGCGAAAGGCCTCTTGAAGGGAAAGATGTAACTCTGTGAGATGAATTAACAGAACACAGAGCAGATTCTCAGAAAGCTTCTTTCCAGTTTTGAACGGAAGATATTTCCTTTATCACCATTGCCCTCTATGGGCTTCCAAATATCCCTTTGCCAATTCCACAAGAATATCTTTAGCGATAGATTTCTTGAAGGGAAAGATGTAGCTCTGTGAGATGAATTAACAGAACACAGAGCAGTTTCTCAGAAAGCTTCTTTCCAGTTTCGAACGGAAGATATTTCCTTTTTCACCGTAGCCCTCTATGGGCTTCCAAATGTCCCTTTGCCAATTCCACAAGAACAGCCTTAGCGAACGGATTCTCGAAGGGAAAGATGTAACTCTGTGAGATGAATTAACAGAACACAGAGCAGTTTCTCAGAAAGCTTCTTTCCAGTTTTGAACGGAAGATATTTCCTTTTTCACCATAGCCCTCTATGTTCTTCCAAATATTCCTTTGCCAATTCCACAAGAACAGCCTTAGCGAAACTCTTCTTGAAGCCAAAGATGTAACTCTGTGAGATGAATTAACAGAACACAGAGCAGTTTCTCAGAAAGCTTCTTTCCAGTTTTGAACGGAAGGTATTTCCTTTTTCACCATAGCCATCTATGGGCTTCCAAATATCCCTTTGCCAATTCTACAAGAACAGCCTTAGCGAGAGGCTTCTTGAAGGGAAAGATGTAACTCTGTGAGATGAGTTAACAGAACACAGAGCAGTTTCTCAGAAAGCTTCTTTCCAGTTTTGAACGGAAGATATTTCCTTTTTCACCATAGCCCTCTATGGGCTTCCAAATATCCCTTTTCCAATTCCACAAGAATAGCCTTAGCGAATGGCTTCTTGAAGGGAAAGATGTAACTATGCGGGATGAATTAACAGAACACAGAGCAGTTTCAAAGAAAGCTTCTTTCCAGTTTTGAACGGAAGATATTTCCTTTTTCACCATAGCCCTCTATGGGTTTCCAAATATCCCTTTGCCAATTCCACAAGAACAGTCTTAGCGAAAGATTTCTTGAAGGGAAAGATGTAACTCTGTGAGATGAATTAACAGAACACAGAGCAGTTTCTCAGAAAGCTTCTTTCCAGTTTTGAAGGGAACATATTTCCTTTTTCAACATAGCCCGCTAGGGGCTTCCAAATATCCTTTTGCCAATTCCACAAGAACAGCCTTAGCGAAAGGCTTCTTGTTGGGAAAGATGTAACTCTGTGAGATGAATTAACAGAACACAGAGCAGTTTATCAGAAAGCTTCCTTCCAGTTTTCAATGGAAGTTATTTCCTTTTTCACCGTAGCCCTCTATGGGCTTCCAAATATCCCTCTGCCGATTCCACAAGAACAGCCTTAGCGAAAGGCTTCTTGAAGGGAAAGATGTAACTCTGTGAGATGAATTAACAGAACACAGAGCCATTTCTCAGAAAGCTTCTTTCCAGTTTAGAACGGAAGATATTTCCTTTTTCACCATAGCCTGTATGGGCTTCCAAATATCCCTTTGCCAATTCCACAATAACAGCCTTAGCGAAAGGCTTCTTGAAGGGAGAGATGTAACTCTGTGAGATGAATTTACAGAACACAGAGCAGTTTCTCAGAAAGCTTCTTTCCAGTTTTGAACGGAAGATATTTCCTTTTTCACCATAGCCCTCTATGGGCTTCCGAATATCCCTTTGCCAATTCCACAAGAACAGCCTTAGCGAAAGGCTTCTTGAAGGGAAAGATGTAATTCTGTGAGATGAATTAACCGAACACAGAGCAGTTTCTCAGAAAGCTTCTTTCCAGTATTGAACGGAAGATATTTCCTGTTTCAACATAGCCCTCTATGGGCTTCCAAATATCCCTTTGCCAATTCCACAAGAACAGCCTTAGCGAAAGGCTTCTTGAAGGGAAAGATGTAACTCTGTGAGATGAATTAAGAGAACACAGAGCAGTTTCTCAGAAAGCTTCTTTCCAGTTTTGAACGGAAGATATTTCCTTTTTCACCATAGCCCTCTATGGGCTTCCAAATATCCCTTTGCCAATTCCACAAGAACAGGCTTAGCGAAAGGTTTCCTGAAGGGAAAGATGTAACTCTGTTAGATGAAATAACAGAACACAGAGCACTTTCTCAGAAAGATTCTTTCCAGTTTGGAACGGAAGGTATTTCCTTTTTCCCCATAGCCCTCTATGGGCTTTCAAATATCCCTATGCCAATTCCACAAGAACAGGCTTAGCGAAAAGCTTCTTGAAGGGAAAGATGTAACTCTGTGAGATGAATTAACAGAACACAGAGCTGTTTCTCAGAAAGCTTCTTTCCAGTTTTGAACGGAAGATATTTCCTTTTTCACCATAGCCCTCTATGGGCTTCCAAATATCCCTTTGCCAATTCCACAAGAACAGCCTTAGCGAAAGGCTGCTTGAAGGGAAAGATGTAACTCTGTGAGATGAATTAACAGAACACAGAGCACATTCTCAGAAAGCTTCTTTCCAGTTTTGAACGGAAGATATTTCCTTTTTCACCAAAGCCCTCTATGGGCTTCCACATATCCCTTTGCCAATTCCACAAGAAGAGCCTGAGCGAAAGGCTTCTTGAAGGGAAAGATGTAACTCTGTGAGAAGAATTAACAGAACACAGAGCAGTTTCTCAGAAAGCTTCTTTCCAGTTTGGAACGGAAGATATTTCCTTTTTCACCATAGCCCTCAATGGGCTTCCAAATATCCCTTTGCCAATTCCACAAGAACAGCCTTAGCGAAAGGCTTCTTGAAGTGAAAGATGGAATTATGTGAGATGAATTAACAGAACACAGAGCAGTTTCTCAGAAAGCTTCTTTCCAGTTTTGAACGGAAGATATTTCCTTTTTCACCATAGCCCTCTATAGGTTTCCAAATATCCCTTTGCCAATTCCACAAGAACAGCCTTAGCGAAAGGCTTCTTGAAGGGAAAGATGTAACTCAGTGAGATGAATTAACAGAACACAGAGCAGTTTCTCAGAAAGCTTCTTTCCAGTTGTGAACGGAAGATATTTCCTTTTTCACCATAGCCCTCTATGGGCTTCCAAATATCCCTTTTCCAATCCCACAAGAATAGCCTTAGCGAAAGGCTTCTTGAAGGGAAAGATGTAACTATGTGAGATGAATTGACAGAACACAGAGCAGTAACTCAGAAAGCTTCTTTCCAGTTTTGAACAGAAGATATTTCCTTTTTCACCGTATCCCTCTATGGGTTTCCAAATATCCCTTTGCCAATTCCACAAGAACAGACTTAGCGAAAGGCTTCCTGAAGGGAAAGATGTAACACTGTGAGATGAATTAACAGAACACAGAGAAGTTTCTCAGAAAGCTTCTTTCCAGTTCTGAACGGAAGATATTTCCTTTTTCACCATAGCTCTCTGTGGCCTTCCAAATATCCCTTTGCCAATTCCACAAGAACAGCCTTAGCGACAGGCTTCTTGAAGGGAAAGATGTAACTCTGTGAGATGAATTAACAGAACACAGAGCAGTTTCTCAGAAAGCTTCTTTCCAGTTTTGAACGGAAGATATTTCCTTTTTCACCATAGCCCTCTATGGGCTTCCAAATATCCCTTTGCCAATTCCACAAGAACAGGCTTAGCGAAAGGCTTCCTGAAGGGAAAGATGTAACTCTGTGAGATGAAATAACAGAACACAGAGCAGTTTCTCAGAAAGATTCTTTCCAGTTTTGAACGGAAGATATTTCCTTTTTCACCATAGCATTCTATGGGCTTCCAGATATCCCTTGGCCAATTCCACAAGAAGAGCCTTAGCGAAAGGCTTCTTGAAGGGAAAGATGTAACTCTGTGAGAAGAATTAACAGAACACAGAGCAGTTTCTCAGAAAGTTTCTTTCCAGTATGGAACGGAAGATATTTACTTTTTCACCATAGCCCTCTAAGGGCTTCCAAATATCCCTTTGCCAATTCCACAAGAACAGGCTTAGCGAAAGGCTTCCTGAAGGGAAAGCTGTAACTCTGTGAGAAGAATTTACAGAACACAGAGCAGTTTCTCAGAAAGCTTCTTTCCAGTTTTGAACGGAAGATATTTCCTTTTTCACCATAGCCCTCTATGGGCTTCCAAATATCCCTTTGCCAATTCCACAAGAACAGCCTTAGCGAAAGGCTTCTTGAAGGGAAAGAGTTAACTCTGTGAGATGAATTAAGAGAACACAGAGCAGTTTCTCAGAAAGCTTCTTTCCAGTTTTGAACGGAAGATATTTCCTTTTTCACCATAGCCCTCTATGGGCTTCCAAATATCCCTTTGCCAATTCCACAAGAACAGCCTTAGCGAAAGGCTTCTTGAAGGAAATGATGTAACTCTGTGAGATGAAATAACAGAACACAGAGCTGTTTCTCAGAAAGTTTCTTTCCAGTTTTGAACGGAAGATATTTCCTTTTTCACCAAAGCCTTTTATGGGCTTCCAAATATCCCTTTGCCAATTCCACAAGTACAGCCTTAGCGAAAGGCTTCTTGAAGGGAAAGATGTAACTCTGTGAGGTGAATTAACAGAACACAGAGCAGTTTCTCAGAAAGCTTCTTTCCAGTTTTGAACGGAAGATATTTCCTTTTTCACCATAGCCCTCTATGGGCTTCCTAATATCCCTTTGCCAATTCCACAAGAACAGCCTTAGCGAAAGGATTCTTGAAGGGAAAGATGTAACTCTGTGAGATGAATTAACAGAACACAGAGCAGTTTCTCAGAAACCTCTTTCCTGTTTTAACGGAAGATATTTCCTGTTTCACCATAGCCCTCTATGGGCTTCCAAATATCCCTTTGCCAATTCCACAAGAACAGCCTTAGCGAAAGGCTTCTTGAAGGGAAAGATGTAACTCTGTGAGATGAATTAACAGAACGCAGAGCAGTTTCTCAGAAAGCTTCTTTCCAGTTTTGAACGGAAGATATTTCCTGTTTCACCATAGCCCTCTATGGAAATATCCCATTGCCAATTCCACAAGAACAGCCTTAGCGAAAGGCTTCTTGAAGGGAAAGATGTAACTCTGTGAGATGAATTAACAGAACACAGAGCAGATTCTCACAAAGCTTCTTTCCAGTTTTGAACGGAAGATATTTCCTTTTTCACCATAGCCCTCTTTGGGCTTCCAAATATCCCTTTGCCAATTACACAAGAACAGCCTTAGCGAAAGGCTTCTTGAAGGGAAAGATGTAAGTCTGTGAGATGAATTAAAAGAACACAGAGCAGTTTCTCAGAAAGCTTCTTTCCAGTTTTGAACGGAAGATATTTCATTTATCACCATTGCCCTCTATGGGCTTCCAAATATCCCTTTGCCAATTCCACAAGAATAGCTTTAGCGAAAGATTTCTTGAAGGGAATGATGTAACTCTGTGAGATGAATTAACAGAACACAGAGCAGTTTCTCAGAAAGATTCTTTCCAGTTTTGAACGGAAGATATTTCCTTTTTCACCATAGACCTCTACGGGCTTCCAAATATCCCTTTGCCAATTTCACAAGAACAGCCTTAGAGAAAGGCTTCTTGAACGGAAAGATGTAACTCTGTGAGAAGAATTAACAGAGCACAGAGCAGTTTCTCAGAAAGCTTCTTTCCAGTTTCGAACGGAAGATATTTCCTTTTTCACCGTAGCCCTCTATGGGCTTCCAAATGTCCCTTTGCCAATTCCACAAGAACAGCCTTAACGAAAGGCTTCTCGAAGGGAAAGATGTAACTCTGTGAGATGAATTAACAGAACACAGAGCAGTTTCTCAGAAAGCTTCTTTCCAGTTTTGAACGGAAGATATTTCCTTTTTCACCATAGCCCTCTATGTTCTTCCAAATATTAATTTGCCAATTCCACAAGAACAGCCTTAGCGAAAGGCTTCTTGAAGCGAAAGATGTAACTCTGTGAGATGAATTAACAGAAAACAGAGCAGTTTCTCAGAAAGCTTCTTTCCAGTTTTGAACGGAAGATATTTCCTTTTTCACCATAGCCCTCTATGGACTTCCAAATATCCCTTTGCCAATTCCACAAGAACAGCCTTAGCGAAAGGCTTCTTGAAGGGAAAGATGTAACTCTGTGAGATGAATTAACAGAGCGCAGAGCAGTTTCTCAGAAAGCTTCTTTAGAGTTTTGAACGGAAGATATTTCCTGTTTCACCATAGCCCTCTATGGGCTTCCAAATATCCCTTTGCCAATTCCACAAGAACAGCCTTAGCGAAAGGCTTCTTGAAAGGAAAGATGTAACTCTGTGAGATGGATTAACAGAATACAGAGCAGCTTCTCAGAAAGCTTCTTTCCAGTTTTGAACGGAAGATATTTCCTTTTTCACCATAGCCCTCTATGGGCTTCCAAATATCCCTTTGCCAATTCCACAAGAACAGGCTTAGCGAAAGGCTTCCTGAAGGGAAAGATGTAACTCTCTGAGATGAAATAACAGAACACAGAGCATTTTCTCAGAAAGATTCTTTCCAGTTTGGAACGGAAGGTATTTCCTTTTTCCCCATAGCCCTCTATGGGCTTTCAAATATCCCTTTGCCAATTCCACAAGAACAGCCTTAGCGAAAGGCTTCTTGAAGGGAAAGATGTAACTCTGTGAGATGAATTAACAGAACACAGAGCTGTTTCTCAGAATGCTTCTTTCCAGTATTGAACGGAAGATATTTCCTTTTTCACCATAGCCCTCTATGGGCTTCCAAATATCCCTTTGCCAATTCCACAAGAACAGCCTTAGCGAAAGGCTTCTTGAAGGGAAAGATGTAACTCTGTGAGATGAATTAACAGAACACAGAGCACATTCTCAGAAGGCTTCTTTCCAGTTTTGAACGGAAGATATTTCCTTTTTCACCATAGCATTCTAGGGGCTTCCAGATATCCCTTTGCCAATTCCACAAGAAGAGCCTTAGCGAAAGGCTTCTTGAAGGGAAAGATGTAACTCTGTGAGAAGAATTAACAGAACACAGAGCAGTTTCTCAGAAAGCTTCTTTCCAGTTTGGAACGGAAGATATTTCCTTTCTCACCAGAGCCCTCTAAGGGCTTCCAAATATCCCTTTGCCAATTCCACAAGAACAGCCTTAGCGAAAGGCTTCCTGAAGGGAAAGATGTAACTCTGTGAGAAGAATTAAAAGAACACAGAGCAGTTTCTCAGAAAGCTTCTTTCCAGTTTTGAACGGAAGATACTTCCTTTTTCACCATAGCCCTCTATGGGCTTCCATATCCCTTTGCCAATTCCACAAGAACAGCCTTAGCGAAAGGCTTCTTGAAGGGAAAGATGTAACTCTGTGAGATGATTTAACAGAACACAGAACAGTTTCTCAGAAAGCTTCTTTCCAGTTTTGAACGGAAGATATTTCCTTTTTCAAAATAGCCCTCTATGGGCTTCCAAATATCCCTTTGACAATTCCACAAGAATAGCCTTAGCGAAAGGCTTCTTGAAGGGAAAGATGTAACTCTGTGAGATGAATTAACAGAACACAGAGCAGTTTCTCAGAAAGCTTCTTTCCAGTTTGGAACGGAAGATATTTCCTTTTTCACCATAGCCCTCTATGTTCTTCCAAATATTAATTTGCCAATTCCACAAGAACAGCCTTAGCGAAAGGCTTCTTGAAGCGAAAGATGTAACTCTGTGAGATGAATTAACAGAAAACAGAGCAGTTTCTCAGAAAGCTTCTTTCCAGTTTTGAACGGAAGATATTTCCTTTTTCACCATAGCCCTCTATGGACTTCCAAATATCCCTTTGCCAATTCCACAAGTACAACCTTAGCGAAAGGGTTCTTGAAGAGAAAGATGTAACTCTGTGAGACGAATTAACAGAACACAGAGCAGTTTCTCAGAAAGCTTCTTTCCAGTTTTGAACGGAAGATATTTCCTTTTTCACCCTAGCCCTCTATGGGCTTCCAAATATCCCTTTGCCAATTCCACAAGAACAGCCTTAGCGAAAGGCTTCTTGAAGGGAAAGATGCAACTTCTTGAAGGGAAAGATGCAACTCTGTGAGATGAATTAACAGAACACAGAGCAGTTTCTCAGAAACCTCTTTCCAGTTTTTAACGGAAGATATTTCCTGCTTCACCAATGCCCTCTATGGGCTTCCAAATATCCCTTTGCCAATTCCACAAGAACAGCCTTAGCGAAAGGCTTCTTGAAGGGAAAGATGTAACTCTGTGAGATGAATTAACAGAGCGCAGAGCAGTTTCTCAGAAAGCTTCTTTCCAGTTTTCAACGGAAGATATTTCCTGTTTCACCATAGCCCTCTATGGGCTTCCAAATATCCCTTTGCCAATTCCACAAGAACAGCCTTAGCGAAAGGCTTCTTGAAGGGAAAGATGTAACTTTGTGAGATGGATTAACAGAACACAGAGCAGCTTCTCAGAAAGCTTCTTTCCAGTTTTGAACGGAAGATATTTCCTTTTTCACCATAGCCCTCTATGGGCTTCCAAATATCCCTTTGCCAATTCCACAAGAACAGGCTTAGCGAAAGGCTTCCTGAAGGGAAAGATGTAACTCTCTGAGATGAAATAACAGAACACAGAGCATTTTCTCAGAAAGATTCTTTCCAGTTTGGAACGGAAGGTATTTCCTTTTTCCCCATAGCCCTCTATGGGCTTTCAAATATCCCTTTGCCAATTCCACAAGAACAGCCTTAGCGAAAGGCTTCTTGAAGGGAAAGATGTAACTCTGTGAGATGAATTAACAGAACACAGAGCTGTTTCTCAGAATGCTTCTTTCCAGTTTTGAACTGAAGATATTTCCTTTTTCACCATACCCCTGTATGAGCTTCCAAATATCCCTTTGCCAATTCCACAAGAACAGCCTTAGCGAAAGGCTTCTTGAAGGGAAAGATGTAACTCTGTGAGATGAATTAACAGAACACAGAGGACATTCTCAGAAGGCTTCTTTCCAGTTTTGAACGGAAGATATTTCCTTTTTCACCATAGCATTCTAGGGGCTTCCAGATATCCCTTTGCCAATTCCACAAGAAGAGCCTTAGCGAAAGGCTTCTTGAAGGGAAAGATGTAACTCTGTGAGAAGAATTAACAGAACACAGAGCAGTTTCTCAGAAAGCTTCTTTCCAGTTTGGAACGGAAGATATTTCCTTTCTCACCAGAGCCCTCTAAGGGCTTCCAAATATCCCTTTGCCAATTCCACAAGAACAGCCTTAGCGAAAGGCTTCCTGAAGGGAAAGATGTAATTCTGTGAGAAGAATTAAAAGAACACAGAGCAGTTTCTCAGAAAGCTTCTTTCCAGTTTTGAACGGAAGATATTTCCTTTTTCACCATAGCCCTCTATGGGCTTCCAAATATCCCTTTGCCAATTCCACAAGAACAGCCTTAGCGAAAGGCTTCTTGAAGGGAAAGATGTAACTCTGTGAGATGATTTAACAGAACACAGAACAGTTTCTCAGAAAGCTTCTTTCCAGTTTTGAACGGAAGATATTTCCTTTTTCACCATGGCCCTCTATGGGCTTCCAAATATCCCTTTGACAATTCCACAAGAATAGCCTTAGCGAAAGGCTTCTTGAAGGGAAAGATGTAACTCTGTGAGATGAATTAACAGAACACAGAGCAGTTTCTCAGAAAGCTTCTTTCCAGTTTTGAACGGAAGATATTTCCTTTTTCACCATAGCCCTCTATGGCCTTCCAAATATCCCTTTGCCAATTCCACAAGAACAGCCTTAGCGAAAGGCTTCTTGAAGGGAAAGATGTAACTCTGTGAGATGAATTAACAGAACACAGAGCAGTTTCTCAAAAAGATTCTTTCCAGTTTTGAACGGAAGATATTTCCTTTATCACCATTGCCTTCTATGGGCTTCCAAATATCCCTCTGCCAATTCCACAAGAATAGCTTTAGCGAAAGATTTCTTGAAGGGAAAGATGGAACTCTGTGAGATGAATTAACAGAACACAGAGCAGTTTCTCAGAAAGCTTCTTTCCAGTTTTGAACGGAAGATATTTCCTTTTTCACCATAGACCTCTACGGGCTTCCAAATATCCCTTTGCCAATTTCACAAGAATAGCCTTAGCGAAAGGCTTCTTGAAGGGAAAGATGTAGCTCTGTGAGATGAATTAACAGAACACAGAGCAGTTTCTCAGAAAGCTTCTTTCCAGTTTCGAACGGAAGAAAATTCCTTTTTCACCGTAGCCCTCTATGGGCTTCCAAATGTCCCTTTGCCAATTCCACAAGAACAGCCTTAGCGAAAGGCTTCTTGAAGCGAAAGATGTAACTCTGTGAGATGAATTAACAGAACACAGAGCAGTTTCTCAGAAAGCTTCTTTCCAGTTTCGAACGGAAGAAAATTCCTTTTTCACCGTAGCCCTCTATGGGCTTCCAAATGTCCCTTTGCCAATTCCACAAGAACAGCCTTAGCGAAAGGCTTCTTGAAGCGAAAGATGTAACTCTGTGAGATGAATTAACAGAACACAGAGCAGTTTCTCAGAAAGCTTCTTTCCAGTATTGAATGGAAGATATTTCCTGTTTCACCATAGCCCTCTATGGACCTCCAAATATCCCTTTGCCAACTCCACAAGAACAGCCTTAGCGAAAGGCTTATTGAAGGGAAAGATGTAACTCTGTGAGATGAATTAACAGAACACAGAGCAGTTTCTCAGATAGCTTCTTTCCAGTTTTGAACGGAAGATACTTCCTTTTTCACCATATCCCTCTATGGTCTTCCAAATATCCCTTCGCCAATTCCACAAGAACAGCCTTAGCGAAAGTCTTTTGAAGGGAAAGATGTAACTCTGTGAGATGAATTAACAGAACAGGGAGCAGTTTCTCAGAAAGCTTCTTTCCAGTTTTGAACGGACGATATTTCCTTTATCACCATAGCCCTCTATGGGCGTCCAAATATCCCTTTGCCAATTCCACAAGAACAGCTTTAGCGAAAGATTTCTTGAAGGGAAAGATGTAACTCTGTGAGATGAATTAACAGAACACAGAGCAGTTTCTCAGAAAGCTTCTTTCCAGTTTTGAACGGAAGATATTTCCTTTTTCACCATAGCCCTCTATGGGCTTCCAAATATCCCTTTGCCAATTCCACAAGAACAGCCTTAGCGAAAGGCTTCCTGAAGGGAAAGATGTATCTCTGTGAGATGAATTAACAGAACACAGAGCAGTTTCTCAGAAAGCTTCTTTCCAGTTTGGAATGGAAGGTATTTCCTTTTTTCCCATAGCCCTCTCTGGGCTTCCAAATATCCCTTTGCCAATTCCACAAGAACAGCTTTAGCGAAAGGCTTTTTGAAGGTAAACATGTAACTCTGTGAGATGAATTAACAGAACACAGAGCAGTTTCTCAGAAAGCTTCTTTCCAGTTTTGAACGGAAGATATTTCCTTTTTCACCATAGCCCTCTATGGGCTTCCAAATATCCCTTTGCCAATTCCACAAGAACAGTCTTAGCGAAAGGCTTCTTGAAGGGAAAGATGTAACTCTGTGAGATGAATTAACAGAACACAGAGCAGTTTCTCAGAAAGCTTCTTTCCAGTTTTGAACGGAAGATATTTCCTTTTTCAACATAGCCTTCTATGGGCTTCCAAATATCCCTTTGCCAATTCCACGAGAACAGCCTTAGCGAAAGGATTCCTGAAGGGAAAGATGTAACTCTGTGAGATGAATTAACAGAACACAGAGCAGTTTCTCAGAAAGCTTCTTTCCAGTTTTGAACGGAAGATATTTCCTTTTTCACCATAGCATTCTAGGGGCTTCCAGATATCCCTTTGCCAATTCCACAAGAAGAGCCTTAGCGAAAGGCTTCTTGAAGGGAAAGATGTAACTCTGTGAGAAGAATTAACAGAACACAGAGCAGTTTCTCAGAAAGCTTCTTTCCAGTTTGGAACGGAAGATATTTCCTTTCTCACCAGAGCCCTCTAAGGGCTTCCAAATATCCCTTTGCCAATTCCACAAGAACAGCCTTAGCGAAAGGCTTCCTGAAGGGAAAGATGTAATTCTGTGAGAAGAATTAAAAGAACACAGAGCAGTTTCTCAGAAAGCTTCTTTCCAGTTTTGAACGGAAGATATTTCCTTTTTCACCATTGCCCTCTATGGGCTTCCAAATATCCCTTTGCCAATTCCACAAGAACAGCCTTAGCGAAAGGCTTCTTGAAGGGAAAGATGTAACTCTGTGAGATGATTTAACAGAACACAGAACAGTTTCTCAGAAAGCTTCTTTCCAGTTTTGAACGGAAGATATTTCCTTTTTCACCATAGCCCTCTATGGGCTTCCAAATATCCCTTTGACAATTCCACAAGAATAGCCTTAGCGAAAGGCTTCTTGAAGGGAAAGATGTAACTCTGTGAGATGAATTAACAGAACACAGAGCAGTTTCTCAGAAAGCTTCTTTCCAGTTTTGAACGGAAGATATTTCCTTTTTCACCATAGCCCTCTATGGGCTTCCAAATATCCCTTTGCCAATTCCACAAGAACAGCCTTAGCGAAAGGCTTCTTGAAGGGAAAGATGTAACTCTGTGAGATGAATTAACAGAACACAGAGCAGTTTCTCAAAAAGATTCTTTCCAGTTTTGAACGGAAGATATTTCCTTTATCACCATTGCCTTCTATGGGCTTCCAAATATCCCTCTGCCAATTCCACAAGAATAGCTTTAGCGAAAGATTTCTTGAAGGGAAAGATGGAACTCTGTGAGATGAATTAACAGAACACAGAGCAGTTTCTCAGAAAGCTTCTTTCCAGTTTTGAACGGAAGATATTTCCTTTTTCACCATAGACCTCTACGGGCTTCCAAATATCCCTTTGCCAATTTCACAAGAATAGCCTTAGCGAAAGGCTTCTTGAAGGGAAAGATGTAGCTCTGGGAGATGAATTAACAGAACACAGAGCAGTTTCTCAGAAAGCTTCTTTCCAGTTTCGAACGGAAGAAAATTCCTTTTTCACCGTAGCCCTCTATGGGCTTCCAAATGTCCCTTTGCCAATTCCACAAGAACAGCCTTAGCGAAAGGCTTCTTGAAGCGAAAGATGTAACTCTGTGAGATGAATTAACAGAACACAGAGCAGTTTCTCAGAAAGCTTCTTTCCAGTATTGAATGGAAGATATTTCCTTTTTCACCGTAGCCCTCTATGGGCTTCCAAATATCCCTTTGCCAATTCCACAAGAACAGCCTTAGCGAAAGGCTTCTGGAAGGGAAAGATGTAACTCTGTGAGATGAATTAACAGAACACTGAGCAGTTTCTCAGAAAGCTTCTTTCCAGTTTTGAACGGAAGATATTTCCTTTTTCACCATAGCCCTCTATGGGCTTCCAAATATCCATTTGCCAATTCCACAAGAACAGCTTTAGCGAAAGGCTTCTTGAAGGGAAAGATGTAACTCTGTGAGATGAATTAACAGAACACAGAGCAGTTTCACAGAAAGCTTCTTTCCAGTTTTGAACGGAAGATATTTCCTGTTTCACCATAGCCCTCTATGGACCTCCAAATATCCCTTTGCCAACTCCACAAGAACAGCCTTAGCGAAAGGCTTATTGAAGGGAAAGATGTAACTCTGTGAGATGAATTATCAGAACACAGAGCAGTTTCTCAGATAGCTTCTTTCCAGTTTTGAACGGAAGATACTTCCTTTTTCACCATATCCCTCTATGGTCTTCCAAATATCCCTTCGCCAATTCCACAAGAACAGCCTTAGCGAAAGTCTTTTGAAGGGAAAGATTTAACTCTGTGAGATGAATTAACAGAACAGGGAGCAGTTTCTCAGAAAGCTTCTTTCCAGTTTTGAACGGACGATATTTCCTTTATCACCATAGCCCTCTATGGGCGTCCAAATATCCCTTTGCCAATTCCACAAGAACAGCTTTAGCGAAAGATTTCTTGAAGGGAAAGATGTAACTCTGTGAGATGAATTAACAGAACACAGAGCAGTTTCTCAGAAAGCTTCTTTCCAGTTTTGAACGGAAGATATTTCCTTTTTCACCATAGCCCTCTATGGGCTTCCAAATATCCCTTTTCCAATTCCACAAGAACAGCCTTAGCGAAAGGCTTCCTGAAGGGAAAGATGTAACTCTGTGAGATGAATTAACAGAACACAGAGCAGTTTCTCAGAAAGCTTCTTTCCAGTTTGGAATGGAAGGTATTTCCTTTTTTCCCATAGCCCTCTATGGGCTTCCAAATATCCCTTTGCCAATTCCACAAGAACAGCTTTAGCCAAAGGCTTTTTGAAGGTAAACATGTAACTCTGTGAGATGAATTAACAGAACACAGAGCAGTTTCTCAGAAAGCTTCTTTCCAGTTTTGAACGGAAGATATTTCCTTTTTCACCATAGCCCTCTATGGGCTTCCAAATATCCCTTTGCCAATTCCACAAGAACAGTCTTAGCGAAAGGCTTCTTGAAGGGAAAGATGTAACTCTGTGAGATGAATTAACAGAACACAGAGCAGTTTCTCAGAAAGCTTCTTTCCAGTTTTGAACGGAAGATATTTCCTTTTTCAACATAGCCTTCTATGGGCTTCCAAATATCCCTTTGCCAATTCCACGAGAACAGCCTTAGCGAAAGGATTCCTGAAGGGAAAGATGTAACTCTGTGAGATGAATTAACAGAACACAGAGCAGTTTCTCAGAAAGCTTCTTTCCAGTTTTGAACGGAAGATACTTCCTTTTTCACCATAGCCCTCTATGGGCTTCCAAATATACCTTTGCCAATTCCACAAGAACAGCCTTAGCGAAAGTCTTTTGAAGGGAAAGATGTAACTCTGTGAGATGAATTAGCAGAACACAGAGCATTTTCTCAGAAATCTTCTTTCCAGTTTTGAACGGAAGATATTTCCTTTTTCACCATAGCCCTCTATGGGCTTCCAAATATCCCTTTGCCAATTCCACAAGAACAGCCTTAGCGAAAGGCTTCTTGAAGGGAAAGATGTAACTCTGTGAGATGAATTAACAGAACACAGAGCAATTCCTCAGAAAGCTTCTTTCCAGTTTTGAACGGAAGATATTTCCTTTTTCAACATAGCCTTCTAAGGGCTTCCAAATATCCCTTTGTCAATTCCACCAGAACAGCCGTAGCGAAAGGCTTCCTGAAGGGAAAGATGTAACTCTGTGAGATGTATTAACAGAACACAGAGAAGTTTCTCAGAAGGCCTCTTTCCAGTTCTGAACGGAAGATATTTCCTTTTTCACCATAGCTCTCTGTGGCCTTCCAAATATCTCTTTGCCAATTCCACAAGAACAGCCTTAGCGAAAAGCTTCTTGAAGGGAAAGATGTAACTCTGTGAGATGAATTAACAGAACACAGAGCAGTTTCTCAGAAAGCTTCTTTCCAGTATTGAACGGAAGATATTTCCTTTTTCACCGTAGCCCTCTATGGGCTTCCAAATATCCCTTTGCCAATTCCACAAGAACAGCCTTAGCGAAAGGCTTCTGGAAGGGAAAGATGTAACTCTGTGAGATGAATTAACAGAACACTGAGCAGTTTCTCAGAAAGCTTCTTTCCAGTTTTGAACGGAAGATATTTCCTTTTTCACCATAGCCCTCTATGGGCTTCCAAATATCCATTTGCCAATTCCACAAGAACAGCTTTAGCGAAAGGCTTCTTGAAGGGAAAGATGTAACTCTGTGAGATGAATTAACAGAACACAGAGCAGTTTCACAGAAAGCTTCTTTCCAGTTTTGAACGGAAGATATTTCCTGTTTCACCATAGCCCTCTATGGACCTCCAAATATCCCTTTGCCAACTCCACAAGAACAGCCTTAGCGAAAGGCTTATTGAAGGGAAAGATGTAACTCTGTGAGATGAATTAACAGAACACAGAGCAGTTTCTCAGATAGCTTCTTTCCAGTTTTGAACGGAAGATACTTCCTTTTTCACCATATCCCTCTATGGTCTTCCAAATATCCCTTCGCCAATTCCACAAGAACAGCCTTAGCGAAAGTCTTTTGAAGGGAAAGATGTAACTCTGTGAGATGAATTAACAGAACAGGGAGCAGTTTCTCAGAAAGCTTCTTTCCAGTTTTGAACGGACGATATTTCCTTTATCACCATAGCCCTCTATGGGCGTCCAAATATCCCTTTGCCAATTCCACAAGAACAGCTTTAGCGAAAGATTTCTTGAAGGGAAAGATGTAACTCTGTGAGATGAATTAACAGAACACAGAGCAGTTTCTCAGAAAGCTTCTTTCCAGTTTTGAACGGAAGATATTTCCTTTTTCACCATAGCCCTCTATGGGCTACCAAATATCCCTTTGCCAATTCCACAAGAACAGCCTTAGCGAAAGGCTTCCTGAAGGGAAAGATGTATCTCTGTGAGATGAATTAACAGAACACAGAGCAGTTTCTCAGAAAGCTTCTTTCCAGTTTGGAATGGAAGGTATTTCCTTTTTTCCCATAGCCCTCTCTGGGCTTCCAAATATCCCTTTGCCAATTCCACAAGAACAGCTTTAGCGAAAGGCTTTTTGAAGGTAAACATGTAACTCTGTGAGATGAATTAACAGAACACAGAGCAGTTTCTCAGAAAGCTTCTTTCCAGTTTTGAACGGAAGATATTTCCTTTTTCACCATAGCCCTCTATGGGCTTCCAAATATCCCTTTGCCAATTCCACAAGAACAGTCTTAGCGAAAGGCTTCTTGAAGGGAAAGATGTAACTCTGTGAGATGAATTAACAGAACACAGAGCAGTTTCTCAGAAAGCTTCTTTCCAGTTTTGAACGGAAGATATTTCCTTTTTCAACATAGCCTTCTATGGGCTTCCAAATATCCCTTTGCCAATTCCACGAGAACAGCCTTAGCGAAAGGATTCCTGAAGGGAAAGATGTAACTCTGTGAGATGAATTAACAGAACACAGAGCAGTTTCTCAGAAAGCTTCTTTCCAGTTTTGAACGGAAGATATTTCCTTTTTCACCATAGCATTCTACGGGCTTCCAGATATCCCTTTGCCAATTCCACAAGAAGAGCCTTAGCGAAAGGCTTCTTGAAGGGAAAGATGTAACTCTGTGAGAAGAATTAACAGAACACAGAGCAGTTTCTCAGAAAGCTTCTTTCCAGTTTGGAACGGAAGATATTTCCTTTCTCACCAGAGCCCTCTAAGGGCTTCCAAATATCCCTTTGCCAATTCCACAAGAACAGCCTTAGCGAAAGGCTTCCTGAAGGGAAAGATGTAATTCTGTGAGAAGAATTAAAAGAACACAGAGCAGTTTCTCAGAAAGCTTCTTTCCAGTTTTGAACGGAAGATATTTCCTTTTTCACCTTTGCCCTCTATGGGCTTCCAAATATCCCTTTGCCAATTCCACAAGAACAGCCTTAGCGAAAGGCTTCTTGAAGGGAAAGATGTAACTCTGTGAGATGATTTAACAGAACACAGAACAGTTTCTCAGAAAGCTTCTTTCCAGTTTTGAACGGAAGATATTTCCTTTTTCACCATAGCCCTCTATGGGCTTCCAAATATCCCTTTGACAATTCCACAAGAATAGCCTTAGCGAAAGGCTTCTTGAAGGGAAAGATGTAACTCTGTGAGATGAATTAACAGAACACAGAGCAGTTTCTCAGAAAGCTTCTTTCCAGTTTTGAACGGAAGATATTTCCTTTTTCACCATAGCCCTCTATGGCCTTCCAAATATCCCTTTGCCAATTCCACAAGAACAGCCTTAGCGAAAGGCTTCTTGAAGGGAAAGATGTAACTCTGTGAGATGAATTAACAGAACACAGAGCAGTTTCTCAAAAAGATTCTTTCCAGTTTTGAACGGAAGATATTTCCTTTATCACCATTGCCTTCTATGGGCTTCCAAATATCCCTCTGCCAATTCCACAAGAATAGCTTTAGCGAAAGATTTCTTGAAGGGAAAGATGGAACTCTGTGAGATGAATTAACAGAACACAGAGCAGTTTCTCAGAAAGCTTCTTTCCAGTTTTGAACGGAAGATATTTCCTTTTTCACCATAGACCTCTACGGGCTTCCAAATATCCCTTTGCCAATTTCACAAGAATAGCCTTAGCGAAAGGCTTCTTGAAGGGAAAGATGTAGCTCTGGGAGATGAATTAACAGAACACAGAGCAGTTTCTCAGAAAGCTTCTTTCCAGTTTCGAACGGAAGAAAATTCCTTTTTCACCGTAGCCCTCTATGGGCTTCCAAATGTCCCTTTGCCAATTCCACAAGAACAGCCTTAGCGAAAGGCTTCTTGAAGCGAAAGATGTAACTCTGTGAGATGAATTAACAGAACACAGAGCAGTTTCTCAGAAAGCTTCTTTCCAGTATTGAATGGAAGATATTTCCTTTTTCACCGTAGCCCTCTATGGGCTTCCAAATATCCCTTTGCCAATTCCACAAGAACAGCCTTAGCGAAAGGCTTCTGGAAGGGAAAGATGTAACTCTGTGAGATGAATTAACAGAACACTGAGCAGTTTCTCAGAAAGCTTCTTTCCAGTTTTGAACGGAAGATATTTCCTTTTTCACCATAGCCCTCTATGGGCTTCCAAATATCCATTTGCCAATTCCACAAGAACAGCTTTAGCGAAAGGCTTCTTGAAGGGAAAGATGTAACTCTGTGAGATGAATTAACAGAACACAGAGCAGTTTCACAGAAAGCTTCTTTCCAGTTTTGAACGGAAGATATTTCCTGTTTCACCATAGCCCTCTATGGACCTCCAAATATCCCTTTGCCAACTCCACAAGAACAGCCTTAGCGAAAGGCTTATTGAAGGGAAAGATGTAACTCTGTGAGATGAATTATCAGAACACAGAGCAGTTTCTCAGATAGCTTCTTTCCAGTTTTGAACGGAAGATACTTCCTTTTTCACCATATCCCTCTATGGTCTTCCAAATATCCCTTCGCCAATTCCACAAGAACAGCCTTAGCGAAAGTCTTTTGAAGGGAAAGATTTAACTCTGTGAGATGAATTAACAGAACAGGGAGCAGTTTCTCAGAAAGCTTCTTTCCAGTTTTGAACGGACGATATTTCCTTTATCACCATAGCCCTCTATGGGCGTCCAAATATCCCTTTGCCAATTCCACAAGAACAGCTTTAGCGAAAGATTTCTTGAAGGGAAAGATGTAACTCTGTGAGATGAATTAACAGAACACAGAGCAGTTTCTCAGAAAGCTTCTTTCCAGTTTTGAACGGAAGATATTTCCTTTTTCACCATAGCCCTCTATGGGCTTCCAAATATCCCTTTTCCAATTCCACAAGAACAGCCTTAGCGAAAGGCTTCCTGAAGGGAAAGATGTAACTCTGTGAGATGAATTAACAGAACACAGAGCAGTTTCTCAGAAAGCTTCTTTCCAGTTTGGAATGGAAGGTATTTCCTTTTTTCCCATAGCCCTCTATGGGCTTCCAAATATCCCTTTGCCAATTCCACAAGAACAGTCTTAGCGAAAGGCTTCTTGAAGGGAAAGATGTAACTCTGTGAGATGAATTAACAGAACACAGAGCAGTTTCTCAGAAAGCTTCTTTCCAGTTTTGAACGGAAGATATTTCCTTTTTCAACATAGCCTTCTATGGGCTTCCAAATATCCCTTTGCCAATTCCACGAGAACAGCCTTAGCGAAAGGATTCCTGAAGGGAAAGATGTAACTCTGTGAGATGAATTAACAGAACACAGAGCAGTTTCTCAGAAAGCTTCTTTCCAGTTTTGAACGGAAGATACTTCCTTTTTCACCATAGCCCTCTATGGGCTTCCAAATATACCTTTGCCAATTCCACAAGAACAGCCTTAGCGAAAGTCTTTTGAAGGGAAAGATGTAACTCTGTGAGATGAATTAGCAGAACACAGAGCATTTTCTCAGAAATCTTCTTTCCAGTTTTGAACGGAAGATATTTCCTTTTTCACCATAGCCCTCTATGGGCTTCCAAATATCCCTTTGCCAATTCCACAAGAACAGCCTTAGCGAAAGGCTTCTTGAAGGGAAAGATGTAACTCTGTGAGATGAATTAACAGAACACAGAGCAATTCCTCAGAAAGCTTCTTTCCAGTTTTGAACGGAAGATATTTCCTTTTTCAACATAGCCTTCTAAGGGCTTCCAAATATCCCTTTGTCAATTCCACCAGAACAGCCGTAGCGAAAGGCTTCCTGAAGGGAAAGATGTAACTCTGTGAGATGTATTAACAGAACACAGAGAAGTTTCTCAGAAGGCCTCTTTCCAGTTCTGAACGGAAGATATTTCCTTTTTCACCATAGCTCTCTGTGGCCTTCCAAATATCTCTTTGCCAATTCCACAAGAACAGCCTTAGCGAAAAGCTTCTTGAAGGGAAAGATGTAACTCTGTGAGATGAATTAACAGAACACAGAGCAGTTTCTCAGAAAGCTTCTTTCCAGTTTTGAACGGAAGGTATTTCCTTTTTCACCACAGCCCTCTATGGGCTTCCAAATATCACTTTGCCAATTCCACAAGAACAGCCTTAGCGAAAGGATTCCTGAAGGGAAAGATGTAACTCTGTGAGATGAATTAACAGAACACAGAGCAGTTTCTCAGAAAGCTTCTTTCCAGTTTTGAACGGAAGATATTTCCTGTTTCACCATAGCCCTCTATGGGCTTCCAAATATCCCTTTGCCAATTCCACAAGAACAGGCTTAGCGAAAGGCTTCTTGAAGGGAAAGATGTAACTTTTTGAGATGAATTAAGAGAACACACAGCAGTTTGTCAGAAAGCTTCTTTCCAGTTTTGAACGGAAGATATTTCCTTTTTCACCATAGCCCTCTATGGGCTTCCAAATATCCCTTTGCCAATTCCACAAGAACAGCCTTAGCGAAAGTCTTTTGAAGGGAAAGATGTAACTCTGTGAGATGAATTAACAGAACACAGAGCAGATTCTCACAAAGCTTCTTTCCAGTTTTGAACGGAAGATATTTCCTTTTTCACCATAGCCCTCTTTGGGCTTCCAAATATCCCTTTGCCAATTACACAAGAACAGCCTTAGCGAAAGGCTTCTTGAAGGGAAAGATGTAAGTCTGTGAGATGAATTAAAAGAACACAGAGCAGTTTCTCAGAAAGCTTCTTTCCAGTTTTGAACGGAAGATATTTCATTTATCACCATTGCCCTCTATGGGCTTCCAAATATCCCTTTGCCAATTCCACAAGAATAGCTTTAGCGAAAGATTTCTTGAAGGGAATGATGTAACTCTGTGAGATGAATTAACAGAACACAGAGCAGTTTCTCAGAAAGCTTCTTTCCAGTTTTGAACGGAAGATATTTCCTTTTTCACCATAGACCTCTACGGGCTTCCAAATATCCCTTTGCCAATTTCACAAGAACAGCCTTAGAGAAAGGCTTCTTGAACGGAAAGATGTAACTCTGTGAGAAGAATTAACAGAGCACAGAGCAGTTTCTCAGAAAGCTTCTTTCCAGTTTCGAACGGAAGATATTTCCTTTTTCACCGTAGCCCTCTATGGGCTTCCAAATGTCCCTTTGCCAATTCCACAAGAACAGCCTTAACGAAAGGCTTCTCGAAGGGAAAGATGTAACTCTGTGAGATGAATTAACAGAACACAGAGCAGTTTCTCAGAAAGCTTCTTTCCAGTTTTGAACGGAAGATATTTCCTTTTTCACCATAGCCCTCTATGTTCTTCCAAATATTAATTTGCCAATTCCACAAGAACAGCCTTAGCGAAAGGCTTCTTGAAGCGAAAGATGTAACTCTGTGAGATGAATTAACAGAAAACAGAGCAGTTTCTCAGAAAGCTTCTTTCCAGTTTTGAACGGAAGATATTTCCTTTTTCACCATAGCCCTCTATGGACTTCCAAATATCCCTTTGCCAATTCCACAAGAACAGCCTTAGCGAAAGGCTTCTTGAAGGGAAAGATGTAACTCTGTGAGATGAATTAACAGAGCGCAGAGCAGTTTCTCAGAAAGCTTCTTTCCAGTTTTGAACGGAAGATATTTCCTGTTTCACCATAGCCCTCTATGGGCTTCCAAATATCCCTTTGCCAATTCCACAAGAACAGCCTTAGCGAAAGGCTTCTTGAAGGGAAAGATGTAACTCTGTGAGATGGATTAACAGAATACAGAGCAGCTTCTCAGAAAGCTTCTTTCCAGTTTTGAACGGAAGATATTTCCTTTTTCACCATAGCCCTCTATGGGCTTCCAAATATCCCTTTGCCAATTCCACAAGAACAGCCTTAGCGAAAGGCTTCTTGAAGGGAAAGATGTAACTCAGTGAGATGATTTAACAGAACACAGAGCAGTTTCTCAGAAAGCTTCTTTCCAATTTCGAACGGAAGATATTTCCTTTTTCACCATAGCCCTCTATTGGCTTCCAAATATCCCTTTGCCAATTCCACAAGAACAGCCTTAGCGAAAGGCTTCTTGAAGTGAAAGATGTAACTCTGTGAGATGAATTAACAGAACACAGAGCAGTTTCTAAGAAAGCTTCTTTGCAGTTTCGACCGGAAGATATTTCCTTTTTCACCGTAGCCCTCTATGGGCTTCCAAATATCCCTTTGCCAATTCCACAAGAACAGCCTTAGCGAAAAGCTTCTTGAAGGGAAAGATGGAGCTCTGTGAGAAGAATGAAGAGAACACAGAGCAGTTTCTCAGAAAGCTTCTTTCCAGTTTTGAACGGAAGATATTTCCTTTTTCACCATAGCCCTCTATGGGCTTCCAAATATCCCTTTGCCAATTTCACAAGAACAGCCTTAGCGAAAGGCTTCTTGAATGGAAAGAGGTAACTCTTTGAGATGAATTAACAGAACACAGAGCAGTTTCTCAGAAAGCTTCTTTCCAGTTTTGAACGGAAGATATTTCCTTTTTCACCGTAGCCCTCTATGGGCTTCCAAATATCCCTTTTCCAATTCCACAAGAATAGCCTTAGCGAAAGGCTTCTTCAAGGGAAAGATGTAACTCTGTGAGATGAATTAACAGAACACAGAGCAGTTTCTCAGAAAGCTTCTTTCCAGGTTTGAACGGAAGATATTTCCTGTTTCACCATAGCCCTCTATGGGCTTCCAAATATCCCTTTGCCAATTCCACAAGAACAGCCTTAGCGAAAGGCTTCTTGAAGGGAAAGATGTAACTCTGTGAGAAGAATTACCAGAACACAGAGCAGTTTCTCTTAAAGCTTCTTTCCAGTTTTGAACGGAAGATATTTCCTTTTTCACCATAGCCCTCTATGGGCTTCCAAATATCCCTTTGCCAATTCCACAAGAACAGCCTTAGCGTAAGGCTTCTTGAAGGGAAAGAGGTAACTCTGTGAGATGAATTAACAGAACACAGAGCAGTTTCTCAGAAAGCTTCTTTCCAGTTTTGAACGGAAGATATTTCCTTTTTCACCGTAGCCCTCTATGGGCTTCCAAATATCCCTTTTCCAATTCCACAAGAATAGCCTTAGCGAAAGGCTTCTTGAAGGGAAAGATGTAACTCTGTGAGATGAATTAACAGAACAGAGAGCAGCTTCTCAGAAAGCTTCTTTCCAGTTTTGAGCGGAAGATATTTCCTTTTTCACCATAGCCCTCTATGGGCTTCCAAATATCCCTTTTCCAATTCCACAAGAATAGCCTTAGCGAGAGGCTTCTTGAAGGGAAAGATGTAACTATGCAGGATGAATTAACAGAACACAGAGCAGTTTCACAGAAAGCTTCTTTCCAGTTTGGAACGGAAGATATTTCCTTTTTCACCATAGCCTGTATGGGCTTCCAAATATCCCTTTGCCAATTCCACAAGAACAGCCTTAGCGAAAGGCTTCTTGAAGGGAAAGATGTAATTCTGTGAGATGAATTAACCGAACACAGAGCAGTTTCTCAGAAAGCTTCTTTCCAGTTTTGAACGGAAGATATTTCCTGTTTCACCATAGCCCTCTATGGGCTTCCAAATATCCCTTTGCCAATTCCACATGAACAGCCTTAGCGAAAGGCTTCTTGAAGGGAAAGATGTAACTCTGTGAGATGAATTAACAGAACACAGAGCAGTTTCTCAGAAAGCTTCTTTCCAGTTTTGAACGGAAGATATTTCCTTTTTCACCATAGCCATCTAGGGACCTCCAAATATCCCTTTGCGAATTCCACAAGAACAGCCTCAGCGAAAGGCTTCTTGAAGGGAAAGATGTAACTCTGTGAGATGAATTAACAGAACGCAGAGCAGTTTCTCAGAAAGCTTCTTTCCAGTTTTGAACGGAAGATATTTCCTGTTTCACCATAGCCCTCTATGGGCTTCCAAATATCCCTTTGCCAATTCCACAAGAACAGCCTTAGCGAAAGGCTTCTTGAAGGGAAAGATGTAACTCTGTGAGATGAATTAACAGAACACAGAGCAGCTTCTCAGAAAGCTTCTTTCCAGTTTTCAACGGAAGATATTTCCTTTTTCACCATAGCCCTCTGTGGGCTTCCAAATATCCCTTTGCCAATTCCACAAGAACAGCCTTAGCGAAAGGCTTCTTGAAGGGAAAGATGTAAGTTTGTGAGATGAATTAACAGAACACAGAGCAGTTTCTCAGAAAGCTTCTTTCCAGTTTCGAACGGAAGATATTTCCATTTTCACCATAGCCCTCTATGGGCTTCCAAATATCCCTTTGCCAATTCCACAAGAACAGCCTTAGCGAAAGGCCTCTTGAAGGGAAAGATGTAACTCTGTGAGATGAATTAACAGAACACAGAGCAGATTCTCAGAAAGCTTCTTTCCAGTTTTGAACGGAAGATATTTCCTTTATCACCATTGCCCTCTATGGGCTTCCAAATATCCCTTTGCCAATTCCACAAGAATATCTTTAGCGATAGATTTCTTGAAGGGAAAGATGTAGCTCTGTGAGATGAATTAACAGAACACAGAGCAGTTTCTCAGAAAGCTTCTTTCCAGTTTCGAACGGAAGATATTTCCTTTTTCACCGTAGCCCTCTATGGGCTTCCAAATGTCCCTTTGCCAATTCCACAAGAACAGCCTTAGCGAACGGATTCTCGAAGGGAAAGATGTAACTCTGTGAGATGAATTAACAGAACACAGAGCAGTTTCTCAGAAAGCTTCTTTCCAGTTTTGAACGGAAGATATTTCCTTTTTCACCATAGCCCTCTATGTTCTTCCAAATATTCCTTTGCCAATTCCACAAGAACAGCCTTAGCGAAACTCTTCTTGAAGCGAAAGATGTAACTCTGTGAGATGAATTAACAGAACACAGAGCAGTTTCTCAGAAAGCTTCTTTCCAGTTTTGAACGGAAGGTATTTCCTTTTTCACCATAGCCATCTATGGGCTTCCAAATATCCCTTTGCCAATTCTACAAGAACAGCCTTAGCGAGAGGCTTCTTGAAGGGAAAGATGTAACTCTGTGAGATGAGTTAACAGAACACAGAGCAGTTTCTCAGAAAGCTTCTTTCCAGTTTTGAACGGAAGATATTTCCTTTTTCACCATAGCCCTCTATGGGCTTCCAAATATACCTTTTCCAATTCCACAAGAATAGCCTTAGCGAAAGGCTTCTTGAAGGGAAAGATGTAACTATGCGGGATGAATTAACAGAACACAGAGCAGTTTCAAAGAAAGCTTCTTTCCAGTTTTGAACGGAAGATATTTCCTTTTTCACCATAGCCCTCTATGGGTTTCCAAATATCCCTTTGCCAATTCCACAAGAACAGTCTTAGCGAAAGATTTCTTGAAGGGAAAGATGTAACTCTGTGAGATGAATTAACAGAACACAGAGCAGTTTCTCAGAAAGCTTCTTTCCAGTTTTGAAGGGAACATATTTCCTTTTTCAACATAGCCCGCTAGGGGCTTCCAAATATCCTTTTGCCAATTCCACAAGAACAGCCTTAGCGAAAGGCTTCTTGTTGGGAAAGATGTAACTCTGTGAGATGAATTAACAGAACACAGAGCAGTTTATCAGAAAGCTTCCTTCCAGTTTTGAATGGAAGTTATTTCCTTTTTCACCGTAGCCCTCTATGGGCTTCCAAATATCCCTTTGCCGATTCCACAAGAACAGCCTTAGCGAAAGGCTTCTTGAAGGGAAAGATGTAACTCTGTGAGATGAATTAACAGAACACAGAGCCATTTCTCAGAAAGCTTCTTTCCAGTTTGGAACGGAAGATATTTCCTTTTTCACCATAGCCTGTATGGGCTTCCAAATATCCCTTTGCCAATTCCACAATAACAGCCTTAGCGAAAGGCTTCTTGAAGGGAGAGATGTAACTCTGTGAGATGAATTAACAGAACACAGAGCAGTTTCTCAGAAAGCTTCTTTCCAGTTTTGAACGGAAGATATTTCCTTTTTCACCATAGCCCTCTATGGGCTTCCGAATATCCCTTTGCCAATTCCACAAGAACAGCCTTAGCGAAAGGCTTCTTGAAGGGAAAGATGTAATTCTGTGAGATGAATTAACCGAACACAGAGCAGTTTCTCAGAAAGCTTCTTTCCAGTTTTGAACGGAAGATATTTCCTGTTTCACCATAGCCCTCTATGGGCTTCCAAATATCCCTTTGCCAATTCCACAAGAACAGCCTTAGCGAAAGGCTTCTTGAAGGGAAAGATGTAACTCTGTGAGATGAATTAAGAGAACACAGAGCAGTTTCTCAGAAAGCTTCTTTCCAGTTTTGAACGGAAGATATTTCCTTTTTCACCATAGCCCTCTATGGGCTTTCAAATATCCCTTTGCCAATTCCACAAGAACAGGCTTAGCGAAAGGTTTCCTGAAGGGAAAGATGTAACTCTGTTAGATGAAATAACAGAACACAGAGCAGTTTCTCAGAAAGATTCTTTCCAGTTTGGAACGGAAGGTATTTCCTTTTTCCCCATAGCCCTCTATGGGCTTTCAAATATCCCTATGCCAATTCCACAAGAACAGGCTTAGCGAAAAGCTTCTTGAAGGGAAAGATGTAACTCTGTGAGATGAATTAACAGAACACAGAGCTGTTTCTCAGAAAGCTTCTTTCCAGTTTTGAACGGAAGATATTTCCTTTTTCACCATAGCCGTCTATGGGCTTCCAAATATCCCTTTGCCAATTCCACAAGAACAGCCTTAGCGAAAGGCTGCTTGAAGGGAAAGATGTAACTCTGTGAGATGAATTAACAGAACACAGAGCACATTCTCAGAAAGCTTCTTTCCAGTTTTGAACGGAAGATATTTCCTTTTTCACCAAAGCCCTCTATGGGCTTCCACATATCCCTTTGCCAATTCCACAAGAAGAGCCTGAGCGAAAGGCTTCTTGAAGGGAAAGATGTAACTCTGTGAGAAGAATTAACAGAACACAGAGCAGTTTCTCAGAAAGCTTCTTTCCAGTTTGGAACGGAAGATATTTCCTTTTTCACCATAGCCCTCAATGGGCTTCCAAATATCCCTTTGCCAATTCCACAAGAACAGCCTTAGCGAAAGGCTTCTTGAAGCGAAAGATGTAACTCTGTGAGATGAATTAACAGAAAACAGAGCAGTTTCTCAGAAAGCTTCTTTACAGTTTTGAACGGAAGATATTTCCTTTTTCACCATAGCCCTCTATGGACTTCCAAATATCCCTTTGCCAATTCCACAAGTACAACCTTAGCGAAAGGGTTCTTGAAGAGAAAGATGTAACTCTGTGAGACGAATTAACAGAACACAGAGCAGTTTCTCAGAAAGCTTCTTTCCAGTTTTGAACGGAAGATATTTCCTTTTTCACCCTAGCCCTCTATGGGCTTCCAAATATCCCTTTGCCAATTCCACAAGAACAGCCTTAGCGAAAGGCTTCTTGAAGGGAAAGATGCAACTTCTTGAAGGGAAAGATGCAACTCTGTGAGATGAATTAACAGAACACAGAGCAGCTTCTCAGAAAGCTTCTTTCCAGTTTTGAACGGAAGATATTTCCTTTTTCACCATAGCCCTCTATGGGCTTCCAAATATCCCTTTGCCAATTCCACAAGAACAGGCTTAGCGAAAGGCTTCCTGAAGGGAAAGATGTAACTCTCTGAGATGAAATAACAGAACACAGAGCATTTTCTCAGAAAGATTCTTTCCAGTTTGGAACGGAAGGTATTTCCTTTTTCCCCATAGCCCTCTATGGGCTTTCAAATATCCCTTTGCCAATTCCACAAGAACAGCCTTAGCGAAAGGCTTCTTGAAGGGAAAGATGTAACTCTGTGAGATGAATTAACAGAACACAGAGCTGTTTCTCAGAATGCTTCTTTCCAGTTTTGAACTGAAGATATTTCCTTTTTCACCATACCCCTGTATGAGCTTCCAAATATCCCTTTGCCAATTCCACAAGAACAGCCTTAGCGAAAGGCTTCTTGAAGGGAAAGATGTAACTCTGTGAGATGAATTAACAGAACACAGAGCACATTCTCAGAAGGCTTCTTTCCAGTTTTGAACGGAAGATATTTCCTTTTTCACCATAGCATTCTAGGGGCTTCCAGATATCCCTTTGCCAATTCCACAAGAAGAGCCTTAGCGAAAGGCTTCTTGAAGGGAAAGATGTAACTCTGTGAGAAGAATTAACAGAACACAGAGCAGTTTCTCAGAAAGCTTCTTTCCAGTTTGGAACGGAAGATATTTCCTTTCTCACCAGAGCCCTCTAAGGGCTTCCAAATATCCCTTTGCCAATTCCACAAGAACAGCCTTAGCGAAAGGCTTCCTGAAGGGAAAGATGTAATTCTGTGAGAAGAATTAAAAGAACACAGAGCAGTTTCTCAGAAAGCTTCTTTCCAGTTTTGAACGGAAGATATTTCCTTTTTCACCATAGCCCTCTATGGGCTTCCAAATATCCCTTTGCCAATTCCACAAGAACAGCCTTAGCGAAAGGCTTCTTGAAGGGAAAGATGTAACTCTGTGAGATGATTTAACAGAACACAGAACAGTTTCTCAGAAAGCTTCTTTCCAGTTTTGAACGGAAGATATTTCCTTTTTCACCATGGCCCTCTATGGGCTTCCAAATATCCCTTTGACAATTCCACAAGAATAGCCTTAGCGAAAGGCTTCTTGAAGGGAAAGATGTAACTCTGTGAGATGAATTAACAGAACACAGAGCAGTTTCTCAGAAAGCTTCTTTCCAGTTTTGAACGGAAGATATTTCCTTTTTCACCATAGCCCTCTATGGCCTTCCAAATATCCCTTTGCCAATTCCACAAGAACAGCCTTAGCGAAAGGCTTCTTGAAGGGAAAGATGTAACTCTGTGAGATGAATTAACAGAACACAGAGCAGTTTCTCAAAAAGATTCTTTCCAGTTTTGAACGGAAGATATTTCCTTTATCACCATTGCCTTCTATGGGCTTCCAAATATCCCTCTGCCAATTCCACAAGAATAGCTTTAGCGAAAGATTTCTTGAAGGGAAAGATGGAACTCTGTGAGATGAATTAACAGAACACAGAGCAGTTTCTCAGAAAGCTTCTTTCCAGTTTTGAACGGAAGATATTTCCTTTTTCACCATAGACCTCTACGGGCTTCCAAATATCCCTTTGCCAATTTCACAAGAATAGCCTTAGCGAAAGGCTTCTTGAAGGGAAAGATGTAGCTCTGTGAGATGAATTAACAGAACACAGAGCAGTTTCTCAGAAAGCTTCTTTCCAGTTTCGAACGGAAGAAAATTCCTTTTTCACCGTAGCCCTCTATGGGCTTCCAAATGTCCCTTTGCCAATTCCACAAGAACAGCCTTAGCGAAAGGCTTCTTGAAGCGAAAGATGTAACTCTGTGAGATGAATTAACAGAACACAGAGCAGTTTCTCAGAAAGCTTCTTTCCAGTATTGAACGGAAGATATTTCCTTTTTCACCGTAGCCCTCTATGGGCTTCCAAATATCCCTTTGCCAATTCCACAAGAACAGCCTTAGCGAAAGGCTTCTGGAAGGGAAAGATGTAACTCTGTGAGATGAATTAACAGAACACTGAGCAGTTTCTCAGAAAGCTTCTTTCCAGTTTTGAACGGAAGATATTTCCTTTTTCACCATAGCCCTCTATGGGCTTCCAAATATCCATTTGCCAATTCCACAAGAACAGCTTTAGCGAAAGGCTTCTTGAAGGGAAAGATGTAACTCTGTGAGATGAATTAACAGAACACAGAGCAGTTTCACAGAAAGCTTCTTTCCAGTTTTGAACGCAAGATATTTCCTGTTTCACCATAGACCTCTATGGACCTCCAAATATCCCTTTGCCAACTCCACAAGAACAGCCTTAGCGAAAGGCTTATTGAAGGGAAAGATGTAACTCTGTGAGATGAATTAACAGAACACAGAGCAGTTTCTCAGATAGCTTCTTTCCAGTTTTGAACGGAAGATACTTCCTTTTTCACCATATCCCTCTATGGTCTTCCAAATATCCCTTCGCCAATTCCACAAGAACAGCCTTAGCGAAAGTCTTTTGAAGGGAAAGATGTAACTCTGTGAGATGAATTAACAGAACAGGGAGCAGTTTCTCAGAAAGCTTCTTTCCATTTTTGAACGGACGATATTTCCTTTATCACCATAGCCCTCTATGGGCGTCCAAATATCCCTTTGCCAATTCCACAAGAACAGCTTTAGCGAAAGATTTCTTGAAGGGAAAGATGTAACTCTGTGAGATGAATTAACAGAACACAGAGCAGTTTCTCAGAAAGCTTCTTTCCAGTTTTGAACGGAAGATATTTCCTTTTTCACCATAGCCCTCTATGGGCTTCCAAATATCCCTTTGCCAATTCCACAAGAACAGCCTTAGCGAAAGGCTTCCTGAAGGGAAAGATGTATCTCTGTGAGATGAATTAACAGAACACAGAGCAGTTTCTCAGAAAGCTTCTTTCCAGTTTGGAATGGAAGGTATTTCCTTTTTTCCCATAGCCCTCTCTGGGCTTCAAAATATCCCTTTGCCAATTCCACAAGAACAGCTTTAGCGAAAGGCTTTTTGAAGGTAAACATGTAACTCTGTGAGATGAATTAACAGAACACAGAGCAGTTTCTCAGAAAGCTTCTTTCCAGTTTTGAACGGAAGATATTTCCTTTTTCACCATAGCCCTCTATGGGCTTCCAAATATCCCTTTGCCAATTCCACAAGAACAGTCTTAGCGAAAGGCTTCTTGAAGGGAAAGATGTAACTCTGTGAGATGAATTAACAGAACACAGAGCAGTTTCTCAGAAAGCTTCTTTCCAGTTTTGAACGGAAGATATTTCCTTTTTCAACATAGCCTTCTATGGGCTTCCAAATATCCCTTTGCCAATTCCACGAGAACAGCCTTAGCGAAAGGATTCCTGAAGGGAAAGATGTAACTCTGTGAGATGAATTAACAGAACACAGAGCAGTTTCTCAGAAAGCTTCTTTCCAGTTTTGAACGGAAGATATTTCCTTTTTCACCATAGCATTCTAGGGGCTTCCAGATATCCCTTTGCCAATTCCACAAGAAGAGCCTTAGCGAAAGGCTTCTTGAAGGGAAAGATGTAACTCTGAGAGAAGAATTAACAGAACACAGAGCAGTTTCTCGGAAAGCTTCTTTCCAGTTTGGAACGGAAGATATTTCCTTTCTCACCAGAGCCCTCTAAGGGCTTCCAAATATCCCTTTGCCAATTCCACAAGAACAGCCTTAGCGAAAGGCTTCCTGAAGGGAAAGATGTAATTCTGTGAGAAGAATTAAAAGAACACAGAGCAGTTTCTCAGAAAGCTTCTTTCCAGTTTTGAACGGAAGATATTTCCTTTTTCACCATTGCCCTCTATGGGCTTCCAAATATCCCTTTGCCAATTCCACAAGAACAGCCTTAGCGAAAGGCTTCTTGAAGGGAAAGATGTAACTCTGTGAGATGATTTAACAGAACACAGAGCAGTTTCTCAGAAAGCTTCTTTCCAGTTTTGAACGGAAGATATTTCCTTTTTCACCATAGCCCTCTATGGGCTTCCAAATATCCCTTTGCCAATTCCACAAGAACAGCCTTAGCGAAAGGCTTCTTGAAGGGAAAGATGTAACTCTGTGAGATGATTTAACAGAACACAGAACAGTTTCTCAGAAAGCTTCTTTCCAGTTTTGAACGGAAGATATTTCCTTTTTCACCATGGCCCTCTATGGGCTTCCAAATATCCCTTTGACAATTCCACAAGAATAGCCTTAGCGAAAGGCTTCTTGAAGGGAAAGATGTAACTCTGTGAGATGAATTAACAGAACACAGAGCAGTTTCTCAGAAAGCTTCTTTCCAGTTTTGAACGGAAGATATTTCCTTTTTCACCATAGCCCTCTATGGCCTTCCAAATATCCCTTTGCCAATTCCACAAGAACAGCCTTAGCGAAAGGCTTCTTGAAGGGAAAGATGTAACTCTGTGAGATGAATTAACAGAACACAGAGCAGTTTCTCAAAAAGATTCTTTCCAGTTTTGAACGGAAGATATTTCCTTTATCACCATTGCCTTCTATGGGCTTCCAAATATCCCTCTGCCAATTCCACAAGAATAGCTTTAGCGAAAGATTTCTTGAAGGGAAAGATGGAACTCTGTGAGATGAATTAACAGAACACAGAGCAGTTTCTCAGAAAGCTTCTTTCCAGTTTTGAACGGAAGATATTTCCTTTTTCACCATAGACCTCTACGGGCTTCCAAATATCCCTTTGCCAATTTCACAAGAATAGCCTTAGCGAAAGGCTTCTTGAAGGGAAAGATGTAGCTCTGTGAGATGAATTAACAGAACACAGAGCAGTTTCTCAGAAAGCTTCTTTCCAGTTTCGAACGGAAGAAAATTCCTTTTTCACCGTAGCCCTCTATGGGCTTCCAAATGTCCCTTTGCCAATTCCACAAGAACAGCCTTAGCGAAAGGCTTCTTGAAGCGAAAGATGTAACTCTGTGAGATGAATTAACAGAACACAGAGCAGTTTCTCAGAAAGCTTCTTTCCAGTATTGAATGGAAGATATTTCCTTTTTCACCGTAGCCCTCTATGGGCTTCCAAATATCCCTTTGCCAATTCCACAAGAACAGCCTTAGCGAAAGGCTTCTGGAAGGGAAAGATGTAACTCTGTGAGATGAATTAACAGAACACTGAGCAGTTTCTCAGAAAGCTTCTTTCCAGTTTTGAACGGAAGATATTTCCTTTTTCACCATAGCCCTCTATGGGCTTCCAAATATCCATTTGCCAATTCCACAAGAACAGCTTTAGCGAAAGGCTTCTTGAAGGGAAAGATGTAACTCTGTGAGATGAATTAACAGAACACAGAGCAGTTTCACAGAAAGCTTCTTTCCAGTTTTGAACGGAAGATATTTCCTGTTTCACCATAGCCCTCTATGGACCTCCAAATATCCCTTTGCCAACTCCACAAGAACAGCCTTAGCGAAAGGCTTATTGAAGGGAAAGATGTAACACTGTGAGATGAATTATCAGAACACAGAGCAGTTTCTCAGATAGCTTCTTTCCAGTTTTGAACGGAAGATACTTCCTTTTTCACCATATCCCTCTATGGTCTTCCAAATATCCCTTCGCCAATTCCACAAGAACAGCCTTAGCGAAAGTCTTTTGAAGGGAAAGATTTAACTCTGTGAGATGAATTAACAGAACAGGGAGCAGTTTCTCAGAAAGCTTCTTTCCAGTTTTGAACGGACGATATTTCCTTTATCACCATAGCCCTCTATGGGCGTCCAAATATCCCTTTGCCAATTCCACAAGAACAGCTTTAGCGAAAGATTTCTTGAAGGGAAAGATGTAACTCTGTGAGATGAATTAACAGAACACAGAGCAGTTTCTCAGAAAGCTTCTTTCCAGTTTTGAACGGAAGATATTTCCTTTTTCACCATAGCCCTCTATGGGCTTCCAAATATCCCTTTTCCAATTCCACAAGAACAGCCTTAGCGAAAGGCTTCCTGAAGGGAAAGATGTAACTCTGTGAGATGAATTAACAGAACACAGAGCAGTTTCTCAGAAAGCTTCTTTCCAGTTTGGAATGGAAGTTATTTCCTTTTTTCCCATAGCCCTCTATGGGCTTCCAAATATCCCTTTGCCAATTCCACAAGAACAGCTTTAGCCAAAGGCTTTTTGAAGGTAAACATGTAACTCTGTGAGATGAATTAACAGAACACAGAGCAGTTTCTCAGAAAGCTTCTTTCCAGTTTTGAACGGAAGATATTTCCTTTTTCACCATAGCCCTCTATGGGCTTCCAAATATCCCTTTGCCAATTCCACAAGAACAGTCTTAGCGAAAGGCTTCTTGAAGGGAAAGATGTAACTCTGTGAGATGAATTAACAGAACACAGAGCAGTTTCTCAGAAAGCTTCTTTCCAGTTTTGAACGGAAGATATTTCCTTTTTCAACATAGCCTTCTATGGGCTTCCAAATATCCCTTTGCCAATTCCACGAGAACAGCCTTAGCGAAAGGATTCCTGAAAGGAAAGATGTAACTCTGTGAGATGAATTAACAGAACACAGAGCAGTTTCTCAGAAAGCTTCTTTCCAGTTTTGAACGGAAGATACTTCCTTTTTCACCATAGCCCTCTATGGGCTTCCAAATATACCTTTGCCAATTCCACAAGAACAGCCTTAGCGAAAGTCTTTTGAAGGGAAAGATGTAACTCTGTGAGATGAATTAGCAGAACACAGAGCATTTTCTCAGAAATCTTCTTTCCAGTTTTGAACGGAAGATATTTCCTTTTTCACCATAGCCCTCTATGGGCTTCCAAATATCCCTTTGCCAATTCCACAAGAACAGCCTTAGCGAAAGGCTTCTTGAAGGGAAAGATGTAACTCAGTGAGATGAATTAACAGAACACAGAGCAATTCCTCAGAAAGCTTCTTTCCAGTTTTGAACGGAAGATATTTCCTTTTTCAACATAGCCTTCTAAGGGCTTCCAAATATCCCTTTGTCAATTCCACCAGAACAGCCTTAGCGAAAGGCTTCCTGAAGGGAAAGATGTAACTCTGTGAGATGTATTAACAGAACACAGAGAAGTTTCTCAGAAGGCCTCTTTCCAGTTCTGAACGGAAGATATTTCCTTTTTCACCATAGCTCTCTGAGGCCTTCCAAATATCTCTTTGCCAATTCCACAAGAACAGCCTTAGCGAAAAGCTTCTTGAAGGGAAAGATGTAACTCTGTGAGATGAATTAACAGAACACAGAGCAGTTTCTCAGAAAGCTTCTTTCCAGTTTTGAACGGAAGGTATTTCCTTTTTCACCACAGCCCTCTATGGGCTTCCAAATATCACTTTGCCAATTCCACAAGAACAGCCTTAGCGAAAGGATTCCTGAAGGGAAAGATGTAACTCTGTGAGATGAATTAACAGAACACAGAGCAGTTTCTCAGAAAGCTTCTTTCCAGTTTTGAACGGAAGATATTTCCTGTTTCACCATAGCCCTCTATGGGCTTCCAAATATCCCTTTGCCAATTCCACAAGAACAGGCTTAGCGAAAGGCTTCTTGAAGGGAAAGATGTAACTTTTTGAGATGAATTAAGAGAACACACAGCAGTTTGTCAGAAAGCTTCTTTCCAGTTTTGAACGGAAGATATTTCCTTTTTCACCATAGCCCTCTATGGGCTTCCAAATATCCCTTTGCCAATTCCACAAGAACAGCCTTAGCGAAAGTCTTTTGAAGGGAAAGATGTAACTCTGTGAGATGAATTAACAGAACACAGAGCAGATTCTCACAAAGCTTCTTTCCAGTTTTGAACGGAAGATATTTCCTTTTTCACCATAGCCCTCTTTGGGCTTCCAAATATCCCTTTGCCAATTACACAAGAACAGCCTTAGCGAAAGGCTTCTTGAAGGGAAAGATGTAAGTCTGTGAGATGAATTAAAAGAACACAGAGCAGTTTCTCAGAAAGCTTCTTTCCAGTTTTGAACGGAAGATATTTCATTTATCACCATTGCCCTCTATGGGCTTCCAAATATCCCTTTGCCAATTCCACAAGAATAGCTTTAGCGAAAGATTTCTTGAAGGGAATGATGTAACTCTGTGAGATGAATTAACAGAACACAGAGCAGTTTCTCAGAAAGCTTCTTTCCAGTTTTGAACGGAAGATATTTCCTTTTTCACCATAGACCTCTACGGGCTTCCAAATATCCCTTTGCCAATTTCACAAGAACAGCCTTAGAGAAAGGCTTCTTGAACGGAAAGATGTAACTCTGTGAGCAGAATTAACAGAGCACAGAGCAGTTTCTCAGAAAGCTTCTTTCCAGTTTCGAACGGAAGATATTTCCTTTTTCACCGTAGCCCTCTATGGGCTTCCAAATGTCCCTTTGCCAATTCCACAAGAACAGCCTTAACGAAAGGCTTCTCGAAGGGAAAGATGTAACTCTGTGAGATGAATTAACAGAACACAGAGCAGTTTCTCAGAAAGCTTCTTTCCAGTTTTGAACGGAAGATATTTCCTTTTTCACCATAGCCCTCTATGTTCTTCCAAATATTAATTTGCCAATTCCACAAGAACAGCCTTAGCGAAAGGCTTCTTGAAGCGAAAGATGTAACTCTGTGAGATGAATTAACAGAAAACAGAGCAGTTTCTCAGAAAGCTTCTTTCCAGTTTTGAACGGAAGATATTTCCTTTTTCACCATAGCCCTCTATGGACTTCCAAATATCCCTTCGCCAATTCCACAAGAACAGCCTTAGCGAAAGGCTTCTTGAAGGGAAAGATGTAACTCTGTGAGATGAATTAACAGAGCGCAGAGCAGTTTCTCAGAAAGCTTCTTTCCAATTTCGAACGGAAGATATTTCCTTTTTCACCATAGCCCTCTATTGGCTTCCAAATATCCCTTTGCAAATTCCACAAGAACAGCCTTAGCGAAAGGCTTCTTGAAGTGAAAGATGTAACTCTGTGAGATGAATTAACAGAACACAGAGCAGTTTCTAAGAAAGCTTCTTTGCAGTTTCGACCGGAAGATATTTCCTTTTTCACCGTAGCCCTCTATGGGCTTCCAAATATCCCTTTGCCAATTCCACAAGAACAGCCTTAGCGAAAAGCTTCTTGAAGGGAAAGATGGAGCTCTGTGAGAAGAATGAAGAGAACACAGAGCAGTTTCTCAGAAAGCTTCTTTCCAGTTTTGAACGGAAGATATTTCCTTTTTCACCCTAGCCCTCTATGGGCTTCCAAATATCCCGTTGCCAATTTCACAAGAACAGCCTTAGCGAAAGGCTTCTTGAATGGAAAGAGGTAACTCTTTGAGATGAATTAACAGAACACAGAGCAGTTTCTCAGAAAGCTTCTTTCCAGTTTTGAACGGAAGATATTTCCTTTTTCACCGTAGCCCTCTATGGGCTTCCAAATATCCCTTTTCCAATTCCACAAGAATAGCCTTAGCGAAAGGCTTCTTCAAGGGAAAGATGTAACTCTGTGAGATGAATTAACAGAACACAGAGCAGTTTCTCAGAAAGCTT
Source organism: Chlorocebus sabaeus (assembly GCF_047675955.1). Classification (NCBI taxonomy): domain Eukaryota; kingdom Metazoa; phylum Chordata; class Mammalia; order Primates; family Cercopithecidae; genus Chlorocebus; species Chlorocebus sabaeus. Next base: position 274,316 of record NW_027327859.1, read on the forward strand.
CTTTCCAGGTTTGAACGGAAGATATTTCCTTTTTCACCATAGCCCTCTATGGGCTTCCAAATATCCCTTTGCCAATTCCACAAGAACAGCCTTAGCGAAAGGCTTCTTGAAGGGAAAGATGTAACTCTGTGAGAAGAATTACCAGAACACAGAGCAGTTTCTCTTAAAGCTTCTTTCCAGTTTTGAACGGAAGATATTTCCTTTTTCACCATAGCCCTCTATGGGCTTCCAAATATCCCTTTGCCAATTCCACAAGAACAGCCTTAGCGTAAGGCTTCTTGAAGGGAAAGAGGTAACTCTGTGAGATGAATTAACAGAACACAGAGCAGTTTCTCAGAAAGCTTCTTTCCAGTTTTGAACGGAAGATATTTCCTTTTTCACCGTAGCCCTCTATGGGCTTCCAAATATCCCTTTTCCAATTCCACAAGAATAGCCTTAGCGAAAGGCTTCTTGAAGGGAAAGATGTAACTCTGTGAGATGAATTAACAGAACAGAGAGCAGCTTCTCAGAAAGCTTCTTTCCAGTTTTGAGCGGAAGATATTTCCTTTTTCACCATAGCCCTCTATGGGCTTCCAAATATCCCTTTTCCAATTCCACAAGAATAGCCTTAGCGAGAGGCTTCTTGAAGGGAAAGATGTAACTATGCAGGATGAATTAACAGAACACAGAGCAGTTTCACAGAAAGCTTCTTTCCAGTTTGGAACGGAAGATATTTCCTTTTTCACCATAGCCTGTATGGGCTTCCAAATATCCCTTTGCCAATTCCACAAGAACAGCCTTAGCGAAAGGCTTCTTGAAGGGAAAGATGTAATTCTGTGAGATGAATTAACCGAACACAGAGCAGTTTCTCAGAAAGCTTCTTTCCAGTTTTGAACGGAAGATATTTCCTGTTTCACCATAGCCCTCTCTGGGCTTCCAAATATCCCTTTGCCAATTCCACATGAACAGCCTTAGCGAAAGGCTTCTTGAAGGGAAAGATGTAACTCTGTGAGATGAATTAACAGAACACAGAGCAGTTTCTCAGAAAGCTTCTTTCCAGTTTTGAACGGAAGATATTTCCTTTTTCACCATAGCCCTCTAGGGACCTCCAAATATCCCTTTGCGAATTCCACAAGAACAGCCTCAGCGAAAGGCTTCTTGAAGGGAAAGATGTAACTCTGTGAGATGAATTAACAGAACGCAGAGCAGTTTCTCAGAAAGCTTCTTTCCAGTTTTGAACGGAAGATATTTCCTGTTTCACCATAGCCCTCTATGGGCTTCCAAATATCCCTTTGCCAATTCCACAAGAACAGCCTTAGCGAAAGGCTTCTTGAAGGGAAAGATGTAACTCTGTGAGATGAATTAACAGAACACAGAGCAGCTTCTCAGAAAGCTTCTTTCCAGTTTTCAACGGAAGATATTTCCTTTTTCACCATAGCCCTCTGTGGGCTTCCAAATATCCCTTTGCCAATTCCACAAGAACAGCCTTAGCGAAAGGCTTCTTGAAGGGAAAGATGTAAGTTTGTGAGATGAATTAACAGAACACAGAGCAGTTTCTCAGAAAGCTTCTTTCCAGTTTCGAACGGAAGATATTTCCATTTTCACCATAGCCCTCTATGGGCTTCCAAATATCCCTTTGCCAATTCCACAAGAACAGCCTTAGCGAAAGGCCTCTTGAAGCGAAAGATGTAACTCTGTGAGATGAATTAACAGAACACAGAGCAGATTCTCAGAAAGCTTCTTTCCAGTTTTGAACGGAAGATATTTCCTTTATCACCATTGCCCTCTATGGGCTTCCAAATATCCCTTTGCCAATTCCACAAGAATATCTTTAGCGATAGATTTCTTGAAGGGAAAGATGTAGCTCTGTGAGATGAATTAACAGAACACAGAGCAGTTTCTCAGAAAGCTTCTTTCCAGTTTCGAACGGAAGATATTTCCTTTTTCACCGTAGCCCTCTATGGGCTTCCAAATGTCCCTTTGCCAATTCCACAAGAACAGCCTTAGCGAACGGATTCTCGAAGGGAAAGATGTAACTCTGTGAGATGAATTAACAGAACACAGAGCAGTTTCTCAGAAAGCTTCTTTCCAGTTTTGAACGGAAGATATTTCCTTTTTCACCATAGCCCTCTATGGGCTTCCGAATATCCCTTTGCCAATTCCACAAGAACAGCCTTAGCGAAAGGCTTCTTGAAGGGAAAGATGTAATTCTGTGAGATGAATTAACCGAACACAGAGCAGTTTCTCAGAAAGCTTCTTTCCAGTTTTGAACGGAAGATATTTCCTGTTTCACCATAGCCCTCTATGGGCTTCCAAATATCCCTTTGCCAATTCCACAAGAACAGCCTTAGCGAAAGGCTTCTTGAAGGGAAAGATGTAACTCTGTGAGATGAATTAAGAGAACACAGAGCAGTTTCTCAGAAAGCTTCTTTCCAGTTCTGAACGGAAGATATTTCCTTTTTCACCATAGCTCTCTGTGGCCTTCCAAATATCCCTTTGCCAATTCCACAAGAACAGCCTTAGCGACAGGCTTCTTGAAGGGAAAGATGTAACTCTGTGAGATGAATTAACAGAACACAGAGCAGTTTCTCAGAAAGCTTCTTTCCAGTTTTGAACGGAAGATATTTCCTTTTTCACCATAGCCCTCTATGGGCTTCCAAATATCCCTTTGCCAATTCCACAAGAACAGGCTTAGCGAAAGGCTTCCTGAAGGGAAAGATGTAACTCTGTGAGATGAAATAACAGAACACAGAGCAGTTTCTCAGAAAGATTCTTTCCAGTTTTGAACGGAAGATATTTCCTTTTTCACCATAGCATTCTATGGGCTTCCAGATATCCCTTGGCCAATTCCACAAGAAGAGCCTTAGCGAAAGGCTTCTTGAAGGGAAAGATGTAACTCTGTGAGAAGAATTAACAGAACACAGAGCAGTTTCTCAGAAAGTTTCTTTCCAGTATGGAACGGAAGATATTTACTTTTTCACCATAGCCCTCTAAGGGCTTCCAAATATCCCTTTGCCAATTCCACAAGAACAGGCTTAGCGAAAGGCTTCCTGAAGGGAAAGCTGTAACTCTGTGAGAAGAATTTACAGAACACAGAGCAGTTTCTCAGAAAGCTTCTTTCCAGTTTTGAACGGAAGATATTTCCTTTTTCACCATAGCCCTCTATGGGCTTCCAAATATCCCTTTGCCAATTCCACAAGAACAGCCTTAGCGAAAGGCTTCTTGAAGGGAAAGAGTTAACTCTGTGAGATGAATTAAGAGAACACAGAGCAGTTTCTCAGAAAGCTTCTTTCCAGTTTTGAACGGAAGATATTTCCTTTTTCACCATAGCCCTCTATGGGCTTCCAAATATCCCTTTGCCAATTCCACAAGAACAGCCTTAGCGAAAGGCTTCTTGAAGGAAATGATGTAACTCTGTGAGATGAAATAACAGAACACAGAGCTGTTTCTCAGAAAGTTTCTTTCCAGTTTTGAACGGAAGATATTTCCTTTTTCACCAAAGCCTTTTATGGGCTTCCAAATATCCCTTTGCCAATTCCACAAGTACAGCCTTAGCGAAAGGCTTCTTGAAGGGAAAGATGTAACTCTGTGAGGTGAATTAACAGAACACAGAGCAGTTTCTCAGAAAGCTTCTTTCCAGTTTTGAACGGAAGATATTTCCTTTTTCACCATAGCCCTCTATGGGCTTCCTAATATCCCTTTGCCAATTCCACAGGAACAGCCTTAGCGAAAGGCTTCTTGAAGGGAAAGATGTAACTCTGTGAGATGAATTAACAGAACACAGAGCAGTTTCTCAGAAACCTCTTTCCTGTTTTTAACGGTAGATATTTCCTGTTTCACCAGAGCCCTCTATGGGCTTCCAAATATCCCTTTGCCAATTCCACAAGAACAGCCTTAGCGAAAGGCTTCTTGAAGGGAAAGATGTAACTCTGTGAGATGAATTAACAGAACGCAGAGCAGTTTCTCAGAAAGCTTCTTTCCAGTTTTGAACGGAAGATATTTCCTGTTTCACCATAGCCCTCTATGGAAATATCCCATTGCCAATTCCACAAGAACAGCCTTAGCGAAAGGCTTCTTGAAGGGAAAGATGTAACTCTGTGAGATGAATTAACAGAACACAGAGCAGATTCTCACAAAGCTTCTTTCCAGTTTTGAACGGAAGATATTTCCTTTTTCACCATAGCCCTCTTTGGGCTTCCAAATATCCCTTTGCCAATTACACAAGAACAGCCTTAGCGAAAGGCTTCTTGAAGGGAAAGATGTAAGTCTGTGAGATGAATTAAAAGAACACAGAGCAGTTTCTCAGAAAGCTTCTTTCCAGTTTTGAACGGAAGATATTTCATTTATCACCATTGCCCTCTATGGGCTTCCAAATATCCCTTTGCCAATTCCACAAGAATAGCTTTAGCGAAAGATTTCTTGAAGGGAATGATGTAACTCTGTGAGATGAATTAACAGAACACAGAGCAGTTTCTCAGAAAGCTTCTTTCCAGTTTTGAACGGAAGATATTTCCTTTTTCACCATAGACCTCTACGGGCTTCCAAATATCCCTTTGCCAATTTCACAAGAACAGCCTTAGAGAAAGGCTTCTTGAACGGAAAGATGTAACTCTGTGAGAAGAATTAACAGAGCACAGAGCAGTTTCTCAGAAAGCTTCTTTCCAGTTTCGAACGGAAGATATTTCCTTTTTCACCGTAGCCCTCTATGGGCTTCCAAATGTCCCTTTGCCAATTCCACAAGAACAGCCTTAACGAAAGGCTTCTCGAAGGGAAAGATGTAACTCTGTGAGATGAATTAACAGAACACAGAGCAGTTTCTCAGAAAGCTTCTTTCCAGTTTTGAACGGAAGATATTTCCTTTTTCACCATAGCCCTCTATGTTCTTCCAAATATTAATTTGCCAATTCCACAAGAACAGCCTTAGCGAAAGGCTTCTTGAAGCGAAAGATGTAACTCTGTGAGATGAATTAACAGAAAACAGAGCAGTTTCTCAGAAAGCTTCTTTCCAGTTTTGAACGGAAGATATTTCCTTTTTCACCATAGCCCTCTATGGACTTCCAAATATCCCTTTGCCAATTCCACAAGAACAGCCTTAGCGAAAGGCTTCTTGAAGGGAAAGATGTAACTCTGTGAGATGAATTAACAGAGCGCAGAGCAGTTTCTCAGAAAGCTTCTTTCCAGTTTTGAACGGAAGATATTTCCTGTTTCACCATAGCCCTCTATGGGCTTCCAAATATCCCTTTGCCAATTCCACAAGAACAGCCTTAGCGAAAGGCTTCTTGAAGGGAAAGATGTAACTCTGTGAGATGGATTAACAGAATACAGAGCAGCTTCTCAGAAAGCTTCTTTCCAGTTTTGAACGGAAGATATTTCCTTTTTCACCATAGCCCTCTATGGGCTTCCAAATATCCCTTTGCCAATTCCACAAGAACAGGCTTAGCGAAAGGCTTCCTGAAGGGAAAGATGTAACTCTCTGAGATGAAATAACAGAACACAGAGCATTTTCTCAGAAAGATTCTTTCCAGTTTGGAACGGAAGGTATTTCCTTTTTCCCCATAGCCCTCTATGGGCTTTCAAATATCCCTTTGCCAATTCCACAAGAACAGCCTTAGCGAAAGGCTTCTTGAAGGGAAAGATGTAACTCTGTGAGATGAATTAACAGAACACAGAGCTGTTTCTCAGAATGCTTCTTTCCAGTATTGAACGGAAGATATTTCCTTTTTCACCATAGCCCTCTATGGGCTTCCAAATATCCCTTTGCCAATTCCACAAGAACAGCCTTAGCGAAAGGCTTCTTGAAGGGAAAGATGTAACTCTGTGAGATGAATTAACAGAACACAGAGCACATTCTCAGAAGGCTTCTTTCCAGTTTTGAACGGAAGATATTTCCTTTTTCACCATAGCATTCTAGGGGCTTCCAGATATCCCTTTGCCAATTCCACAAGAAGAGCCTTAGCGAAAGGCTTCTTGAAGGGAAAGATGTAACTCTGTGAGAAGAATTAACAGAACACAGAGCAGTTTCTCAGAAAGCTTCTTTCCAGTTTGGAACGGAAGATATTTCCTTTCTCACCAGAGCCCTCTAAGGGCTTCCAAATATCCCTTTGCCAATTCCACAAGAACAGCCTTAGCGAAAGGCTTCCTGAAGGGAAAGATGTAACTCTGTGAGAAGAATTCAAAGAACACAGAGCAGTTTCTCAGAAAGCTTCTTTCCAGTTTTGAACGGAAGATACTTCCTTTTTCACCATAGCCCTCTATGGGCTTCCATATCCCTTTGCCAATTCCACAAGAACAGCCTTAGCGAAAGGCTTCTTGAAGGGAAAGATGTAATTCTGTGAGATGATTTAACAGAACACAGAGCAGTTTCTCAGAAAGCTTCTTTCCAGTTTTGAACGGAAGATATTTCCTTTTTCAAAATAGCCCTCTATGGGCTTCCAAATATCCCTTTGACAATTCCACAAGAATAGCCTTAGCGAAAGGCTTCTTGAAGGGAAAGATGTAACTCTGTGAGATGAATTAACAGAACACAGAGCAGTTTCTCAGAAAGCTTCTTTCCAGTTTTGAACGGAAGATATTTCCTTTTTCACCATAGCCCTCTATGTTCTTCCAAATATTAATTTGCCAATTCCACAAGAACAGCCTTAGCGAAAGGCTTCTTGAAGCGAAAGATGTAACTCTGTGAGATGAATTAACAGAAAACAGAGCAGTTTCTCAAAAAGCTTCTTTCCAGTTTTGAACGGAAGATATTTCCTTTTTCACCATAGCCCTCTATGGACTTCCAAATATCCCTTTGCCAATTCCACAAGTACAACCTTAGCGAAAGGGTTCTTGAAGAGAAAGATGTAACTCTGTGAGACGAATTAACAGAACACAGAGCAGTTTCTCAGAAAGCTTCTTTCCAGTTTTGAACGGAAGATATTTCCTTTTTCACCCTAGCCCTCTATGGGCTTCCAAATATCCCTTTGCCAATTCCACAAGAACAGCCTTAGCGAAAGGCTTCTTGAAGGGAAAGATGCAACTTCTTGAAGGGAAAGATGCAACTCTATGAGATGAATTAACAGAACACAGAGCATTTTCTCAGAAACCTCTTTCCAGTTTTTAACGGAAGATATTTCCTGCTTCACCAATGCCCTCTATGGGCTTCCAAATATCCCTTTGCCAATACCACAAGAACAGCCTTAGCGAAAGGCTTCTTGAAGGGAAAGATGTAACTCTGTGAGATGAATTAACAGAGCGCAGAGCAGTTTCTCAGAAAGCTTCTTTCCAGTTTTCAACGGAAGATATTTCCTGTTTCACCATAGCCCTCTATGGGCTTCCAAATATCCCTTTGCCAATTCCACAAGAACAGCCTTAGCGAAAGGCTTCTTGAAGGGAAAGATGTAACTCTGTGAGATGGATTAACAGAACACAGAGCAGCTTCTCAGAAAGCTTCTTTCCAGTTTTGAACGGAAGATATTTCCTTTTTCACCATAGCCCTCTATGGGCTTCCAAATATCCCTTTGCCAATTCCACAAGAACAGGCTTAGCGAAAGGCTTCCTGAAGGGAAAGATGTAACTCTCTGAGATGAAATAACAGAACACAGAGCATTTTCTCAGAAAGATTCTTTCCAGTTTGGAACGGAAGGTATTTCCTTTTTCCCCATAGCCCTCTATGGGTTTTCAAATATCCCATTGCCAATTCCACAAGAACAGCCTTAGCGAAAGGCTTCTTGAAGGGAAAGATGTAACTCTGTGAGATGAATTAACAGAACACAGAGCTGTTTCTCAGAATGCTTCTTTCCAGTTTTGAACTGAAGATATTTCCTTTTTCACCATACCCCTCTATGAGCTTCCAAATATCCCTTTGCCAATTCCACAAGAACAGCCTTAGCGAAAGGCTTCTTGAAGGGAAAGATGTAACTCTGTGAGATGAATTAACAGAACACAGAGCACATTCTCAGAAGGCTTCTTTCCAGTTTTGAACGGAAGATATTTCCTTTTTCACCATAGCATTCTAGGGGCTTCCAGATATCCCTTTGCCAATTCCACAAGAAGAGCCTTAGCGAAAGGCTTCTTGAAGGGAAAGATGTAACTCTGTGAGAAGAATTAACAGAACACAGAGCAGTTTCTCAGAAAGCTTCTTTCCAGTTTGGAACGGAAGATATTTCCTTTCTCACCAGAGCCCTCTAAGGGCTTCCAAATATCCCTTTGCCAATTCCACAAGAACAGCCTTAGCGAAAGGCTTCCTGAAGGGAAAGATGTAATTCTGTGAGAAGAATTAAAAGAACACAGAGCAGTTTCTCAGAAAGCTTCTTTCCAGTTTTGAACGGAAGATATTTCCGTTTTCAACATAGCCCTCTATGGGCTTCCAAATATCCCTTTGCCAATTCCACAAGAACAGCCTTAGCGAAAGGCTTCTTGAAGGGAAAGATGTAACTCTGTGAGATGATTTAACAGAACACAGAACAGTTTCTCAGAAAGCTTCTTTCCAGTTTTGAACGGAAGATATTTCCTTTTTCACCATGGCCCTCTATGGGCTTCCAAATATCCCTTTGACAATTCCACAAGAATAGCCTTAGCGAAAGGCTTCTTGAAGGGAAAGATGTAACTCTGTGAGATGAATTAACAGAACACAGAGCAGTTTCTCAGAAAGCTTCTTTCCAGTTTTGAACGGAAGATATTTCCTTTTTCACCATAGCCCTCTATGGCCTTCCAAATATCCCTTTGCCAATTCCACAAGAACAGCCTTAGCGAAAGGCTTCTTGAAGGGAAAGATGTAACTCTGTGAGATGAATTAACAGAACACAGAGCAGTTTCTCAAAAAGATTCTTTCCAGTTTTGAACGGAAGATATTTCCTTTATCACCATTGCCTTCTATGGGCTTCCAAATATCCCTCTGCCAATTCCACAAGAATAGCTTTAGCGAAAGATTTCTTGAAGGGAAAGATGGAACTCTGTGAGATGAATTAACAGAACACAGAGCAGTTTCTCAGAAAGCTTCTTTCCAGTTTTGAACGGAAGATATTTCCTTTTTCACCATAGACCTCTACGGGCTTCCAAATATCCCTTTGCCAATTTCACAAGAATAGCCTTAGCGAAAGGCTTCTTGAAGGGAAAGATGTAGCTCTGTGAGATGAATTAACAGAACACAGAGCAGTTTCTCAGAAAGCTTCTTTCCAGTTTCGAACGGAAGAAAATTCCTTTTTCACCGTAGCCCTCTATGGGCTTCCAAATGTCCCTTTGCCAATTCCACAAGAACAGCCTTAGCGAAAGGCTTCTTGAAGCGAAAGATGTAACTCTGTGAGATGAATTAACAGAACACAGAGCAGTTTCTCAGAAAGCTTCTTTCCAGTATTGAATGGAAGATATTTCCTTTTTCACCGTAGCCCTCTATGGGCTTCCAAATATCCCTTTGCCAATTCCACAAGAACAGCCTTAGCGAAAGGCTTCTGGAAGGGAAAGATGTAACTCTGTGAGATGAATTAACAGAACACTGAGCAGTTTCTCAGAAAGCTTCTTTCCAGTTTTGAACGGAAGATATTTCCTTTTTCACCATAGCCCTCTATGGGCTTCCAAATATCCATTTGCCAATTCCACAAGAACAGCTTTAGCGAAAGGCTTCTTGAAGGGAAAGATGTAACTCTGTGAGATGAATTAACAGAACACAGAGCAGTTTCACAGAAAGCTTCTTTCCAGTTTTGAACGGAAGATATTTCCTGTTTCACCATAGCCCTCTATGGACCTCCAAATATCCCTTTGCCAACTCCACAAGAACAGCCTTAGCGAAAGGCTTATTGAAGGGAAAGATGTAACTCTGTGAGATGAATTATCAGAACACAGAGCAGTTTCTCAGATAGCTTCTTTCCAGTTTTGAACGGAAGATACTTCCTTTTTCACCATATCCCTCTATGGTCTTCCAAATATCCCTTCGCCAATTCCACAAGAACAGCCTTAGCGAAAGTCTTTTGAAGGGAAAGATTTAACTCTGTGAGATGAATTAACAGAACAGGGAGCAGTTTCTCAGAAAGCTTCTTTCCAGTTTTGAACGGACGATATTTCCTTTCTCACCATAGCCCTCTATGGGCGTCCAAATATCCCTTTGCCAATTCCACAGGAACAGCTTTAGCGAAAGATTTCTTGAAGGGAAAGATGTAACTCTGTGAGATGAATTAACAGAACACAGAGCAGTTTCTCAGAAAGCTTCTTTCCAGTTTTGAACGGAAGATATTTCCTTTTTCACCATAGCCCTCTATGGGCTTCCAAATATCCCTTTTCCAATTCCACAAGAACAGCCTTAGCGAAAGGCTTCCTGAAGGGAAAGATGTAACTCTGTGAGATGAATTAACAGAACACAGAGCAGTTTCTCAGAAAGCTTCTTTCCAGTTTGGAATGGAAGGTATTTCCTTTTTTCCCATAGCCCTCTATGGGCTTCCAAATATCCCTTTGCCAATTCCACAAGAACAGCTTTAGCCAAAGGCTTTTTGAAGGTAAACATGTAACTCTGTGAGATGAATTAACAGAACACAGAGCAGTTTCTCAGAAAGCTTCTTTCCAGTTTTGAACGGAAGATATTTCCTTTTTCAACATAGCCTTCTATGGGCTTCCAAATATCCCTTTGCCAATTCCACGAGAACAGCCTTAGCGAAAGGATTCCTGAAGGGAAAGATGTAACTCTGTGAGATGAATTAACAGAACACAGAGCAGTTTCTCAGAAAGCTTCTTTCCAGTTTTGAACGGAAGATACTTCCTTTTTCACCATAGCCCTCTATGGGCTTCCAAATATACCTTTGCCAATTCCACAAGAACAGCCTTAGCGAAAGTCTTTTGAAGGGAAAGATGTAACTCTGTGAGATGAATTAGCAGAACACAGAGCATTTTCTCAGAAATCTTCTTTCCAGTTTTGAACGGAAGATATTTCCTTTTTCACCATAGCCCTCTATGGGCTTCCAAATATCCCTTTGCCAATTCCACAAGAACAGCCTTAGCGAAAGGCTTCTTGAAGGGAAAGATGTAACTCTGTGAGATGAATTAACAGAACACAGAGCAATTCCTCAGAAAGCTTCTTTCCAGTTTTGAACGGAAGATATTTCCTTTTTCAACATAGCCTTCTAAGGGCTTCCAAATATCCCTTTGTCAATTCCACCAGAACAGCCTTAGCGAAAGGCTTCCTGAAGGGAAAGATGTAACTCTGTGAGATGTATTAACAGAACACAGAGAAGTTTCTCAGAAGGCCTCTTTCCAGTTCTGAACGGAAGATATTTCCTTTTTCACCATAGCTCTCTGTGGCCTTCCAAATATCTCTTTGCCAATTCCACAAGAACAGCCTTAGCGAAAAGCTTCTTGAAGGGAAAGATGTAACTCTGTGAGATGAATTAACAGAACACAGAGCAGTTTCTCAGAAAGCTTCTTTCCAGTTTTGAACGGAAGGTATTTCCTTTTTCACCACAGCCCTCTATGGGCTTCCAAATATCACTTTGCCAATTCCACAAGAACAGCCTTAGCGAAAGGATTCCTGAAGGGAAAGATGTAACTCTGTGAGATGAATTAACAGAACACAGAGCAGTTTCTCAGAAAGCTTCTTTCCAGTTTTGAACGGAAGATATTTCCTTTTTCACCATAGCCCTCTATGGGCTTCCACATATCCCTTTGCCAATTCCACGAGAACAGCCTTAGCGAAAGAATTCTTGAAGGGAAAGATGTAACTCTGTGAGATCAATTAACAGAACACAGAGCAGTTTCTCAGAAAGCTTCTTTCCAGTTTTGAACGGAAGATATTTCCTTTTTCACCATAGCCCTCCATGGGCTTCCAAATATCCCTTTGCCAATTCCACAAGAACAGCCTTAGCGAAAGGCTTCTTGAAGGGAAAGATGTAACTCTATGAGATGAATTAACAGAACACAGAGCAGTTTCTCAGAAAGCTTCTTTCCAGTTTTGAACGGAAGATGTTTCCTTTTTCACCATAGCCCTCTATGGGCTTCCAAATATCCCTTTGCCAATTCCACAAGAACAACCTTAGCGAAAGGCTTCTTGAAGGGAAAGATGTAACTCTGTGAGATGAATTAACAGAACACAGAGCAGTTTCTCAGAAAGCTTCTTTCCAGTTTTGAACGGAAGATATTTCCTTTTTCACCATGGCCCTCTATGGGCTTCCAAATATCCCTTTGACAATTCCACAAGAATAGCCTTAGCGAAAGGCTTCTTGAAGGGAAAGATGTAACTCTGTGAGATGAATTAACAGAACACAGAGCAGATTCTCACAAAGCTTCTTTCCAGTTTTGAACGGAAGATATTTCCTTTTTCACCATAGCCCTCTTTGGGCTTCCAAATATCCCTTTGCCAATTACACAAGAACAGCCTTAGCGAAAGGCTTCTTGAAGGGAAAGATGTAAGTCTGTGAGATGAATTAAAAGAACACAGAGCAGTTTCTCAGAAAGCTTCTTTCCAGTTTTGAACGGAAGATATTTCATTTATCACCATTGCCCTCTATGGGCTTCCAAATATCCCTTTGCCAATTCCACAAGAATAGCTTTAGCGAAAGATTTCTTGAAGGGAATGATGTAACTCTGTGAGATGAATTAACAGAACACAGAGCAGTTTCTCAGAAAGCTTCTTTCCAGTTTTGAACGGAAGATATTTCCTTTTTCACCATAGACCTCTACGGGCTTCCAAATATCCCTTTGCCAATTTCACAAGAACAGCCTTAGAGAAAGGCTTCTTGAACGGAAAGATGTAACTCTGTGAGAAGAATTAACAGAGCACAGAGCAGTTTCTCAGAAAGCTTCTTTCCAGTTTCGAACGGAAGATATTTCCTTTTTCACCGTAGCCCTCTATGGGCTTCCAAATGTCCCTTTGCCAATTCCACAAGAACAGCCTTAACGAAAGGCTTCTCGAAGGGAAAGATGTAACTCTGTGAGATGAATTAACAGAACACAGAGCAGTTTCTCAGAAAGCTTCTTTCCAGTTTTGAACGGAAGATATTTCCTTTTTCACCATAGCCCTCTAGGTTCTTCCAAATATTAATTTGCCAATTCCACAAGAACAGCCTTAGCGAAAGGCTTCTTGAAGCGAAAGATGTAACTCTGTGAGATGAATTAACAGAAAACAGAGCAGTTTCTCAGAAAGCTTCTTTCCAGTTTTGAACGGAAGATATTTCCTTTTTCACCATAGCCCTCTATGGACTTCCAAATATCCCTTTGCCACTTCCACAAGAACAGCCTTAGCGAAAGGCTTCTTGAAGGGAAAGATGTAACTCTGTGAGATGAATTAACAGAGCGCAGAGCAGTTTCTCAGAAAGCTTCTTTCCAGTTTTGAACGGAAGATATTTCCTGTTTCACCATAGCCCTCTATGGGCTTCCAAATATCCCTTTGCCAATTCCACAAGAACAGCCTTAGCGAAAGGCTTCTTGAAGGGAAAGATGTAACTCTGTGAGATGGATTAACAGAATACAGAGCAGCTTCTCAGAAAGCTTCTTTCCAGTTTTGAACGGAAGATATTTCCTTTTTCACCATAGCCCTCTATGGGCTTCCAAATATCCCTTTGCCAATTCCACAAGAACAGGCTTAGCGAAAGGCTTCCTGAAGGGAAAGATGTAACTCTCTGAGATGAAATAACAGAACACAGAGCATTTTCTCAGAAAGATTCTTTCCAGTTTGGAACGGAAGGTATTTCCTTTTTCCCCATAGCCCTCTATGGGCTTTCAAATATCCCTTTGCCAATTCCACAAGAACAGCCTTAGCGAAAGGCTTCTTGAAGGGAAAGATGTAACTCTGTGAGATGAATTAACAGAACACAGAGCTGTTTCTCAGAATGCTTCTTTCCAGTATTGAACGGAAGATATTTCCTTTTTCACCATAGCCCTCTATGGGCTTCCAAACATCCCTTTGCCAATTCCACAAGAACAGCCTTAGCGAAAGGCTTCTTGAAGGGAAAGATGTAACTCTGTGAGATGAATTAACAGAACACAGAGCACATTCTCAGAAGGCTTCTTTCCAGTTTTGAACGGAAGATATTTCCTTTTTCACCATAGCATTCTAGGGGCTTCCAGATATCCCTTTGCCAATTCCACAAGAAGAGCCTTAGCGAAAGGCTTCTTGAAGGGAAAGATGTAACTCTGTGAGAAGAATTAACAGAACACAGAGCAGTTTCTCAGAAAGCTTCTTTCCAGTTTGGAACGGAAGATATTTCCTTTCTCACCAGAGCCCTCTAAGGGCTTCCAAATATCCCTTTGCCAATTCCACAAGAACAGCCTTAGCGAAAGGCTTCCTGAAGGGAAAGATGTAACTCTGTGAGAAGAATTAAAAGAACACAGAGCAGTTTCTCAGAAAGCTTCTTTCCAGTTTTGAACGGAAGATACTTCCTTTTTCACCATAGCCCTCTATGGGCTTCCATATCCCTTTGCCAATTCCACAAGAACAGCCTTAGCGAAAGGCTTCTTGAAGGGAAAGAAGTAACTCTGTGAGATGATTTAACAGAACACAGAACAGTTTCTCAGAAAGCTTCTTTCCAGTTTTGAACGGAAGATATTTCCTTTTTCAAAATAGCCCTCTATGGGCTTCCAAATATCCCTTTGACAATTCCACAAGAATAGCCTTAGCGAAAGGCTTCTTGAAGGGAAAGATGTAACTCTGTGAGATGAATTAACAGAACACAGAGCAGTTTCTCAGAAAGCTTCTTTCCAGTTTTGAACGGAAGATATTTCCTTTTTCACCATAGCCCTCTATGTTCTTCCAAATATTAATTTGCCAATTCCACAAGAACAGCCTTAGCGAAAGGCTTCTTGAAGCGAAAGATGTAACTCTGTGAGATGAATTAACAGAAAACAGAGCAGTTTCTCAGAAAGCTTCTTTCCAGTTTTGAACGGAAGATATTTCCTTTTTCACCATAACCCTCTATGGACTTCCAAATATCCCTTTGCCAATTCCACAAGTACAACCTTAGCGAAAGGGTTCTTGAAGAGAAAGATGTAACTCTGTGAGACGAATTAACAGAACACAGAGCAGTTTCTCAGAAAGCTTCTTTCCAGTTTTGAACGGAAGATATTTCCTTTTTCACCCTAGCCCTCTATGGGCTTCCAAATATCCCTTTGCCAATTCCACAAGAACAGCCTTAGCGAAAGGCTTCTTGAAGGGAAAGATGCAACTTCTTGAAGGGAAAGATGCAACTCTGTGAGATGAATTAACAGAACACAGAGCAGTTTCTCAGAAACCTCTTTCCAGTTTTTAACGGAAGATATTTCCTGCTTCACCAATGCCCTCTATGGGCTTCCAAATATCCCTTTGCCAATTCCACAAGAACAGCCTTAGCGAAAGGCTTCTTGAAGGGAAAGATGTAACTCTGTGAGATGAATTAACAGAGCGCAGAGCAGTTTCTCAGAAAGCTTCTTTCCAGTTTTTAACGGAAGATATTTCCTGTTTCACCATAGCCTTCTATGGGCTTCCAAATATCCCTTTGCCAATTCCACAAGAACAGCCTTAGCGAAAGGCTTCTTGAAGGGAAAGATGTAACTCTGTGAGATGGATTAACAGAACACAGAGCAGCTTCTCAGAAAGCTTCTTTCCAGTTTTGAACGGAAGATATTTCCTTTTTCACCATAGCCCTCTATGGGCTTCCAAATATCCCTTTGCCAATTCCACAAGAACAGGCTTAGCGAAAGGCTTCCTGAAGGGAAAGATGTAACTCTCTGAGATGAAATAACAGAACACAGAGCATTTTCTCAGAAAGATTCTTTCCAGTTTGGAACGGAAGGTATTTCCTTTTTCCCCATAGCCCTCTATGGGCTTTCAAATATCCCTTTGCCAATTCCACAAGAACAGCCTTAGCGAAAGGCTTCTTGAAGGGAAAGATGTAACTCTGTGAGATGAATTAACAGAACACAGAGCTGTTTCTCAGAATGCTTCTTTCCAGTTTTGAACTGAAGATATTTCCTTTTTCACCATACCCCTCTATGAGCTTCCAAATATCCCTTTGCCAATTCCACAAGAACAGCCTTAGCGAAAGGCTTCTTGAAGGGAAAGATGTAACTCTGTGAGATGAATTAACAGAACACAGAGCACATTCTCAGAAGGCTTCTTTCCAGTTTTGAACGGAAGATATTTCCTTTTTCACCATAGCATTCTAGGGGCTTCCAGATATCCCTTTGCCAATTCCACAAGAAGAGCCTTAGCGAAAGGCTTCTTGAAGGGAAAGATGTAACTCTGTGAGAAGAATTAACAGAACACAGAGCAGTTTCTCAGAAAGCTTCTTTCCAATTTGGAACGGAAGATATTTCCTTTCTCACCAGAGCCCTCTAAGGGCTTCCAAATATCCCTTTGCCAATTCCACAAGAACAGCCTTAGCGAAAGGCTTCCTGAAGGGAAAGATGTAATTCTGTGAGAAGAATTAAAAGAACACAGAGCAGTTTCTCAGAAAGCTTCTTTCAAGTTTTGAACGGAAGATATTTCCTTTTTCACCATAGCCCTCTATGGGCTTCCAAATATCCCTTTGCCAATTCCACAAGAACAGCCTTAGCGAAAGGCTTCTTGAAGGGAAAGATGTAACTCTGTGAGATGATTTAACAGAACACAGAACAGTTTCTCAGAAAGCTTCTTTCCAGTTTTGAACGGAAGATATTTCCTTTTTCACCATGGCCCTCTATGGGCTTCCAAATATCCCTTTGACAATTCCACAAGAATAGCCTTAGCGAAAGGCTTCTTGAAGGGAAAGATGTAACTCTGTGAGATGAATTAACAGAACACAGAGCAGTTTCTCAGAAAGCTTCTTTCCAGTTTTGAACGGAAGATATTTCCTTTTTCACCATAGCCCTCTATGGCCTTCCAAATATCCCTTTGCCAATTCCACAAGAACAGCCTTAGCGAAAGGCTTCTTGAAGGGAAAGATGTAACTCTGTGAGATGAATTAACAGAACACAGAGCAGTTTCTCAAAAAGATTCTTTCCAGTTTTGAACGGAAGATATTTCCTTTATCACCATTGCCTTCTATGGGCTTCCAAATATCCCTCTGCCAATTCCACAAGAATAGCTTTAGCGAAAGATTTCTTGAAGGGAAAGATGGAACTCTGTGAGATGAATTAACAGAACACAGAGCAGTTTCTCAGAAAGCTTCTTTCCAGTTTTGAACGGAAGATATTTCCTTTTTCACCATAGACCTCTACGGGCTTCCAAATATCCCTTTGCCAATTTCACAAGAATAGCCTTAGCGAAAGGCTTCTTGAAGGGAAAGATGTAGCTCTGTGAGATGAATTAACAGAACACAGAGCAGTTTCTCAGAAAGCTTCTTTCCAGTTTCGAACGGAAGAAAATTCCTTTTTCACCGTAGCCCTCTATGGGCTTCCAAATGTCCCTTTGCCAATTCCACAAGAACAGCCTTAGCGAAAGGCTTCTTGAAGCGAAAGATGTAACTCTGTGAGATGAATTAACAGAACACAGAGCAGTTTCTCAGAAAGCTTCTTTCCAGTATTGAACGGAAGATATTTCCTTTTTCACCGTAGCCCTCTATGGGCTTCCAAATATCCCTTTGCCAATTCCACAAGAACAGCCTTAGCGAAAGGCTTCTGGAAGGGAAAGATGTAACTCTGTGAGATGAATTAACAGAACACTGAGCAGTTTCTCAGAAAGCTTCTTTCCAGTTTTGAACGGAAGATATTTCCTTTTTCACCATAGCCCTCTATGGGCTTCCAAATATCCATTTGCCAATTCCACAAGAACAGCTTTAGCGAAAGGCTTCTTGAAGGGAAAGATGTAACTCTGTGAGATGAATTAACAGAACACAGAGCAGTTTCACAGAAAGCTTCTTTCCAGTTTTGAACGGAAGATATTTCCTGTTTCACCATAGCCCTCTATGGACCTCCAAATATCCCTTTGCCAACTCCACAAGAACAGCCTTAGCGAAAGGCTTATTGAAGGGAAAGATGTAACTCTGTGAGATGAATTAACAGAACACAGAGCAGTTTCTCAGATAGCTTCTTTCCAGTTTTGAACGGAAGATACTTCCTTTTTCACCATATCCCTCTATGGTCTTCCAAATATCCCTTCGCCAATTCCACAAGAACAGCCTTAGCGAAAGTCTTTTGAAGGGAAAGATGTAACTCTGTGAGATGAATTAACAGAACAGGGAGCAGTTTCTCAGAAAGCTTCTTTCCAGTTTTGAACGGACGATATTTCCTTTATCACCATAGCCCTCTATGGGCGTCCAAATATCCCTTTGCCAATTCCACAAGAACAGCTTTAGCGAAAGATTTCTTGAAGGGAAAGATGTAACTCTGTGAGATGAATTAACAGAACACAGAGCAGTTTCTCAGAAAGCTTCTTTCCAGTTTTGAACGGAAGATATTTCCTTTTTCACCATAGCCCTCTATGGGCTTCCAAATATCCCTTTGCCAATTCCACAAGAACAGCCTTAGCGAAAGGCTTCCTGAAGGGAAAGATGTATCTCTGTGAGATGAATTAACAGAACACAGAGCAGTTTCTCAGAAAGCTTCTTTCCAGTTTGGAATGGAAGGTATTTCCTTTTTTCCCATAGCCCTCTCTGGGCTTCCAAATATCCCTTTGCCAATTCCACAAGAACAGCTTTAGCGAAAGGCTTTTTGAAGGTAAACATGTAACTCTGTGAGATGAATTAACAGAACACAGAGCAGTTTCTCAGAAAGCTTCTTTCCAGTTTTGAACGGAAGATATTTCCTTTTTCACCATAGCCCTCTATGGGCTTCCAAATATCCCTTTGCCAATTCCACAAGAACAGTCTTAGCGAAAGGCTTCTTGAAGGGAAAGATGTAACTCTGTGAGATGAATTAACAGAACACAGAGCAGTTTCTCAGAAAGCTTCTTTCCAGTTTTGAACGGAAGATATTTCCTTTTTCAACATAGCCTTCTATGGGCTTCCAAATATCCCTTTGCCAATTCCACGAGAACAGCCTTAGCGAAAGGATTCCTGAAGGGAAAGATGTAACTCTGTGAGATGAATTAACAGAACACAGAGCAGTTTCTCAGAAAGCTTCTTTCCAGTTTTGAACGGAAGATATTTCCTTTTTCACCATAGCATTCTAGGGGCTTCCAGATATCCCTTTGCCAATTCCACAAGAAGAGCCTTAGCGAAAGGCTTCTTGAAGGGAAAGATGTAACTCTGTGAGAAGAATTAACAGAACACAGAGCAGTTTCTCAGAAAGCTTCTTTCCAGTTTGGAACGGAAGATATTTCCTTTCTCACCAGAGCCCTCTAAGGGCTTCCAAATATCCCTTTGCCAATTCCACAAGAACAGCCTTAGCGAAAGGCTTCCTGAAGGGAAAGATGTAATTCTGTGAGAAGAATTAAAAGAACACAGAGCAGTTTCTCAGAAAGCTTCTTTCCAGTTTTGAACGGAAGACATTTCCTTTTTCACCATAGCCCTCTATGGGCTTCCAAATATCCCTTTGCCAATTCCACAAGAACAGCCTTAGCGAAAGGCTTCTTGAAGGGAAAGATGTAACTCTGTGAGATGATTTAACAGAACACAGAACAGTTTCTCAGAAAGCTTCTTTCCAGTTTTGAACGGAAGATATTTCCTTTTTCACCATAGCCCTCTATGGGCTTCCAAATATCCCTTTGACAATTCCACAAGAATAGCCTTAGCGAAAGGCTTCTTGAAGGGAAAGATGTAACTCTGTGAGATGAATTAACAGAACACAGAGCAGTTTCTCAGAAAGCTTCTTTCCAGTTTTGAACGGAAGATATTTCCTTTTTCACCATAGCCCTCTATGGCCTTCCAAATATCCCTTTGCCAATTCCACAAGAACAGCCTTAGCGAAAGGCTTCTTGAAGGGAAAGATGTAACTCTGTGAGATGAATTAACAGAACACAGAGCAGTTTCTCAAAAAGATTCTTTCCAGTTTTGAACGGAAGATATTTCCTTTATCACCATTGCCTTCTATGGGCTTCCAAATATCCCTCTGCCAATTCCACAAGAATAGCTTTAGCGAAAGATTTCTTGAAGGGAAAGATGGAACTCTGTGAGATGAATTAACAGAACACAGAGCAGTTTCTCAGAAAGCTTCTTTCCAGTTTTGAACGGAAGATATTTCCTTTTTCACCATAGACCTCTACGGGCTTCCAAATATCCCTTTGCCAATTTCACAAGAATAGCCTTAGCGAAAGGCTTCTTGAAGGGAAAGATGTAGCTCTGTGAGATGAATTAACAGAACACAGAGCAGTTTCTCAGAAAGCTTCTTTCCAGTTTCGAACGGAAGAAAATTCCTTTTTCACCGTAGCCCTCTATGGGCTTCTAAATGTCCCTTTGCCAATTCCACAAGAACAGCCTTAGCGAAAGGCTTCTTGAAGCGAAAGATGTAACTCTGTGAGATGAATTAACAGAACACAGAGCAGTTTCTCAGAAAGCTTCTTTCCAGTATTGAATGGAAGATATTTCCTTTTTCACCGTAGCCCTCTATGGGCTTCCAAATATCCCTTTGCCAATTCCACAAGAACAGCCTTAGCGAAAGGCTTCTGGAAGGGAAAGATGTAACTCTGTGAGATGAATTAACAGAACACTGAGCAGTTTCTCAGAAAGCTTCTTTCCAGTTTTGAACGGAAGATATTTCCTTTTTCACGATAGCCCTCTATGGGCTTCCAAATATCCATTTGCCAATTCCACAAGAACAGCTTTAGCGAAAGGCTTCTTGAAGGGAAAGATGTAACTCTGTGAGATGAATTAACAGAACACAGAGCAGTTTCACAGAAAGCTTCTTTCCAGTTTTGAACGGAAGATATTTCCTGTTTCACCATAGCCCTCTATGGACCTCCAAATATCCCTTTGCCAACTCCACAAGAACAGCCTTAGCGAAAGGCTTATTGAAGGGAAAGATGTAACTCTGTGAGATGAATTATCAGAACACAGAGCAGTTTCTCAGATAGCTTCTTTCCAGTTTTGAACGGAAGATACTTCCTTTTTCACCATATCCCTCTATGGTCTTCCAAATATCCCTTCGCCAATTCCACAAGAACAGACTTAGCGAAAGTCTTTTGAAGGGAAAGATTTAACTCTGTGAGATGAATTAACAGAACAGGGAGGAGTTTCTCAGAAAGCTTCTTTCCAGTTTTGAACGGACGATATTTCCTTTATCACCATAGCCCTCTATGGGCGTCCAAATATCCCTTTGCCAATTCCACAAGAACAGCTTTAGCGAAAGATTTCTTGAAGGGAAAGATGTAACTCTGTGAGATGAATTAACAGAACACAGAGCAGTTTCTCAGAAAGCTTCTTTCCAGTTTTGAACGGAAGATATTTCCTTTTTCACCATAGCCCTCTATGGGCTTCCAAATATCCCTTTTCCAATTCCACAAGAACAGCCTTAGCGAAAGGCTTCCTGAAGGGAAAGATGTAACTCTGTGAGATGAATTAACAGAACACAGAGCAGTTTCTCAGAAAGCTTCTTTCCAGTTTGGAATGGAAGGTATTTCCTTTTTTCCCATAGCCCTCTATGGGCTTCCAAATATCCCTTTGCCAATTCCACAAGAACAGCTTTAGCCAAAGGCTTTTTGAAGGTAAACATGTAACTCTGTGAGATGAATTAACAGAACACAGAGCAGTTTCTCAGAAAGCTTCTTTCCAGTTTTGAACGGAAGATATTTCCTTTTTCACCATAGCCCTCTATGGGCTTCCAAATATCCCTTTGCCAATTCCACAAGAACAGTCTTAGCGAAAGGCTTCTTGAAGGGAAAGATGTAACTCTGTGAGATGAATTAACAGAACACAGAGCAGTTTCTCAGAAAGCTTCTTTCCAGTTTTGAACGGAAGATATTTCCTTTTTCAACATAGCCTTCTATGGGCTTCCAAATATCCCTTTGCCAATTCCACGAGAACAGCCTTAGCGAAAGGATTCCTGAAGGGAAAGATGTAACTCTGTGAGATGAATTAACAGAACACAGAGCAGTTTCTCAGAAAGCTTCTTTCCAGTTTTGAACGGAAGATACTTCCTTTTTCACCATAGCCCTCTATGGGCTTCCAAATATACCTTTGCCAATTCCACAAGAACAGCCTTAGCGAAAGTCTTTTGAAGGGAAAGATGTAACTCTGTGAGATGAATTAGCAGAACACAGAGCATTTTCTCAGAAATCTTCTTTCCAGTTTTGAACGGAAGATATTTCCTTTTTCACCATAGCCCTCTATGGGCTTCCAAATATCCCTTTGCCAATTCCACAAGAACAGCCTTAGCGAAAGGCTTCTTGAAGGGAAAGATGTAACTCTGTGAGATGAATTAACAGAACACAGAGCAATTCCTCAGAAAGCTTCTTTCCAGTTTTGAACGGAAGATATTTCCTTTTTCAACATAGCCTTCTAAGGGCTTCCAAATATCCCTTTGTCAATTCCACCAGAACAGCCTTAGCGAAAGGCTTCCTGAAGGGAAAGATGTAACTCTGTGAGATGTATTAACAGAACACAGAGAAGTTTCTCAGAAGGCCTCTTTCCAGTTCTGAACGGAAGATATTTCCTTTTTCACCATAGCTCTCTGTGGCCTTCCAAATATCTCTTTGCCAATTCCACAAGAACAGCCTTAGCGAAAAGCTTCTTGAAGGGAAAGATGTAACTCTGTGAGATGAATTAACAGAACACAGAGCAGTTTCTCAGAAAGCTTCTTTCCAGTTTTGAACGGAAGGTATTTCCTTTTTCACCACAGCCCTCTATGGGCTTCCAAATATCACTTTGCCAATTCCACAAGAACAGCCTTAGCGAAAGGATTCCTGAAGGGAAAGATGTAACTCTGTGAGATGAATTAACAGAACACAGAGCAGTTTCTCAGAAAGCTTCTTTCCAGTTTTGAACGGAAGATATTTCCTGTTTCACCATAGCCCTTTATGGGCTTCCAAATATCCCTTTGCCAATTCCACAAGAACAGGCTTAGCGAAAGGCTTCTTGAAGGGAAAGATGTAACTTTTTGAGATGAATTAAGAGAACACCCAGCAGTTTGTCAGAAAGCTTCTTTCACATTTTGAACGGAAGATATTTCCTTTTTCACCATAGCCCTCTATGGGCTTCCAAATATCCCTTTGCCAATTCCACAAGAACAGCCTTAGCGAAAGTCTTTTGAAGGGAAAGATGTAACTCTGTGAGATGAATTAACAGAACACAGAGCAGATTCTCACAAAGCTTCTTTCCAGTTTTGAACGGAAGATATTTCCTTTTTCACCATAGCCCTCTTTGGGCTTCCAAATATCCCTTTGCCAATTACACAAGAACAGCCTTAGCGAAAGGCTTCTTGAAGGGAAAGATGTAAGTCTGTGAGATGAATTAAAAGAACACAGAGCAGTTTCTCAGAAAGCTTCTTTCCAGTTTTGAACGGAAGATATTTCATTTATCACCATTGCCCTCTATGGGCTTCCAAATATCCCTTTGCCAATTCCACAAGAATAGCTTTAGCGAAAGATTCCTTGAAGGGAATGATGTAACTCTGTGAGATGAATTAACAGAACACAGAGCAGTTTCTCAGAAAGCTTCTTTCCAGTTTTGAACGGAAGATATTTCCTTTTTCACCATAGACCTCTACGGGCTTCCAAATATCCCTTTGCCAATTTCACAAGAACAGCCTTAGAGAAAGGCTTCTTGAACGGAAAGATGTAACTCTGTGAGAAGAATTAACAGAGCACAGAGCAGTTTCTCAGAAAGCTTCTTTCCAGTTTCGAACGGAAGATATTTCCTTTTTCACCGTAGCCCTCTATGGGCTTCCAAATGTCCCTTTGCCAATTCCACAAGAACAGCCTTAACGAAAGGCTTCTCGAAGGGAAAGATGTAACTCTGTGAGATGAATTAACAGAACACAGAGCAGTTTCTCAGAAAGCTTCTTTCCAGTTTTGAACGGAAGATATTTCCTTTTTCACCATACCCCTCTATGTTCTTCCAAATATTAATTTGCGAATTCCACAAGAACAGCCTTAGCGAAAGGCTTCTTGAAGCGAAAGATGTAACTCTGTGAGATGAATTAACAGAAAACAGAGCAGTTTCTCAGAAAGCTTCTTTCCAGTTTTGAACGGAAGATATTTCCTTTTTCACCATAGCCCTCTATGGACTTCCAAATATCCCTTTGCCAATTCCACAAGAACAGCCTTAGCGAAAGGCTTCTTGAAGGGAAAGATGTAACTCTGTGAGATGAATTAACAGAGCGCAGAGCAGTTTCTCAGAAAGCTTCTTTCCAGTTTTGAACGGAAGATATTTCCTGTTTCACCATAGCCCTCTATGGGCTTCCAAATATCCCTTTGCCAATTCCACAAGAACAGCCTTAGCGAAAGGCTTCTTTAAGGGAAAGATGTAACTCTGTGAGATGGATTAACAGAATACAGAGCAGCTTCTCAGAAAGCTTCTTTCCAGTTTTGAACGGAAGATATTTCCTTTTTCACCATAGCCCTCTATGGGCTTCCAAATATCCCTTTGCCAATTCCACAAGAACAGGCTTAGCGAAAGGCTTCCTGAAGGGAAAGATGTAACTCTCTGAGATGAAATAACAGAACACAGAGCATTTTCTCAGAAAGATTCTTTCCAGTTTGGAACGGAAGGTATTTCCTTTTTCCCCATAGCCCTCTATGGGCTTTCAAATATCCCTTTGCCAATTCCACAAGAACAGCCTTAGCGAAAGGCTTCTTGAAGGGAAAGATGTAACTCTGTGAGATGAATTAACAGAACACAGAGCTGTTTCTCAGAATGCTTCTTTCCAGTATTGAACGGAAGATATTTCCTTTTTCACCATAGCCCTCTATGGGCTTCCAAATATCCCTTTGCCAATTCCACAAGAACAGCCTTAGCGAAAGGCTTCTTGAAGGGAAAGATGTAACTCTGTGAGATGAATTAACAGAACACAGAGCACATTCTCAGAAGGCTTCTTTCCAGTTTTGAACGGAAGATATTTCCTTTTTCACCATAGCATTCTAGGGGCTTCCAGATATCCCTTTGCCAATTCCACAAGAAGAGCCTTAGCGAAAGGCTTCTTGAAGGGAAAGATGTAACTCTGTGAGAAGAATTAACAGAACACAGAGCAGTTTCTCAGAAAGCTTCTTTCCAGTTTGGAACGGAAGATATTTCCTTTCTCACCAGAGCCCTCTAAGGGCTTCCAAATATCCCTTTGCCAATTCCACAAGAACAGCCTTAGCGAAAGGCTTCCTGAAGGGAAAGATGTAACTCTGTGAGAAGAATTAAAAGAACACAGAGCAGTTTCTCAGAAAGCTTCTTTCCAGTTTTGAACGGAAGATACTTCCTTTTTCACCATAGCCCTCTATGGGCTTCCATATCCCTTTGCCAATTCCACAAGAACAGCCTTAGCGAAAGGCTTCTTGAAGGGAAAGATGTAAGTCTGTGAGATGATTTAACAGAACACAGAACAGTTTCTCAGAAAGCTTCTTTCCAGTTTTGAACGGAAGATATTTCCTTTTTCAAAATAGCCCTCTATGGGCTTCCAAATATCCCTTTGACAATTCCACAAGAATAGCCTTAGCGAAAGGCTTCTTGAAGGGAAAGATGTAACTCTGTGAGATGAATTAACAGAACACAGAGCAGTTTCTCAGAAAGCTTCTTTCCAGTTTTGAACGGAAGATATTTCCTTTTTCACCATAGCCCTCTATGTTCTTCCAAATATTAATTTGCCAATTCCACAAGAACAGCCTTAGCGAAAGGCTTCTTGAAGCGAAAGATGTAACTCTGTGAGATGAATTAACAGAAAACAGAGCAGTTTCTCAGAAAGCTTCTTTCCAGTTTTGAACGGAAGATATTTCCTTTTTCACCATAGCCCTCTATGGACTTCCAAATATCCCTTTGCCAATTCCACAAGTACAACCTTAGCGAAAGGGTTCTTGAAGAGAAAGATGTAACTCTGTGAGACGAATTAACAGAACACAGAGCAGTTTCTCAGAAAGCTTCTTTCCAGTTTTGAACGGAAGATATTTCCTTTTTCACCCTAGCCCTCTATGGGCTTCCAAATATCCCTTTGCCAATTCCACAAGAACAGCCTTAGCGAAAGGCTTCTTGAAGGGAAAGATGCAACTTCTTGAAGGGAAAGATGCAACTCTGTGAGATGAATTAACAGAACACAGAGCAGTTTCTCAGAAACCTCTTTCCAGTTTTTAACGGAAGATATTTCCTGCTTCACCAATGCCCTCTATGGGCTTCCAAATATCCCTTTGCCAATTCCACAAGAACAGCCTTAGCGAAAGGCTTCTTGAAGGGAAAGATGTAACTCTGTGAGATGAATTAACAGAGCGCAGAGCAGTTTCTCAGAAAGCTTCTTTCCAGTTTTTAACGGAAGATATTTCCTGTTTCACCATAGCCCTCTATGGGCTTCCAAATATCCCTTTGCCAATTCCACAAGAACAGCCTTAGCGAAAGGCTTCTTGAAGGGAAAGATGTAACTCTGTGAGATGGATTAACAGAACACAGAGCAGCTTCTCAGAAAGCTTCTTTCCAGTTTTGAACGGAAGATATTTCCTTTTTCACCATAGCCCTCTATGGGCTTCCAAATATCCCTTTGCCAATTCCACAAGAACAGGCTTAGCGAAAGGCTTCCTGAAGGGAAAGATGTAACTCTCTGAGATGAAATAACAGAACACAGAGCATTTTCTCAGAAAGATTCTTTCCAGTTTGGAACGGAAGGTATTTCCTTTTTCCCCATAGCCCTCTATGGGCTTTCAAATATCCCTTTGCCAATTCCACAAGAACAGCCTTAGCGAAAGGCTTCTTGAAGGGAAAGATGTAACTCTGTGAGATGAATTAACAGAACACAGAGCTGTTTCTCAGAATGCTTCTTTCCAGTTTTGAACTGAAGATATTTCCTTTTTCACCATACCCCTCTATGAGCTTCCAAATATCCCTTTGCCAATTCCACAAGAACAGCCTTAGCGAAAGGCTTCTTGAAGGGAAAGATGTAACTCTGTGAGATGAATTAACAGAACACAGAGCACATTCTCAGAAGGCTTCTTTCCAGTTTTGAACGGAAGATATTTCCTTTTTCACCATAGCATTCTAGGGGCTTCCAGATATCCCTTTGCCAATTCCACAAGAAGAGCCTTAGCGAAAGGCTTCTTGAAGGGAAAGATGTAACTCTGTGAGAAGAATTAACAGAACACAGAGCAGTTTCTCAGAAAGCTTCTTTCCAGTTTGGAACGGAAGATATTTCCTTTCTCACCAGAGCCCACTAAGGGCTTCCAAATATCCCTTTGCCAATTCCACAAGAACAGCCTTAGCGAAAGGCTTCCTGAAGGGAAAGATGTAATTCTGTGAGAAGAATTAAAAGAACACAGAGCAGTTTCTCAGAAAGCTTCTTTCCAGTTTTGAACGGAAGATATTTCCTTTTTCACCATAGCCCTCTATGGGCTTCCAAATATCCCTTTGCCAATTCCACAAGAACAGCCTTAGCGAAAGGCTTCTTGAAGGGAAAGATGTAACTCTGTGAGATGATTTAACAGAACACAGAACAGTTTCTCAGAAAGCTTCTTTCCAGTTTTGAACGGAAGATATTTCCTTTTTCACCATGGCCCTCTATGGGCTTCCAAATATCCCTTTGACAATTCCACAAGAATAGCCTTAGCGAAAGGCTTCTTGAAGGGAAAGATGTAACTCTGTGAGATGAATTAACAGAACACAGAGCAGTTTCTCAGAAAGCTTCTTTCCAGTTTTGAACGGAAGATATTTCCTTTTTCACCATAGCCCTCTATGGCCTTCCAAATATCCCTTTGCCAATTCCACAAGAACAGCCTTAGCGAAAGGCTTCTTGAAGGGAAAGATGTAACTCTATGAGATGAATTAACAGAACACAGAGCAGTTTCTCAAAAAGATTCTTTCCAGTTTTGAACGGAAGATATTTCCTTTATCACCATTGCCTTCTATGGGCTTCCAAATATCCCTCTGCCAATTCCACAAGAATAGCTTTAGCGAAAGATTTCTTGAAGGGAAAGATGGAACTCTGTGAGATGAATTAACAGAACACAGAGCAGTTTCTCAGAAAGCTTCTTTCCAGTTTTGAACGGAAGATATTTCCTTTTTCACCATAGACCTCTACGGGCTTCCAAATATCCCTTTGCCAATTTCACAAGAATAGCCTTAGCGAAAGGCTTCTTGAAGGGAAAGATGTAGCTCTGTGAGATGAATTAACAGAACACAGAGCAGTTTCTCAGAAAGCTTCTTTCCAGTTTCGAACGGAAGAAAATTCCTTTTTCACCGTAGCCCTCTATGGGCTTCCAAATGTCCCTTTGCCAATTCCAGAAGAACAGCCTTAGCGAAAGGCTTCTTGAAGCGAAAGATGTAACTCTGTGAGATGAATTAACAGAACACAGAGCAGTTTCTCAGAAAGCTTCTTTCCAGTATTGAACGGAAGATATTTCCTTTTTCACCGTAGCCCTCTATGGGCTTCCAAATATCCCTTTGCCAATTCCACAAGAACAGCCTTAGCGAAAGGATTCTGGAAGGGAAAGATGTAACTCTGTGAGATGAATTAACAGAACACTGAGCAGTTTCTCAGAAAGCTTCTTTCCAGTTTTGAACGGAAGATATTTCCTTTTTCACCATAGCCCTCTATGGGCTTCCAAATATCCATTTGCCAATTCCACAAGAACAGCTTTAGCGAAAGGCTTCTTGAAGGGAAAGATGTAACTCTGTGAGATGAATTAACAGAACACAGAGCAGTTTCACAGAAAGCTTCTTTCCAGTTTTGAACGGAAGATATTTCCTGTTTCACCATAGCCCTCTATGGACCTCCAAATATCCCTTTGCCAACTCCCCAAGAACAGCCTTAGCGAAAGGCTTATTGAAGGGAAAGATGTAACTCTGTGAGATGAATTAACAGAACACAGAGCAGTTTCTCAGATAGCTTCTTTCCAGTTTTGAACGGAAGATACTTCCTTTTTCACCATATCCCTCTATGGTCTTCCAAATATCCCTTCGCCAATTCCACAAGAACAGCCTTAGCGAAAGTCTTTTGAAGGGAAAGATGTAACTCTGTGAGATGAATTAACAGAACAGGGAGCAGTTTCTCAGAAAGCTTCTTTCCAGTTTTGAACGGACGATATTTCCTTTATCACCATAGCCCTCTATGGGCGTCCAAATATCCCTTTGCCAATTCCACAAGAACAGCTTTAGCGAAAGATTTCTTGAAGGGAAAGATGTAACTCTGTGAGATGAATTAACAGAACACAGAGCAGTTTCTCAGAAAGCTTCTTTCCAGTTTTGAACGGAAGATATTTCCTTTTTCACCATAGCCCTCTATGGGCTTCCAAATATCCCTTTGCCAATTCCACAAGAACAGCCTTAGCGAAAGGCTTCCTGAAGGGAAAGATGTAACTCTGTGAGATGAATTAACAGAACACAGAGCAGTTTCTCAGAAAGCTTCTTTCCAGTTTGGAATGGAAGGTATTTCCTTTTTTCCCATAGCCCTCTCTGGGCTTCCAAATATCCCTTTGCGAATTCCACAAGAACAGCTTTAGCGAAAGGCTTTTTGAAGGTAAACATGTAACTCTGTGAGATGAATTAACAGAACACAGAGCAGTTTCTCAGAAAGCTTCTTTCCAGTTTTGAACGGAAGATATTTCCTTTTTCACCATAGCCCTCTATGGGCTTCCAAATATCCCTTTGCCAATTCCACAAGAACAGTCTTAGCGAAAGGCTTCTTGAAGGGAAAGATGTAACTCTGTGAGATGAATTAACAGAACACAGAGCAGTTTCTCAGAAAGCTTCTTTCCAGTTTTGAACGGAAGATATTTCCTTTTTCAACATAGCCTTCTATGGGCTTCCAAATATCCCTTTGCCAATTCCACGAGAACAGCCTTAGCGAAAGGATTCCTGAAGGGAAAGATGTAACTCTGTGAGATGAATTAACAGAACACAGAGCAGTTTCTCAGAAAGCTTCTTTCCAGTTTTGAACGGAAGATATTTCCTTTTTCACCATAGCATTCTAGGGGCTTCCAGATATCCCTTTGCCAATTCCACAAGAAGAGCCTTAGCGAAAGGCTTCTTGAAGGGAAAGATGTAACTCTGTGAGAAGAATTAACAGAACACAGAGCAGTTTCTCAGAAAGCTTCTTTCCAGTTTGGAACGGAAGATATTTCCTTTCTCACCAGAGCCCTCTAAGGGCTTCCAAATATCCCTTTGCCAATTCCACAAGAACAGCCTTAGCGAAAGGCTTCCTGAAGGGAAAGATGTAATTCTGTGAGAAGAATTAAAAGAACACAGAGCAGTTTCTCAGAAAGCTTCTTTCCAGTTTTGAACGGAAGATATTTCCTTTTTCACCATAGCCCTCTATGGGCTTCCAAATATCCCTTTGCCAATTCCACAAGAACAGCCTTAGCGAAAGGCTTCTTGAAGGGAAAGATGTAACTCTGTGAGATGATTTAACAGAACACAGAACAGTTTCTCAGAAAGCTTCTTTCCAGTTTTGAACGGAAGATATTTCCTTTTTCACCATAGCCCTCTATGGGCTTCCAAATATCCCTTTGACAATTCCACAAGAATAGCCTTAGCGAAAGGCTTCTTGAAGGGAAAGATGTAACTCTGTGAGATGAATTAACAGAACACAGAGCAGTTTCTCAGAAAGCTTCTTTCCAGTTTTGAACGGAAGATATTTCCTTTTTCACCATAGCCCTCTATGGCCTTCCAAATATCCCTTTGCCAATTCCACAAGAACAGCCTTAGCGAAAGGCTTCTTGAAGGGAAAGATGTAACTCTGTGAGATGAATTAACAGAACACAGAGCAGTTTCTCAAAAAGATTCTTTCCAGTTTTGAACGGAAGATATTTATTTATCACCATTGCCTTCTATGGGCTTCCAAATATCCCTCTGCCAATTCCACAAGAATAGCTTTAGCGAAAGATTTCTTGAAGGGAAAGATGGAACTCTGTGAGATGAATTAACAGAACACAGAGCAGTTTCTCAGAAAGCTTCTTTCCAGTTTTGAACGGAAGATATTTCCTTTTTCACCATAGACCTCTACGGGCTTCCAAATATCCCTTTGCCAATTTCACAAGAATAGCCTTAGCGAAAGGCTTCTTGAAGGGAAAGATGTAGCTCTGTGAGATGAATTAACAGAACACAGAGCAGTTTCTCAGAAAGCTTCTTTCCAGTTTCGAACGGAAGAAAATTCCTTTTTCACCGTAGCCCTCTATGGGCTTCCAAATGTCCCTTTGCCAATTCCACAAGAACAGCCTTAGCGAAAGGCTTCTTGAAGCGAAAGATGTAACTCTGTGAGATGAATTAACAGAACACAGAGCAGTTTCTCAGAAAGCTTCTTTCCAGTATTGAATGGAAGATATTTCCTTTTTCACCGTAGCCCTCTATGGGCTTCCAAATATCCCTTTGCCAATTCCACAAGAACAGCCTTAGCGAAAGGCTTCTGGAAGGGAAAGATGTAACTCTGTGAGATGAATTAACAGAACACAGAGCAGTTTCTCAGATAGCTTCTTTCCAGTTTTGAACGGAAGATACTTCCTTTTTCACCATATCCCTCTATGGTCTTCCAAATATCCCTTCGCCAATTCCACAAGAACAGCCTTAGCGAAAGTCTTTTGAAGGGAAAGATGTAACTCTGTGAGATGAATTAACAGAACAGGGAGCAGTTTCTCAGAAAGCTTCTTTCCAGTTTTGAACGGACGATATTTCCTTTATCACCATAGCCCTCTATGGGCGTCCAAATATCCCTTTGCCAATTCCACAAGAACAGCTTTAGCGAAAGATTTCTTGAAGGGAAAGATGTAACTCTGTGAGATGAATTAACAGAACACAGAGCAGTTTCTCAGAAAGCTTCTTTCCAGTTTTGAACGGAAGATATTTCCTTTTTCACCATAGCCCTCTATGGGCTTCCAAATATCCCTTTTCCAATTCCACAAGAACAGCCTTAGCGAAAGGCTTCCTGAAGGGAAAGATGTAACTCTGTGAGATGAATTAACAGAACACAGAGCAGTTTCTCAGAAAGCTTCTTTCCAGTTTGGAATGGAAGGTATTTCCTTTTTTCCCATAGCGCTCTATGGGCTTCCAAATATCCCTTTGCCAATTCCACAAGAACAGCTTTAGCCAAAGGCTTTTTGAAGGTAAACATGTAACTCTGTGAGATGAATTAACAGAACACAGAGCAGTTTCTCAGAAAGCTTCTTTCCAGTTTTGAACGGAAGATATTTCCTTTTTCACCATAGCCCTCTATGGGCTTCCAAATATCCCTTTGCCAATTCCACAAGAACAGTCTTAGCGAAAGGCTTCTTAAAGGGAAAGATGTAACTCTGTGAGATGAATTAACAGAACACAGAGCAGTTTCTCAGAAAGCTTCTTTCCAGTTTTGAACGGAAGATATTTCCTTTTTCAACGTAGCCTTCTATGGGCTTCCAAATATCCCTTTGCCAATTCCACGAGAACAGCCTTAGCGAAAGGATTCCTGAAGGGAAAGATGTAACTCTGTGAGATGAATTAACAGAACACAGAGCAGTTTCTCAGAAAGCTTCTTTCCAGTTTTGAACGGAAGATACTTCCTTTTTCACCATAGCCCTCTATGGGCTTCCAAATATACCTTTGCCAATTCCACAAGAACAGCCTTAGCGAAAGTCTTTTGAAGGGAAAGATGTAACTCTGTGAGATGAATTAGCAGAACACAGAGCATTTTCTCAGAAATCTTCTTTCCAGTTTTGAACGGAAGATATTTCCTTTTTCACCATAGCCCTCTATGGGCTTCCAAATATCCCTTTGCCAATTCCACAAGAACAGCCTTAGCGAAAGGCTTCTTGAAGGGAAAGATGTAACTCTGTGAGATGAATTAACAGAACACAGAGCAATTCCTCAGAAAGCTTCTTTCCAGTTTTGAACGGAAGATATTTCCTTTTTCAACATAGCCTTCTAAGGGCTTCCAAATATCCCTTTGTCAATTCCACCAGAACAGCCTTAGCGAAAGGCTTCCTGAAGGGAAAGATGTAACTCTGTGAGATGTATTAACAGAACACAGAGAAGTTTCTCAGAAGGCCTCTTTCCAGTTCTGAACGGAAGATATTTCCTTTTTCACCATAGCTCTCTGTGGCCTTCCAAATATCTCTTTGCCAATTCCACAAGAACAGCCTTAGCGAACAGCTTCTTGAAGGGAAAGATGTAACTCTGTGAGATGAATTAACAGAACACAGAGCAGTTTCTCAGAAAGCTTCTTTCCAGTTTTGAACGGAAGGTATTTCCTTTTTCACCACAGCCCTCTATGGGCTTCCAAATATCACTTTGCCAATTCCACAAGAACAGCCTTAGCGAAAGGCTTCTTGAAGGGAAAGATGTAACTCTGTGAGATGATTTAACAGAACACAGAACAGTTTCTCAGAAAGCTTCTTTCCAGTTTTGAACGGAAGATATTTCCTTTTTCACCATGGCCCTCTATGGGCTTCCAAATATCCCTTTGACAATTCCACAAGAATAGCCTTAGCGAAAGGCTTCTTGAAGGGAAAGATGTAACTCTGTGAGATGAATTAACAGAACACAGAGCAGTTTCTCAGAAAGCTTCTTTCCAGTTTTGAACGGAAGATATTTCCTTTTTCACCATAGCCCTCTATGGCCTTCCAAATATCCCTTTGCCAATTCCACAAGAACAGCCTTAGCGAAAGGCTTCTTGAAGGGAAAGATGTAACTCTATGAGATGAATTAACAGAACACAGAGCAGTTTCTCAAAAAGATTCTTTCCAGTTTTGAACGGAAGATATTTCCTTTATCACCATTGCCTTCTATGGGCTTCCAAATATCCCTCTGCCAATTCCACAAGAATAGCTTTAGCGAAAGATTTCTTGAAGGGAAAGATGGAACTCTGTGAGATGAATTAACAGAACACAGAGCAGTTTCTCAGAAAGCTTCTTTCCAGTTTTGAACGGAAGATATTTCCTTTTTCACCAAACCCTCTATGGGCTTCCAAATATCCCTTTGCCAATTCTACAAGAACAGCCTTAGCGAAAGGCTTCTTGAAGGGAAAGATGTAACTTTGTGAGATGAATTAACAGAACACAGAGCCGTTTCTCAGAAAGCTTCTTTCCAGTTTCGAACGGAAGATATTTCCTTTTTCAACGTAGCCCTCTATGGGCTTCCCAATATCCCTTTGCCAATTCCACAAGAACAGCCTTAGCGAAAGGCTTCTCGAAGGGAAAGATGTAACTCTGTGAGATGAATTAACAGAACACAGAGCAGTTTCTCAGAAAGCTTCTTTCCAGTTTTGAACGGAAGATATTTCCTTTTTCACCATAGCCCTCTATGGGCTTCCAAATATCCCTTTGCCAATTCCACAAGAACAGCCTTAGCGAAAGGCTTCTTGAAGGGAAAGATGTAACTCTGTGAGATGATTTAACAGAACACAGAACAGTTTCTCAGAAAGCTTCTTTCCAGTTTTGAACGGAAGATATTTCCTTTTTCACCATGGCCCTCTATGGGCTTCCAAATATCCCTTTGACAATTCCACAAGAATAGCCTTAGCGAAAGGCTTCTTGAAGGGAAAGATGTAACTCTGTGAGATGAATTAACAGAACACAGAGCAGTTTCTCAGAAAGCTTCTTTCCAGTTTTGAACGGAAGATATTTCCTTTTTCACCATAGCCCTCTATGGCCTTCCAAATATCCCTTTGCCAATTCCACAAGAACAGCCTTAGCGAAAGGCTTCTTGAAGGGAAAGATGTAACTCTATGAGATGAATTAACAGAACACAGAGCAGTTTCTCAAAAAGATTCTTTCCAGTTTTGAACGGAAGATATTTCCTTTATCACCATTGCCTTCTATGGGCTTCCAAATATCCCTCTGCCAATTCCACAAGAATAGCTTTAGCGAAAGATTTCTTGAAGGGAAAGATGGAACTCTGTGAGATGAATTAACAGAACACAGAGCAGTTTCTCAGAAAGCTTCTTTCCAGTTTTGAACGGAAGATATTTCCTTTTTCACCATAGACCTCTACGGGCTTCCAAATATCCCTTTGCCAATTTCACAAGAATAGCCTTAGCGAAAGGCTTCTTGAAGGGAAAGATGTAGCTCTGTGAGATGAATTAACAGAACACAGAGCAGTTTCTCAGAAAGCTTCTTTCCAGTTTCGAACGGAAGAAAATTCCTTTTTCACCGTAGCCCTCTATGGGCTTCCAAATGTCCCTTTGCCAATTCCAGAAGAACAGCCTTAGCGAAAGGCTTCTTGAAGCGAAAGATGTAACTCTGTGAGATGAATTAACAGAACACAGAGCAGTTTCTCAGAAAGCTTCTTTCCAGTATTGAACGGAAGATATTTCCTTTTTCACCGTAGCCCTCTATGGGCTTCCAAATATCCCTTTGCCAATTCCACAAGAACAGCCTTAGCGAAAGGATTCTGGAAGGGAAAGATGTAACTCTGTGAGATGAATTAACAGAACACTGAGCAGTTTCTCAGAAAGCTTCTTTCCAGTTTTGAACGGAAGATATTTCCTTTTTCACCATAGCCCTCTATGGGCTTCCAAATATCCATTTGCCAATTCCACAAGAACAGCTT
This sequence comes from Chlorocebus sabaeus, assembly GCF_047675955.1. NCBI lineage: Eukaryota > Metazoa > Chordata > Mammalia > Primates > Cercopithecidae > Chlorocebus > Chlorocebus sabaeus. The sequence continues at coordinate 309,706 of NW_027327859.1, forward strand.
TAGCGAAAGGCTTCTTGAAGGGAAAGATGTAACTCTGTGAGATGAATTAACAGAACACAGAGCAGTTTCACAGAAAGCTTCTTTCCAGTTTTGAACGGAAGATATTTCCTGTTTCACCATAGCCCTCTATGGACCTCCAAATATCCCTTTGCCAACTCCCCAAGAACAGCCTTAGCGAAAGGCTTATTGAAGGGAAAGATGTAACTCTGTGAGATGAATTAACAGAACACAGAGCAGTTTCTCAGATAGCTTCTTTCCAGTTTTGAACGGAAGATACTTCCTTTTTCACCATATCCCTCTATGGTCTTCCAAATATCCCTTCGCCAATTCCACAAGAACAGCCTTAGCGAAAGTCTTTTGAAGGGAAAGATGTAACTCTGTGAGATGAATTAACAGAACAGGGAGCAGTTTCTCAGAAAGCTTCTTTCCAGTTTTGAACGGACGATATTTCCTTTATCACCATAGCCCTCTATGGGCGTCCAAATATCCCTTTGCCAATTCCACAAGAACAGCTTTAGCGAAAGATTTCTTGAAGGGAAAGATGTAACTCTGTGAGATGAATTAACAGAACACAGAGCAGTTTCTCAGAAAGCTTCTTTCCAGTTTTGAACGGAAGATATTTCCTTTTTCACCATAGCCCTCTATGGGCTTCCAAATATCCCTTTGCCAATTCCACAAGAACAGCCTTAGCGAAAGGCTTCCTGAAGGGAAAGATGTAACTCTGTGAGATGAATTAACAGAACACAGAGCAGTTTCTCAGAAAGCTTCTTTCCAGTTTGGAATGGAAGGTATTTCCTTTTTTCCCATAGCCCTCTCTGGGCTTCCAAATATCCCTTTGCGAATTCCACAAGAACAGCTTTAGCGAAAGGCTTTTTGAAGGTAAACATGTAACTCTGTGAGATGAATTAACAGAACACAGAGCAGTTTCTCAGAAAGCTTCTTTCCAGTTTTGAACGGAAGATATTTCCTTTTTCACCATAGCCCTCTATGGGCTTCCAAATATCCCTTTGCCAATTCCACAAGAACAGTCTTAGCGAAAGGCTTCTTGAAGGGAAAGATGTAACTCTGTGAGATGAATTAACAGAACACAGAGCAGTTTCTCAGAAAGCTTCTTTCCAGTTTTGAACGGAAGATATTTCCTTTTTCAACATAGCCTTCTATGGGCTTCCAAATATCCCTTTGCCAATTCCACGAGAACAGCCTTAGCGAAAGGATTCCTGAAGGGAAAGATGTAACTCTGTGAGATGAATTAACAGAACACAGAGCAGTTTCTCAGAAAGCTTCTTTCCAGTTTTGAACGGAAGATATTTCCTTTTTCACCATAGCATTCTAGGGGCTTCCAGATATCCCTTTGCCAATTCCACAAGAAGAGCCTTAGCGAAAGGCTTCTTGAAGGGAAAGATGTAACTCTGTGAGAAGAATTAACAGAACACAGAGCAGTTTCTCAGAAAGCTTCTTTCCAGTTTGGAACGGAAGATATTTCCTTTCTCACCAGAGCCCTCTAAGGGCTTCCAAATATCCCTTTGCCAATTCCACAAGAACAGCCTTAGCGAAAGGCTTCCTGAAGGGAAAGATGTAATTCTGTGAGAAGAATTAAAAGAACACAGAGCAGTTTCTCAGAAAGCTTCTTTCCAGTTTTGAACGGAAGATATTTCCTTTTTCACCATAGCCCTCTATGGGCTTCCAAATATCCCTTTGCCAATTCCACAAGAACAGCCTTAGCGAAAGGCTTCTTGAAGGGAAAGATGTAACTCTGTGAGATGATTTAACAGAACACAGAACAGTTTCTCAGAAAGCTTCTTTCCAGTTTTGAACGGAAGATATTTCCTTTTTCACCATAGCCCTCTATGGGCTTCCAAATATCCCTTTGACAATTCCACAAGAATAGCCTTAGCGAAAGGCTTCTTGAAGGGAAAGATGTAACTCTGTGAGATGAATTAACAGAACACAGAGCAGTTTCTCAGAAAGCTTCTTTCCAGTTTTGAACGGAAGATATTTCCTTTTTCACCATAGCCCTCTATGGCCTTCCAAATATCCCTTTGCCAATTCCACAAGAACAGCCTTAGCGAAAGGCTTCTTGAAGGGAAAGATGTAACTCTGTGAGATGAATTAACAGAACACAGAGCAGTTTCTCAAAAAGATTCTTTCCAGTTTTGAACGGAAGATATTTATTTATCACCATTGCCTTCTATGGGCTTCCAAATATCCCTCTGCCAATTCCACAAGAATAGCTTTAGCGAAAGATTTCTTGAAGGGAAAGATGGAACTCTGTGAGATGAATTAACAGAACACAGAGCAGTTTCTCAGAAAGCTTCTTTCCAGTTTTGAACGGAAGATATTTCCTTTTTCACCATAGACCTCTACGGGCTTCCAAATATCCCTTTGCCAATTTCACAAGAATAGCCTTAGCGAAAGGCTTCTTGAAGGGAAAGATGTAGCTCTGTGAGATGAATTAACAGAACACAGAGCAGTTTCTCAGAAAGCTTCTTTCCAGTTTCGAACGGAAGAAAATTCCTTTTTCACCGTAGCCCTCTATGGGCTTCCAAATGTCCCTTTGCCAATTCCACAAGAACAGCCTTAGCGAAAGGCTTCTTGAAGCGAAAGATGTAACTCTGTGAGATGAATTAACAGAACACAGAGCAGTTTCTCAGAAAGCTTCTTTCCAGTATTGAATGGAAGATATTTCCTTTTTCACCGTAGCCCTCTATGGGCTTCCAAATATCCCTTTGCCAATTCCACAAGAACAGCCTTAGCGAAAGGCTTCTGGAAGGGAAAGATGTAACTCTGTGAGATGAATTAACAGAACACAGAGCAGTTTCTCAGATAGCTTCTTTCCAGTTTTGAACGGAAGATACTTCCTTTTTCACCATATCCCTCTATGGTCTTCCAAATATCCCTTCGCCAATTCCACAAGAACAGCCTTAGCGAAAGTCTTTTGAAGGGAAAGATGTAACTCTGTGAGATGAATTAACAGAACAGGGAGCAGTTTCTCAGAAAGCTTCTTTCCAGTTTTGAACGGACGATATTTCCTTTATCACCATAGCCCTCTATGGGCGTCCAAATATCCCTTTGCCAATTCCACAAGAACAGCTTTAGCGAAAGATTTCTTGAAGGGAAAGATGTAACTCTGTGAGATGAATTAACAGAACACAGAGCAGTTTCTCAGAAAGCTTCTTTCCAGTTTTGAACGGAAGATATTTCCTTTTTCACCATAGCCCTCTATGGGCTTCCAAATATCCCTTTTCCAATTCCACAAGAACAGCCTTAGCGAAAGGCTTCCTGAAGGGAAAGATGTAACTCTGTGAGATGAATTAACAGAACACAGAGCAGTTTCTCAGAAAGCTTCTTTCCAGTTTGGAATGGAAGGTATTTCCTTTTTTCCCATAGCGCTCTATGGGCTTCCAAATATCCCTTTGCCAATTCCACAAGAACAGCTTTAGCCAAAGGCTTTTTGAAGGTAAACATGTAACTCTGTGAGATGAATTAACAGAACACAGAGCAGTTTCTCAGAAAGCTTCTTTCCAGTTTTGAACGGAAGATATTTCCTTTTTCACCATAGCCCTCTATGGGCTTCCAAATATCCCTTTGCCAATTCCACAAGAACAGTCTTAGCGAAAGGCTTCTTAAAGGGAAAGATGTAACTCTGTGAGATGAATTAACAGAACACAGAGCAGTTTCTCAGAAAGCTTCTTTCCAGTTTTGAACGGAAGATATTTCCTTTTTCAACGTAGCCTTCTATGGGCTTCCAAATATCCCTTTGCCAATTCCACGAGAACAGCCTTAGCGAAAGGATTCCTGAAGGGAAAGATGTAACTCTGTGAGATGAATTAACAGAACACAGAGCAGTTTCTCAGAAAGCTTCTTTCCAGTTTTGAACGGAAGATACTTCCTTTTTCACCATAGCCCTCTATGGGCTTCCAAATATACCTTTGCCAATTCCACAAGAACAGCCTTAGCGAAAGTCTTTTGAAGGGAAAGATGTAACTCTGTGAGATGAATTAGCAGAACACAGAGCATTTTCTCAGAAATCTTCTTTCCAGTTTTGAACGGAAGATATTTCCTTTTTCACCATAGCCCTCTATGGGCTTCCAAATATCCCTTTGCCAATTCCACAAGAACAGCCTTAGCGAAAGGCTTCTTGAAGGGAAAGATGTAACTCTGTGAGATGAATTAACAGAACACAGAGCAATTCCTCAGAAAGCTTCTTTCCAGTTTTGAACGGAAGATATTTCCTTTTTCAACATAGCCTTCTAAGGGCTTCCAAATATCCCTTTGTCAATTCCACCAGAACAGCCTTAGCGAAAGGCTTCCTGAAGGGAAAGATGTAACTCTGTGAGATGTATTAACAGAACACAGAGAAGTTTCTCAGAAGGCCTCTTTCCAGTTCTGAACGGAAGATATTTCCTTTTTCACCATAGCTCTCTGTGGCCTTCCAAATATCTCTTTGCCAATTCCACAAGAACAGCCTTAGCGAACAGCTTCTTGAAGGGAAAGATGTAACTCTGTGAGATGAATTAACAGAACACAGAGCAGTTTCTCAGAAAGCTTCTTTCCAGTTTTGAACGGAAGGTATTTCCTTTTTCACCACAGCCCTCTATGGGCTTCCAAATATCACTTTGCCAATTCCACAAGAACAGCCTTAGCGAAAGGCTTCTTGAAGGGAAAGATGTAACTCTGTGAGATGATTTAACAGAACACAGAACAGTTTCTCAGAAAGCTTCTTTCCAGTTTTGAACGGAAGATATTTCCTTTTTCACCATGGCCCTCTATGGGCTTCCAAATATCCCTTTGACAATTCCACAAGAATAGCCTTAGCGAAAGGCTTCTTGAAGGGAAAGATGTAACTCTGTGAGATGAATTAACAGAACACAGAGCAGTTTCTCAGAAAGCTTCTTTCCAGTTTTGAACGGAAGATATTTCCTTTTTCACCATAGCCCTCTATGGCCTTCCAAATATCCCTTTGCCAATTCCACAAGAACAGCCTTAGCGAAAGGCTTCTTGAAGGGAAAGATGTAACTCTATGAGATGAATTAACAGAACACAGAGCAGTTTCTCAAAAAGATTCTTTCCAGTTTTGAACGGAAGATATTTCCTTTATCACCATTGCCTTCTATGGGCTTCCAAATATCCCTCTGCCAATTCCACAAGAATAGCTTTAGCGAAAGATTTCTTGAAGGGAAAGATGGAACTCTGTGAGATGAATTAACAGAACACAGAGCAGTTTCTCAGAAAGCTTCTTTCCAGTTTTGAACGGAAGATATTTCCTTTTTCACCAAACCCTCTATGGGCTTCCAAATATCCCTTTGCCAATTCTACAAGAACAGCCTTAGCGAAAGGCTTCTTGAAGGGAAAGATGTAACTTTGTGAGATGAATTAACAGAACACAGAGCCGTTTCTCAGAAAGCTTCTTTCCAGTTTCGAACGGAAGATATTTCCTTTTTCAACGTAGCCCTCTATGGGCTTCCCAATATCCCTTTGCCAATTCCACAAGAACAGCCTTAGCGAAAGGCTTCTCGAAGGGAAAGATGTAACTCTGTGAGATGAATTAACAGAACACAGAGCAGTTTCTCAGAAAGCTTCTTTCCAGTTTTGAACGGAAGATATTTCCTTTTTCACCATAGCCCTCTATGGGCTTCCAAATATCCCTTTGCCAATTCCACAAGAACAGCCTTAGCGAAAGGCTTCTTGAAGGGAAAGATGTAACTCTGTGAGATGATTTAACAGAACACAGAACAGTTTCTCAGAAAGCTTCTTTCCAGTTTTGAACGGAAGATATTTCCTTTTTCACCATGGCCCTCTATGGGCTTCCAAATATCCCTTTGACAATTCCACAAGAATAGCCTTAGCGAAAGGCTTCTTGAAGGGAAAGATGTAACTCTGTGAGATGAATTAACAGAACACAGAGCAGTTTCTCAGAAAGCTTCTTTCCAGTTTTGAACGGAAGATATTTCCTTTTTCACCATAGCCCTCTATGGCCTTCCAAATATCCCTTTGCCAATTCCACAAGAACAGCCTTAGCGAAAGGCTTCTTGAAGGGAAAGATGTAACTCTATGAGATGAATTAACAGAACACAGAGCAGTTTCTCAAAAAGATTCTTTCCAGTTTTGAACGGAAGATATTTCCTTTATCACCATTGCCTTCTATGGGCTTCCAAATATCCCTCTGCCAATTCCACAAGAATAGCTTTAGCGAAAGATTTCTTGAAGGGAAAGATGGAACTCTGTGAGATGAATTAACAGAACACAGAGCAGTTTCTCAGAAAGCTTCTTTCCAGTTTTGAACGGAAGATATTTCCTTTTTCACCATAGACCTCTACGGGCTTCCAAATATCCCTTTGCCAATTTCACAAGAATAGCCTTAGCGAAAGGCTTCTTGAAGGGAAAGATGTAGCTCTGTGAGATGAATTAACAGAACACAGAGCAGTTTCTCAGAAAGCTTCTTTCCAGTTTCGAACGGAAGAAAATTCCTTTTTCACCGTAGCCCTCTATGGGCTTCCAAATGTCCCTTTGCCAATTCCAGAAGAACAGCCTTAGCGAAAGGCTTCTTGAAGCGAAAGATGTAACTCTGTGAGATGAATTAACAGAACACAGAGCAGTTTCTCAGAAAGCTTCTTTCCAGTATTGAACGGAAGATATTTCCTTTTTCACCGTAGCCCTCTATGGGCTTCCAAATATCCCTTTGCCAATTCCACAAGAACAGCCTTAGCGAAAGGATTCTGGAAGGGAAAGATGTAACTCTGTGAGATGAATTAACAGAACACTGAGCAGTTTCTCAGAAAGCTTCTTTCCAGTTTTGAACGGAAGATATTTCCTTTTTCAACGTAGCCTTCTATGGGCTTCCAAATATCCCTTTGCCAATTCCACGAGAACAGCCTTAGCGAAAGGATTCCTGAAGGGAAAGATGTAACTCTGTGAGATGAATTAACAGAACACAGAGCAGTTTCTCAGAAAGCTTCTTTCCAGTTTTGAACGGAAGATACTTCCTTTTTCACCATAGCCCTCTATGGGCTTCCAAATATACCTTTGCCAATTCCACAAGAACAGCCTTAGCGAAAGTCTTTTGAAGGGAAAGATGTAACTCTGTGAGATGAATTAGCAGAACACAGAGCATTTTCTCAGAAATCTTCTTTCCAGTTTTGAACGGAAGATATTTCCTTTTTCACCATAGCCCTCTATGGGCTTCCAAATATCCCTTTGCCAATTCCACAAGAACAGCCTTAGCGAAAGGCTTCTTGAAGGGAAAGATGTAACTCTGTGAGATGAATTAACAGAACACAGAGCAATTCCTCAGAAAGCTTCTTTCCAGTTTTGAACGGAAGATATTTCCTTTTTCAACATAGCCTTCTAAGGGCTTCCAAATATCCCTTTGTCAATTCCACCAGAACAGCCTTAGCGAAAGGCTTCCTGAAGGGAAAGATGTAACTCTGTGAGATGTATTAACAGAACACAGAGAAGTTTCTCAGAAGGCCTCTTTCCAGTTCTGAACGGAAGATATTTCCTTTTTCACCATAGCTCTCTGTGGCCTTCCAAATATCTCTTTGCCAATTCCACAAGAACAGCCTTAGCGAACAGCTTCTTGAAGGGAAAGATGTAACTCTGTGAGATGAATTAACAGAACACAGAGCAGTTTCTCAGAAAGCTTCTTTCCAGTTTTGAACGGAAGGTATTTCCTTTTTCACCACAGCCCTCTATGGGCTTCCAAATATCACTTTGCCAATTCCACAAGAACAGCCTTAGCGAAAGGATTCCTGAAGGGAAAGATGTAACTCTGTGAGATGAATTAACAGAACACAGAGCAGTTTCTCAGAAAGCTTCTTTCCAGTTTTGAACGGAAGATATTTCCTGTTTCACCATAGCCCTCTATGGGCTTCCAAATATCCCTTTGCCAATTCCACAAGAACAGGCTTAGCGAAAGGCTTCTTGAAGGGAAAGATGTAACTTTTTGAGATGAATTAAGAGAACACACAGCAGTTTGTCAGAAAGCTTCTTTCCAGTTTTGAACGGAAGATATTTCCTTTTTCACCATAGCCCTCTATGGGCTTCCAAATATCCCTTTGCCAATTCCACAAGAACAGCCTTAGCGAAAGTCTTTTGAAGGGAAAGATGTAACTCTGTGAGATGAATTAACAGAACACTGAGCAGTTTCTCAGAAAGGTTCTTTCCAGTTTTGAGCGGAAGATATTTCCTTTTTCACCATAGCCCTCTATGGGCTTCCAAATATCCCTTTGCCAATTCCACAAGAACAGCCTTAGCGAAAGGCTTCTTGAAATGAAAGATGTAACTCTGTGAGATGAATTAACAGAACACAGAGCAGTTTCTCAGAAATCTTCTTTCCTGTTTTGAACGAAAGATATTTCCTTTTTTACCATAGCCCTCTATGGGCTTCCAAATATCCCTTTGCCAATTCCACAAGAACAGAATTAGCGAAAGGCTTCTTGAAGGGAATGATGTAAATCTGTGAGAAGAATTAAAAGAACACAGAGTAGTTTCTCAGAAAGCTTCTTTCCAGTTTTGAACGGAAGATACTTCCTTTTTCATCAAACCCTCTATGGGCTTCCAAATATCCCTTTGCCAATTCCACAAGAACAGCCTTAGCGAAAGGCTTCTTGAAGGGAAAGATGTAACTTTGTGAGATTAATTAACAGAACACACAGCAGTTTCTCAGAAAGCTTCTTTCCAGTTTTGAGCGGAAGATATTTCCTTTTTCACCATAGCCCTCTATGGGCTTCCAAATATCCCTTTGCCTATTCCACAAGAACAGCCTTAGCGAAAGGCTTCTTGAAAGGAAAGATGTAACTCTGTGAGATGAATTGACAGAACACAGAGCAGTTTCTCAGAAATCTTCTTTCCTGTTTTGAACGAAAGATATTTCCTTTTTTACCATAGCCCTCTATGGGCTTCCAAATATCCCTTTGCCGATTCCACAAGAACAGCCTTAGCGAAAGGCTTCTTGAAGGGAATGATGTAACTCTGTGAGAAGAATTAAAAGAACACAGAGCAGTTTCTCAGAAAGCTTCTTTCCAGTTTTGAACGGAAGATATTTCCTTTTTCACCAAACCCTCTATGGGCTTCCAAATATCCCTTTGCCAATTCTACAAGAACAGCCTTAGCGAAAGGCTTCTTGAAGGGAAAGATGTAACTTTGTGAGATGAATTAACAGAACACAGAGCCGTTTCTCAGAAAGCTTCTTTCCAGTTTCGAACGGAAGATATTTCCTTTTTCAACGTAGCCCTCTATGGGCTTCCCAATATCCCTTTGCCAATTCCACAAGAACAGCCTTAGCGAAAGGCTTCTCGAAGGGAAAGATGTAACTCTGTGAGATGAATTAACAGAACACAGAGCAGTTTCTCAGAAAGCTTCTTTCCAGTTTTGAACGGAAGATATTTCCTTTTTCACCATAGCCCTCTATGGGCTTCCAAATATCCCTTTGCCAATTCCACAAGAACAGCCTTAGCGAAAGGCTTCTTGAAGGGAAAGATGTAACTCTGTGAGATGATTTAACAGAACACAGAACAGTTTCTCAGAAAGCTTCTTTCCAGTTTTGAACGGAAGATATTTCCTTTTTCACCATGGCCCTCTATGGGCTTCCAAATATCCCTTTGACAATTCCACAAGAATAGCCTTAGCGAAAGGCTTCTTGAAGGGAAAGATGTAACTCTGTGAGATGAATTAACAGAACACAGAGCAGTTTCTCAGAAAGCTTCTTTCCAGTTTTGAACGGAAGATATTTCCTTTTTCACCATAGCCCTCTATGGCCTTCCAAATATCCCTTTGCCAATTCCACAAGAACAGCCTTAGCGAAAGGCTTCTTGAAGGGAAAGATGTAACTCTATGAGATGAATTAACAGAACACAGAGCAGTTTCTCAAAAAGATTCTTTCCAGTTTTGAACGGAAGATATTTCCTTTATCACCATTGCCTTCTATGGGCTTCCAAATATCCCTCTGCCAATTCCACAAGAATAGCTTTAGCGAAAGATTTCTTGAAGGGAAAGATGGAACTCTGTGAGATGAATTAACAGAACACAGAGCAGTTTCTCAGAAAGCTTCTTTCCAGTTTTGAACGGAAGATATTTCCTTTTTCACCATAGACCTCTACGGGCTTCCAAATATCCCTTTGCCAATTTCACAAGAATAGCCTTAGCGAAAGGCTTCTTGAAGGGAAAGATGTAGCTCTGTGAGATGAATTAACAGAACACAGAGCAGTTTCTCAGAAAGCTTCTTTCCAGTTTCGAACGGAAGAAAATTCCTTTTTCACCGTAGCCCTCTATGGGCTTCCAAATGTCCCTTTGCCAATTCCAGAAGAACAGCCTTAGCGAAAGGCTTCTTGAAGCGAAAGATGTAACTCTGTGAGATGAATTAACAGAACACAGAGCAGTTTCTCAGAAAGCTTCTTTCCAGTATTGAACGGAAGATATTTCCTTTTTCACCGTAGCCCTCTATGGGCTTCCAAATATCCCTTTGCCAATTCCACAAGAACAGCCTTAGCGAAAGGATTCTGGAAGGGAAAGATGTAACTCTGTGAGATGAATTAACAGAACACTGAGCAGTTTCTCAGAAAGCTTCTTTCCAGTTTTGAACGGAAGATATTTCCTTTTTCACCATAGCCCTCTATGGGCTTCCAAATATCCATTTGCCAATTCCACAAGAACAGCTTTAGCGAAAGGCTTCTTGAAGGGAAAGATGTAACTCTGTGAGATGAATTAACAGAACACAGAGCAGTTTCACAGAAAGCTTCTTTCCAGTTTTGAACGGAAGATATTTCCTGTTTCACCATAGCCCTCTATGGACCTCCAAATATCCCTTTGCCAACTCCCCAAGAACAGCCTTAGCGAAAGGCTTATTGAAGGGAAAGATGTAACTCTGTGAGATGAATTAACAGAACACAGAGCAGTTTCTCAGATAGCTTCTTTCCAGTTTTGAACGGAAGATACTTCCTTTTTCACCATATCCCTCTATGGTCTTCCAAATATCCCTTCGCCAATTCCACAAGAACAGCCTTAGCGAAAGTCTTTTGAAGGGAAAGATGTAACTCTGTGAGATGAATTAACAGAACAGGGAGCAGTTTCTCAGAAAGCTTCTTTCCAGTTTTGAACGGACGATATTTCCTTTATCACCATAGCCCTCTATGGGCGTCCAAATATCCCTTTGCCAATTCCACAAGAACAGCTTTAGCGAAAGATTTCTTGAAGGGAAAGATGTAACTCTGTGAGATGAATTAACAGAACACAGAGCAGTTTCTCAGAAAGCTTCTTTCCAGTTTTGAACGGAAGATATTTCCTTTTTCACCATAGCCCTCTATGGGCTTCCAAATATCCCTTTGCCAATTCCACAAGAACAGCCTTAGCGAAAGGCTTCCTGAAGGGAAAGATGTAACTCTGTGAGATGAATTAACAGAACACAGAGCAGTTTCTCAGAAAGCTTCTTTCCAGTTTGGAATGGAAGGTATTTCCTTTTTTCCCATAGCCCTCTCTGGGCTTCCAAATATCCCTTTGCGAATTCCACAAGAACAGCTTTAGCGAAAGGCTTTTTGAAGGTAAACATGTAACTCTGTGAGATGAATTAACAGAACACAGAGCAGTTTCTCAGAAAGCTTCTTTCCAGTTTTGAACGGAAGATATTTCCTTTTTCACCATAGCCCTCTATGGGCTTCCAAATATCCCTTTGCCAATTCCACAAGAACAGTCTTAGCGAAAGGCTTCTTGAAGGGAAAGATGTAACTCTGTGAGATGAATTAACAGAACACAGAGCAGTTTCTCAGAAAGCTTCTTTCCAGTTTTGAACGGAAGATATTTCCTTTTTCAACATAGCCTTCTATGGGCTTCCAAATATCCCTTTGCCAATTCCACGAGAACAGCCTTAGCGAAAGGATTCCTGAAGGGAAAGATGTAACTCTGTGAGATGAATTAACAGAACACAGAGCAGTTTCTCAGAAAGCTTCTTTCCAGTTTTGAACGGAAGATATTTCCTTTTTCACCATAGCATTCTAGGGGCTTCCAGATATCCCTTTGCCAATTCCACAAGAAGAGCCTTAGCGAAAGGCTTCTTGAAGGGAAAGATGTAACTCTGTGAGAAGAATTAACAGAACACAGAGCAGTTTCTCAGAAAGCTTCTTTCCAGTTTGGAACGGAAGATATTTCCTTTCTCACCAGAGCCCTCTAAGGGCTTCCAAATATCCCTTTGCCAATTCCACAAGAACAGCCTTAGCGAAAGGCTTCCTGAAGGGAAAGATGTAATTCTGTGAGAAGAATTAAAAGAACACAGAGCAGTTTCTCAGAAAGCTTCTTTCCAGTTTTGAACGGAAGATATTTCCTTTTTCACCATAGCCCTCTATGGGCTTCCAAATATCCCTTTGCCAATTCCACAAGAACAGCCTTAGCGAAAGGCTTCTTGAAGGGAAAGATGTAACTCTGTGAGATGATTTAACAGAACACAGAACAGTTTCTCAGAAAGCTTCTTTCCAGTTTTGAACGGAAGATATTTCCTTTTTCACCATAGCCCTCTATGGGCTTCCAAATATCCCTTTGACAATTCCACAAGAATAGCCTTAGCGAAAGGCTTCTTGAAGGGAAAGATGTAACTCTGTGAGATGAATTAACAGAACACAGAGCAGTTTCTCAGAAAGCTTCTTTCCAGTTTTGAACGGAAGATATTTCCTTTTTCACCATAGCCCTCTATGGCCTTCCAAATATCCCTTTGCCAATTCCACAAGAACAGCCTTAGCGAAAGGCTTCTTGAAGGGAAAGATGTAACTCTGTGAGATGAATTAACAGAACACAGAGCAGTTTCTCAAAAAGATTCTTTCCAGTTTTGAACGGAAGATATTTATTTATCACCATTGCCTTCTATGGGCTTCCAAATATCCCTCTGCCAATTCCACAAGAATAGCTTTAGCGAAAGATTTCTTGAAGGGAAAGATGGAACTCTGTGAGATGAATTAACAGAACACAGAGCAGTTTCTCAGAAAGCTTCTTTCCAGTTTTGAACGGAAGATATTTCCTTTTTCACCATAGACCTCTACGGGCTTCCAAATATCCCTTTGCCAATTTCACAAGAATAGCCTTAGCGAAAGGCTTCTTGAAGGGAAAGATGTAGCTCTGTGAGATGAATTAACAGAACACAGAGCAGTTTCTCAGAAAGCTTCTTTCCAGTTTCGAACGGAAGAAAATTCCTTTTTCACCGTAGCCCTCTATGGGCTTCCAAATGTCCCTTTGCCAATTCCACAAGAACAGCCTTAGCGAAAGGCTTCTTGAAGCGAAAGATGTAACTCTGTGAGATGAATTAACAGAACACAGAGCAGTTTCTCAGAAAGCTTCTTTCCAGTATTGAATGGAAGATATTTCCTTTTTCACCGTAGCCCTCTATGGGCTTCCAAATATCCCTTTGCCAATTCCACAAGAACAGCCTTAGCGAAAGGCTTCTGGAAGGGAAAGATGTAACTCTGTGAGATGAATTAACAGAACACAGAGCAGTTTCTCAGATAGCTTCTTTCCAGTTTTGAACGGAAGATACTTCCTTTTTCACCATATCCCTCTATGGTCTTCCAAATATCCCTTCGCCAATTCCACAAGAACAGCCTTAGCGAAAGTCTTTTGAAGGGAAAGATGTAACTCTGTGAGATGAATTAACAGAACAGGGAGCAGTTTCTCAGAAAGCTTCTTTCCAGTTTTGAACGGACGATATTTCCTTTATCACCATAGCCCTCTATGGGCGTCCAAATATCCCTTTGCCAATTCCACAAGAACAGCTTTAGCGAAAGATTTCTTGAAGGGAAAGATGTAACTCTGTGAGATGAATTAACAGAACACAGAGCAGTTTCTCAGAAAGCTTCTTTCCAGTTTTGAACGGAAGATATTTCCTTTTTCACCATAGCCCTCTATGGGCTTCCAAATATCCCTTTTCCAATTCCACAAGAACAGCCTTAGCGAAAGGCTTCCTGAAGGGAAAGATGTAACTCTGTGAGATGAATTAACAGAACACAGAGCAGTTTCTCAGAAAGCTTCTTTCCAGTTTGGAATGGAAGGTATTTCCTTTTTTCCCATAGCGCTCTATGGGCTTCCAAATATCCCTTTGCCAATTCCACAAGAACAGCTTTAGCCAAAGGCTTTTTGAAGGTAAACATGTAACTCTGTGAGATGAATTAACAGAACACAGAGCAGTTTCTCAGAAAGCTTCTTTCCAGTTTTGAACGGAAGATATTTCCTTTTTCACCATAGCCCTCTATGGGCTTCCAAATATCCCTTTGCCAATTCCACAAGAACAGTCTTAGCGAAAGGCTTCTTAAAGGGAAAGATGTAACTCTGTGAGATGAATTAACAGAACACAGAGCAGTTTCTCAGAAAGCTTCTTTCCAGTTTTGAACGGAAGATATTTCCTTTTTCAACGTAGCCTTCTATGGGCTTCCAAATATCCCTTTGCCAATTCCACGAGAACAGCCTTAGCGAAAGGATTCCTGAAGGGAAAGATGTAACTCTGTGAGATGAATTAACAGAACACAGAGCAGTTTCTCAGAAAGCTTCTTTCCAGTTTTGAACGGAAGATACTTCCTTTTTCACCATAGCCCTCTATGGGCTTCCAAATATACCTTTGCCAATTCCACAAGAACAGCCTTAGCGAAAGTCTTTTGAAGGGAAAGATGTAACTCTGTGAGATGAATTAGCAGAACACAGAGCATTTTCTCAGAAATCTTCTTTCCAGTTTTGAACGGAAGATATTTCCTTTTTCACCATAGCCCTCTATGGGCTTCCAAATATCCCTTTGCCAATTCCACAAGAACAGCCTTAGCGAAAGGCTTCTTGAAGGGAAAGATGTAACTCTGTGAGATGAATTAACAGAACACAGAGCAATTCCTCAGAAAGCTTCTTTCCAGTTTTGAACGGAAGATATTTCCTTTTTCAACATAGCCTTCTAAGGGCTTCCAAATATCCCTTTGTCAATTCCACCAGAACAGCCTTAGCGAAAGGCTTCCTGAAGGGAAAGATGTAACTCTGTGAGATGTATTAACAGAACACAGAGAAGTTTCTCAGAAGGCCTCTTTCCAGTTCTGAACGGAAGATATTTCCTTTTTCACCATAGCTCTCTGTGGCCTTCCAAATATCTCTTTGCCAATTCCACAAGAACAGCCTTAGCGAACAGCTTCTTGAAGGGAAAGATGTAACTCTGTGAGATGAATTAACAGAACACAGAGCAGTTTCTCAGAAAGCTTCTTTCCAGTTTTGAACGGAAGGTATTTCCTTTTTCACCACAGCCCTCTATGGGCTTCCAAATATCACTTTGCCAATTCCACAAGAACAGCCTTAGCGAAAGGATTCCTGAAGGGAAAGATGTAACTCTGTGAGATGAATTAACAGAACACAGAGCAGTTTCTCAGAAAGCTTCTTTCCAGTTTTGAACGGAAGATATTTCCTGTTTCACCATAGCCCTCTATGGGCTTCCAAATATCCCTTTGCCAATTCCACAAGAACAGGCTTAGCGAAAGGCTTCTTGAAGGGAAAGATGTAACTTTTTGAGATGAATTAAGAGAACACACAGCAGTTTGTCAGAAAGCTTCTTTCCAGTTTTGAACGGAAGATATTTCCTTTTTCACCATAGCCCTCTATGGGCTTCCAAATATCCCTTTGCCAATTCCACAAGAACAGCCTTAGCGAAAGTCTTTTGAAGGGAAAGATGTAACTCTGTGAGATGAATTAACAGAACACTGAGCAGTTTCTCAGAAAGGTTCTTTCCAGTTTTGAGCGGAAGATATTTCCTTTTTCACCATAGCCCTCTATGGGCTTCCAAATATCCCTTTGCCAATTCCACAAGAACAGCCTTAGCGAAAGGCTTCTTGAAATGAAAGATGTAACTCTGTGAGATGAATTAACAGAACACAGAGCAGTTTCTCAGAAATCTTCTTTCCTGTTTTGAACGAAAGATATTTCCTTTTTTACCATAGCCCTCTATGGGCTTCCAAATATCCCTTTGCCAATTCCACAAGAACAGAATTAGCGAAAGGCTTCTTGAAGGGAATGATGTAAATCTGTGAGAAGAATTAAAAGAACACAGAGTAGTTTCTCAGAAAGCTTCTTTCCAGTTTTGAACGGAAGATACTTCCTTTTTCATCAAACCCTCTATGGGCTTCCAAATATCCCTTTGCCAATTCCACAAGAACAGCCTTAGCGAAAGGCTTCTTGAAGGGAAAGATGTAACTTTGTGAGATTAATTAACAGAACACACAGCAGTTTCTCAGAAAGCTTCTTTCCAGTTTTGAGCGGAAGATATTTCCTTTTTCACCATAGCCCTCTATGGGCTTCCAAATATCCCTTTGCCTATTCCACAAGAACAGCCTTAGCGAAAGGCTTCTTGAAAGGAAAGATGTAACTCTGTGAGATGAATTGACAGAACACAGAGCAGTTTCTCAGAAATCTTCTTTCCTGTTTTGAACGAAAGATATTTCCTTTTTTACCATAGCCCTCTATGGGCTTCCAAATATCCCTTTGCCGATTCCACAAGAACAGCCTTAGCGAAAGGCTTCTTGAAGGGAATGATGTAACTCTGTGAGAAGAATTAAAAGAACACAGAGCAGTTTCTCAGAAAGCTTCTTTCCAGTTTTGAACGGAAGATATTTCCTTTTTCACCAAACCCTCTATGGGCTTCCAAATATCCCTTTGCCAATTCTACAAGAACAGCCTTAGCGAAAGGCTTCTTGAAGGGAAAGATGTAACTTTGTGAGATGAATTAACAGAACACAGAGCCGTTTCTCAGAAAGCTTCTTTCCAGTTTCGAACGGAAGATATTTCCTTTTTCAACGTAGCCCTCTATGGGCTTCCCAATATCCCTTTGCCAATTCCACAAGAACAGCCTTAGCGAAAGGCTTCTCGAAGGGAAAGATGTAACTCTGTGAGATGAATTAACAGAACACAGAGCAGTTTCTCAGAAAGCTTCTTTCCAGTTTTGAACGGAAGATATTTCCTTTTTCACCATAGCCCTCTATGGGCTTCCAAATATTCCTTTGCCAATTCCACAAAAACAGCCTTAGCGAAAGGCTTCTTGAAGCGAAAGATGTAACTCTGTGAGATGAATTAACAGAACACAGAGCAGTTTCTCAGAAAGCTTCTTTCCAGTTTTGAACGGAAGATATTTCCTTTTTCACCATAGAACTCTATGGGCTTCCAAATATCCCTTTGCCAATTCCACAAGAACAGCCTTAGCGAAAGGCTTCCTGAAGGGAAAGATGTAACTCTGTGAGATGAATTAACAGAACACAGAGCAGTTTCTCAGAAAGCTTCTTTCCAGTTTGGAATGGAAGGTATTTCCTTTTTTCCAATAGCCCTCTATGGGCTTCCAAATATCCCTTTGCCAATTCCACAAGAACAGCCTTAGCGAAAGGCTTCTTGAAGGTAAAGATGTAACTCTGTGAGATGAATTAACAGAACACAGAGCAGTTTCTCAGAAAGCTTCTTTCCAGTTTTGAACGGAAGATATTTCCTTTTTCAACATAGCCTTCTATGGGCTTCCAAATATCCCTTTGCCAATTCCACAAGAACAGCCTTAGCGAAAGGATTCCTGAAGGGAAAGATGTAACTCTGTGAGATGAATTAACAGAACACAGAGCAGGTTCTCAGAAAGTTTCTTTCCAGTTTTGAACGGAAGATACTTCCTTTTTCACCATAGCCCTCTATGGGCTTCCAAATATACCTTTGCCAATTCCACAAGAACAGCCTTAGCGAAAGTCTTTTGAAGGGAAAGATGTAACTCTGTGAGATGAATTAACAGAACACAGAGCATTTTCTCAGAAATCTTCTTTCCAGTTTTGAACGGAAGATATTTCCTTTTTCACCATAGCCCTGTATGGACTTCCAAATATCCCTTTGCCAACTCCACAAGAACAGCCTTAGCGAAAGGCTTCTTGAAGGAAAAGATGTAACTCTGTGAGATGAATTAACAGAACACAGAGCAGTTTCTCAGATAGCTTCTTTCCAGTTTTGAATGGAAGATACTTCCTTTTTCACCATATCCCTCTATGGTCTTCCAAATATCCCTTCGCCAATTCCACAAGAACAGCCTTAGCGAAAGTCTTTTGAAGGGAAAGATGTAACTCTGTGAGATGAATTAACTGAACACAGAGCAGTTTCTCAGAAAGCTTCTTTCCAGTTTTGAACGGACGATATTTCCTTTATCACCATAGCCCTCTATGGGCTTCCAAATATCCCTTTGCGAATTCCACAAGAACAGCTTTAGCGAAAGATTTCTTGAAGGGAAAGATGTAACTCTGTGAGATGAATTAACAGAACACAGAGCAGTTTCTCAGAAAGCTTCTTTCCAGTTTTGAACGGAAGATATTTCCTTTTTCACCAAAGACCTCTACGGGCTTTCAAATATCCCTTTGCCAATTTCACAAGAACAGCCTTAGCGAAAGTCTTCTTGAAGGGAAAGATGTAACTCTGTGAGATGAATTAAAAGAACTCAGAGCAGTTTCTCAGAAAGTTTCTTTCCAGTTTTGAGCGGAAGATGTTTCCTTTTTCACCAAAGACCTCTACGGGCTTTCAAATATCCCTTTGCCAATTTCACAAGAACAGCCTTAGCGAAAGTCTTCTTGAAGGGAAAGATGTAACTCTGTGAGATGAATTAAAAGAACTCAGAGCAGTTTCTCAGAAAGCTTCTTTCCAGGTTCGAAAGGAAGATATTTCCTTTTTCACCGTAGCCCTCTATGGGCTTCCAAATATCCCTTTGCCAATTCCACAAGAACAGCCTTAGCGAAAGGCTTCTCGAAGGGAAAGATGTAACTCTGTGAGATGAATTAACAGAACACAGAGCAGTTTCTCAGAAAGCTTCTTTCCAGTTTTGAACGGAAGATATTTCCTTTTTCACCATAGCCCTCTTTGGGCTTCCAAATATCCCTTTGCCAATTCCACAAGAACAGTCTAAGCGAAAGGCTTCTTAAAGGGAAAGATGTAACTCTGTGAGATGAATTAACAGAACACAGAGCAGTTTCTCAGAAATCTTCTTTCCTGTTTTGAACGAAAGATATTTCCTTTTTTACCATAGCCCTCTATGGGCTTCCAAATATCCCTTTGCCGATACCACAAGAACAGCCTTAGCGAAAGGCTTCTTGAAGGGAATGATGTAACTCTGTGAGAAGAATTAAAAGAACACAGAGCAGTTTCTCAGAAAGCTTCTTTCCAGTTTTGAACGGAAGATATTTCCTTTTTCACCAAACCCTCTATGGGCTTCCAAATATCCCTTTGCCAATTCTACAAGAATAGCCTTAGCGAAAGGCTTCTTTAAGGGAAAGATGTAACTTTGTGAGATGAATTAACAGAACACAGAGCAGTTTCTCAGAAAGCTTCTTTCCAGTTTCGAACGGAAGATATTTCCATTTTCAACGTAGCCCTCTATGGGCTTCCCAATATCCCTTTGCCAATTCCACAAGAACAGCCTTAGCGAAAGGCTTCTCGAAGGGAAAGATGTAACTCGGTGAGATGAATTAACAGAACACAGAGCAGTTTCTCAGAAAGCTTCTTTCCAGTTTTGAACGGAAGATATTTCCTTTTTCACCATAGCCCTCTATGGGCTTCCAAATATTCCTTTGCCAATTCCACAAAAACAGCCTTAGCGAAAGGCTTCTTGAAACGAAAGATGTAACTCTGTGAGATGAATTAACAGAACACAGAGCAGTTTCTCAGAAAGCTTCTTTCCAGTTTTGAACGGAAGATATTTCCTTTTTCACCATAGAACTCTATGTGCTTCCAAATATCCCTTTGCCAATTCCACAAGAACAGCCTTAGCGAAAGGCTTCCTGAAGGGAAAGATGTAACTCTGTGAGATGAATTAACAGAACACAGAGCAGTTTCTCAGAAAGCTTCTTTACAGTTTGGAATGGAAGGTATTTCCTTTTTTCCAATAGCCCTCTATGGGCTTCCAAATATCCCTTTGCCAATTCCACAAGAACAGCCTTAGCGAAAGGCTTCTTGAAGGTAAAGATGTAACTCTGTGAGATGAATTAACAGAACACAGAGCAGTTTCTCAGAAAGCTTCTTTCCAGTTTTGAACGGAAGATATTTCCTTTTTCACCATAGCCCTCTATGGGCTTCCAAATATCCCTTTGCCAATTCCACAAGAACAGTCTTAGCGAAAGGCTTCTTGAAGGGAAAGATGTAATTCTGTGAGATGAATTAACAGAACACAGAGCAGTTTCTCAGAAAGCTTCTTTCCAGTTTTGAACGGAAGATATTTCCTTTTTCAACATAGCCTTCTATGGGCTTCCAAATATCCCTTTGCCAATTCCACAAGAACAGCCTTAGCGAAAGGATTCCTGAAGAAAAAGATGTAACTCTGTGAGATGAATTAACAGAACACAGAGCAAGTTCTCAGAAAGTTTCTTTCCAGTTTTGAACGGAAGATACTTCCTTTTTCACCATAGCCCTCTATGGGCTTCCAAATATACCTGTGCCAATTCCACAAGAACAGCCTTAGCGAAAGTCTTTTGAAGGGAAAGATGTAACTCTGTGAGATGAATTAACAGAACAAAGAGCATTTTCTCAGAAATCTTCTTTCCAGTTTTGAACGGAAGATATTTCCTTTTTCACCATAGCCCTCTATGGGCTTCCAAATATCCCTTTGCCAATTCCACAAGAACAGCCTTAGCGAAAGGCTTCTTGAAGGGAAAGATGTAACTCTGTGAGATGAATTAACAGAACACAGAGCAGATCCTCAGAAAGCTTCTTTCCAGTTTTGAACGGAAGATATTTCCTTTTTCAACATAGCCTTCTAAGAGCTTCCAAATATCCCTTTGCCAATTCCACAAGAACAGCCTTAGCGAAAGGCTTCCTGAAGGGAAAGATGTAACTCTGTGAGATGTATTAACAGAACACAGAGAAGTTTCTCAGAAGGCCTCTTTCCAGTTCTGAACGGAAGATATTTCCTTTTTCACCATAGCTCTCTGTGGCCTTCCAAATATCCCTTTGCCAATTCCACAAGAACAGCCTTAGCGAAAAGCTTCTTGAAGGGAAAGATGTAACTCTGTGAGATGAATTAACAGAACACAGAGCAGTTTCTCAGAAAGCTTCTTTCCAGTTTGGAACGGAAGGTATTTCCTTTTTCACCATAGCCCTCTATGGGCTTCCAAATATCCCTTTGCCAATTCCACAAGAACAGCCTTAGCGAAAGGCTTCTTGAAGGGAAAGATGTAACTCTGTGAGATGAATTAACAGAACACAGAGCAGTTTCTCAGAAATCTTCTTTCCTGTTTTGAACGAAAGATATTTCCTTTTTTACCATAGCCCTCTATGGGCTTGCAAATATCCCTTTGCCAATTCCACAAGAACAGCCTTAGCGAAAGGCTTCTTGAAGGGAATGATGTAACTCTGTGAGAAGAATTAAAAGAACACAGGGCAGTTTCTCAGAAAGCTTCTTTCCAGTTTTGAACGGAAGATATTTCCTTTTTCACCAAACCCTCTATGGGCTTCCATATATCCCTTTGCCAATTCCACAAGAACAGCCTTAGCGAAAGGCTTCTTGAAGGGAAAGATGTAACTCTGTGAGATGAATTAACAGAACACAGAGCAGTTTCTCAGAAAGCTTCTTTCCAGTTTCGAACGGAAGATATTTCCTTTTTCACCGTAGCCCTCTATGGGCTTCCAAATGTCCCTTTGCCAATTCCACAAGAACAGCCTTAGCGAAAGGCTTCTCGAAGGGAAAGATGTAACTCTGTGAGATGAATTAACAGAACACAGAGCAGTTTCTCAGAAAGCTTCTTTCCAGTTTCGAACGGAAGATATTTCCTTTTTCACCGTAGCCCTCTATGGGCTTCCAAATGTCCCTTTGCCAATTCCACAAGAACAGCCTTAGCGAAAGGCTTCTCGAAGGGAAAGATGTAACTCTGTGAGATGAATTAACAGAACACAGAGCAGTTTCTCAGAAAGCTTCTTTCCAGTTTTGAACGGAAGATATTTCCTTTTTCACCATAGCCCTCTATGGGCTTCCAAATATTCCTTTGCCAATTCCACAAGAACAGCCTTAGCGAAAGGCTTCTTGAAGGGAAAGATGTAACTCTGTGAGATGAATTAACAGAACACAGAGCAGTTTCTCAGAAAGCTTCTTTCCAGTTTTGAACGGAAGATATTTCCTCTTTCACCATAGCCCTGTATGGGCTTCCAAATATCCCTTTGCCAATTCCACAAGAACAGCCTTAGCGAAAGGCTTCTTGAAGGGAAAGATGGGACACTGTGAGATGAATTAACAGAACACAGAGCAGTTTCTCAGAAAGCTTCTTTCCAGTTTTGAACGGAAGATATTTCCTTTTTCACCATAGCCCTCTATGGGCTTCCAAATATCCCTTTGCCAATTCCACAAGAACAGGCTTAGCGAAAGGCTTCCGGAAGGGAAAGATGTTACTCTGTGAGATGAAATAACAGAACACAGAGTAGTTTCTCAGAAAGCTTCTTTCCAGTTTGGAACGGAAGGTATTTCCTTTTTCCCCATAGCCCTCTATGGGCTTTCAAATATCCCTTTGCCAATTCCACAAGAACAGCCTTAGCGAAAGGCTTCTTGAAGGTAAAGATGTAACTCTGTGAGATGAATTAAGAGAACACAGAGCAGTTTCTCAGAAAGCTTCTTTCCAGTTTTGAACGGAAGATATTTCCTTTTTCACCATAGCCCTCTATGGGCTTCCAAATATCCCTTTGCCAATTCCACAAGAACACCTTAGCGAAAGTCTTTTGAAGGGAAAGATGTAACTCTGTGAGATGAATTAACAGAACACTGAGCAGTTTCTCAGAAAGGTTCTTTCCAGTTTTGAGCGGAAGATATTTCCTTTTTCACCATAGCCCTCTATGGGCTTCCAAATATCCCTTTGCCAATTCCACAAGAACAGCCTTAGCGAAAGGCTTCTTGAAATGAAAGATGTAACTCTGTGAGATGAATTAACAGAACACAGAGCAGTTTCTCAGAAATCTTCTTTCCTGTTTTGAACGAAAGATATTTCCTTTTTTACCATAGCCCTCTATGGGCTTCCAAATATCCCTTTGCCAATTCCACAAGAACAGAATTAGCGAAAGGCTTCTTGAAGGGAATGATGTAAATCTGTGAGAAGAATTAAAAGAACACAGAGTAGTTTCTCAGAAAGCTTCTTTCCAGTTTTGAACGGAAGATACTTCCTTTTTCATCAAACCCTCTATGGGCTTCCAAATATCCCTTTGCCAATTCCACAAGAACAGCCTTAGCGAAAGGCTTCTTGAAGGGAAAGATGTAACTTTGTGAGATTAATTAACAGAACACACAGCAGTTTCTCAGAAAGCTTCTTTCCAGTTTTGAGCGGAAGATATTTCCTTTTTCACCATAGCCCTCTATGGGCTTCCAAATATCCCTTTGCCTATTCCACAAGAACAGCCTTAGCGAAAGGCTTCTTGAAAGGAAAGATGTAACTCTGTGAGATGAATTAACAGAACACAGAGCAGTTTCTCAGAAATCTTCTTTCCTGTTTTGAACGAAAGATATTTCCTTTTTTACCATAGCCCTCTATGGGCTTCCAAATATCCCTTTGCCGATTCCACAAGAACAGCCTTAGCGAAAGGCTTCTTGAAGGGAATGATGTAACTCTGTGAGAAGAATTAAAAGAACACAGAGCAGTTTCTCAGAAAGCTTCTTTCCAGTTTTGAACGGAAGATATTTCCTTTTTCACCAAACCCTCTATGGGCTTCCAAATATCCCTTTGCCAATTCTACAAGAACAGCCTTAGCGAAAGGCTTCTTGAAGGGAAAGATGTAACTTTGTGAGATGAATTAACAGAACACAGAGCCGTTTCTCAGAAAGCTTCTTTCCAGTTTCGAACGGAAGATATTTCCTTTTTCAACGTAGCCCTCTATGGGCTTCCCAATATCCCTTTGCCAATTCCACAAGAACAGCCTTAGCGAAAGGCTTCTCGAAGGGAAAGATGTAACTCTGTGAGATGAATTAACAGAACACAGAGCAGTTTCTCAGAAAGCTTCTTTCCAGTTTTGAACGGAAGATATTTCCTTTTTCACCATAGCCCTCTATGGGCTTCCAAATATTCCTTTGCCAATTCCACAAAAACAGCCTTAGCGAAAGGCTTCTTGAAGCGAAAGATGTAAATCTGTGAGATGAATTAACAGAACACAGAGCAGTTTCTCAGAAAGCTTCTTTCCAGTTTTGAACGGAAGATATTTCCTTTTTCACCATAGAACTCTATGGGCTTCCAAATATCCCTTTGCCAATTCCACAAGAACAGCCTTAGCGAAAGGCTTCCTGAAGGGAAAGATGTAACTCTGTGAGATGAATTAACAGAACACAGAGCAGTTTCTCAGAAAGCTTCTTTCCAGTTTGGAATGGAAGGTATTTCCTTTTTTCCAATAGCCCTCTATGGGCTTCCAAATATCCCTTTGCCAATTCCACAAGAACAGCCTTAGCGAAAGGCTTCTTGAAGGTAAAGATGTAACTCTGTGAGATGAATTAACAGAACACAGAGCAGTTTCTCAGAAAGCTTCTTTCCAGTTTTGAACGGAAGATATTTCCTTTTTCAACATAGCCTTCTATGGGCTTCCAAATATCCCTTTGCCAATTCCACAAGAACAGCCTTAGCGAAAGGATTCCTGAAGGGAAAGATGTAACTCTGTGAGATGAATTAACAGAACACAGAGCAGGTTCTCAGAAAGTTTCTTTCCAGTTTTGAACGGAAGATACTTCCTTTTTCACCATAGCCCTCTATGGGCTTCCAAATATACCTTTGCCAATTCCACAAGAACAGCCTTAGCGAAAGTCTTTTGAAGGGAAAGATGTAACTCTGTGAGATGAATTAACAGAACACAGAGCATTTTCTCAGAAATCTTCTTTCCAGTTTCGAACGGAAGATATTTCCATTTTCAACGTAGCCCTCTATGGGCTTCCCAATATCCCTTTGCCAATTCCACAAGAACAGCCTTAGCGAAAGGCTTCTCGAAGGGAAAGATGTAACTCGGTGAGATGAATTAACAGAACACAGAGCATTTTCTCAGAAATCTTCTTTCCAGTTTTGAACGGAAGATATTTCCTTTTTCACCATAGCCCTCTATGGGCTTCCAAATATTCCTTTGCCAATTCCACAAAAACAGCCTTAGCGAAAGGCTTCTTGAAACGAAAGATGTAACTCTGTGAGATGAATTAACAGAACACAGAGCAGTTTCTCAGAAAGCTTCTTTCCAGTTTTGAACGGAAGATATTTCCTTTTTCACCATAGAACTCTATGTGCTTCCAAATATCCCTTTGCCAATTCCACAAGAACAGCCTTAGCGAAAGGCTTCCTGAAGGGAAAGATGTAACTCTGTGAGATGAATTAACAGAACACAGAGCAGTTTCTCAGAAAGCTTCTTTACAGTTTGGAATGGAAGGTATTTCCTTTTTTCCAATAGCCCTCTATGGGCTTCCAAATATCCCTTTGCCAATTCCACAAGAACAGCCTTAGCGAAAGGCTTCTTGAAGGTAAAGATGTAACTCTGTGAGATGAATTAACAGAACACAGAGCAGTTTCTCAGAAAGCTTCTTTCCAGTTTTGAACGGAAGATATTTTCTTTTTCACCATAGCCCTCTATGGGCTTCCAAATATCCCTTTGCCAATTCC
Source organism: Chlorocebus sabaeus (assembly GCF_047675955.1). Classification (NCBI taxonomy): domain Eukaryota; kingdom Metazoa; phylum Chordata; class Mammalia; order Primates; family Cercopithecidae; genus Chlorocebus; species Chlorocebus sabaeus. The sequence continues at coordinate 335,295 of NW_027327859.1, forward strand.
ACAAGAACAGTCTTAGCGAAAGGCTTCTTGAAGGGAAAGATGTAACTCTGTGAGATGAATTAACAGAACACAGAGCAGTTTCTCAGAAAGCTTCTTTCCAGTTTTGAACGGAAGATGTTTCCTTTTTCAACATAGCCTTCTATGGGCTTCCAAATATCCCTTTGCCAATTCCACAAGAACAGCCTTAGCGAAAGGATTCCTGAAGAAAAAGATGTAACTCTGTGAGATGAATTAACAGAACACAGAGCAAGTTCTCAGAAAGTTTCTTTCCAGTTTTGAACGGAAGATACTTCCTTTTTCACCATAGCCCTCTATGGGCTTCCAAATATACCTGTGCCAATTCCACAAGAACAGCCTTAGCGAAAGTCTTTTGAAGGGAAAGATGTAACTCTGTGAGATGAATTAACAGAACAAAGAGCATTTTCTCAGAAATCTTCTTTCCAGTTTTGAACGGAAGATATTTCCTTTTTCACCATAGCCCTCTATGGGCTTCCAAATATCCCTTTGCCAATTCCACAAGAACAGCCTTAGCGAAAGGCTTCTTGAAGGGAAAGATGTAACTCTGTGAGATGAATTAACAGAACACAGAGCAGATCCTCAGAAAGCTTCTTTCCAGTTTTGAACGGAAGATATTTCCTTTTTCAACATAGCCTTCTAAGAGCTTCCAAATATCCCTTTGCCAATTCCACAAGAACAGCCTTAGCGAAAGGCTTCCTGAAGGGAAAGATGTAACTCTGTGAGATGTATTAACAGAACACAGAGAAGTTTCTCAGAAGGCCTCTTTCCAGTTCTGAACGGAAGATATTTCCTTTTTCACCATAGCTCTCTGTGGCCTTCCAAATATCCCTTTGCCAATTCCACAAGAACAGCCTTAGCGAAAAGCTTCTTGAAGGGAAAGATGTAACTCTGTGAGATGAATTAACAGAACACAGAGCAGTTTCTCAGAAAGCTTCTTTCCAGTTTGGAACGGAAGGTATTTCCTTTTTCACCATAGCCCTCTATGGGCTTCCAAATATCCCTTTGCCAATTCCACAAGAACAGCCTTAGCGAAAGGCTTCTTGAAGGGAAAGATGTAACTCTGTGAGATGAATTAACAGAACACAGAGCAGTTTCTCAGAAATCTTCTTTCCTGTTTTGAACGAAAGATATTTCCTTTTTTACCATAGCCCTCTATGGGCTTGCAAATATCCCTTTGCCAATTCCACAAGAACAGCCTTAGCGAAAGGCTTCTTGAAGGGAATGATGTAACTCTGTGAGAAGAATTAAAAGAACACAGGGCAGTTTCTCAGAAAGCTTCTTTCCAGTTTTGAACGGAAGATATTTCCTTTTTCACCAAACCCTCTATGGGCTTCCATATATCCCTTTGCCAATTCCACAAGAACAGCCTTAGCGAAAGGCTTCTTGAAGGGAAAGATGTAACTCTGTGAGATGAATTAACAGAACACAGAGCAGTTTCTCAGAAAGCTTCTTTCCAGTTTCGAACGGAAGATATTTCCTTTTTCACCGTAGCCCTCTATGGGCTTCCAAATGTCCCTTTGCCAATTCCACAAGAACAGCCTTAGCGAAAGGCTTCTCGAAGGGAAAGATGTAACTCTGTGAGATGAATTAACAGAACACAGAGCAGTTTCTCAGAAAGCTTCTTTCCAGTTTCGAACGGAAGATATTTCCTTTTTCACCGTAGCCCTCTATGGGCTTCCAAATGTCCCTTTGCCAATTCCACAAGAACAGCCTTAGCGAAAGGCTTCTCGAAGGGAAAGATGTAACTCTGTGAGATGAATTAACAGAACACAGAGCAGTTTCTCAGAAAGCTTCTTTCCAGTTTTGAACGGAAGATATTTCCTTTTTCACCATAGCCCTCTATGGGCTTCCAAATATTCCTTTGCCAATTCCACAAGAACAGCCTTAGCGAAAGGCTTCTTGAAGGGAAAGATGTAACTCTGTGAGATGAATTAACAGAACACAGAGCAGTTTCTCAGAAAGCTTCTTTCCAGTTTTGAACGGAAGATATTTCCTCTTTCACCATAGCCCTGTATGGGCTTCCAAATATCCCTTTGCCAATTCCACAAGAACAGCCTTAGCGAAAGGCTTCTTGAAGGGAAAGATGGGACACTGTGAGATGAATTAACAGAACACAGAGCAGTTTCTCAGAAAGCTTCTTTCCAGTTTTGAACGGAAGATATTTCCTTTTTCACCATAGCCCTCTATGGGCTTCCAAATATCCCTTTGCCAATTCCACAAGAACAGGCTTAGCGAAAGGCTTCCGGAAGGGAAAGATGTTACTCTGTGAGATGAAATAACAGAACACAGAGTAGTTTCTCAGAAAGCTTCTTTCCAGTTTGGAACGGAAGGTATTTCCTTTTTTCCCATAGCCCTCTATGGGCTTTCAAATATCCCTTTGCCAATTCCACAAGAACAGCCTTAGCGAAAGGCTTCTTGAAGGTAAAGATGTAACTCTGTGAGATGAATTAAGAGAACACAGAGCAGTTTCTCAGAAAGCTTCTTTCCAGTTTTGAACGGAAGATATTTCCTTTTTCACCATAGCCCTCTATGGGCTTCCAAATATCCCTTTGCCAATTCCACAAGAACACCTTAGCGAAAGTCTTTTGAAGGGAAAGATGTAACTCTGTGAGATGAATTAACAGAACACTGAGCAGTTTCTCAGAAAGGTTCTTTCCAGTTTTGAGCGGAAGATATTTCCTTTTTCACCATAGCCCTCTATGGGCTTCCAAATATCCCTTTGCCAATTCCACAAGAACAGCCTTAGCGAAAGGCTTCTTGAAATGAAAGATGTAACTCTGTGAGATGAATTAACAGAACACAGAGCAGTTTCTCAGAAATCTTCTTTCCTGTTTTGAACGAAAGATATTTCCTTTTTTACCATAGCCCTCTATGGGCTTCCAAATATCCCTTTGCCAATTCCACAAGAACAGAATTAGCGAAAGGCTTCTTGAAGGGAATGATGTAAATCTGTGAGAAGAATTAAAAGAACACAGAGTAGTTTCTCAGAAAGCTTCTTTCCAGTTTTGAACGGAAGATACTTCCTTTTTCATCAAACCCTCTATGGGCTTCCAAATATCCCTTTGCCAATTCCACAAGAACAGCCTTAGCGAAAGGCTTCTCGAAGGGAAAGATGTAACTCTGTGAGATGAATTAACAGAACACAGAGCAGTTTCTCAGAAAGCTTCTTTCCAGTTTTGAACGGAAGATATTTCCTTTTTCACCATAGCCCTCTATGGGCTTCCAAATATTCCTTTGCCAATTCCACAAAAACAGCCTTAGCGAAAGGCTTCTTGAAGCGAAAGATGTAACTCTGTGAGATGAATTAACAGAACACAGAGCAGTTTCTCAGAAAGCTTCTTTCCAGTTTTGAACGGAAGATATTTCCTTTTTCACCATAGAACTCTATGGGCTTCCAAATATCCCTTTGCCAATTCCACAAGAACAGCCTTAGCGAAAGGCTTCCTGAAGGGAAAGATGTAACTCTGTGAGATGAATTAACAGAACACAGAGCAGTTTCTCAGAAAGCTTCTTTCCAGTTTGGAATGGAAGGTATTTCCTTTTTTCCAATAGCCCTCTATGGGCTTCCAAATATCCCTTTGCCAATTCCACAAGAACAGCCTTAGCGAAAGGCTTCTTGAAGGTAAAGATGTAACTCTGTGAGATGAATTAACAGAACACAGAGCAGTTTCTCAGAAAGCTTCTTTCCAGTTTTGAACGGAAGATATTTCCTTTTTCAACATAGCCTTCTATGGGCTTCCAAATATCCCTTTGCCAATTCCACAAGAACAGCCTTAGCGAAAGGATTCCTGAAGGGAAAGATGTAACTCTGTGAGATGAATTAACAGAACACAGAGCAGGTTCTCAGAAAGTTTCTTTCCAGTTTTGAACGGAAGATACTTCCTTTTTCACCATAGCCCTCTATGGGCTTCCAAATATACCTTTGCCAATTCCACAAGAACAGCCTTAGCGAAAGTCTTTTGAAGGGAAAGATGTAACTCTGTGAGATGAATTAACAGAACACAGAGCATTTTCTCAGAAATCTTCTTTCCAGTTTTGAACGGAAGATATTTCCTTTTTCACCATAGCCCTCTATGGGCTTCCAAATATCCCTTTGCCAATTCCACAAGAACAGCCTTAGCGAAAGGCTTCTTGAAGGGAAAGATGTAACTCTGTGAGATGAATTAACAGAACACAGAGCAGATCCTCAGAAAGCTTCTTTCCAGTTTTGAACGGAAGATATTTCCTTTTTCAACATAGCCTTCTAAGGGCTTCCAAATATCCCTTTGCCAATTCCACAAGAACAGCCTTAGCGAAAGGCTTCCTGAAGGGAAAGATGTAACTCTGTGAGATGTATTAACAGAACACAGAGAAGTTTCTCAGAAGGCCTCTTTCCAGTTCTGAACGGAAGATATTTCCTTTTTCACCATAGCTCTCTGTGGCCTTCAAAATATCCCTTTGCCAATTCCACAAGAACAGCCTTAGCGAAAAGCTTCTTGAAGGGAAAGATGTAACTCTGTGAGATGAATTAACAGAACACAGAGCAGTTTCTCAGAAAGCTTCTTTCCAGTTTTGAAGGGAAGGTATTTCCTTTTTCACCATAGCCCTCTATGGGCTTCCAAATATCCCTTTGCCAATTCCACAAGAACAGCCTTAGCGAAAGGCTTCTTGAAGGGAAAGATGTAACTCTGTGAGATGAATTAACAGAACACAGAGCAGTTTCTCAGAAATCTTCTTTCCTGTTTTGAACGAAAGTTATTTCCTTTTTTACCATAGCGCTCTATGGGCTTCCAAATATCCCTTTGCCAATTCCACAAGAACAGCCTTAGCGAAAGGCTTCTTGAAGGGAATGATGTAACTCTGTGAGAAGAATTAAAAGAACACAGAGCAGTTTCTCAGAAAGCTTCTTTCCAGTTTTGAACGGAAGATATTTCCTTTTTCACCAAACCCTCTATTGGCTTCCATATATCCCTTTGCCAATTCCACAAGAACAGCCTTAGCGAAAGGCTTCTTGAAGGGAAAGATGTAACTCTGTGAGATGAATTAACAGAACACAGAGCAGTTTCTCAGAAAGCTTCTATCCAGTTTCGAACGGAAGATATTTCCTTTTTCACCGTAGCCCTCTATGGGCTTCCAAATGTCCCTTTGCCAATTCCACAAGAACAGCCTTAGCGAAAGGCTTCTCGAAGGGAAAGATGTAACTCTGTGAGATGAATTAACAGAACACAGAGCAGTTTCTCAGAAAGCTTCTTTCCAGTTTTGAACGGAAGATATTTCCTTTTTCACCATAGCCCTCTATGGGCTTCCAAATATTCCTTTGCCAATTCCACAAGAACAGCCTTAGCGAAAGGCTTCTTGAAGCGAAAGATGTAAATCTGTGAGATGAATTAACAGAACACAGAGCAGTTTCTCAGAAAGCTTCTTTCCAGTTTTGAACGGAAGATATTTCCTTTTTCACCATAGCCCTCTATGGGCTTCCAAATATCCCTTTGCCAATTCCACAAGAACAGCCTTAGCGAAAGGCTTCTTGAAGGGAAAGATGTAACTCTGTGAGATGAATTAACAGAACACAGAGCAGTTTCTCAGAAAGCTTCTTTCCAGTTTTGAACGGAAGATATTTCCTTTTTCACCATAGCCCTCTATGGGCTTCCAAATATCCCTTTGACAATTCCACAAGAACAGCCTTAGCGAAAGGCCTCTTGAAGGGAAAGATGTAACTCTCTGAGATGAATTAACAGAACACAGAGCAGTTTCTCAGAAAGCTTCTTTCCTGTTTTGAACGGAAGATATTTCCTTTTTCACCATAGCCCTGTATGGACTTCCAAATATCCCTTTGCCAACTCCACAAGAACAGCCTTAGCGAAAGGCTTCTTGAAGGAAAAGATGTAACTCTGTGAGATGAATTAACAGAACACAGAGCAGTTTCTCAGATAGCTTCTTTCCAGTTTTGAATGGAAGATACTTCCTTTTTCACCATATCCCTCTATGGTCTTCCAAATATCCCTTCGCCAATTCCACAAGAACAGCCTTAGCGAAAGTCTTTTGAAGGGAAAGATGTAACTCTGTGAGATGAATTAACTGAACACAGAGCTGTTTCTCAGAAAGCTTCTTTCCAGTTTTGAACGGACGATATTTCCTTTATCACCATAGCCCTCTATGGGCTTCCAAATATCCCTTTGCGAATTCCACAAGAACAGCTTTAGCGAAAGATTTCTTGAAGGGAAAGATGTAACTCTGTGAGATGAATTAACAGAACACAGAGCAGTTTCTCAGAAAGCTTATTTCCAGTTTTGAACGGAAGATATTTCCTTTTTCACCAAAGACCTCTACGGGCTTTCAAATATCCCTTTGCCAATTTCACAAGAACAGCCTTAGCGAAAGTCTTCTTGAAGGGAAAGATGTAACTCTGTGAGATGAATTAAAAGAACTCAGAGCAGTTTCTCAGAAAGTTTCTTTCCAGTTTTGAGCGGAAGATGTTTCCTTTTTCACCAAAGACCTCTACGGGCTTTCAAATATCCCTTTGCCAATTTCACAAGAACAGCCTTAGCGAAAGTCTTCTTGAAGGGAAAGATGTAACTCTGTGAGATGAATTAAAAGAACTCAGAGCAGTTTCTCAGAAAGCTTCTTTCCAGGTTCGAAAGGAAGATATTTCCTTTTTCACCGTAGCCCTCTATGGGCTTCCAAATATCCCTTTGCCAATTCCACAAGAACAGCCTTAGCGAAAGGCTTCTCGAAGGGAAAGATGTAACTCTGTGAGATGAATTAACAGAACACAGAGCAGTTTCTCAGAAAGCTTCTTTCCAGTTTTGAACGGAAGATATTTCCTTTTTCACCATAGCCCTCTTTGGGCTTCCAAATATCCCTTTGCCAATTCCACAAGAACAGTCTAAGCGAAAGGCTTCTTAAAGGGAAAGATGTAACTCTGTGAGATGAATTAACAGAACACAGAGCAGTTTCTCAGAAATCTTCTTTCCTGTTTTGAACGAAAGATATTTCCTTTTTTACCATAGCCCTCTATGGGCTTCCAAATATCCCTTTGCCGATACCACAAGAACAGCCTTAGCGAAAGGCTTCTTGAAGGGAATGATGTAACTCTGTGAGAAGAATTAAAAGAACACAGAGCAGTTTCTCAGAAAGCTTCTTTCCAGTTTTGAACGGAAGATATTTCCTTTTTCACCAAACCCTCTATGGGCTTCCAAATATCCCTTTGCCAATTCTACAAGAACAGCCTTAGCGAAAGGCTTCTTGAAGGGAAAGATGTAACTTTGTGAGATGAATTAACAGAACACAGAGCAGTTTCTCAGAAAGCTTCTTTCCAGTTTCGAACGGAAGATATTTCCATTTTCAACGTAGCCCTCTATGCGCTTCCCAATATCCCTTTGCCAATTCCACAAGAACAGCCTTAGCGAAAGGCTTCTCGAAGGGAAAGATGTAACTCGGTGAGATGAATTAACAGAACACAGAGCAGTTTCTCAGAAAGCTTCTTTCCAGTTTTGAACGGAAGATATTTCCTTTTTCACCATAGCCCTCTATGGGCTTCCAAATATTCCTTTGCCAATTCCACAAAAACAGCCTTAGCGAAAGGCTTCTTGAAACGAAAGATGTAACTCTGTGAGATGAATTAACAGAACACAGAGCAGTTTCTCAGAAAGCTTCTTTCCAGTTTTGAACGGAAGATATTTCCTTTTTCACCATAGAACTCTATGTGCTTCCAAATATCCCTTTGCCAATTCCACAAGAACAGCCTTAGCGAAAGGCTTCCTGAAGGGAAAGATGTAACTCTGTGAGATGAATTAACAGAACACAGAGCAGTTTCTCAGAAAGCTTCTTTCCAGTTTGGAATGGAAGGTATTTCCTTTTTTCCAATAGCCCTCTATGGGCTTCCAAATATCCCTTTGCCAATTCCACAAGAACAGCCTTAGCGAAAGGCTTCTTGAAGGTAAAGATGTAACTCTGTGAGATGAATTAACAGAACACAGAGCAGTTTCTCAGAAAGCTTCTTTCCAGTTTTGAACGGAAGATATTTCCTTTTTCACCATAGCCCTCTATGGGCTTCCAAATATCCCTTTGCCAATTCCACAAGAACAGTCTTAGCGAAAGGCTTCTTGAAGGGAAAGATGTAACTCTGTGAGATGAATTAACAGAACACAGAGCAGTTTCTCAGAAAGCTTCTTTCCAGTTTTGAACGGAAGATATTTCCTTTTTCAACATAGCCTTCTATGGGCTTCCAAATATCCCTTTGCCAATTCCACAAGAACAGCCTTAGCGAAAGGATTCCTGAAGGGAAAGATGTAACTCTGTGAGATGAATTAACAGAACACAGAGCAAGTTCTCAGAAAGTTTCTTTCCAGTTTTGAACGGAAGATACTTCCTTTTTCACCATAGCCCTCTATGGGCTTCCAAATATACCTGTGCCAATTCCACAAGAACAGCCTTAGCGAAAGTCTTTTGAAGGGAAAGATGTAACTCTGTGAGATGAATTAACAGAACAAAGAGCATTTTCTCAGAAATCTTCTTTCCAGTTTTGAACGGAAGATATTTCCTTTTTCACCATAGCCCTCTATGGGCTTCCAAATATCCCTTTGCCAATTCCACAAGAACAGCCTTAGCGAAAGGCTTCTTGAAGGGAAAGATGTAACTCTGTGAGATGAATTAACAGAACACAGAGCAGATCCTCAGAAAGCTTCTTTCCAGTTTTGAACGGAAGATATTTCCTTTTTCAACATAGCCTTCTAAGAGCTTCCAAATATCCCTTTGCCAATTCCACAAGAACAGCCTTAGCGAAAGGCTTCCTGAAGGGAAAGATGTAACTCTGTGAGATGTATTAACAGAACACAGAGAAGTTTCTCAGAAGGCCTCTTTCCAGTTCTGAACGGAAGATATTTCCTTTTTCACCATAGCTCTCTGTGGCCTTCCAAATATCCCTTTGCCAATTCCACAAGAACAGCCTTAGCGAAAAGCTTCTTGAAGGGAAAGATGTAACTCTGTGAGATGAATTAACAGAACACAGAGCAGTTTCTCAGAAAGCTTCTTTCCAGTTTGGAACGGAAGGTATTTCCTTTTTCACCATAGCCCTCTATGGGCTTCCAAATATCCCTTTGCCAATTCCACAAGAACAGCCTTAGCGAAAGGCTTCTTGAAGGGAAAGATGTAACTCTGTGAGATGAATTAACAGAACACAGAGCAGTTTCTCAGAAATCTTCTTTCCTGTTTTGAACGAAAGATATTTCCTTTTTTACCATAGCCCTCTATGGGCTTGCAAATATCCCTTTGCCAATTCCACAAGAACAGCCTTAGCGAAAGGCTTCTTGAAGGGAATGATGTAACTCTGTGAGAAGAATTAAAAGAACACAGGGCAGTTTCTCAGAAAGCTTCTTTCCAGTTTTGAACGGAAGATATTTCCTTTTTCACCAAACCCTCTATGGGCTTCCATATATCCCTTTGCCAATTCCACAAGAACAGCCTTAGCGAAAGGCTTCTTGAAGGGAAAGATGTAACTCTGTGAGATGAATTAACAGAACACAGAGCAGTTTCTCAGAAAGCTTCTTTCCAGTTTCGAACGGAAGATATTTCCTTTTTCACCGTAGCCCTCTATGGGCTTCCAAATGTCCCTTTGCCAATTCCACAAGAACAGCCTTAGCGAAAGGCTTCTCGAAGGGAAAGATGTAACTCTGTGAGATGAATTAACAGAACACAGAGCAGTTTCTCAGAAAGCTTCTTTCCAGTTTCGAACGGAAGATATTTCCTTTTTCACCGTAGCCCTCTATGGGCTTCCAAATGTCCCTTTGCCAATTCCACAAGAACAGCCTTAGCGAAAGGCATCTCGAAGGGAAAGATGTAACTCTGTGAGATGTATTAACAGAACACAGAGCAGTTTCTCAGAAAGCTTCTTTCCAGTTTTGAACGGAAGATATTTCCTTTTTCACCATAGCCCTCTATGGGCTTCCAAATATTCCTTTGCCAATTCCACAAGAACAGCCTTAGCGAAAGGCTTCTTGAAGGGAAAGATGTAACTCTGTGAGATGAATTAACAGAACACAGAGCAGTTTCTCAGAAAGCTTCTTTCCAGTTTTGAACGGAAGATATTTCCTCTTTCACCATAGCCCTGTATGGGCTTCCAAATATCCCTTTGCCAATTCCACAAGAACAGCCTTAGAGAAAGGCTTCTTGAAGGGAAAGATGGGACACTGTGAGATGAATTAACAGAACACAGAGCAGTTTCTCAGAAAGCTTCTTTCCAGTTTTGAACGGAAGATATTTCCTTTTTCACCATAGCCCTCTATGGGCTTCCAAATATCCCTTTGCCAATTCCACAAGAACAGGCTTAGCGAAAGGCTTCCGGAAGGGAAAGATGTTACTCTGTGAGATGAAATAACAGAACACAGAGTAGTTTCTCAGAAAGCTTCTTTCCAGTTTGGAACGGAAGGTATTTCCTTTTTCCCCATAGCCCTCTATGGGCTTTCAAATATCCCTTTGCCAATTCCACAAGAACAGCCTTAGCGAAAGGCTTCTTGAAGGTAAAGATGTAACTCTGTGAGATGAATTAAGAGAACACAGAGCAGTTTCTCAGAAAGCTTCTTTCCAGTTTTGAACGGAAGATATTTCCTTTTTCAACATAGCCCTCTATGGGCTTCCAAATATCCCTTTGCCAATTCCACAAGAACAGCGTTAGCGAAAGGCTTCCTGAAGGGAAAGATGTAACTCTGTGAGATGAATTAACAGAACACAGAGCAGTTTCTCAGAAAGCTTCTTTCCAGTTTTGAACGGAAGATATTTCCTTTTTCAACCTAGCCCTCTATGGGCTTCCAAATATCCCTTTGCCAATTCCACAAGAACAGCCTTAGCGAAAGGCTTCTTGAAGGGAATGATGTAACTCTGTGAGAAGAATTAAAAGAACACAGAGCAGTTTCTCAGAAAGCTTCTTTCCAGTTTTGAACGGAAGATATTTCCTTTTTCACCATAGCCCTCTATGCGCTTCCAAATATCCCTTTGCCAATTCCACAAGAACAGCCTTAGCGAAAGGCTTCTTGAAGGGAAAGATGTAACTCTGTGAGATGAATTAACAGAGCACCGAGCAGTCTCTCAGAAAGCTTCTTTCCAGTTCTTAACGAAAGATATTTCCTTTTTCAACATAGCCCTCTGTGGGCTTCCAAATATCCCTTTTGCCAATTCCACAAGAACAGCCTTAGCGAAAGGCTTCTTGAAGCGAAAGATGTAACTCTGTGAGATGAATTAACAGAACACAGAGCAGTTTCTCAGAAAGCTTCTTTCCAGTTTTGAACGGAAGATATTTCCTTTTTCACCATAGCCCTCTATGGGCTTCCAAATATCCCTTTGACAATTCCACAAGAACAGCCTTAGCGAAAGGCTTCTTGAAGGGAAAGATGTAACTCTGTGAGATGAATTAACAGAACACAGAGCAGTTTCTCAGAAAGCTTCTTTCCAGTTTTGAACGGAAGATATTTCCTTTTTCACCATAGCCCTCTATGGGCTTCCAAATATCCCTTTGACAATTCCACAAGAACAGCCTTAGCGAAAGGCCTCTTGAAGGGAAAGATGTAACTCTGTGAGATGAATTAACAGAACACAGAGCAGTCTCTCAGAAAGCTTCTTTCCAGTTTTGAACGGAAGATATTTCCTTTTTCACCACAGCCCTGTATGGACTTCCAAATATCCCTTTGCCAACTCCACAAGAACAGCCTTAGCGAAAGGCTTCTTGAAGGGAAAGATGTAACTCTGTGAGATGAATTAACAGAACACAGAGCAGTTTCTCAGATAGCTTCTTTCCAGTTTTGAACGGAAGATACTTCCTTTTTCACCATATCCCTCTATGGTCTTCCAAATATCCCTTCGCCAATTCCACAAGAACAGCCTTAGCGAAAGTCTTTTGAAGGGAAAGATGCAACTCTGTGAGATGAATTAACAGAACACAGAGCAGTTTCTCAGAAAGCTTCTTTCCAGTTTTGAACGGACGATATTTCCTTTATCACCATAGCCCTCTATGGGCTTCCAAATATCCCTTTGCCAATTCCACAAGAACAGTTTTAGCGAAAGATTTCTTGAAGGGAAAGATGTAACTCTGTGAGATGTATTAACAGAACACAGAGCAGTTTCTTAGAAAGCTTCTTTCCAGTTTTGAACGGAAGATATTTCCTTTTTCACCAAAGACCTCTACGGGCTTTCAAATATCCCTTTGCCAATTTCACAAGAACAGCCTTAGCGAAAGGCTTCTTGAAGGGAAAGATGTAACTCTGTGAGATGAATTAAAAGAACTCAGAGCAGTTTCTCAGAAAGCTTCTTTCCAGTTTCGAACGGAAGATATTTCCTTTTTCACCGTAGCCATCTATGGGCTTCCAAATATCCCTTTGAGAATTCCACAAGAACAGCCTTAGCGAAAGGCTTCTCGAAGGGAAAGATGTAACTCTGTGAGATGAATTAACAGAACACAGAGCAGTTTCTCAGAAAGCTTCTTTCCAGTTTTGAACGGAAGATATTTCCTTTTTCACCATAGCCCTCTTTGGGTTTCCAAATATCCCTTTGCCAATTTCACAAGAACAGTCTAAGCGAAAGGCTTCTTGAAGGGAAAGATGTAACTCTGTGAGATGAATTAAGAGAACACAGAGCAGTTTCTCAGAAAGCTTCTTTCCAGTTTTGAACGGAAGATATTTCCTTTTTCAACATAGCCTTCTATGGGCTTCCAAATATCCCTTTGCAAATTCCACAAGAACAGCCTTAGCGAAAGGCTTCCTGAAGGGAAAGATGTAACTCTGTGAGATGAATTAACAGAACACAGAGCAGTTTCTCAGAAAGCTTCTTTCCAGTTCTGAACGGAAGATATTTCCTTTTTCACCATAGCTCTCTGTGGCCTTCCAAATATCCCTTTGCCAATTCCACAAGAACAGCCTTAGCGAAAGGCTTCTTGAAGGGAAAGATGTAACTCTGTGAGATGAATTAACAGAACACAGAGCAGTTTCTCAGAAAGCTTCTTTCCAGTTCTGAACGGAAGATATTTCCTTTTTCACCATAGCCCTCTATGGGCTTCCAAATATCCCTTTGCCAATTCCACAAGAACAGCCTTAGCTAAAGGCTTCCTGAAGGGAATGATGTAACTCTGTGAGATGAATTAACAGAACACAGAGCAGTTTCTCAGAAAGCTTCTTTCCAGTTTTGAGCGGAAGATATTTCCTTTTTCAACATAGCATTCTATGGGCTTCCAAATATCCCTTTGCCAATTCCATAAGAACAGCCTTAGCGAAAGTCTTTTGAAGGGAAAGATGTAACTCTGTGAGATGAATTCACAGAACACAGAGCAGTTTCTCAGAAAGCTTCTTTCCAGTTTTGAACGGAAGATATTTCCTTTTTCACCATAGCCCTCTATGGGCTTCCCAATATCCCTTTGCCAATTCCACAAGAACAGGCTTAGCGAAAGGCTTCCTGAAGGGAAAGATGTTACTCTGTGAGATGAAATAAGAGAACACAGAGTAGTTTCTCAGAAAGCTTCTTTCCAGTTTGGAACGGAAGGTATTTCCTTTTTCCCCATAGCCCTCTATGGGCTTTCAAATATCCCTTTGCCAATTCCACAAGAACAGCGTTAGCGAAAGGCTTCTTGAAGGTAAAGATGTAACTCTGTGAGATGAATTAACAGAACACAGAGCAGTTTCTCAGAAAGCTTCTTTCCAGTTTTGAACGGAAGATATTTACTTTTTCAACATAGCCCTCTATGGGCTTCCAAATATCCCTTTGCCAATTCCACAAGAACAGCCTTAGCTAAAGGATTCCTGAAGGGAATGATGTAACTCTGTGAGATGAATTAACAGAACACAGAGCAGTTTCTCACAAAGATTCTTTCCAGTTTTGAACGGAAGATATTTCCTTTTTCAACCTAGCCTTCTATGGGCTTCCAAATATCCCTTTGCCAATTCCACAAGAACAGCCTTAGCGAAAGTCTTTTGATGGGAAAGATGTAACTCTGTGAGATGAATTAACAGAACACAGAGCAGTTTCTCAGAAAGCTTCTTTCCAGTTTTTAACGGAAGATATTTCCTTTTTCACCATAGCCCTGTATGGGCTTCCAAATATCCCTTTGCCAATTCCACAAGAACAGCCTTAGCGAAAGGCTTCTTGAATGGAAAGATGGGACACTGTGAGATGAATTAACAGAACACAGAGCAGTTTCTCAGAAAGCTTCTTTCCAGTTTTGAACGGAAGATATTTCCTTTTTCACCATATCCCTCTATGGGCTTCCAAATATCCCTTTGCCAATTCCACAAGAACAGGCTTAGCGAAAGGCTTCCTGAAGGGAAAGATGTTACTCTGTGAGATGAAATAACAGAACACAGAGTAGTTTCTCAGAAAGCTTCTTTCCAGTTTGGAACGGAAGGTATTTCCTTTTTCCCCATAGCCCTCTATGGGCTTTCAAATATCCCTTTGCCAATTCCACAAGAACAGCCTTAGCGAAAGGCTCCTTGAAGGTAAAGATGTAACTCTGTGAGATGAATTAAGAGAACACAGAACAGTTTCTCAGAAAGCTTCTTTCCAGTTTTGAACGGAAGATATTTCCTTTTTCAACATAGCCCTCTATGGGCTTCGAAATATCCCTTTGCCAATTCCACAAGAATAGCCTTAGCGAAAGGCTTCTTGAAGGGAAAGATGGGACACTGTGAGATGAATTAACAGAACACAGAGCAGTTTCTCAGAAAGCTTCTTTCCAGTTTTGAACGGAAGATATTTCCTTTTTCAACATAGCCTTCAATGGGCTTCAAAATATCCCTTTGCCAATTCCACAAGAACAGCCTTAGCGAAAGTCTTTTGAAAGGAAAGATGTAACTCTGTGAGATGAATTAACAGAACACAGAGCAGTTTCTCAGAAAGGTTCTTTCCAGTTTTGAACGGAAGATATTTCCTTTTTCACCATAGCCCTCTATGGCCTTCCAAATATCCCTTTGCCAATTCCACAAGAACAGCCTTAGCGAAAGGCTTCTTGAAGGGAAAGATGTAACTCTGTGAGATGAATAAAGAGAACACAGAGCAGTTTCTCAGAAATCTTCTTTCCTGTTTTGAACGAAAGATATTTCCTTTTTTTCCATAGCTCTCTATGGGCTTCCAAATATCCCTTTGCCAATTTCACAAGAACAGCCTTAGCGAAAGGCTTCTTGAAGGGAAAGATGTAACTCTGTGAGATGAATTAACAGAACACAGAGCAGTTTCTCAGAAAGCTTCTTTCCAGTTTTGAACAGAAGATATTTCCTTTTTCAACATAGCCCTCTATGGGCTTTCAAATATCCCTTTGACAATTCCACAAGAACAGCCTTAGCGAAAGGCCTCTTGAAGGGAAAGATGTAACTCTGTGAGATGAATTAACAGAACACAGAGCAGTCTCTCAGAAAGCTTCTTTCCAGTTTGAACGGAAGATATTTCCTTTTTCACCACAGCCCTGTATGGACTTCCAAATATCCCTTTGCCAACTCCACAAGAACAGCCTTAGCGAAAGGCTTCTTGAAGGGAAAGATGTAACTCTGTGAGATGAATTAACAGAACACAGAGCAGTTTCTCAGATAGCTTCTTTCCAGTTTTGAACGGAAGATACTTCCTTTTTCACCATATCCCTCTATGGTCTTCCAAATATCCCTTCGCCAATTCCACAAGAACAGCCTTAGCGAAAGTCTTTTGAAGGGAAAGATGTAACTCTGTGAGATGAATTAACAGAACACAGAGCAGTTTCTCAGAAAGCTTCTTTCCAGTTTTGAACGGACGATATTTCCTTTATCACCATAGCCCTCTATGGGCTTCCAAATATCCCTTTGCCAATTCCACAAGAACAGCTTTAGCGAAAGATTTCTTGAAGGGAAAGATGTAACTCTGTGAGATGAATTAACAGAACACAGAGCAGTTTCTCAGAAAGCTTCTTTCCAGTTTTGAACGGAAGATATTTCCTTTTTCACCAAAGACCTCTACGGGCTTTCAAATATCCCTTTGCCAATTTCACAAGAACAGCCTTAGCGAAAGGCTTCTTGAAGGGAAAGATGTAACTCTGTGAGATGAATTAAAAGAACTCAGAGCAGTTTCTCAGAAAGCTTCTTTCCAGTTTCGAACGGAAGATATTTCCTTTTTCACCGTAGCCATCTATGGGCTTCCAAATATCCCTTTGAGAATTCCACAAGAACAGCCTTAGCGAAAGGCTTCTCGAAGGGAAAGATGTAACTCTGTGAGATGAATTAACAGAACACAGAGCAGTTTCTCAAAAAGCTTCTTTCCAGTTTTGAACGGAAGATATTTCCTTTTTCACCATAGCCCTCTATGGGCTTCCAAATATCCCTTTGCCAATTCCACAAGAACAGGCTTAGCGAAAGGCTTCCTGAAGGGAAAGATGTTACTCTGTGAGATGAAATAACAGAACACAGAGTAGTTTCTCAGAAAGCTTCTTTCCAGTTTGGAACGGAAGGTATTTCCTTTTTCCCCATAGCCCTCTATGGGCTTTCAAATATCCCTTTGCCAATTCCACAAGAACAGCCTTAGCGAAAGGCTTCTTGAAGGTAAAGATGTAACTCTGTGAGATGAATTAAGAGAACACAGAACAGTTTCTCAGAAAGCTTCTTTCCAGTTTTGAACGGAAGATATTTCCTTTTTCAACATAGCCCTCTATGGGCTTCCAAATATCCCTTTGCCAATTCCACAAGAACAGCCTTAGCGAAAGTCTTTTGAAGGGAAAGATGTAACTCTGTGAGATGAATTAACAGAACACAGAGCAGTTTCTCAGAAAGGTTCTTTCCAGTTTTGAACGGAAGATATTTCCTTTTTCACCATAGCCCTCTATGGGCTTCCAAATATCCCTTTGCCAATTCCACAAGAACAGCCTTAGCGAAAGGCTTCTTGAATGGAAAGATGTAACTCTGTGAGATGAATAAAGAGAACACAGAGCAGTTTCTCAGAAATCTTCTTTCCTGTTTTGAACGAAAGATATTTCCTTTTTTTCCATAGCTCTCTATGGGCTTCCAAATATCCCTTTGCCAATTCCACAAGAACAGCCTTAGCGAAAGGCTTCTTGAAGGGAATGATGTAACTCTGTGAGAAGAATTAGAAGAACACAGAGCAGTTTCTCAGAAAGCTTCTTTCCAGTTTTGAACGGAAGATATTTCCTTTTTCACCAAACCCTCTATGCGCTTCCAAATATCCCTTTGCCAATTCCACAAGAACAGCCTTAGCGAAAGGCTTCTTGAAGGGAAAGATGTAACTCTGTGAGATGAATTAACAGAGCACCGAGCAGTCTCTCAGAAAGCTTCTTTCCAGTTCTTAACGAAAGATATTTCCTTTTTCAACATAGCCCTCTGTGGGCTTCCAAATATCCCTTTTGCCAATTCCACAAGAACAGCCTTAGCGAAAGGCTTCTTGAAGCGAAAGATGTAACTCTGTGAGATGAATTAACAGAACACAGAGCAGTTTCTCAGAAAGCTTCTTTCCAGTTTTGAACGGAAGATATTTCCTTTTTCACCATAGCCCTTTTTGGGCTTTCAAATATCCCTTTGCCAATTCCACAAGAACAGCCTTAGCGAAAGGCTTCTTGAAGGTAAAGATGTAACTCTGTGAGATAAATTAAAAGAACTCAGAGCAGTTCCTCAGAAAGCTTCTTTCCAGTTTCGAACGGAAGATATTTCCTTTTTCACCGTAGCCATCTATGGGATTCCAAATATCCCTTTGAGAATTCCACAAGAACAGCCTTAGCGGAAGGCTTCTCGAAGGGAAAGATGTAACTCTGTGAGATGAATTAACAGAACACAGAGCAGTTTCTCAGAAAGCTTCTTTCCAGTTTTGAACGGAAGATATTTCCTTTTTCACCATAGCCCTCTTTGGGCTTCCAAATATCCCTTTGCCAATTTCACAAGAACAGTCTAAGCGAAAGGCTTCTTGAAGGGAAAGATGTAACTCTGTGAGATGAATTAAGAGAACACAGAGCAGTTTCTCAGAAAGCTTCTTTCCAGTTTTGAACGGAAGATATTTCCTTTTTCAACATAGCCTTCTATGGGCTTCCAAATATCCCTTTGCCAATTCCACAAGAACAGCCTTAGCCAAAGGCTTCCTGAAGGGAAAGATGTAACTCTGTGAGATGAATTAACAGAACACAGAGCAGTTTCTCAGAAAGCTTCTTTCCAGTTCTGAACGGAAGATATTTCCTTTTTCACCATAGCTCTCTGTGGCCTTCCAAATATCCCTTTGCCAATTCCACAAGAACAGCCTTAGCGAAAGGCTTCTTCAAGGGAAAGATGTAACTCTGTGAGATGAATTAACAGAACACAGAGCAGTTTCTCAGAAAGCTTCTTTCCAGTTCTGAACGGAAGATATTTCCTTTTTCACCATAGCCCTCTATGGGCTTCCAAATATCCCTTTGCCAATTCCACAAGAACAGCCTTAGCTAAAGGCTTCCTGAAGGGAATGATGTAACTCTGTGAGATGAATTAACAGAACACAGAGCAGTTTCTCAGAAAGCTTCTTTCCAGTTTTGAACGGAAGATATTTCCTTTTTCAACATAGCCCTCTATGGGCTTCCAAATATCCCTTTGCCAATTCCACAAGAACAGGCTTAGCGAAAGGCTTCTTGAAGGGAAAGATGGGACACTGTGAGATGAATTAACAGAACACAGAGCAGTTTCTCAGAAAGCTTCTTTCCAGTTTTGAACGGAAGATATTTCCTTTTTCAACATAGCCTTCAAAGGGCTTCCAAATATCACTTTGCCAATTCCACAAGAACAGCCTTAGCGAAAGTCTTTTGAAGGGAAAGATGTAACTCTGTGAGATGAATTAACAGAACACAGAGCAGTTTCTCAGAAAGGTTCTTTCCAGTTTTGAACGGAAGATATTTCCTTTTTCACCATAGCCCTCTAAGGGCTTCCAAATATCCCTTTGCCAATTCCACAAGAACAGTCTTAGCGAAAGGCTTCTTGAAGGGAAAGATGTAACTCTGTGAGATGAATAAAGAGAACACAGAGCAGTTTCTCAGAAATCTTCTTTCCTGTTTTGAACGAAAGATATTTCCTTTTTTTCCATAGCTCTCTATGGGCTTCCAAATATCCCTTTGCCAATTCCACAAGAACAGCCTTAGCGAAAGGCTTCTTGAAGGGAATGATGTAACTCTGTGAGAAGAATTAAAAGAACACAGAGCAGTTTCTCAGAAAGCTTCTTTCCAGTTTTGAACGGAAGATATTTCCTTTTTCACCAAACCCTCTATGCGCTTCCAAATATCCCTTTGCCAATTCCACAAGAACAGCCTTAGCGAAAGGCTTCTTGAAGGGAAAGATGTAACTCTGTGAGATGAATTAACAGAGGACCGAGCAGTCTCTCAGAAAGCTTCTTTCCAGTTCTTAACGAAAGATATTTCCTTTTTCAACATAGCCCTCTGTGGGCTTCCAAATATCCCTTTTGCCAATTCCACAAGAACAGCCTTAGCGAAAGGCTTCTTGAAGCGAAAGATGTAACTCTGTGAGATGAATTAACAGAACACAGAGCAGTTTCTCAGAAAGCTTCTTTCCAGTTTTGAACGGAAGATATTTCCTTTTTCACCATAGCCCTCTATGGGCTTCCAAATATCCCTTTGACAATTCCACAAGAACAGCCTTAGCGAAAGGCTTCTTGAAGGGAAAGATGTAACTCTGTGAGATGAATTAACAGAACACAGAGCAGTTTCTCAGAAAGCTTCTTTCCAGTTTTGAACGGAAGATATTTCCTTTTTCACCATAGCCCTCTATGGGCTTCCAAATATCCCTTTGACAATTCCACAAGAACAGCCTTAGCGAAAGGCCTCTTGAAGGGAAAGATGTAACTCTGTGAGATGAATTAACAGAACACAGAGCAGTCTCTCAGAAAGCTTCTTTCCAGTTTTGAACGGAAGATATTTCCTTTTTCACCACAGCCCTGTATGGACTTCCAAATATCCCTTTGCCAACTCCACAAGAACAGCCTTAGCGAAAGGCTTCTTGAAGGGAAAGATGTAACTCTGTGAGATGAATTAACAGAACACAGAGCAGTTTCTCAGATAGCTTCTTTCCAGTTTTGAACGGAAGATATTTCCTTTTTCACCATATCCCTCTATGGTCTTCCAAATATCCCTTCGCCAATTCCACAAGAACAGCCTTAGCGAAAGTCTTTTGAAGGGAAAGATGTAACTCTGTGAGATGAATTAACAGAACACAGAGCAGTTTCTCAGAAAGCTTCTTTCCATTTTTGAACGGACGATATTTCCTTTATCACCATAGCCCTGTATGGGCTTCCAAATATCCCTTTGCCAATTCCACAAGAACAGCTTTAGCGAAAGATTTCTTGAAGGGAAAGATGTAACTCTGTGAGATGAATTAACAGAACACAGAGCAGTTTCTCAGAAAGCTTCTTTCCAGTTTTGAACGGAAGATATTTCCTTTTTCACCAAAGACCTCTACGGGCTTTCAAATATCCCTTTGCCAATTTCACAAGAACAGCCTTAGCGAAAGGCTTCTTGAAGGGAAAGATGTAACTCTGTGAGATGAATTAAAAGAACTCAGAGCAGTTTCTCAGAAAGCTTCTTTCCAGTTTCGAACGGAAGATATTTCCTTTTTCACCGTAGCCATCTATGGGCTTCCAAATATCCCTTTGAGAATTCCACAAGAACAGCCTTAGCGAAAGGCTTCTCGAAGGGAAAGATGTAACTCTGTGAGATGAATTAACAGAACACAGAGCAGTTTCTCAGAAAGCTTCTTTCCAGTTTTGAACGGAAGATATTTCCTTTTTCACCATAGCCCTCTTTGGGCTTCCAAATATCCCTTTGCCAATTTCACAAGAACAGTCTAAGCGAAAGGCTTCTTGAAGGGAAAGATGTAACTCTGTGAGATGAATTAAGAGAACACAGAGCAGTTTCTCAGAAAGCTTCTTTCCAGTTTTGAACGGAAGATATTTCCTTTTTAAACATAGCCTTCTATGGGCTTCCAAATATCCCTTTGCCAATTCCACAAGAACAGCCTTAGCGAAAGGCTTCCTGAAGGGAAAGATGTAACTCTGTTAGATGAATTAACAGAACACAGAGCAGTTTCTCAGAAAGCTTCTTTCCAGTTCTGAACGGAAGATATTTCCTTTTTCACCATAGCTCTCTGTGGCCTTCCAAATATCCCTTTGCCAATTCCACAAGAACAGCCTTAGCGAAAGGCTTCTTGAAGGGAAAGATGTAACTCTGTGAGATGAATTAAAAGAACTCAGAGCAGTTTCTCAGAAAGCTTCTTTCCAGTTTCGAACGGAAGATATTTCCTTTTTCACCGTAGCCCTCTATGGGCTTCCAAATATCCCTTTGAGAATTCCACAAGAACAGCCTTAGCGAAAGGCTTCTCGAAGGGAAAGATGTAACTCTGTGAGATGAAATAACAGAACACAGAGCAGTTTCTCAGAAAGCTTCTTTCCAGTTTTGAACGGAAGATATTTCCTTTTTCACCATAGCCCTCTTTGGGCTTCCAAATATCCCTTTGCCAATTCCACAAGAACAGTCTAAGCGAAAGGCTTCTTGAAGGGAAAGATGTAACTCTGTGAGATGAATTAAGAGAACACAGAGCAGTTTCTCAGAAAGCTTCTTTCCAGTTTTGAACGGAAGATATTTCCTTTTTCACCATAGCCCTCTATGGGCTTCCAAATATCCCTTTGCCAATTCCACAAGAACAGCCTTAGCGAAAGGCTTCTTGAAGGGAAAGATGGGACTCTGTGAGATGAATTAACAGAACACAGAGCAGTTTCTCAGAAAGCTTCTTTCCAGTTTTGAACGGAAGATATTTCCTTTTTCACCATAGCCCTCTATGGGCTTCCAAATATCCCTTTGCCAATTCCACAAGAACAGGCTTAGCGAAAGGCTTCTTGAAGGGAAAGATGTTACTCTGTGAGATGAAATAACAGAACACAGAGTAGTCTCTCAGAAAGCTTCTTTCCAGTTTGGAACGGAAGGTATTTCCTTTTTCCCCATAGCCCTCTATAGGCTTTCAAATATCCCTTTGCCAATTCCACAAGAACAGCCTTAGCGAAAGGCTTCTTGAAGGGAAAGATGTAACTCTGTGAGATGAATTAACAGAACACAGAGCAGTTTCTAAGAAAGCTTCTTTCCAGGTTTGAACGGAAGATATTTCCTTTTTCAACATAGCCCTCTATGGGCTTCCAAATATCCCTTTGCCAATTCCACAAGAACAGCCTTAGCGAAAGGCTTCCTGAAGGGAAAGATGTAACTCTGTGAGATGAATTAACAGAACACAGAGCAGTTTCTCAGAAAGCTTCTTTCCAGTTTTGAACGGAAGATATTTCCTTTTTCAACATAGCCTTCTATGGGCTTCCAAATATCCCTTTGCCAATTCCACAAGAACAGCCTTAGCGAAAGTCTTTTGAAGGGAAAGATGTAACTCTGTGAGATGAATTAACAGAACACAGAGCAGTTTCTCAGAAAGCTTCTTTCCAGTTTTGAACGGAAGATATTTCCTTTTTCACCATAGCCCTCTATGGGCTTCCAAATATCCCTTTGCCAATTCCACAAGAGCAGCCTTAGCGAAAGGCTTCTTGAAGGGAAAGATGTAACTCTGTGAGACGAATAAAGAGAACACAGAGCAGTTTCTCAGAAATCTTCTTTCCTGTTTTGAACGAAAGATATTTCCTTTTTTTCCATAGCTCTCTATGGGCTTCCAAATATCCCTTTGCCAATTCCACAAGAACAGCCTTAGCGAAAGGCTTCTTGAAGGGAATGATGTAACTCTGTGAGAAGAATTAAAAGAACACAGAGCAGTTTCTCAGAAAGCTTCTTTCCAGTTTTGAACGGAAGATATTTCCTTTTTCACCAAACCCTCTGTGGGCTTCCAAATATCCCTTTGCCAATTCCACAAGAACAGCCTTAGCGAAAGGCTTTTTGAAGGTAAAGATGTAACTCTGTGAGATGAATTAACAGAATACAGAGCAGTTTCTCAGAAAGCTTCTTTCCAGTTTTGAACGGAAGATATTTCCTTTTTCAACATAGCCCTCTATGGGCTTCCAAATATCCCTTTGCCAATTCCACAAGAACAGCCTTAGCTAAAGGCTTCCTGAAGGGAATGATGTAACTCTGTGAGATGAATTAACAGAACACAGAGCAGTTTCTCACAAAGCTTCTTTCCAGTTTTGAACGGAAGATATTTCCTTTTTCAACCTAGCCTTCTATGGGCTTCCAAACATCCCTTTGCCAATTCCACAAGAACAGCCTTAGCGAAAGTCTTTTGAAGGGAAAGATGTAACTCTGTGAGATGAATTAACAGAACACAGAGCAGTTTCTCAGAAAGCTTCTTTCCAGTTTTGAACGGAAGATATTTCCTTTTTCACCATAGCCCTGTATGGGCTTCCAAATATCCCTTTGCCAATTCCACAAGAACAGCCTTAGCGAAAGGCTTCTTGAAGGGAAAGATGGGACACTGTGAGATGAATTAACAGAACACAGAGCAGTTTCTCAGAAAGCTTCTTTCCAGTTTTGAACGGAAGATATTTCCTTTTTCACCATAGCCCTCTATGGGCTTCCAAATATCCCTTTGCCAATTCCACAAGAACAGGCTTAGCGAAAGGCTTCCTGAAGGGAAAGATGTTACTCTGTGAGATGAAATAACAGAACACAGAGTAGTTTCTCAGAAAGCTTCTTTCCAGTTTGGAACGGAAGGTATTTCCTTTTTCCCCATAGCCCTCTATGGGCTTTCAAATATCCCTTTGCCAATTGCACAAGAACAGCCTTAGCGAAAGGCTTCTTGAAGGTAAAGATGTAACTCTGTGAGATGAATTAAGAGAACACAGAACAGTTTCTCAGAAAGCTTCTTTCCAGTTTTGAACGGAAGATATTTCCTTTTTCAACATAGCCCTCTATGGGCTTCCAAATATCCCTTTGCCAATTCCACAAGAACAGCCTTAGCGAAAGGCTTCTTGAAGGGAAAGATGGGACACTGTGAGATGAATTAACAGAACACAGAGCAGTTTCTCAGAAAGCTTCTTTCCAGTTTTGAACGGAAGATATTTCCTTTTTCAACCTAGCCTTCATTGGGCTTCCAAATATCCCTTTGCCAATTCCACAAGAACAGCCTTAGCGAAAGTCTTTTGAAGGGAAAGATGTAACTCTGTGAGATGAATTAACAGAACACAGAGCAGTTTCTCAGAAAGGGTCTTTCCAGTTTTGAACGGAAGATATTTCCTTTTTCACCATAGCCCTCTATGGGCTTCCAAATATCCCTTTGCCAATTCCACAAGAACAGCCTTAGCGAAAGGCTTCTTGAAGGGAAAGATGTAACTCTGTGAGATGAATAAAGAGAACACAGAGCAGTTTCTCAGAAATCTTCTTTCCTGTTTTGAACGAAAGATATTTCCTTTTTTTCCATAGCTCTCTATGGGCTTCCAAATATCCCTTTGCCAATTCCACAAGAACAGCCTTAGCGAAAGGCTTCTTGAAGGGAATGATGTAACTCTGTGAGAAGAATTAAAAGAACACAGAGCAGTTTCTCAGAAAGCTTCTTTCCAGTTTTGAACGGAAGATATTTCCTTTTTCACCAAACCCTCTATGCGCTTCCAAATATCCCTTTGCCAATTCCACAAGAACAGCCTTAGCGAAAGGCTTCTTGAAGGGAAAGATGTAACTCTGTGAGATGAATTAACAGAGCACCGAGCAGTCTCTCAGAAAGCTTCTTTCCAGTTCTTAACGAAAGATATTTCCTTTTTCAACATAGCCCTCTGTGGGCTTCCAAATATCCCTTTTTCCAATTCCACAAGAACAGCCTTAGCGAAAGGCTTCTTGAAGCGAAAGATGTAACTCTGTGAGATGAATTAACAGAACACAGAGCAGTTTCTCAGAAAGCTTCTTTCCAGTTTTGAACGGAAGATATTTCCTTTTTCACCATAGCCCTCTATGGGCTTCCAAATATCCCTTTGCCAATTCCACAAGAACAGCCTTAGCGAAAGGCTTCTTGAAGGGAAAGATGTAACTCTGTGAGATGAATTAACAGAACACAGAGCAGTTTCTCAGAAAGCTTCTTTCCAGTTTTGAACGGAAGATATTTCCTTTTTCACCATAGCCCTCTATGGGCTTCCAAATATCCCTTTGACAATTCCACAAGAACAGCCTTAGCGAAAGGCCTCTTGAAGGGAAAGATGTAACTCTGTGAGATGAATTAACAGAACACAGAGCAGTCTCTCAGAAAGCTTCTTTCCAGTTTTGAACGGAAGATATTTCCTTTTTCACCACAGCCCTGTATGGACTTCCAAATATCCCTTTGCCAACTCCACAAGAACAGCCTTAGCGAAAGGCTTCTTGAAGGGAAAGATGTAACTCTGTGAGATGAATTAACAGAACACAGAGCAGTTTCTCAGATAGCTTCTTTCCAGTTTTGAACGGAAGATACTTCCTTTTTCACCATATCCCTCTATGGTCTTCCAAATATCCCTTCGCCAATTCCACAGGAACAGCCTTAGCGAAAGTCTTTTGAAGGGAAAGATGTAACTCTGTGAGATGAATTAACAGAACACAGAGCAGTTTCTCAGAAAGCTTCTTTCCAGTTTTGAACGGACGATATTTCCTTTATCACCATAGCCCTCTATGGGCTTCCAAATATCCCTTTGCCAATTCCACAAGAACAGCTTTAGCGAAAGATTTCTTGAAGGGAAAGATGTAACTCTGTGAGATGAATTAAAAGAACTCAGAGCAGTTTCTCAGAAAGCTTCTTTCCAGTTTCGAACGGAAGATATTTCCTTTTTCACCGTAGCCATCTATGGGCTTCCAAATATCCCTTTGAGAATTCCACAAGAACAGCCTTAGCGAAAGGCTTCTGGAAGGGAAAGATGTAACTCTGTGAGATGAATTAACAGAACACAGAGCAGTTTCTCAGAAAGCTTCTTTCCAGTTTTGAACGGAAGATATTTCCTTTTTCACCATAGCCTTCTTTGGGCTTCCAAATATCCCTTTGCCAATTTCACAAGAACAGTCTAAGCGAAAGGCTTCTTGAAGGGAAAGATGTAACTCTGTGAGATGAATTAAGAGAACACAGAGCAGTTTCTCAGAAAGCTTCTTTCCAGTTTTGAACGGAAGATATTTCCTTTTTCAACATAGCCTTCTATGGGCTTCCAAATATCCCTTTGCCAATTCCACAAGAACAGCCTTAGCGAAAGGCTTCCTGAAGGGAAAGATGTAACTCTGTGAGATGAATTAACAGAACACAGAGCAGTTTCTCAGAAAGCTTCTTTCCAGTTCTGAACGGAAGATATTTCCTTTTTCACCATAGCTCTCTGTGGCCTTCCAAATATCCCTTTGCCAATTCCACAAGAACAGCCTTAGCGAAAGGCTTCTTGAAGGGAAAGATGTAACTCTGTGAGATGAATTAAAAGAACTCAGAGCAGTTTCTCAGAAAGCTTCTTTCCAGTTTCGAACGGAAGATATTTCCTTTTTCACCGTAGCCCTCTATGGGCTTCCAAATATCCCTTTGAGAATTCCACAAGAACAGCCTTAGCGAAAGGCTTCTCGAAGGGAAAGATGTAACTCTGTGAGATGAATTAACAGAACACAGAGCAGTTTCTCAGAAAGCTTCTTTCCAGTTTTGAACGGAAGATATTTCCTTTTTCACCATAGCCCTTATTGGGCTTCCAAATATCCCTTTGCCAATTCCACAAGAACAGTCTAAGCGAAAGGCTTCTTGAAGGGAAAGATGTAACTCTGTGAGATAAATTAAGAGAACACAGAGCAGTTTCTCAGAAATCTTCTTTCCTGTTTTGAACGAAAGATATTTCCTTTTTTTCCATAGCTCTCTATGGGCTTCCAAATACCCCTTTGCCAATTCCACAAGAACAGCCTTAGCGAAAGGCTTCTTGAAGGGAATGATGTAACTCTGTGAGAAGAATTAAAAGAACACAGAGCAGTTTCTCAGAAAGCTTCTTTCCAGTTTTGAACGGAAGATATTTCCTTTTTCACCAAACCCTCTATGGGCTTCCAAATATCCCTTTGCCAATTCCACAAGAACAGCCTTAGCGAAAGGCTTCTTGAAGGGAAAGATGTAACTCTGTGAGATGAATTAACAGAGCACCGAGCAGTCTCTCAGAAAGCTTCTTTCCAGTTCATAACGAAAGATATTTCCTTTTTCAACATAGCCCTCTGTGGGCTTCCAAATATCCCTTTGCCAATTCCACAAGAACAGCCTTAGCGAAAGGCTTCTTGAAGGGAAAGATGTAACTCTGTGAGATGAATTAACAGAACACAGAGCAGTTTCTCAGAAAGCTTCTTTCCAGTTTTGAACGGAAGGTATTTCGTTTTTCACCATAGCCCTCTATGGGCTTCCAAATATCCCTTTGCCAATTCCACAAGAACAGCCTTAGCGAAAGGCTACTTGAAGTGAAAGATGTAACTCTGTGAGATGAATTAACAGAACACAGAGCAGTTTCTCCGATAGCTTCTTTCCAGTTTTGAACGGAAGATATTTCCTGTTTCACCTTAGCCCTCTATGGGCTTCCAAATATCCCTTTGCCAATTCCACAAGAACAACCTTAGCGAAAGGCTTCTTGAAGGGAAAGATGTAACTCTGTGGGATGAATTAACAGAACACAGAGCAGTTCCTCAGAAGGCTTCTTTCCAGTTTTGAACGGAAGATATTTCCTTTTTCAACATAGCCTTCTAAGGGCTTCCAAATATCCCTTTGCCAATACCGCAAGAACGGCCTTAGCGAAAGGCTTCCTGAAGGGAAAGATGTAACTCTGTGAGATGAATTAACAGAACACAGAGAAGTTTCTCAGAAGGCCTCTTTCCAGTTCTGAACGGAAGATATTTCCTTTTTCACCATAGCTCTATGTGGCCTTACAAATATCCCTTTCCCAATTGCACAAGAATAGCCTTAGCGAAAAGGTTCTTGAAGGGAAAGATGTAACTCTGTGAGATGAATTAACAGAACACAGAGCAGTTTCTCAGAAAGCTTCTTTCCAGTTTTGAACGGAAGATATTTCCTTTTTCACCATAGCCCTCTATGGGCTTCCAAATATCCCTTTGCCAATTCCACAAGAACAGCCTTAGCGAAAGGCTTCTTGAAGGGAAAGATGTAACTCTGTGAGATGAATTAACAGAACACAGAGCAGTTTATCAGAAAGCTTCTTTCCAGTTTTGAACGGAAGATATTTCCTTTTTCACCTTAGCCCTCTATGGGCTTGCAAATATCCCTTTGCCAACTCCACAAGAACAGCCTTAGCGAAGGGCTTCTTGAAAGGAAAGATGTAACTCTGTGAGATGAATTAACAGAACACAGAGCAGTTTCTCAGGTAGCTTCTTTCCAGTTTTGAACGGAAGATACTTCCTTTTTCACCATATCCCTCTATGGTCTTCCAAATATCCCTTCGCCAATTCCACAAGAACAGCCTTAGCGAAAGTCTTTTGAAGGGAAAGAGGTAACTCTGTGAGATGAATTAACAGAACACAGAGCAGTTTCTCAGAAAGCTTCTTTCCAGTTTTGAACGGACGATATTTCCTTTATCACCATAGCCCTCTATGGGCTTCCAAATATCCCTTTGCCAATTCCACAAGAACAGCTTTAGCGAAAGATTTCTTGAAGGGAAAGATGTAACTCTGTGAGATGAATTAACAGAACACAGAGCAGTTTCTCAGAAAGCTTCTTTCCAGTTTTGAACGGAAGGTATTTCCTTTTTCACCATAGACCTCTACGGGCTTTCAAATATCCCTTTGCCAAATTCGCAAGAACAGGCTTAGTGAAAGGCTTCTTGAAGGGAAAGATGTAACTCTGTGAGATGAATTAACAGAACTCAGAGCAGTTTCTCAGAAAGCTTCCTTCCAGTTTTGAACGGAAGATATTTCCTTTTTCACCATAGCCCTCTATGGGCTTCCAAATATCCCTTTGCCAATTCCACAAGAACAGCCTTAGCGAAAGGCTTCTTGGAGGGAAAGATGTAACTCTGTGAGATGAATTAACAGAACACAGAGCAGTTTCTCAGAAAGGTTCTTTCCAGTTTTGAACGGAAGATATTTCCTTTTTCAACATAGCCTTCTATATGCTTCCAAATATCCCTTTGCCAATTCCACAAGAACAGCCTTAGCGAAAGCATTCCTGAAGGGAAAGATGTAACTCTGTGAGATGAATTAACAGAACACAGAGCAGTTTCTCAGAAAGCTTCTTTCCAGTTTTGAACGGAAGATACTTCCTTTTTGACCATAGCCCTCTATGGGCTTCCAAATATACCTTTGCCAATTCCACAAGAACAGCCTTAGCGAAAGTGTTTTGAAGGGAAAGATGTAACTCTGTGAGATGAATTAACAGAACACAGAGCAGTTTCTCAGAAAGCTTCTTTCCAATTTTGAACGGAAGATATTTCCTTTTTCACCATACCCCTCTATGGGCTTCCTAATATCCCTTTGCCAATTCCACAAGACCAGCCTTAGCGAAAGGCTTCTTGAAGAGAAAGATGTAACTCTGTGAGATGAATTAACAGAACACAGAGCAGTTTCTCAGAAAGCTTCTTTCCAGTTTTGAACGGAAGATATTTCCTTTTTTACCATAGCCCTCTATGGGCTTCCAAATATCCCTTTGCCAATTTCACAAGAACAGCCTTAGCGAAAGGCTTCTTGAAGGGAAAGATGTAACTCTGTGAGATGAATTAACAGAACACAGAGCAGTTTCTCTGAAAGCTTCTTTCCAGTTTTGAACGGAAGATATTTCCTGTTTCACCGTAGCCCTCTATGGGCTTCCAAATATCCCTTTGCCAATTCCACAAGAACAGCCTTGGCGAAAGGCTTCTTGAAGGGAAAGATGCAACTTTGTGAGATGAATTAAGAGAACACAGAGCAGTTTCTCAGAAAGCTTCTTTCCAGTTTTGAACGGAAGATATTTCCTGTTTCACCATAGCCCTCTATGGGCTTCCAAATATCCCTTTGCCAATTCCACAAGAACAGGCTTAGCGAAAGGCTTCCTGAAGGGAAAGATGTAACTCTGTGAGATGAATTAAGAGAATACAGAGCAGTTGCTCTGAAAGCTTCTTTCCCTTTTTGAACGGAAGATATTTCCTTTTTCAACATAGCCCTCTATGGGCTTTCAAATATCCTTTTACCAATTCCACAAGAACAGCCTTAGCGAAAGGCTTCCTGAAGGGGAATATGTAACTCTGTGAGATGAATTAACAGAACACAGAGCAGTTTCTCAGAAAGCTTCTTTCCAGTTTGGAATGGAAGGTATTTCCTTTTTTCCCATAGCCCTCTATGGGCTTCCAAATATCCCTTTGCCAATTCCACAAGAACAGCCTTAGCGAAAGGCTTCTTGAAGGGAAAGATGTAACTCGGTGAGATGAATTAACAGAACACAGAGCAGTTTCTCAGAAAGCTTCTTTCCAGTTTTGAACGGAAGATATTTCCTTTTTCACCATAGCCCTCTATGGGCTTCCAAATATCCCTTTGCAATTCCACAAGAACAGTCTTAGCGAAAGGCTTCTTGAAGGGAAAGATGTAACTCTGTGAGACGAATTAAGAGAACACAGAGCAGTTTCTCAGAAAGCTTCTTTCCAGGTTTGAACGGAAGATATTTCCTTTTTCACCATAGCCCTCTATGGGCTTCCAAATATCCCTTTGCCAATTCCACAAGAACAGTCTTAGCGAAAGGCTTCTTGAAGGGAAAGATGTAACTCTGTGAGATGAATTAACAGAACACAGAGCAGTTTCTCAGAAAGCTTCTTTCCAGTTTTGAACAGAAGATATTTCCTGTTTCATCATAGCCTTCTATGGGCTTCCAAATATCCCTTTGCCAATTCCACAAGAACAGCCTTAGCGAAACGATTCCTGAAGGGAAAGATGTAACTCTGTGAGATGAATTAACAGAACACAGAGCAGTTTCTCAGAAAGCTTCTTTCCAGTTTTGAACGGAAGATATTTCCTTTTTCACCATAGCCCTCTATGGGCTTCCAAATATCCCTTTTCCAATTCCACAAGAATAAACTTAGCTAAAGGCTTCTTGAAGGGAAAGATGTAACTATGTGAGATGAATTAACAGAACACAGAGCAGTATCTCAGAAAGCTTCTTTCCAGTTTTGAACGGAAGATATTTCCTTTTTCACCATAGCCCTCTACGGGTTTCCAAATATCCCTTTGCCAATTCCACAAGAACAGCCTTAGCGAAAGGCTTCTTGAAGGGAAAGATGTAACTCTGTGAGATGAATTAACAGAACACAGAGCAGTTTCTCAGAAAGCTTCTTTCCAGTTTTGAACGGAAGGTATTTCCTTTTTCACCATAGCCCTCTTTGGGCTTCCAAATATCCCTTTGCCAATTCCACAAGAACAGTCTAAGCGAAAGGCTTCTTGAAGGGAAAGATGTAACTCTGTGAGATGAATTAACAGAACACAGAGCAGTTTCTTAGAAAGCTTCTTTCCAGTTTTGAACGGAAGATATTTCCTTTTTCACCGTAGCCCTCTATGGGCTTCCAAATGTCCCTTTGCCAATTCCACAAGAAGAGGCTTAGCGAAAGGCTTCCTGAAGGGAAAGATGTAACTCTGTGAGATGAATTAAGAGAATACAGAGCAGTTGCTCTGAAAGCTTCTTTCCCTTTTTGAACGGAAGATATTTCCTTTTTCACCATAGCCCTCTATGGGCTTTCAAATATCCCTTTGCCAATTCCACAAGAACAGCCTTAGCGAAAGGCTTTCTGAAGGGAAAGATGTAACTCTGTGAGATGAATTAACAGAACACAGAGCAGTTTCTCAGAAAGCTTCTTTCCAGTTTGGAACGGAAGGTATTTCCTTTTTCCCCATAGCCCTCTATGGGGTTCCAAATATCCCTTTGCCATTTCGACAAGAACAGCCTTAGCGAAAGGCTTCTTGAAGGGAAAGATGTAACTCTGTGAGATGAATTAACAGAACACAGAGTAGTTTC
The DNA here is from genome assembly GCF_047675955.1 of Chlorocebus sabaeus. Taxonomy (NCBI): domain Eukaryota; kingdom Metazoa; phylum Chordata; class Mammalia; order Primates; family Cercopithecidae; genus Chlorocebus; species Chlorocebus sabaeus. Next base: position 367,169 of record NW_027327859.1, read on the forward strand.
TCAGAAAGCTTCTTTCCAGTTTTGAACGGAAGATATTTCCTTTTTCACCGTAGCCGTCTATGGGCTTCCAAATATCCCTTTGCCAATTCCACAAGAATAGTCTTAGCGAAAGGCTTCTTGAAGGGAAAGATGTAACTCAGTGAGATGAATTAACAGAACACAGAGCAGTTTCTCAGAAAGCTTCTTTCCAGTTTTGAACGGAAGATATTTCCTTTTTCAACATAGCCTTCTATTGGCTTCCAAATATCCCATTGCCAATTCCACAAGAACAGTCTAAGCGAAAGGCTTCTTGAAGGGAAAGACGTAACTCTGTGAGATGAATTAACAGAACACAGGGAGGTTTCTCAGAAAGCTTCTTTCCAGTTTTGAACGGAAGATATTTCCTGTTTCAACATAGCCTTCTATGGGCTTCAAAATATCCCTTTGCCAATTCCACAAGAACAGCCTTAGCGAAAGGCTTCTTGAAGGGAAAGATGTAACACTGTGAGATGAATTAACAGAACACAGAGAAGTTTCTCAGAAATCTTCTTTCCAGTTCTGAACGGAAGATATTTCCTTTTTCACCATAGCTCTCTGTGGCCTTCCAAATATCCCTTTGCCAATTCCACAAGAACAGCCTTAGCGAAAGGCTTCTTGAAGGGAAAGATGTAACACTGTGAGATGAATTAGCAGAACACAGAGCAGTTTCTCAGAAAGCTTCTTTCCAGTTTTGAACGGAAGGTATTTCCTTTTTCACCATAGCCCTTTATGGGCTTCCAAATATCCCTTTGCCAATTCCACAAGAACAGCCTTAGCGAAAGTCTTCTTGAAGGGAAAGATGTAACTCTGTGAGATGAATTAAGATAACACAGAGCAGTTTCTCTGAAAGCTTCTTTCCAGTTTTGAACGGAAGATATTTCCTGTTTCACCATAGCCCTCTATGGGCTTCCAAATATCCCTTTGCTAATTCCACAAGAACAGCCTTGGCGAAAGGCTTCTTGAAGGGAAAGATGTAACTCTGTGAGATGAATTAACAGAACACAGAGCAGTTCCTCAGAAAGCTTCTTTCCAATTTTGAACGGAAGATATTTCCTTTTTCAACATAGCCTTCTAAGGGCTTCCAAATATCCCTTTGCCAATTCCACAAGAACAGCCTTAGCGAAAGGCTTCCTGAAAGGAAAGATGTAACTTTGTGAGAAGAATTAACAGAACACAGAGAAGTTTCTCAGAAGGCCTCTTTCCAGTTCTGAACGGAAGATATTTCCTTTTTCACCATAGCTCTCTGTGGCCTTCCAAATATCCCTTTGCCAATTCCACAAGAACAGCCTTAGCGAAAAGCTTCTTGAAGGGAAAGATGTAACTCTGTGAGATGAATTAACAGAACACAGAGCAGTTTCTCAGAAAGCTTCTTTCCAGTTTTGAACGGAAGATATTTCCTTTTTCACCATAGCCCTCTATGGGCTTCCAAATATCCCTTTGCCAATTCCACAAGAACAGCCTTAGCGAAAGGCTTCTTGAAGGGGAAGATGTAACTCTGTGAGATGAATTAACAGAACACAGAGCAGTTTCTCTGAAAGCTTCTTTCCAGTTTTGAACGGAAGATATTTCCTGTTTCACCATAGCCCTCTATGGGCTTCCAAATATCCCTTTGCCAATTCCACAAGAACAGCCTTAGCGAAAGGCTCCTTGAAGGTAAAGATGTAACTCTGTGAGATGAATTAAGAGAACACAGAACAGTTTCTCAGAAAGCTTCTTTCCAGTTTTGAACGGAAGATATTTCCTTTTTCAACATAGCCCTCTATGGGCTTCGAAATATCCCTTTGCCAATTCCACAAGAATAGCCTTAGCGAAGGCTTCTTGAAGGGAAAGATGGGACACTGTGAGATGAATTAACAGAACACAGAGCAGTTTCTCAGAAAGCTTCTTTCCAGTTTTGAACGGAAGATATTTCCTTTTTCAACATAGCCTTCAATGGGCTTCAAAATATCCCTTTGCCAATTCCACAAGAACAGCCTTAGCGAAAGTCTTTTGAAAGGAAAGATGTAACTCTGTGAGATGAATTAACAGAACACAGAGCAGTTTCTCAGAAAGGTTCTTTCCAGTTTTGAACGGAAGGTATTTCCTTTTTCACCATAGCCCTCTATGGCCTTCCAAATATCCCTTTGCCAATTCCACAAGAACAGCCTTAGCGAAAGGCTTCTTGAAGGGAAAGATGTAACTCTGTGAGATGAATAAAGAGAACACAGAGCAGTTTCTCAGAAATCTTCTTTCCTGTTTTGAACGAAAGATATTTCCTTTTTTTCCATAGCTCTCTATGGGCTTCCAAATATCCCTTTGCCAATTCCACAAGAACAGCCTTAGCGAAAGGCTTCTTGAAGGGAATGATGTATCTCTGTGAGAAGAATTAAAAGAACACAGAGCAGTTTCTCAGAAAGCTTCTTTCCAGTTTTGAACGGAAGATATTTCCTTTTTCACCAAACCCTCTATGCGCTTCCAAATATCCCTTGGCCAATTCCACAAGAACAGCCTTAGCGAAAGGTTTCTTGAAGGGAAAGATGTAACTCTGTGAGATGAATTAACAGAGCACCGAGCAGTCTCTCAGAAAGCTTCTTTCCAGTTCTTAACGAAAGATATTTCCTGTTTCACCATAGCCCTCTGTGGGCTTCCAAATATCCCTTTTGCCAATTCCACAAGAACAGCCTTAGCGAAAGGCTTCTTGAAGCGAAAGATGTAACTCTGTGAGATGAATTAACAGAACACAGAGCAGTTTCTCAGAAAGCTTCTTTCCAGTTTTGAACGGAAGATATTTCCTTTTTCACCATAGCCCTCTATGGGCTTCCAAATATCCCTTTGACAATTCCACAAGAACAGCCTTAGCGAAAGGCTTCTTGAAGGGAAAGATGTAACTCTGTGAGATGAATTAACAGAACACAGAGCAGTTTCTCAGAAAGCTTCTTTCCAGTTTTGAACGGAAGATATTTCCTTTTTCAACATAGCCCTCTATGGGCTTTCAAATATCCCTTTGACAATTCCACAAGAACAGCCTTAGCGAAAGGCCTCTTGAAGGGAAAGATGTAACTCTGTGAGATGAATTAACAGAACACAGAGCAGTCTCTCAGAAAGCTTCTTTCCAGTTTGAACGGAAGATATTTCCTTTTTCACCACAGCCCTGTATGGACTTCCAAATATCCCTTTGCCAACTCCACAAGAACAGCCTTAGCGAAAGGCTTCTTGAAGGGAAAGATGTAACTCTGTGAGATGAATTAACAGAACACAGAGCAGTTTCTCAGATAGCTTCTTTCCAGTTTTGAACGGAAGATACTTCCTTTTTCACCATATCCCTCTATGGTCTTCCAAATATCCCTTCGCCAATTCCACAAGAACAGCCTTAGCGAAAGTCTTTTGAAGGGAAAGATGTAACTCTGTGAGATGAATTAACAGAACACAGAGCAGTTTCTCAGAAAGCTTCTTTCCAGTTTTGAACGGACGATATTTCCTTTATCACCATAGCCCTCTATGGGCTTCCAAATATCCCTTTGCCAATTCCACAAGAACAGCTTTAGCGAAAGATTTCTTGAAGGGAAAGATGTAACTCTGTGAGATGAATTAACAGAACACAGAGCAGTTTCTCAGAAAGCTTCTTTCCAGTTTTGAACGGAAGATATTTCCTTTTTCACCAAAGACCTCTACGGGCTTTCAAATATCCCTTTGCCAATTTCACAAGAACAGCCTTAGCGAAAGGCTTCTTGAAGGGAAAGATGTAACTCTGTGAGATGAATTAAAAGAACTCAGAGCAGTTTATCAGAAAGCTTCTTTCCAGTTTCGAACGGAAGATATTTCCTTTTTCACCGTAGCCATCTATGGGCTTCCAAATATCCCTTTGAGAATTCCACAAGAACAGCCTTAGCGAAAGGCTTCTCGAAGGGAAAGATGTAACTCTGTGAGATGAATTAACAGAACACAGAGCAGTTTCTCAAAAAGCTTCTTTCCAGTTTTGAACGGAAGATATTTCCTTTTTCACCATAGCCCTCTATGGGCTTCCAAATATCCCTTTGCCAATTCCACAAGAACAGGCTTAGCGAAAGGCTTCCTGAAGGGAAAGATGTTACTCTGTGAGATGAAATAACAGAACACAGAGTAGTTTCTCAGAAAGCTTCTTTCCAGTTTGGAACGGAAGGTATTTCCTTTTTCCCCATAGCCCTCTATGGGCTTTCAAATATCCCTTTGCCAATTCCACAAGAACAGCCTTAGCGAAAGGCTTCTTGAAGGTAAAGATGTAACTCTGTGAGATGAATTAAGAGAACACAGAACAGTTTCTCAGAAAGCTTCTTTCCAGTTTTGAACGGAAGATATTTCCTTTTTCAACATAGCCCTCTATGGGCTTCCAAATATCCCTTTGCCAATTCCACAAGAACAGCCTTAGCGAAAGTCTTTTGAAGGGAAAGATGTAACTCTGTGAGATGAATTAACAGAACACAGAGCAGTTTCTCAGAAAGGTTCTTTCCAGTTTTGAACGGAAGATATTTCCTTTTTCACCATAGCCCTCTATGGGCTTCCAAATATCCCTTTGCCAATTCCACAAGAACAGCCTTAGCGAAAGGCTTCTTGAATGGAAAGATGTAACTCTGTGAGATGAATAAAGAGAACACAGAGCAGTTTCTCAGAAATCTTCTTTCCTGTTTTGAACGAAAGATATTTCCTTTTTTTCCATAGCTCTCTATGGGCTTCCAAATATCCCTTTGCCAATTCCACAAGAACAGCCTTAGCGAAAGGCTTCTTGAAGGGAATGATGTAACTCTGTGAGAAGAATTAGAAGAACACAGAGCAGTTTCTCAGAAAGCTTCTTTCCAGTTTTGAACGGAAGATATTTCCTTTTTCACCAAACCCTCTATGCGCTTCCAAATATCCCTTTGCCAATTCCACAAGAAGAGCCTTAGCGAAAGGCTTCTTGAAGGGAAAGATGTAACTCTGTGAGATGAATTAACAGAGCACCGAGCAGTCTCTCAGAAAGCTTCTTTCCAGTTCTTAACGAAAGATATTTCCTTTTTCAACATAGCCCTCTGTGGGCTTCCAAATATCCCTTTTGCCAATTCCACAAGAACAGCCTTAGCGAAAGGCTTCTTGAAGCGAAAGATGTAACTCTGTGAGATGAATTAACAGAACACAGAGCAGTTTCTCAGAAAGCTTCTTTCCAGTTTTGAACGGAAGATATTTCCTTTTTCACCATAGCCCTCTATGGGATTTCAAATATCCCTTTGCCAATTCCACAAGAACAGCCTTAGCGAAAGGCTTCTTGAAGGGAAAGATGTAACTCTGTGAGATAAATTAAAAGAACTCAGAGCAGTTCCTCAGAAAGCTTCTTTCCAGTTTCGAACGGAAGATATTTCCTTTTTCACCGTAGCCATCTATGGGATTCCAAATATCCCTTTGAGAATTCCACAAGAACAGCCTTAGCGAAAGGCTTCTCGAAGGGAAAGATGTAACTCTGTGAGATGAATTAACAGAACACAGAGCAGTTTCTCAGAAAGCTTCTTTCCAGTTTTGAACGGAAGATATTTCCTTTTTCACCATAGCCCTCTTTGGGCTTCCAAATATCCCTTGCCAATTTCACAAGAACAGTCTAAGCGAAAGGCTTCTTGAAGGGAAAGATGTAACTCTGTGAGATGAATTAAGAGAACACAGAGCAGTTTCTCAGAAAGCTTCTTTCCAGTTTTGAACGGAAGATATTTCCTTTTTCAACATAGCCCTCTATGGGCTTCCAAATATCCCTTTGCTAATTCCACAAGAACAGCCTTAGCCAAAGGCTTCCTGAAGGGAAAGATGTAACTCTGTGAGATGAATTAACAGAACACAGAGCAGTTTCTCAGAAAGCTTCTTTCCAGTTCTGAACGGAAGATATTTCCTTTTTCACCATAGCTCTCTGTGGCCTTCCAAATATCCCTTTGCCAATTCCACAAGAACAGCCTTAGCGAAAGGCTTCTTCAAGGGAAAGATGTAACTCTGTGAGATGAATTAACAGAACACAGAGCAGTTTCTCAGAAAGCTTCTTTCCAGTTCTGAACGGAAGATATTTCCTTTTTCACCATAGCCCTCTATGGGCTTCCAAATATCCCTTTGCCAATTCCACAAGAACAGCCTTAGCTAAAGGCTTCCTGAAGGGAATGATGTAACTCTGTGAGATGAATTAACAGAACACAGAGCAGTTTCTCAGAAAGCTTCTTTCCAGTTTTGAACGGAAGATATTTCCTTTTTCAACATAGCCCTCTATGGGCTTCCAAATATCCCTTTGCCAATTCCACAAGAACAGGCTTAGCGAAAGGCTTCTTGAAGGGAAAGATGGGACACTGTGAGATGAATTAACAGAACACAGAGCAGTTTCTCAGAAAGCTTCTTTCCAGTTTTGAACGGAAGATATTTCCTTTTTCAACATAGCCTTCAAAGGGCTTCCAAATATCACTTTGCCAATTCCACAAGAACAGCCTTAGCGAAAGTCTTTTGAAGGGAAAGATGTAACTCTGTGAGATGAATTAACAGAACACAGAGCAGTTTCTCAGAAAGGTTCTTTCCAGTTTTGAACGGAAGATATTTCCTTTTTCACCATAGCCCTCTAAGGGCTTCCAAATATCCCTTTGCCAATTCCACAAGAACAGTCTTAGCGAAAGGCTTCTTGAAGGGAAAGATGTAACTCTGTGAGATGAATAAAGAGAACACAGAGCAGTTTCTCAGAAATCTTCTTTCCTGTTTTGAACGAAAGATATTTCCTTTTTTTCCATAGCTCTCTATGGGCTTCCAAATATCCCTTTGCCAATTCCACAAGAACAGCCTTAGCGAAAGGCTTCTTGAAGGGAATGATGTAACTCTGTGAGAAGAATTAAAAGAACACAGAGCAGTTTCTCAGAAAGCTTCTTTCCAGTTTTGAACGGAAGATATTTCCTTTTTCACCAAACCCTCTATGCGCTTCCAAATATCCCTTTGCCAATTCCACAAGAACAGCCTTAGCGAAAGGCTTCTTGAAGGGAAAGATGTAACTCTGTGAGATGAATTAACAGAGCACCGAGCAGTCTCTCAGAAAGCTTCTTTCCAGTTCTTAACGAAAGATATTTCCTTTTTCAACATAGCCCTCTTTGGGCTTCCAAATATCCCTTTTGCCAATTCCACAAGAACAGCCTTAGCGAAAGGCTTCTTGAAGCGAAAGATGTAACTCTGTGAGATGAATTAACAGAACACAGAGCAGTTTCTCAGAAAGCTTCTTTCCAGTTTTGAACGGAAGATATTTCCTTTTTCACCATAGCCCTCTATGGGCTTCCAAATATCCCTTTGACAATTCCACAAGAACAGCCTTAGCGAAAGGCTTCTTGAAGGGAAAGATGTAACTCTGTGAGATGAATTAACAGAACACAGAGCAGTTTCTCAGAAAGCTTCTTTCCAGTTTTGAACGGAAGATATTTCCTTTTTCACCATAGCCCTCTATGGGCTTCCAAATATCCCTTTGACAATTCCACAAGAACAGCCTTAGCGAAAGGCCTCTTGAAGGGAAAGATGTAACTCTGTGAGATGAATTAACAGAACACAGAGCAGTCTCTCAGAAAGCTTCTTTCCAGTTTTGAACGGAAGATATTTCCTTTTTCACCACAGCCCTGTATGGACTTCCAAATATCCCTTTGCCAACTCCACAAGAACAGCCTTAGCGAAAGGCTTCTTGAAGGGAAAGATGTAACTCTGTGAGATGAATTAACAGAACACAGAGCAGTTTCTCAGATAGCTTCTTTCCAGTTTTGAACGGAAGATACTTCCTTTTTCACCATATCCCTCTATGGTCTTCCAAATATCCCTTCGCCAATTCCACAAGAACAGCCTTAGCGAAAGTCTTTTGAAGGGAAAGATGTAACTCTGTGAGATGAATTAACAGAACACAGAGCAGTTTCTCAGAAAGCTTCTTTCCATTTTTGAACAGACGATATTTCCTTTATCACCATAGCCCTGTATGGGCTTCCAAATATCCCTTTGCCAATTCCACAAGAACAGCTTTAGCGAAAGATTTCTTGAAGGGAAAGATGTAACTCTGTGAGATGAATTAACAGAACACAGAGCAGTTTCTCAGAAAGCTTCTTTCCAGTTTTGAACGGAAGATATTTCCTTTTTCACCAAAGACCTCTACGGGCTTTCAAATATCCCTTTGCCAATTTCACAAGAACAGCCTTAGCGAAAGGCTTCTTGAAGGGAAAGATGTAACTCTGTGAGATGAATTAAAAGAACTCAGAGCAGTTTCTCAGAAAGCTTCTTTCCAGTTTCGAACGGAAGATATTTCCTTTTTCACCGTAGCCATCTATGGGCTTCCAAATATCCCTTTGAGAATTCCACAAGAACAGCCTTAGCGAAAGGCTTCTCGAAGGGAAAGATGTAACTCTGTGAGATGAATTAACAGAACACAGAGCAGTTTCTCAGAAAGCTTCTTTCCAGTTTTGAACGGAAGATATTTCCTTTTTCACCATAGCCCTCTTTGGGCTTCCAAATATCCCTTTGCCAATTTCACAAGAACAGTCTAAGCGAAAGGCTTCTTGAAGGGAAAGATGTAACTCTGTGAGATGAATTAAGAGAACACAGAGCAGTTTCTCAGAAAGCTTCTTTCCAGTTTTGAACGGAAGATATTTCCTTTTTAAACATAGCCTTCTATGGGCTTCCAAATATCCCTTTGCCAATTCCACAAGAACAGCCTTAGCGAAAGGCTTCCTGAAGGGAAAGATGTAACTCTGTTAGATGAATTAACAGAACACAGAGCAGTTTCTCAGAAAGCTTCTTTCCAGTTCTGAACGGAAGATATTTCCTTTTTCACCATAGCTCTCTGTGGCCTTCCAAATATCCCTTTGCCAATTCCACAAGAACAGCCTTAGCGAAAGGCTTCTTGAAGGGAAAGATGTAACTCTGTGAGATGAATTAAAAGAACTCAGAGCAGTTTCTCAGAAAGCTTCTTTCCAGTTTCGAACGGAAGATATTTCCTTTTTCACCGTAGCCCTCTATGGGCTTCCAAATATCCCTTTGCCAATTCCACAAGAACAGCCTTAGCGAAACGATTCCTGAAGGGAAAGATGTTACTCTGTGAGATGAAATAACAGAACACAGAGTAGTTTCTCAGAAAGCTTCTTTCCAGTTTGGAACGGAAGGTATTTCCTTTTTCCCCATAGCCCTCTATGGGCTTTCAAATATCCCTTTGCCAATTCCACAAGAACAGCCTTAGCGAAAGGCTTCTTGAAGGGAAAGATGTAACTCTGTGAGATGAATTAACAGAACACAGAGCAGTTTCTAAGAAAGCTTCTTTCCAGGTTTGAACGGAAGATATTTCCTTTTTCAACATAGCCCTCTATGGGCTTCCAAATATCCCTTTGCCAATTCCACAAGAACAGCCTTAGCGAAAGGCTTCTTGAAGCGAAAGATGTAACTCTGTGAGATGAATTAACAGAACACAGAGCAGTTTCTCAGAAAGCTTCTTTCCAGTTTTGAACGGAAGATATTTCCTTTTTCACCATAGCCCTCTATGGGCTTCCAAATATCCCTTTGACAATTCCACAAGAACAGCCTTAGCGAAAGGCTTCTTGAAGGGAAAGATGTAACTCTGTGAGATGAATTAACAGAACACAGAGCAGTTTCTCAGAAAGCTTCTTTCCAGTTTTGAACGGAAGATATTTCCTTTTTCACCATAGCCCTCTATGGGCTTCCAAATATCCCTTTGACAATTCCACAAGAACAGCCTTAGCGAAAGGCCTCTTGAAGGGAAAGATGTAACTCTGTGAGATGAATTAACAGAACACAGAGCAGTCTCTCAGAAAGCTTCTTTCCAGTTTTGAACGGAAGATATTTCCTTTTTCACCACAGCCCTGTATGGACTTCCAAATATCCCTTTGCCAACTCCACAAGAACAGCCTTAGCGAAAGGCTTCTTGAAGGGAAAGATGTAACTCTGTGAGATGAATTAACAGAACACAGAGCAGTTTCTCAGATAGCTTCTTTCCAGTTTTGAACGGAAGATACTTCCTTTTTCACCATATCCCTCTATGGTCTTCCAAATATCCCTTCGCCAATTCCACAAGAACAGCCTTAGCGAAAGTCTTTTGAAGGGAAAGATGTAACTCTGTGAGATGAATTAACAGAACACAGAGCAGTTTCTCAGAAAGCTTCTTTCCAGTTTTGAACGGACGATATTTCCTTTATCACCATAGCCCTCTATGGGCTTCCAAATATCCCTTTGCCAATTCCACAAGAACAGCTTTAGCGAAAGATTTCTTGAAGGGAAAGATGTAACTCTGTGAGATGAATTAAAAGAACTCAGAGCTGTTTCTCAGAAAGCTTCTTTCCAGTTTCGAACGGAAGATATTTCCTTTTTCACCGTAGCCATCTATGGGCTTCCAAATATCCCTTTGAGAATTCCACAAGAACAGCCTTAGCGAAAGGCTTCTGGAAGGGAAAGATGTAACTCTGTGAGATGAATTAACAGAACACAGAGCAGTTTCTCAGAAAGCTTCTTTCCAGTTTTGAACGGAAGATATTTCCTTTTTCACCATAGCCTTCTTTGGGCTTCCAAATATCCCTTTGCCAATTTCACAAGAACAGTCTAAGCGAAAGGCTTCTTGAAGGGAAAGATGTAACTCTGTGAGATGAATTAAGAGAACACAGAGCAGTTTCTCAGAAAGCTTCTTTCCAGTTTTGAACGGAAGATATTTCCTTTTTCAACATAGCCTTCTATGGGCTTCCAAATATCCCTTTGCCAATTCCACAAGAACAGCCTTAGCGAAAGGCTTCCTGAAGGGAAAGATGTAACTCTGTGAGATGAATTAACAGAACACAGAGCAGTTTCTCAGAAAGCTTCTTTCCAGTTCTGAACGGAAGATATTTCCTTTTTCACCATAGCTCTCTGTGGCCTTCCAAATATCCCTTTGCCAATTCCACAAGAACAGCCTTAGCGAAAGGCTTCTTGAAGGGAAAGATGTAACTCTGTGAGATGAATTAAAAGAACTCAGAGCAGTTTCTCAGAAAGCTTCTTTCCAGTTTCGAACGGAAGATATTTCCTTTTTCACCGTAGCCCTCTATGGGCTTCCAAATATCCCTTTGAGAATTCCACAAGAACAGCCTTAGCGAAAGGCTTCTCGAAGGGAAAGATGTAACTCTGTGAGATGAATTAACAGAACACAGAGCAGTTTCTCAGAAAGCTTCTTTCCAGTTTTGAACGGAAGATATTTCCTTTTTCACCATAGCCCTTATTGGGCTTCCAAATATCCCTTTGCCAATTCCACAAGAACAGTCTACGCGAAAGGCTTCTTGAAGGGAAAGATGTAACTCTGTGAGATAAATTAAGAGAACACAGAGCAGTTTCTCAGAAATCTTCTTTCCTGTTTTGAACGAAAGATATTTCCTTTTTTTCCATAGCTCTCTATGGGCTTCCAAATACCCCTTTGCCAATTCCACAAGAACAGCCTTAGCGAAAGGCTTCTTGAAGGGAATGATGTAACTCTGTGAGAAGAATTAAAAGAACACAGAGCAGTTTCTCAGAAAGCTTCTTTCCAGTTTTGAACGGAAGATATTTCCTTTTTCACCAAACCCTCTATGGGCTTCCAAATATCCCTTTGCCAATTCCACAAGAACAGCCTTAGCGAAAGGCTTCTTGAAGGGAAAGATGTAACTCTGTGAGATGAATTAACAGAGCACCGAGCAGTCTCTCAGAAAGCTTCTTTCCAGTTCATAACGAAAGATATTTCCTTTTTCAACATAGCCCTCTGTGGGCTTCCAAATATCCCTTTGCCAATTCCACAAGAACAGCCTTAGCGAAAGGCTTCTTGAAGGGAAAGATGTAACTCTGTGAGATGAATTAACAGAACACAGAGCAGTTTCTCAGAAAGCTTCTTTCCAGTTTTGAACGGAAGGTATTTCCTTTTTCACCATAGCCCTCTATGGGCTTCCAAATATCCCTTTGCCAATTCCACAAGAACAGCCTTAGCGAAAGGCTACTTGAAGTGAAAGATGTAACTCTGTGAGATGAATTAACAGAACACAGAGCAGTTTCTCCGATAGCTTCTTTCCAGTTTTGAACGGAAGATATTTCCTGTTTCACCTTAGCCCTCTATGGGCTTCCAAATATCCCTTTGCCAATTCCACAAGAACAACCTTAGCGAAAGGCTTCTTGAAGGGAAAGATGTAACTCTGTGGGATGAATTAACAGAACACAGAGCAGTTCCTCAGAAGGCTTCTTTCCAGTTTTGAACGGAAGATATTTCCTTTTTCAACATAGCCTTCTAAGGGCTTCCAAATATCCCTTTGCCAATACCGCAAGAACGGCCTTAGCGAAAGGCTTCCTGAAGGGAAAGATGTAACTCTGTGAGATGAATTAACAGAACACAGAGAAGTTTCTCAGAAGGCCTCTTTCCAGTTCTGAACGGAAGATATTTCCTTTTTCACCATAGCTCTATGTGGCCTTCCAAATATCCCTTTCCCAATTGCACAAGAATAGCCTTAGCGAAAAGGTTCTTGAAGGGAAAGATGTAACTCTGTGAGATGAATTAACAGAACACAGAGCAGTTTCTCAGAAAGCTTCTTTCCAGTTTTGAACGGAAGATATTTCCTTTTTCACCATAGCCCTCTATGGGCTTCCAAATATCCCTTTGCCAATTCCACAAGAACAGCCTTAGCGAAAGGCTTCTTGAAGGGAAAGATGTAACTCTGTGAGATGAATTAACAGAACACAGAGCAGTTTATCAGAAAGCTTCTTTCCAGTTTTGAACGGAAGATATTTCCTTTTTCACCTTAGTCCTCTATGGGCTTGCAAATATCCCTTTGCCAACTCCACAAGAACAGCCTTAGCGAAGGGCTTCTTGAAAGGAAAGATGTAACTCTGTGAGATGAATTAACAGAACACAGAGCAGTTTCTCAGGTAGCTTCTTTCCAGTTTTGAACGGAAGATACTTCCTTTTTCACCATATCCCTCTATGGTCTTCCAAATATCCCTTCGCCAATTCCACAAGAACAGCCTTAGCGAAAGTCTTTTGAAGGGAAAGAGGTAACTCTGTGAGATGAATTAACAGAACACAGAGCAGTTTCTCAGAAAGCTTCTTTCCAGTTTTGAACGGACGATATTTCCTTTATCACCATAGCCCTCTATGGGCTTCCAAATATCCCTTTGCCAATTCCACAAGAACAGCTTTAGCGAAAGATTTCTTGAAGGGAAAGATGTAACTCTGTGAGATGAATTAACAGAACACAGAGCAGTTTCTCAGAAAGCTTCTTTCCAGTTTTGAACGGAAGGTATTTCCTTTTTCACCATAGACCTCTACGGGCTTTCAAATATCCCTTTGCCAAATTCGCAAGAACAGGCTTAGTGAAAGGCTTCTTGAAGGGAAAGATGTAACTCTGTGAGATGAATTAACAGAACTCAGAGCAGTTTCTCAGAAAGCTTCCTTCCAGTTTTGAACGGAAGATATTTCCTTTTTCACCATAGCCCTCTATGGGCTTCCAAATATCCCTTTGCCAATTCCACAAGAACAGCCTTAGCGAAAGGCTTCTTGGAGGGAAAGATGTAACTCTGTGAGATGAATTAACAGAACACAGAGCAGTTTCTCAGAAAGGTTCTTTCCAGTTTTGAACGGAAGATATTTCCTTTTTCAACATAGCCTTCTATATGCTTCCAAATATCCCTTTGCCAATTCCACAAGAACAGCCTTAGCGAAAGCATTCCTGAAGGGAAAGATGTAACTCTGTGAGATGAATTAACAGAACACAGAGCAGTTTCTCAGAAAGCTTCTTTCCAGTTTTGAACGGAAGATACTTCCTTTTTCACCATAGCCCTCTATGGGCTTCCAAATATACCTTTGCCAATTCCACAAGAACAGAATTAGCGAAAGTGTTTTGAAGGGAAAGATGTAACTCTGTGAGATGAATTAACAGAACACAGAGCAGTTTCTCAGAAAGCTTCTTTCCAATTTTGAACGGAAGATATTTCCTTTTTCACCATAGCCCTCTATGGGCTTCCAAATATCCCTTTGCCAATTCCACAAGAACAGGCTTAGCGAAAGGCTTCCTGAAGGGAAAGATGTAACTCTGTGAGATGAATTAAGAGAATACAGAGCAGTTGCTCTGAAAGCTTCTTTCCCTTTTTGAACGGAAGATATTTCCTTTTTCAACATAGCCCTCTATGGGCTTTCAAATATCCTTTTACCAATTCCACAAGAACAGCCTTAGCGAAAGGCTTCCTGAAGGGAAATATGTAACTCTGTGAGATGAATTAACAGAACACAGAGCAGTTTCTCAGAAAGCTTCTTTCCAGTTTGGAATGGAAGGTATTTCCTTTTTTCCCATAGCCCTCTATGGGCTTCCAAATATCCCTTTGCCAATTCCACAAGAACAGCCTTAGCGAAAGGCTTCTTGAAGGGAAAGATGTAACTCGGTGAGATGAATTAACAGAACACAGAGCAGTTTCTCAGAAAGCTTCTTTCCAGTTTTGAACGGAAGATATTTCCTTTTTCACCATAGCCCTCTATGGGCTTCCAAATATCCCTTTGCAATTCCACAAGAACAGTCTTAGCGAAAGGCTTCTTGAAGGGAAAGATGTAACTCTGTGAGACGAATTAAGAGAACACAGAGCAGTTTCTCAGAAAGCTTCTTTCCAGGTTTGAACGGAAGATATTTCCTTTTTCACCATAGCCCTCTATGGGCTTCCAAATATCCCTTTGCCAATTCCACAAGAACAGTCTTAGCGAAAGGCTTCTTGAAGGGAAAGATGTAACTCTGTGAGATGAATTAACAGAACACAGAGCAGTTTCTCAGAAAGCTTCTTTCCAGTTTTGAACAGAAGATATTTCCTGTTTCATCATAGCCTTCTATGGGCTTCCAAATATCCCTTTGCCAATTCCACAAGAACAGCCTTAGCGAAACGATTCCTGAAGGGAAAGATGTAACTCTGTGAGATGAATTAACAGAAAACAGAGCAGTTTCTCAGAAAGCTTCTTTCCAGTTTTGAACGGAAGATATTTCCTTTTTCACCATAGCCCTCTATGGGCTTCCAAATATCCCTTTTCCAATTCCACAAGAATAAACTTAGCTAAAGGCTTCTTGAAGGGAAAGATGTAACTCTGTGAGATGAATTAACAGAACACAGAGCAGTTTCTCAGAAAGCTTCTTTCCAGTTCTGAACGGAAGATATTTCCTTTTTCACCATAGCTCTCTGTGGCCTTCCAAATATCCCTTTGCCAATTCCACAAGAACAGCCTTAGCGAAAGGCTTCTTCAAGGGAAAGATGTAACTCTGTGAGATGAATTAACAGAACACAGAGCAGTTTCTCAGAAAGCTTCTTTCCAGTTCTGAACGGAAGATATTTCCTTTTTCACCATAGCCCTCTATGGGCTTCCAAATATCCCTTTGCCAATTCCACAAGAACAGCCTTAGCTAAAGGCTTCCTGAAGGGAATGATGTAACTCTGTGAGATGAATTAACAGAACACAGAGCAGTTTCTCAGAAAGCTTCTTTCCAGTTTTGAACGGAAGATATTTCCTTTTTCAACATAGCCCTCTATGGGCTTCCAAATATCCCTTTGCCAATTCCACAAGAACAGGCTTAGCGAAAGGCTTCTTGAAGGGAAAGATGGGACACTGTGAGATGAATTAACAGAACACAGAGCAGTTTCTCAGAAAGCTTCTTTCCAGTTTTGAACGGAAGATATTTCCTTTTTCAACATAGCCTTCAAAGGGCTTCCAAATATCACTTTGCCAATTCCACAAGAACAGCCTTAGCGAAAGTCTTTTGAAGGGAAAGATGTAACTCTGTGAGATGAATTAACAGAACACAGAGCAGTTTCTCAGAAAGGTTCTTTCCAGTTTTGAACGGAAGATATTTCCTTTTTCACCATAGCCCTCTAAGGGCTTCCAAATATCCCTTTGCCAATTCCACAAGAACAGTCTTAGCGAAAGGCTTCTTGAAGGGAAAGATGTAACTCTGTGAGATGAATAAAGAGAACACAGAGCAGTTTCTCAGAAATCTTCTTTCCTGTTTTGAACGAAAGATATTTCCTTTTTTTCCATAGCTCTCTATGGGCTTCCAAATATCCCTTTGCCAATTCCACAAGAACAGCCTTAGCGAAAGGCTTCTTGAAGGGAATGATGTAACTCTGTGAGAAGAATTAAAAGAACACAGAGCAGTTTCTCAGAAAGCTTCTTTCCAGTTTTGAACGGAAGATATTTCCTTTTTCACCAAACCCTCTATGCGCTTCCAAATATCCCTTTGCCAATTCCACAAGAACAGCCTTAGCGAAAGGCTTCTTGAAGGGAAAGATGTAACTCTGTGAGATGAATTAACAGAGCACCGAGCAGTCTCTCAGAAAGCTTCTTTCCAGTTCTTAACGAAAGATATTTCCTTTTTCAACATAGCCCTCTTTGGGCTTCCAAATATCCCTTTTGCCAATTCCACAAGAACAGCCTTAGCGAAAGGCTTCTTGAAGCGAAAGATGTAACTCTGTGAGATGAATTAACAGAACACAGAGCAGTTTCTCAGAAAGCTTCTTTCCAGTTTTGAACGGAAGATATTTCCTTTTTCACCATAGCCCTCTATGGGCTTCCAAATATCCCTTTGACAATTCCACAAGAACAGCCTTAGCGAAAGGCTTCTTGAAGGGAAAGATGTAACTCTGTGAGATGAATTAACAGAACACAGAGCAGTTTCTCAGAAAGCTTCTTTCCAGTTTTGAACGGAAGATATTTCCTTTTTCACCATAGCCCTCTATGGGCTTCCAAATATCCCTTTGACAATTCCACAAGAACAGCCTTAGCGAAAGGCCTCTTGAAGGGAAAGATGTAACTCTGTGAGATGAATTAACAGAACACAGAGCAGTCTCTCAGAAAGCTTCTTTCCAGTTTTGAACGGAAGATATTTCCTTTTTCACCACAGCCCTGTATGGACTTCCAAATATCCCTTTGCCAACTCCACAAGAACAGCCTTAGCGAAAGGCTTCTTGAAGGGAAAGATGTAACTCTGTGAGATGAATTAACAGAACACAGAGCAGTTTCTCAGATAGCTTCTTTCCAGTTTTGAACGGAAGATACTTCCTTTTTCACCATATCCCTCTATGGTCTTCCAAATATCCCTTCGCCAATTCCACAAGAACAGCCTTAGCGAAAGTCTTTTGAAGGGAAAGATGTAACTCTGTGAGATGAATTAACAGAACACAGAGCAGTTTCTCAGAAAGCTTCTTTCCATTTTTGAACAGACGATATTTCCTTTATCACCATAGCCCTGTATGGGCTTCCAAATATCCCTTTGCCAATTCCACAAGAACAGCTTTAGCGAAAGATTTCTTGAAGGGAAAGATGTAACTCTGTGAGATGAATTAACAGAACACAGAGCAGTTTCTCAGAAAGCTTCTTTCCAGTTTTGAACGGAAGATATTTCCTTTTTCACCAAAGACCTCTACGGGCTTTCAAATATCCCTTTGCCAATTTCACAAGAACAGCCTTAGCGAAAGGCTTCTTGAAGGGAAAGATGTAACTCTGTGAGATGAATTAAAAGAACTCAGAGCAGTTTCTCAGAAAGCTTCTTTCCAGTTTCGAACGGAAGATATTTCCTTTTTCACCGTAGCCATCTATGGGCTTCCAAATATCCCTTTGAGAATTCCACAAGAACAGCCTTAGCGAAAGGCTTCTCGAAGGGAAAGATGTAACTCTGTGAGATGAATTAACAGAACACAGAGCAGTTTCTCAGAAAGCTTCTTTCCAGTTTTGAACGGAAGATATTTCCTTTTTCACCATAGCCCTCTTTGGGCTTCCAAATATCCCTTTGCCAATTTCACAAGAACAGTCTAAGCGAAAGGCTTCTTGAAGGGAAAGATGTAACTCTGTGAGATGAATTAAGAGAACACAGAGCAGTTTCTCAGAAAGCTTCTTTCCAGTTTTGAACGGAAGATATTTCCTTTTTAAACATAGCCTTCTATGGGCTTCCAAATATCCCTTTGCCAATTCCACAAGAACAGCCTTAGCGAAAGGCTTCCTGAAGGGAAAGATGTAACTCTGTTAGATGAATTAACAGAACACAGAGCAGTTTCTCAGAAAGCTTCTTTCCAGTTCTGAACGGAAGATATTTCCTTTTTCACCATAGCTCTCTGTGGCCTTCCAAATATCCCTTTGCCAATTCCACAAGAACAGCCTTAGCGAAAGGCTTCTTGAAGGGAAAGATGTAACTCTGTGAGATGAATTAAAAGAACTCAGAGCAGTTTCTCAGAAAGCTTCTTTCCAGTTTCGAACGGAAGATATTTCCTTTTTCACCGTAGCCCTCTATGGGCTTCCAAATATCCCTTTGCCAATTCCACAAGAACAGCCTTAGCGAAACGATTCCTGAAGGGAAAGATGTTACTCTGTGAGATGAAATAACAGAACACAGAGTAGTTTCTCAGAAAGCTTCTTTCCAGTTTGGAACGGAAGGTATTTCCTTTTTCCCCATAGCCCTCTATGGGCTTTCAAATATCCCTTTGCCAATTCCACAAGAACAGCCTTAGCGAAAGGCTTCTTGAAGGGAAAGATGTAACTCTGTGAGATGAATTAACAGAACACAGAGCAGTTTCTAAGAAAGCTTCTTTCCAGGTTTGAACGGAAGATATTTCCTTTTTCAACATAGCCCTCTATGGGCTTCCAAATATCCCTTTGCCAATTCCACAAGAACAGCCTTAGCGAAAGGCTTCTTGAAGCGAAAGATGTAACTCTGTGAGATGAATTAACAGAACACAGAGCAGTTTCTCAGAAAGCTTCTTTCCAGTTTTGAACGGAAGATATTTCCTTTTTCACCATAGCCCTCTATGGGCTTCCAAATATCCCTTTGACAATTCCACAAGAACAGCCTTAGCGAAAGGCTTCTTGAAGGGAAAGATGTAACTCTGTGAGATGAATTAACAGAACACAGAGCAGTTTCTCAGAAAGCTTCTTTCCAGTTTTGAACGGAAGATATTTCCTTTTTCACCATAGCCCTCTATGGGCTTCCAAATATCCCTTTGACAATTCCACAAGAACAGCCTTAGCGAAAGGCCTCTTGAAGGGAAAGATGTAACTCTGTGAGATGAATTAACAGAACACAGAGCAGTCTCTCAGAAAGCTTCTTTCCAGTTTTGAACGGAAGATATTTCCTTTTTCACCACAGCCCTGTATGGACTTCCAAATATCCCTTTGCCAACTCCACAAGAACAGCCTTAGCGAAAGGCTTCTTGAAGGGAAAGATGTAACTCTGTGAGATGAATTAACAGAACACAGAGCAGTTTCTCAGATAGCTTCTTTCCAGTTTTGAACGGAAGATACTTCCTTTTTCACCATATCCCTCTATGGTCTTCCAAATATCCCTTCGCCAATTCCACAAGAACAGCCTTAGCGAAAGTCTTTTGAAGGGAAAGATGTAACTCTGTGAGATGAATTAACAGAACACAGAGCAGTTTCTCAGAAAGCTTCTTTCCAGTTTTGAACGGACGATATTTCCTTTATCACCATAGCCCTCTATGGGCTTCCAAATATCCCTTTGCCAATTCCACAAGAACAGCTTTAGCGAAAGATTTCTTGAAGGGAAAGATGTAACTCTGTGAGATGAATTAAAAGAACTCAGAGCTGTTTCTCAGAAAGCTTCTTTCCAGTTTCGAACGGAAGATATTTCCTTTTTCACCGTAGCCATCTATGGGCTTCCAAATATCCCTTTGAGAATTCCACAAGAACAGCCTTAGCGAAAGGCTTCTGGAAGGGAAAGATGTAACTCTGTGAGATGAATTAACAGAACACAGAGCAGTTTCTCAGAAAGCTTCTTTCCAGTTTTGAACGGAAGATATTTCCTTTTTCACCATAGCCTTCTTTGGGCTTCCAAATATCCCTTTGCCAATTTCACAAGAACAGTCTAAGCGAAAGGCTTCTTGAAGGGAAAGATGTAACTCTGTGAGATGAATTAAGAGAACACAGAGCAGTTTCTCAGAAAGCTTCTTTCCAGTTTTGAACGGAAGATATTTCCTTTTTCAACATAGCCTTCTATGGGCTTCCAAATATCCCTTTGCCAATTCCACAAGAACAGCCTTAGCGAAAGGCTTCCTGAAGGGAAAGATGTAACTCTGTGAGATGAATTAACAGAACACAGAGCAGTTTCTCAGAAAGCTTCTTTCCAGTTCTGAACGGAAGATATTTCCTTTTTCACCATAGCTCTCTGTGGCCTTCCAAATATCCCTTTGCCAATTCCACAAGAACAGCCTTAGCGAAAGGCTTCTTGAAGGGAAAGATGTAACTCTGTGAGATGAATTAAAAGAACTCAGAGCAGTTTCTCAGAAAGCTTCTTTCCAGTTTCGAACGGAAGATATTTCCTTTTTCACCGTAGCCCTCTATGGGCTTCCAAATATCCCTTTGAGAATTCCACAAGAACAGCCTTAGCGAAAGGCTTCTCGAAGGGAAAGATGTAACTCTGTGAGATGAATTAACAGAACACAGAGCAGTTTCTCAGAAAGCTTCTTTCCAGTTTTGAACGGAAGATATTTCCTTTTTCACCATAGCCCTTATTGGGCTTCCAAATATCCCTTTGCCAATTCCACAAGAACAGTCTACGCGAAAGGCTTCTTGAAGGGAAAGATGTAACTCTGTGAGATAAATTAAGAGAACACAGAGCAGTTTCTCAGAAATCTTCTTTCCTGTTTTGAACGAAAGATATTTCCTTTTTTTCCATAGCTCTCTATGGGCTTCCAAATACCCCTTTGCCAATTCCACAAGAACAGCCTTAGCGAAAGGCTTCTTGAAGGGAATGATGTAACTCTGTGAGAAGAATTAAAAGAACACAGAGCAGTTTCTCAGAAAGCTTCTTTCCAGTTTTGAACGGAAGATATTTCCTTTTTCACCAAACCCTCTATGGGCTTCCAAATATCCCTTTGCCAATTCCACAAGAACAGCCTTAGCGAAAGGCTTCTTGAAGGGAAAGATGTAACTCTGTGAGATGAATTAACAGAGCACCGAGCAGTCTCTCAGAAAGCTTCTTTCCAGTTCATAACGAAAGATATTTCCTTTTTCAACATAGCCCTCTGTGGGCTTCCAAATATCCCTTTGCCAATTCCACAAGAACAGCCTTAGCGAAAGGCTTCTTGAAGGGAAAGATGTAACTCTGTGAGATGAATTAACAGAACACAGAGCAGTTTCTCAGAAAGCTTCTTTCCAGTTTTGAACGGAAGGTATTTCCTTTTTCACCATAGCCCTCTATGGGCTTCCAAATATCCCTTTGCCAATTCCACAAGAACAGCCTTAGCGAAAGGCTACTTGAAGTGAAAGATGTAACTCTGTGAGATGAATTAACAGAACACAGAGCAGTTTCTCCGATAGCTTCTTTCCAGTTTTGAACGGAAGATATTTCCTGTTTCACCTTAGCCCTCTATGGGCTTCCAAATATCCCTTTGCCAATTCCACAAGAACAACCTTAGCGAAAGGCTTCTTGAAGGGAAAGATGTAACTCTGTGGGATGAATTAACAGAACACAGAGCAGTTCCTCAGAAGGCTTCTTTCCAGTTTTGAACGGAAGATATTTCCTTTTTCAACATAGCCTTCTAAGGGCTTCCAAATATCCCTTTGCCAATACCGCAAGAACGGCCTTAGCGAAAGGCTTCCTGAAGGGAAAGATGTAACTCTGTGAGATGAATTAACAGAACACAGAGAAGTTTCTCAGAAGGCCTCTTTCCAGTTCTGAACGGAAGATATTTCCTTTTTCACCATAGCTCTATGTGGCCTTCCAAATATCCCTTTCCCAATTGCACAAGAATAGCCTTAGCGAAAAGGTTCTTGAAGGGAAAGATGTAACTCTGTGAGATGAATTAACAGAACACAGAGCAGTTTCTCAGAAAGCTTCTTTCCAGTTTTGAACGGAAGATATTTCCTTTTTCACCATAGCCCTCTATGGGCTTCCAAATATCCCTTTGCCAATTCCACAAGAACAGCCTTAGCGAAAGGCTTCTTGAAGGGAAAGATGTAACTCTGTGAGATGAATTAACAGAACACAGAGCAGTTTATCAGAAAGCTTCTTTCCAGTTTTGAACGGAAGATATTTCCTTTTTCACCTTAGTCCTCTATGGGCTTGCAAATATCCCTTTGCCAACTCCACAAGAACAGCCTTAGCGAAGGGCTTCTTGAAAGGAAAGATGTAACTCTGTGAGATGAATTAACAGAACACAGAGCAGTTTCTCAGGTAGCTTCTTTCCAGTTTTGAACGGAAGATACTTCCTTTTTCACCATATCCCTCTATGGTCTTCCAAATATCCCTTCGCCAATTCCACAAGAACAGCCTTAGCGAAAGTCTTTTGAAGGGAAAGAGGTAACTCTGTGAGATGAATTAACAGAACACAGAGCAGTTTCTCAGAAAGCTTCTTTCCAGTTTTGAACGGACGATATTTCCTTTATCACCATAGCCCTCTATGGGCTTCCAAATATCCCTTTGCCAATTCCACAAGAACAGCTTTAGCGAAAGATTTCTTGAAGGGAAAGATGTAACTCTGTGAGATGAATTAACAGAACACAGAGCAGTTTCTCAGAAAGCTTCTTTCCAGTTTTGAACGGAAGGTATTTCCTTTTTCACCATAGACCTCTACGGGCTTTCAAATATCCCTTTGCCAAATTCGCAAGAACAGGCTTAGTGAAAGGCTTCTTGAAGGGAAAGATGTAACTCTGTGAGATGAATTAACAGAACTCAGAGCAGTTTCTCAGAAAGCTTCCTTCCAGTTTTGAACGGAAGATATTTCCTTTTTCACCATAGCCCTCTATGGGCTTCCAAATATCCCTTTGCCAATTCCACAAGAACAGCCTTAGCGAAAGGCTTCTTGGAGGGAAAGATGTAACTCTGTGAGATGAATTAACAGAACACAGAGCAGTTTCTCAGAAAGGTTCTTTCCAGTTTTGAACGGAAGATATTTCCTTTTTCAACATAGCCTTCTATATGCTTCCAAATATCCCTTTGCCAATTCCACAAGAACAGCCTTAGCGAAAGCATTCCTGAAGGGAAAGATGTAACTCTGTGAGATGAATTAACAGAACACAGAGCAGTTTCTCAGAAAGCTTCTTTCCAGTTTTGAACGGAAGATACTTCCTTTTTCACCATAGCCCTCTATGGGCTTCCAAATATACCTTTGCCAATTCCACAAGAACAGAATTAGCGAAAGTGTTTTGAAGGGAAAGATGTAACTCTGTGAGATGAATTAACAGAACACAGAGCAGTTTCTCAGAAAGCTTCTTTCCAATTTTGAACGGAAGATATTTCCTTTTTCACCATAGCCCTCTATGGGCTTCCAAATATCCCTTTGCCAATTCCACAAGAACAGGCTTAGCGAAAGGCTTCCTGAAGGGAAAGATGTAACTCTGTGAGATGAATTAAGAGAATACAGAGCAGTTGCTCTGAAAGCTTCTTTCCCTTTTTGAACGGAAGATATTTCCTTTTTCAACATAGCCCTCTATGGGCTTTCAAATATCCTTTTACCAATTCCACAAGAACAGCCTTAGCGAAAGGCTTCCTGAAGGGAAATATGTAACTCTGTGAGATGAATTAACAGAACACAGAGCAGTTTCTCAGAAAGCTTCTTTCCAGTTTGGAATGGAAGGTATTTCCTTTTTTCCCATAGCCCTCTATGGGCTTCCAAATATCCCTTTGCCAATTCCACAAGAACAGCCTTAGCGAAAGGCTTCTTGAAGGGAAAGATGTAACTCGGTGAGATGAATTAACAGAACACAGAGCAGTTTCTCAGAAAGCTTCTTTCCAGTTTTGAACGGAAGATATTTCCTTTTTCACCATAGCCCTCTATGGGCTTCCAAATATCCCTTTGCAATTCCACAAGAACAGTCTTAGCGAAAGGCTTCTTGAAGGGAAAGATGTAACTCTGTGAGACGAATTAAGAGAACACAGAGCAGTTTCTCAGAAAGCTTCTTTCCAGGTTTGAACGGAAGATATTTCCTTTTTCACCATAGCCCTCTATGGGCTTCCAAATATCCCTTTGCCAATTCCACAAGAACAGTCTTAGCGAAAGGCTTCTTGAAGGGAAAGATGTAACTCTGTGAGATGAATTAACAGAACACAGAGCAGTTTCTCAGAAAGCTTCTTTCCAGTTTTGAACAGAAGATATTTCCTGTTTCATCATAGCCTTCTATGGGCTTCCAAATATCCCTTTGCCAATTCCACAAGAACAGCCTTAGCGAAACGATTCCTGAAGGGAAAGATGTAACTCTGTGAGATGAATTAACAGAAAACAGAGCAGTTTCTCAGAAAGCTTCTTTCCAGTTTTGAACGGAAGATATTTCCTTTTTCACCATAGCCCTCTATGGGCTTCCAAATATCCCTTTTCCAATTCCACAAGAATAAACTTAGCTAAAGGCTTCTTGAAGGGAAAGATGTAACTATGTGAGATGAATTAACAGAACACAGAGCAGTATCTCAGAAAGCTTCTTTCCAGTTTTGAACGGAAGATATTTCCTTTTTCACCATAGCCCTCTACGGGTTTCCAAATATCCCTTTGCCAATTCCACAAGAACAGCCTTAGCGAAAGGCTTCTTGAAGGGAAAGATGTAACTCTGTGAGATGAATTAACAGAACACAGAGCAGTTTCTCAGAAAGCTTCTTTCCAGTTTTGAACGGAAGGTATTTCCTTTTTCACCATAGCCCTCTTTGGGCTTCCAAATATCCCTTTGCCAATTCCACAAGAACAGTCTAAGCGAAAGGCTTCTTGAAGGGAAAGATGTAACTCTGTGAGATGAATTAACAGAACACAGAGCAGTTTCTTAGAAAGCTTCTTTCCAGTTTTGAACGGAAGATATTTCCTTTTTCACCGTAGCCCTCTATGGGCTTCCAAATGTCCCTTTGCCAATTCCACAAGAAGAGGCTTAGCGAAAGGCTTCCTGAAGGGAAAGATGTAACTCTGTGAGATGAATTAAGAGAATACAGAGCAGTTGCTCTGAAAGCTTCTTTCCCTTTTTGAACGGAAGATATTTCCTTTTTCACCATAGCCCTCTATGGGCTTTCAAATATCCCTTTGCCAATTCCACAAGAACAGCCTTAGCGAAAGGCTTTCTGAAGGGAAAGATGTAACTCTGTGAGATGAATTAACAGAGCACAGAGCAGTTTCTCAGAAAGCTTCTTTCCAGTTTGGAACGGAAGGTATTTCCTTTTTCCCCATAGCCCTCTATGGGGTTCCAAATATCCCTTTGCCATTTCGACAAGAACAGCCTTAGCGAAAGGCTTCTTGAAGGGAAAGATGTAACTCTGTGAGATGAATTAACAGAACACAGAGCAGTTTCTCAGAAAGCTTCTTTCCAGTTTTGAACGGAAGATATTTCCTTTTTCACCATAGCCTTCTTTGGGCTTCCAAATATCCCTTTGCCAATTTCACAAGAACAGTCTAAGCGAAAGGCTTCTTGAAGGGAAAGATGTAACTCTGTGAGATGAATTAAGAGAACACAGAGCAGTTTCTCAGAAAGCTTCTTTCCAGTTTTGAACGGAAGATATTTCCTTTTTCAACATAGCCTTCTATGGGCTTCCAAATATCCCTTTGCCAATTCCACAAGAACAGCCTTAGCGAAAGGCTTCCTGAAGGGAAAGATGTAACTCTGTGAGATGAATTAACAGAACACAGAGCAGTTTCTCAGAAAGCTTCTTTCCAGTTCTGAACGGAAGATATTTCCTTTTTCACCATAGCTCTCTGTGGCCTTCCAAATATCCCTTTGCCAATTCCACAAGAACAGCCTTAGCGAAAGGCTTCTTGAAGGGAAAGATGTAACTCTGTGAGATGAATTAAAAGAACTCAGAGCAGTTTCTCAGAAAGCTTCTTTCCAGTTTCGAACGGAAGATATTTCCTTTTTCACCGTAGCCCTCTATGGGCTTCCAAATATCCCTTTGAGAATTCCACAAGAACAGCCTTAGCGAAAGGCTTCTCGAAGGGAAAGATGTAACTCTGTGAGATGAATTAACAGAACACAGAGCAGTTTCTCAGAAAGCTTCTTTCCAGTTTTGAACGGAAGATATTTCCTTTTTCACCATAGCCCTTATTGGGCTTCCAAATATCCCTTTGCCAATTCCACAAGAACAGTCTACGCGAAAGGCTTCTTGAAGGGAAAGATGTAACTCTGTGAGATAAATTAAGAGAACACAGAGCAGTTTCTCAGAAATCTTCTTTCCTGTTTTGAACGAAAGATATTTCCTTTTTTTCCATAGCTCTCTATGGGCTTCCAAATACCCCTTTGCCAATTCCACAAGAACAGCCTTAGCGAAAGGCTTCTTGAAGGGAATGATGTAACTCTGTGAGAAGAATTAAAAGAACACAGAGCAGTTTCTCAGAAAGCTTCTTTCCAGTTTTGAACGGAAGATATTTCCTTTTTCACCAAACCCTCTATGGGCTTCCAAATATCCCTTTGCCAATTCCACAAGAACAGCCTTAGCGAAAGGCTTCTTGAAGGGAAAGATGTAACTCTGTGAGATGAATTAACAGAGCACCGAGCAGTCTCTCAGAAAGCTTCTTTCCAGTTCATAACGAAAGATATTTCCTTTTTCAACATAGCCCTCTGTGGGCTTCCAAATATCCCTTTGCCAATTCCACAAGAACAGCCTTAGCGAAAGGCTTCTTGAAGGGAAAGATGTAACTCTGTGAGATGAATTAACAGAACACAGAGCAGTTTCTCAGAAAGCTTCTTTCCAGTTTTGAACGGAAGGTATTTCCTTTTTCACCATAGCCCTCTATGGGCTTCCAAATATCCCTTTGCCAATTCCACAAGAACAGCCTTAGCGAAAGGCTACTTGAAGTGAAAGATGTAACTCTGTGAGATGAATTAACAGAACACAGAGCAGTTTCTCCGATAGCTTCTTTCCAGTTTTGAACGGAAGATATTTCCTGTTTCACCTTAGCCCTCTATGGGCTTCCAAATATCCCTTTGCCAATTCCACAAGAACAACCTTAGCGAAAGGCTTCTTGAAGGGAAAGATGTAA
The DNA here is from genome assembly GCF_047675955.1 of Chlorocebus sabaeus. Taxonomy (NCBI): domain Eukaryota; kingdom Metazoa; phylum Chordata; class Mammalia; order Primates; family Cercopithecidae; genus Chlorocebus; species Chlorocebus sabaeus. The sequence continues at coordinate 394,115 of NW_027327859.1, forward strand.
CTCTGTGGGATGAATTAACAGAACACAGAGCAGTTCCTCAGAAGGCTTCTTTCCAGTTTTGAACGGAAGATATTTCCTTTTTCAACATAGCCTTCTAAGGGCTTCCAAATATCCCTTTGCCAATACCGCAAGAACGGCCTTAGCGAAAGGCTTCCTGAAGGGAAAGATGTAACTCTGTGAGATGAATTAACAGAACACAGAGAAGTTTCTCAGAAGGCCTCTTTCCAGTTCTGAACGGAAGATATTTCCTTTTTCACCATAGCTCTATGTGGCCTTCCAAATATCCCTTTCCCAATTGCACAAGAATAGCCTTAGCGAAAAGGTTCTTGAAGGGAAAGATGTAACTCTGTGAGATGAATTAACAGAACACAGAGCAGTTTCTCAGAAAGCTTCTTTCCAGTTTTGAACGGAAGATATTTCCTTTTTCACCATAGCCCTCTATGGGCTTCCAAATATCCCTTTGCCAATTCCACAAGAACAGCCTTAGCGAAAGGCTTCTTGAAGGGAAAGATGTAACTCTGTGAGATGAATTAACAGAACACAGAGCAGTTTATCAGAAAGCTTCTTTCCAGTTTTGAACGGAAGATATTTCCTTTTTCACCTTAGTCCTCTATGGGCTTGCAAATATCCCTTTGCCAACTCCACAAGAACAGCCTTAGCGAAGGGCTTCTTGAAAGGAAAGATGTAACTCTGTGAGATGAATTAACAGAACACAGAGCAGTTTCTCAGGTAGCTTCTTTCCAGTTTTGAACGGAAGATACTTCCTTTTTCACCATATCCCTCTATGGTCTTCCAAATATCCCTTCGCCAATTCCACAAGAACAGCCTTAGCGAAAGTCTTTTGAAGGGAAAGAGGTAACTCTGTGAGATGAATTAACAGAACACAGAGCAGTTTCTCAGAAAGCTTCTTTCCAGTTTTGAACGGACGATATTTCCTTTATCACCATAGCCCTCTATGGGCTTCCAAATATCCCTTTGCCAATTCCACAAGAACAGCTTTAGCGAAAGATTTCTTGAAGGGAAAGATGTAACTCTGTGAGATGAATTAACAGAACACAGAGCAGTTTCTCAGAAAGCTTCTTTCCAGTTTTGAACGGAAGGTATTTCCTTTTTCACCATAGACCTCTACGGGCTTTCAAATATCCCTTTGCCAAATTCGCAAGAACAGGCTTAGTGAAAGGCTTCTTGAAGGGAAAGATGTAACTCTGTGAGATGAATTAACAGAACTCAGAGCAGTTTCTCAGAAAGCTTCCTTCCAGTTTTGAACGGAAGATATTTCCTTTTTCACCATAGCCCTCTATGGGCTTCCAAATATCCCTTTGCCAATTCCACAAGAACAGCCTTAGCGAAAGGCTTCTTGGAGGGAAAGATGTAACTCTGTGAGATGAATTAACAGAACACAGAGCAGTTTCTCAGAAAGGTTCTTTCCAGTTTTGAACGGAAGATATTTCCTTTTTCAACATAGCCTTCTATATGCTTCCAAATATCCCTTTGCCAATTCCACAAGAACAGCCTTAGCGAAAGCATTCCTGAAGGGAAAGATGTAACTCTGTGAGATGAATTAACAGAACACAGAGCAGTTTCTCAGAAAGCTTCTTTCCAGTTTTGAACGGAAGATACTTCCTTTTTCACCATAGCCCTCTATGGGCTTCCAAATATACCTTTGCCAATTCCACAAGAACAGAATTAGCGAAAGTGTTTTGAAGGGAAAGATGTAACTCTGTGAGATGAATTAACAGAACACAGAGCAGTTTCTCAGAAAGCTTCTTTCCAATTTTGAACGGAAGATATTTCCTTTTTCACCATAGCCCTCTATGGGCTTCCAAATATCCCTTTGCCAATTCCACAAGAACAGGCTTAGCGAAAGGCTTCCTGAAGGGAAAGATGTAACTCTGTGAGATGAATTAAGAGAATACAGAGCAGTTGCTCTGAAAGCTTCTTTCCCTTTTTGAACGGAAGATATTTCCTTTTTCAACATAGCCCTCTATGGGCTTTCAAATATCCTTTTACCAATTCCACAAGAACAGCCTTAGCGAAAGGCTTCCTGAAGGGAAATATGTAACTCTGTGAGATGAATTAACAGAACACAGAGCAGTTTCTCAGAAAGCTTCTTTCCAGTTTGGAATGGAAGGTATTTCCTTTTTTCCCATAGCCCTCTATGGGCTTCCAAATATCCCTTTGCCAATTCCACAAGAACAGCCTTAGCGAAAGGCTTCTTGAAGGGAAAGATGTAACTCGGTGAGATGAATTAACAGAACACAGAGCAGTTTCTCAGAAAGCTTCTTTCCAGTTTTGAACGGAAGATATTTCCTTTTTCACCATAGCCCTCTATGGGCTTCCAAATATCCCTTTGCAATTCCACAAGAACAGTCTTAGCGAAAGGCTTCTTGAAGGGAAAGATGTAACTCTGTGAGACGAATTAAGAGAACACAGAGCAGTTTCTCAGAAAGCTTCTTTCCAGGTTTGAACGGAAGATATTTCCTTTTTCACCATAGCCCTCTATGGGCTTCCAAATATCCCTTTGCCAATTCCACAAGAACAGTCTTAGCGAAAGGCTTCTTGAAGGGAAAGATGTAACTCTGTGAGATGAATTAACAGAACACAGAGCAGTTTCTCAGAAAGCTTCTTTCCAGTTTTGAACAGAAGATATTTCCTGTTTCATCATAGCCTTCTATGGGCTTCCAAATATCCCTTTGCCAATTCCACAAGAACAGCCTTAGCGAAACGATTCCTGAAGGGAAAGATGTAACTCTGTGAGATGAATTAACAGAAAACAGAGCAGTTTCTCAGAAAGCTTCTTTCCAGTTTTGAACGGAAGATATTTCCTTTTTCACCATAGCCCTCTATGGGCTTCCAAATATCCCTTTTCCAATTCCACAAGAATAAACTTAGCTAAAGGCTTCTTGAAGGGAAAGATGTAACTATGTGAGATGAATTAACAGAACACAGAGCAGTATCTCAGAAAGCTTCTTTCCAGTTTTGAACGGAAGATATTTCCTTTTTCACCATAGCCCTCTACGGGTTTCCAAATATCCCTTTGCCAATTCCACAAGAACAGCCTTAGCGAAAGGCTTCTTGAAGGGAAAGATGTAACTCTGTGAGATGAATTAACAGAACACAGAGCAGTTTCTCAGAAAGCTTCTTTCCAGTTTTGAACGGAAGGTATTTCCTTTTTCACCATAGCCCTCTTTGGGCTTCCAAATATCCCTTTGCCAATTCCACAAGAACAGTCTAAGCGAAAGGCTTCTTGAAGGGAAAGATGTAACTCTGTGAGATGAATTAACAGAACACAGAGCAGTTTCTTAGAAAGCTTCTTTCCAGTTTTGAACGGAAGATATTTCCTTTTTCACCGTAGCCCTCTATGGGCTTCCAAATGTCCCTTTGCCAATTCCACAAGAAGAGGCTTAGCGAAAGGCTTCCTGAAGGGAAAGATGTAACTCTGTGAGATGAATTAAGAGAATACAGAGCAGTTGCTCTGAAAGCTTCTTTCCCTTTTTGAACGGAAGATATTTCCTTTTTCACCATAGCCCTCTATGGGCTTTCAAATATCCCTTTGCCAATTCCACAAGAACAGCCTTAGCGAAAGGCTTTCTGAAGGGAAAGATGTAACTCTGTGAGATGAATTAACAGAGCACAGAGCAGTTTCTCAGAAAGCTTCTTTCCAGTTTGGAACGGAAGGTATTTCCTTTTTCCCCATAGCCCTCTATGGGGTTCCAAATATCCCTTTGCCATTTCGACAAGAACAGCCTTAGCGAAAGGCTTCTTGAAGGGAAAGATGTAACTCTGTGAGATGAATTAACAGAACACAGAGTAGTTTCTCAGAAAGCTTCTTTCCAGTTTTGAACGGAAGATATTTCCTTTTTCACCGTAGCCCTCTATGGGCTTCCAAATATCCCTTTGCCAATTCCACAAGAATAGTCTTAGCGAAAGGCTTCTTGAAGGGAAAGATGTAACTCAGTGAGATGAATTAACAGAACACAGAGCAGTTTCTCAGAAAGCTTCTTTCCAGTTTTGAACGGAAGATATTTCCTTTTTCAACATAGCCTTCTATTGGCTTCCAAATATCCCATTGCCAATTCCACAAGAACAGTCTAAGCGAAAGGCTTCTTGAAGGGAAAGACGTAACTCTGTGAGATGAATTAACAGAACACAGGGAGGTTTCTCAGAAAGCTTCTTTCCAGTTTTGAACGGAAGATATTTCCTGTTTCAACATAGCCTTCTATGGGCTTCAAAATATCCCTTTGCCAATTCCACAAGAACAGCCTTAGCGAAAGGCTTCTTGAAGGGAAAGATGTAACACTGTGAGATGAATTAACAGAACACAGAGAAGTTTCTCAGAAATCTTCTTTCCAGTTCTGAACGGAAGATATTTCCTTTTTCACCATAGCTCTCTGTGGCCTTCCAAATATCCCTTTGCCAATTCCACAAGAACAGCCTTAGCGAAAGGCTTCTTGAAGGGAAAGATGTAACACTGTGAGATGAATTAGCAGAACACAGAGCAGTTTCTCAGAAAGCTTCTTTCCAGTTTTGAACGGAAGGTATTTCCTTTTTCACCATAGCCCTTTATGGGCTTCCAAATATCCCTTTGCCAATTCCACAAGAACAGCCTTAGCGAAAGTCTTCTTGAAGGGAAAGATGTAACTCTGTGAGATGAATTAAGATAACACAGAGCAGTTTCTCTGAAAGCTTCTTTCCAGTTTTGAACGGAAGATATTTCCTGTTTCACCATAGCCCTCTATGGGCTTCCAAATATCCCTTTGCTAATTCCACAAGAACAGCCTTGGCGAAAGGCTTCTTGAAGGGAAAGATGTAACTCTGTGAGATGAATTAACAGAACACAGAGCAGTTCCTCAGAAAGCTTCTTTCCAATTTTGAACGGAAGATATTTCCTTTTTCAACATAGCCTTCTAAGGGCTTCCAAATATCCCTTTGCCAATTCCACAAGAACAGCCTTAGCGAAAGGCTTCCTGAAAGGAAAGATGTAACTTTGTGAGAAGAATTAACAGAACACAGAGAAGTTTCTCAGAAGGCCTCTTTCCAGTTCTGAACGGAAGATATTTCCTTTTTCACCATAGCTCTCTGTGGCCTTCCAAATATCCCTTTGCCAATTCCACAAGAACAGCCTTAGCGAAAAGCTTCTTGAAGGGAAAGATGTAACTCTGTGAGATGAATTAACAGAACACAGAGCAGTTTCTCAGAAAGCTTCTTTCCAGTTTTGAACGGAAGATATTTCCTTTTTCACCATAGCCCTCTATGGGCTTCCAAATATCCCTTTGCCAATTCCACAAGAACAGCCTTAGCGAAAGGCTTCTTGAAGGGGAAGATGTAACTCTGTGAGATGAATTAACAGAACACAGAGCAGTTTCTCTGAAAGCTTCTTTCCAGTTTTGAACGGAAGATATTTCCTGTTTCACCATAGCCCTCTATGGGCTTCCAAATATCCCTTTGCCAATTCCACAAGAACAGCCTTAGCGAAAGGCTTTTGAAGGGGAAGATGTAACTCTGTGAGATGAATTAACAGAACACAGAGCAATTTCTCTGAAAGCTTCTTTCCAGTTTTGAACGGAAGATATTTCCTTTTTCACCATAGCCCTCTATGGGCTTCCAAATATCCCTTTGCAATTCCACAAGAACAGTCTTAGCGAAAGTCTTCTTGAAGGGAAAGATGTAACTCTGTGAGATGAATTAACAGAACACAGAGCAGTTTCTCAGAAAGCTTCTTTCCAGTTTTGAACGGAAGATATTTCCTTTTTCACCATAGCCCTCTTTGGGCTTCCAAATATCCCTTTGCCAATTCCACAAGAACAGTCTAAGCGAAAGGCTACTTGAAGGGAAAGATGTAACTCTGTGAGATGAATTAACAGAACACAGAGCAGTTTCTTAGAAAGCTTCTTTCCAGTTTTGAACGGAAGATATTTCCTTTTTCACCATAGCCTTCTATGGGCTTCCAAATATCCCATTGCCAATTCCACAAGAACAGCCTTAGCGAAAGGCTTCCTGAAGGGAAAGATGTAACTCTGTGAGATGAATTAACAGAACACAGAGAAGTTTCTCAGAAAGCTTCTTTCCAGTTCTGAACGGAAGATATTTCCTTTTTCACCATAGCTCTCTGTGGCCTTCCAAATATCCCTTTGCCAATTCCACAAGAACAGCCTTAGCGACAGGCTTCTTGAAGTTAAAGATGTAACACTGTGAGATGAATTAACAGAACACAGAGCAGTATCTCAGAAAGCTTCCTTCCAGTTTTGAACGGAAGATATTTCCTTTTTCACCATAGCCCTCTACGGGTTTCCAAATATCCCTTTGCCAATTCCACAAGAACAGCCTTAGCGAAAGGCTTCTTGAAGGGAAAGATGTAACTCTGTGAGATGAATTAACAGAACACAGAGCAGTTTCTCAGAAAGCTTCTTTCCAGTTTTGAACGGAAGGTATTTCCTTTTTCACCATAGCCCTCTTTGGGCTTCCAAATATCCCTTTGCCAATTCCACAAGAACAGTCTAAGCGAAAGGCTTCTTGAAGGGAAATATGTAACTCTGTGAGATGAATTAACAGAACACAGAGCAGTTTCTTAGAAAGCTTCTTTCCAGTTTTGAGCGGAAGATATTTCCTTTTTCACCGTAGCCCTCTATGGGCTTCCAAATGTCCCTTTGCCAATTCCACAAGAAGAGGCTTAGCGAAAGGCTTCCTGAAGGGAAAGATGTAACTCTGTGAGATGAATTAAGAGAATACAGAGCAGTTGCTCTGAAAGCTTCTTTCCCTTTTTGAACGGAAGATATTTCCTTTTTCACCATAGCCCTCTATGGGCTTTCAAATATCCCTTTGCCAATTCCACAAGAACAGCCTTAGCGAAAGGCTTTCTGAAGGGAAAGATGTAACTCTGTGAGATGAATTAACAGAACACAGAGCAGTTTCTCAGAAAGCTTCTTTCCAGTTTGGAACGGAAGGTATTTCCTTTTTCCCCATAGCCCTCTATGGGGTTCCAAATATCCCTTTGCCATTTCGACAAGAACAGCCTTAGCGAAAGGCTTCTTGAAGGGAAAGATGTAACTCTGTGAGATGAATTAACAGAACACAGAGTAGTTTCTCAGAAAGCTTCTTTCCAGTTTTGAACGGAAGATATTTCCTTTTTCAACATAGCCTTCTATTGGCTTCCAAATATCCCATTGCCAATTCCACAAGAACAGTCTAAGCGAAAGGCTTCTTGAAGGGAAAGACGTAACTCTGTGAGATGAATTAACAGAACACAGGGAGGTTTCTCAGAAAGCTTCTTTCCAGTTTTGAACGGAAGATATTTCCTGTTTCAACATAGCCTTCTATGGGCTTCAAAATATCCCTTTGCCAATTCCACAAGAACAGCCTTAGCGAAAGGCTTCTTGAAGGGAAAGATGTAACACTGTGAGATGAATTAACAGAACACAGAGAAGTTTCTCAGAAATCTTCTTTCCAGTTCTGAACGGAAGATATTTCCTTTTTCACCATAGCTCTCTGTGGCCTTCCAAATATCCCTTTGCCAATTCCACAAGAACAGCCTTAGCGAAAGGCTTCTTGAAGGGAAAGATGTAACACTGTGAGATGAATTAGCAGAACACAGAGCAGTTTCTCAGAAAGCTTCTTTCCAGTTTTGAACGGAAGGTATTTCCTTTTTCACCATAGCCCTTTATGGGCTTCCAAATATCCCTTTGCCAATTCCACAAGAACAGCCTTAGCGAAAGTCTTCTTGAAGGGAAAGATGTAACTCTGTGAGATGAATTAAGATAACACAGAGCAGTTTCTCTGAAAGCTTCTTTCCAGTTTTGAACGGAAGATATTTCCTGTTTCACCATAGCCCTCTATGGGCTTCCAAATATCCCTTTGCTAATTCCACAAGAACAGCCTTGGCGAAAGGCTTCTTGAAGGGAAAGATGTAACTCTGTGAGATGAATTAACAGAACACAGAGCAGTTCCTCAGAAAGCTTCTTTCCAATTTTGAACGGAAGATATTTCCTTTTTCAACATAGCCTTCTAAGGGCTTCCAAATATCCCTTTGCCAATTCCACAAGAACAGCCTTAGCGAAAGGCTTCCTGAAAGGAAAGATGTAACTTTGTGAGAAGAATTAACAGAACACAGAGAAGTTTCTCAGAAGGCCTCTTTCCAGTTCTGAACGGAAGATATTTCCTTTTTCACCATAGCTCTCTGTGGCCTTCCAAATATCCCTTTGCCAATTCCACAAGAACAGCCTTAGCGAAAAGCTTCTTGAAGGGGAAGATGTAACTCTGTGAGATGAATTAACAGAACACAGAGCAGTTTCTCTGAAAGCTTCTTTCCAGTTTTGAACGGAAGATATTTCCTTTTTCACCATAGCCCTCTATGGGCTTCCAAATATCCCTTTGCAATTCCACAAGAACAGTCTTAGCGAAAGTCTTCTTGAAGGGAAAGATGTAACTCTGTGAGATGAATTAACAGAACACAGAGCAGTTTCTCAGAAAGCTTCTTTCGAGTTTTGAACGGAAGATATTTCCTTTTTCACCATAGCCCTCTATGGGCTTCAAAATATCCCTTTGACAATTCCACAAGAACAGCCTTAGCGAAAGTCTTTTGAAGGGAAAGATGTAACTCTGTGAGATGAATTAACAGAACCCAGAGCAGTTTCTCAGAAAGCTTCTATCCAGTTTTGAACGGAAGATGTTTCCTTTTTCACCATAGCCCTCTATGGGCTTCCAAATATCCCTTTGCCAATTCCACAAGAACAGCCTTAGCGAAAGGCTTCTTGAAGGGAAAGATGTAACTCTGTGAGATGAATTAACCGAACACAGAGCAGTTCCTCAGAAAGCTTCTTTCCAGTTTTGAACGGGAGATATTTCCTTTTACAACATAGCCTTCTAAGGGCTTCCAAATATCCCTTTGCCAATTCCACAAGAACAGCCTTAGCGAAAGGCTTCCTGAAGGGAAAGATTTAACTCTGTGAGATGAATTAACAGAACACAGAGAAGTTTCTCAGAAAGCTTCTTTCCAGTTCTGAACGGAAGATATTTCCTTTTTCACCATAGCTCTCTATGGCCTTCCCAATATCCCTTTGCCAATTCCACAAGAACAGCCTTAGCGAAAGGCTTCTTGAAGGTAAAGATGTAACTCTGTGAGATGAATTAACAGAACACAGAGCAGTTTCTCAGAAAGCTTCTTTCCAGTTTTGAACAGAAGATATTTCCTTTTTCACCATAGCCCACTATGGGCTTCCAAATATCCCTTTGCCAATTCCACAAGAACAGCCTTAGCGAAAGGCTTCTTGAAGGGAAAGATGTAACTCTGTGAGATGAATTAACAGAACACAGAGCAGTTTCTCTGAAAGCTTCTTTCCAGTTTTGAACGGAAGATATTTCCTTTTTCACCATAGCCCTCTATGGGCTTCCAAATATCCCTTTGCCAATTCCACAAGAACAGCCTTAGCGAAAGGATTCCTGAAGGGAAAGATGTAACTCTATGAGATGAATTAACAGAACACAGAGCAGTTTCTCACAAAGCTTCTTTCCAGTTTTGAACGGAAGATATTTCTTTTTCCACCATCGCCCTCTATGGGCTTCCAAATATCCCTTTCCCATTTCCACAAGAACAGTCTTAGCGAAAGGCTTCTTGAAGGGAAAGATGTAACTCTGTGAGATGAATTAACAGAACAGGGAGCAGCTTCTCAGAAAGCTTCTTTCCAGTTTTGAACGGAAGATATTTCCTGTTTCAACATAGCCTTCTATGGGCTTCCAAATATCCCTTTGCCAATTTCACAAGAACAGCCTTAGCGAAAGGCTTCCTGAAGGGAAATATGTAACTCTGTGAGATGAATTAACAGAACACAGAGAATTTTCTCAGAAAGCTTCTTTCCAGTTCTGAACTGAAGATATTTCCTTTTTCACCATAGCTCTCTGTGGCCTTCCAAATGTCCCTTTGCCAATTCCACAAGAACAGCCTTAGCGAAAAGCTTCTGGAAGGGAAAGATGTAACTCTGTGAGATGAATTAACAGAACACAGAGCAGTTTCTCAGAAACCTTCTTTCCAGTTTTGAACGGAAGGTATTTCCTTTTTCACCATAGCCCTCTATGGGCTTCCAAATATCCCTTTGCAAATTCCACAAGAACAGCCTTAGCGAAAGGCTTCTTGAAGGGAAAGATGTAACTCTGTGAGATGAATTAACAGAACACAGAGCAGTTTCTCTGAAAGCTTCTTTCCAGTTTTGAACGGAAGATATTTCCTGTTTCACCATAGCACTCTATGGGCTTCCAAATATCCCTTTGCCAAATCCACAAGAACAGCCTTAGCGAAAGGCTTCTTGAAGGGAAAGATGTAACTTTGTGAGATGAATTAAGAGAACACACAGTAGTTTCTCAGAAAGCTTCTTTCCAGTTTTGAACGGAAGATATTTCCTTTTTCACCATAGCCCTCTATGGGCTTCCAAATATCCCTTTGCCAATTCCACAAGAACAGCCTTAGCGAAAGGCTTCCTGAAGGGAAAGATGTAACTCTGTGAGATGAATTAATAGAACACAGAGCAGTTTCTCAGAAAGCTTCTTTCCAGTTTTGAACGGAAGATATTTCCTTTATCACCATAGCCCTCTTTGGGCTTCCTAATATCCCTTTGCCAATTCCACAAGAACAGTCTTGGCGAATGGCTTCCTGAAGGGAAAGATGTAACTCTGTGAGATGAATTAAGAGAATACAGAGCAGTTGCTCAGAAAGCTTCTTTCCCTTTTTGAACGGAAGATATTTCCTTTTTCACCATAGCCCTCTATGGGCTTTCAAATATCCCTTTGCCAATTCCACAAGAACAGCCTTAGCGAAAGGCTTCCTGAAGGGAAAGATGTAACTCTGTGAGATGAATTAACAGAACACAGAGAAGTTTCTCAGAAAGCTTCTTTCCAGTTCTGAACGGAAGATATTTCCTTTTTCACCATAGCTCACTGTGGCCTTCCAAATATCCCTTTGCCAATTCCACAAGAACAAACTTAGCGAAAGGATTCCTGAAGGGAAAGATGTAACTCTGTGAGACGAATTAACAGAACACAGAGCAGTTTCTCAGAAAGCTTCTTTCCAGTTTTGAACGGAAGATACTTCCTTTTTCACCATAGCCCTCTATGGGCTTCCAAATATACCTTTGCCAATTCCACAAGAACAGCCTTAGCGAAAGGCTTTTGAAGGGAAAGATGTAACTCTTTGAGATGAATTAACAGAACACAGAGCATTTTCTCAGAAATCTTCTTTCCAGTTTTGAACTTAAGATATTTCCTTTTTCACCATAGCCCTCTATGGGCTTCCAAATATCCCTTTGCCAATTCCACAAGAACAGCCTTAGCGAAAAGCTTCTTGAAGGGAAAGATGTAACTCTGTGAGATGAATTAACAGAACACAGAGCAGTTCCTCAGAAAGCTTCTTTCCAGTTTTGAACGGAAGATATTTCCTTTTTCACCATAGCCCTCTATGGGCTTTCAAATATCCCTTTGCCAATTCCACAAGAACAGTCTTAGCGAAAGGCTTCTTGAAGCGAAAGATGTAACTCTGTGAGATGAATTAACAGAACACAGAGCAGTTTCTCAGAAAGCTTCTTTCCAGTTTGGAACGGAAGATATTTCCTTTTTCACCATAGCCCTCTATGGGCTTCCAAATATCCCTTTGCCAATTCCACAAGAACAGCCTTAGCGAAAGGCTTCCTGAAGGGAAAGATGTAACTCTGTGAGATGAATTAACAGAACACAGAGAAGTTTCTCAGAAAGCTTCTTTCCAGTTCTGAACGGAAGATATTTCCTTTTTCACCATAGATCTCAGTGGCCTTCCAAATATCCCTATGCCAATTCCACAAGAACAGCCTTAGCGAAAGGCTTCTTGAAGGGAAAGATGTAACTCTGTGAGATGAATTAACAGAACACAGAGCAGTTTCTCAGAAAGCTTCTTTCCAGTTTTGAACGGAAGATATTTCCTTTTTCACCATAGCCCTCTATGGGCTTCCAAATATCCCTTTGCGAATTCCATAAGAACAGCCTTGGCGAAAGGCTTCTTGAAGGGAAAGATGTAACATTTTGAGATGAATTAAGAGAACACAGAGCAGTTTCTCAGAAAGATTCTTTCCAGTTTTGAACGGAAGATATTTCCTTTTTCACCATAGCCCTCTATGGGCTTCCAAATATCCCTTTGCCAATTCCACAAGAACAGCCTTAGCGAAAGGCTTCCTGAAGGGAAAGATGTAACTCTGTGAGATGAATTAACAGAACACAGAGCAGTTTCTCACAAAGCTTCTTTCCAGTTTTGAACGGAAGATATTTCTTTTTCCACCATCGCCCTCTATGGGCTTCCAAATATCCCTTTCCCATTTCCACAAGAACAGTCTTAGCGAAAGGCTTCTTGAAGGGAAAGATGTAACTCTGTGAGATGAATTAACAGAACAGGGAGCAGCTTCTCAGAAAGCTTCTTTCCAGTTTTGAACGGAAGATATTTCCTGTTTCAACATAGCCTTCTATGGGCTTCCAAATATCCCTTTGCCAATTTCACAAGAACAGCCTTAGCGAAAGGCTTCCTGAAGGGAAATATGTAACTCTGTGAGATGAATTAACAGAACACAGAGAATTTTCTCAGAAAGCTTCTTTCCAGTTCTGAACTGAAGATATTTCCTTTTTCACCATAGCTCTCTGTGGCCTTCCAAATGTCCCTTTGCCAATTCCACAAGAACACCCTTAGCGAAAAGCTTCTTGAAGGGAAAGATGTAACTCTGTGAGATGAATTAACAGAACACAGAGCAGTTTCTCAGAAAGCTTCTTTCCAGTTTAACGGAAGATATTTCCTTTTTCACCATAGCACTCTATGGGCTTCCAAATATCCCTTTGCCAAATCCACAAGAACAGCCTTAGCGAAAGGCTTCTTGAAGGGAAAGATGTAACTTTGTGAGATGAATTAAGAGAACACAGAGCAGTTTCTCAGAAACCTTCTTTCCAGTTTTGAACGGAAGGTATTTCCTTTTTCACCATAGCCCTCTATGGGCTTCCAAATATCCCTTTGCCAATTCCACAAGAACAGTCTTGGCGAAAGGCTTCTTGAAGGGAAAGATGTAACTCTGTGAGATGAATTAACAGAACACAGAGCAGTTTCTCTGAAAGCTTCTTTCCAGTTTAACGGAAGATATTTCCTTTTTCACCATAGCGCTCTATGGGATTCCAAATATCCCTTTGCCAAATCCACAAGAACAGCCTTAGCGAAAGGCTTCTTGAAGGGAAAGATGTAACTTTGTGAGATGAATTAAGAGAACACACAGTAGTTTCTCAGAAAGCTTCTTTCCAGTTTTGAACGGAAGATATTTCCTTTTTCACCATAGCCCTCTATGGGCTTCCAAATATCCCTTTGCCAATTCCACAAGAACAGCCTTAGCGAAAGGCTTCCTGAAGGGAAAGATGTAACTCTGTGAGATGAATTAAGAGAACACAGAGCAGTTTCTCAGAAAGATTCTTTCCAGTTTTGAACGGAAGATATTTCCTTTATCACCATAGCCCTCTATGGGCTTCCTAATATCCCTTTGCCAATTCCACAAGAACAGGCTTAGCGAAAGGCTTCCTGAAGGGAAAGATGTAACTCTGTGAGATGAATTAAGAGAATACAGAGCAGTTGCTCAGAAAGCTTCTTTCCCTTTTTGAACGGAAGATATTTCCTTTTTCACCATAGCCCTCTATGGGCTTTCAAATATCCCTTTGCCAATTCCACAAGAACAGCCTTAGCGAAAGGCTTCCTGAAGGGAAAGATGTAACTCTGTGAGATGAATTAACAGAACACAGAGAAGTTTCTCAGAAAGCTTCTTTCCAGTTCTGAACGGAAGATATTTCCTTTTTCACCATAGCTCTCTGTGGCCTTCCAAATATCCCTTTGCCAATTCCACAAGAACAAACTTAGCGAAAGGTTTCCTGAAGGGAAAGATGTAACTCTGTGAGACGAATTAACAGAACACAGAGCAGTTTCTCAGAAAGCTTCTTTCCAGTTTTGAACGGAAGATACTTCCTTTTTCACCATAGCCCTCTATGGGCTTCCAAATATACCTTTGCCAATTCCACAAGAACAGCCTTAGCGAAAGGCTTTTGAAGGGAAAGATGTAACTCTTTGAGATGAATTAACAGAACACAGAGCATTTTCTCAGAAATCTTCTTTCCAGTTTTGAACTTAAGATATTTCCTTTTTCACCATAGCCCTCTATGGGCTTCCAAATATCCCTTTGCCAATTCCACAAGAACAGCCTTAGCGAAAAGCTTCTTGAAGGGAAAGATGTAACTCTGTGAGATGAATTAACAGAACACAGAGCAGTTCCTCAGAAAGCTTCTTTCCAGTTTTGAACGGAAGATATTTCCTTTTTCACCATAGCCCTCTATGGGCTTTCAAATATCCCTTTGCCAATTCCACAAGAACAGTCTTAGCGAAAGGCTTCTTGAAGCGAAAGATGTAACTCTGTGAGATGAATTAACAGAACACAGAGCAGTTTCTCAGAAAGCTTCTTTCCAGTTTGGAACGGAAGATATTTCCTTTTTCACCATAGCCCTCTATGGGCTTCCAAATATCCCTTTGCCAATTCCACAAGAACAGCCTTAGCGAAAGGCTTCCTGAAGGGAAAGATGTAACTCTGTGAGATGAATTAACAGAACACAGAGAAGTTTCTCAGAAAGCTTCTTTCCAGTTCTGAACGGAAGATATTTCCTTTTTCACCATAGATCTCAGTGGCCTTCCAAATATCCCTATGCCAATTCCACAAGAACAGCCTTAGCGAAAGGCTTCTTGAAGGGAAAGATGTAACTCTGTGAGATGAATTAACAGAACACAGAGCAGTTTCTCAGAAAGCTTCTTTCCAGTTTTGAACGGAAGATATTTCCTTTTTCACCATAGCCCTCTATGGGCTTCCAAATATCCCTTTGCGAATTCCATAAGAACAGCCTTGGCGAAAGGCTTCTTGAAGGGAAAGATGTAACATTTTGAGATGAATTAAGAGAACACAGAGCAGTTTCTCAGAAAGCTTCTTTCCAGTTTTGAACGGAAGATATTTCCTTTTTCACCATAGCCCTCTATGGGCTTCCAAATATCCCTTTGCCAATTCCACAAGAACAGCCTTAGCGAAAGGCTTCCTGAAGGGAAAGATGTAACTCTGTGAGATGAATTAACAGAACACAGAGCAGTTTCACTGAAAGCTTCTTTCCAGTTTTGAACGGAAGATATTTCCTGTTTCACCATAGCCCTCTATGGGCTTCCAAATATCCCTTTGCCAATTACACAAGAAGAGCCTTGGCAAAAGGCTTCTTGAAGGGAAAGATGTAACTTTGTGAGATGAATTAAGAGAACACAGAGCAGCTTCTCAGAAAGCTTCTTTCCAGTTTTGAACGGAAGATATTTCCTGTTTCAACATAGCCTTCTATGGGCTTCCAAATATCCCTTTGCAAATTCCACAAGAACAGCCTTAGCGAAAGGCTTCTTGAAGGGAAATATGTAACTCTGTGAGATGAATTAACAGAACACAGAGAATTTTCTCAGAAAGCTTCTTTCCAGTTCTGAACTGAAGATATTTCCTTTTTCACCATAGCTCTCTGTGGCCTTCCAAATATCCCTTTGCCAATTCCACAAGAACACCCTTAGCGAAAGGCTTCTTGAAGGGAAAGATGTAACTCTGTGAGATGAATTAACAGAACACAGAGCAGTTTCTCAGAAAGCTTCTTTCCAGTTTTGAACGGAAGATATTTCCTTTTTCACCATAGCCCTCTATGGGCTTCCAAATATCCCTTTGCCAAATCCACAAGAACAGCCTTAGCGAAAGGCTTCTTGAAGGGAAAGATGTAACTTTGTGAGATGAATTAAGAGAACACACAGTAGTTTCTCAGAAAGCTTCTTTCCACTTTTGAACGGAAGATATTTCCTTTATCACCATAGCCCTCTTTGGGCTTCCTAATATCCATTTGCCAATTCCACAAGAACAGTCTTGGCGAAAGGCTTCTTGAAGGGAAAGATGTAACTCTGTGAGATGAATTAACAGAACACAGAGCAGTTTCTCAGAAAGCTTCTTTCCAGTTTAACGGAAGATATTTCCTTTTTCACCATAGCGCTCTATGGGATTCCAAATATCCCTTTGCCAATTCCACAAGAACAGCCTTAGCGAAAGGCTTCTTGAAGGGAAAGATGTAACTCTGTGAGATGAATTAACAGAACACAGAGCAGTTTCTCTGAAAGCTTCTTTCCAGTTTTGAACGGAAGATATTTCCTGTTTCACCATAGCCCTCTATGGGCTTCCAAATATCCTTTTGCCAATTCAACAAGAACAGCCTTGGCGAAAGGCTTCTTGAAGGGAAAGATGTAACTTTGTGAGATGAATTAAGAGAACACAGAGCAGTTTCTCAGAAAGATTCTTTCCAGTTTTGAACGGAAGATATTTCCTGTTTCACCATAGCCCTCTATGGGCTTCCAAATATCCCTTTGCCAATTCCACAAGAACAGGCTTAGCGAAAGGCTTCCTGAAGGGAAAGATGTAACTCTGTGAGATGAATTAAGAGAATACAGAGCAGTTGCTCAGAAAGCTTCTTTCCCTTTTTGAACGGAAGATATTTCCTTTTTCACCATAGCCCTCTATGGGCTTTCAAATATCCCTTTGCCAATTCCACAAGAACAGCCTTAGCGAAAGGCTTCCTGAAGGGAAAGATGTAACTCTGTGAGATGAATTAACAGAACACAGAGAAGTTTCTCAGAAAGCTTCTTTCCAGTTCTGAACGGAAGATATTTCCTTTTTCACCATAGCTCTCTGTGGCCTTCCAAATATCCCTTTGCCAATTCCACAAGAACAAACTTAGCGAAAGGATTCCTGAAGGGAAAGATGTAACTCTGTGAGACGAATTAACAGAACACAGAGCAGTTTCTCAGAAAGCTTCTTTCCAGTTTTGAACGGAAGATACTTCCTTTTTCACCATAGCCCTCTAAGGGCTTCCAAATACACCTTTGCCAATTCCACAAGAACAGCCTTAGCGAAAGGCTTTTGAAGGGAAAGATGTAACTCTTTGAGATGAATTAACAGAACACAGAGCATTTTCTCAGAAATCTTCTTTCCAGTTTTGAACTTAAGATATTTCCTTTTTCACCATAGCCCTCTATGGGCTTCCAAATATCCCTTTGCCAATTCCACAAGAACAGCCTTAGCGAAAAGCTTCTTGAAGGGAAAGATGTAACTCTGTGAGATGAATTAACAGAACACAGAGCAGTTCCTCAGAAAGCTTCTTTCCAGTTTTGAACGGAAGATATTTCCTTTTTCACCATAGCCCTCTATGGGCTTTCAAATATCCCTTTGCCAATTCCACAAGAACAGCCTTAGCGAAAGGCTTCCTGACGGGAAAGATGTAACTCTGTGAGATGAATTAACAGAACACAGAGCAGTTTCTCAGAAAGCTTCTTTCCAGTTTGGAACGGAAGATATTTCCTTTTTCACCATAGCCCTCTATGGGCTTCCAAATATCCCTTTGCCAATTCCACAAGAACAGCCTTAGCGAAAGGTTTCTTGAAGGGAAAGATGTAACTCTGTGAGATGAATTAACAGAACACAGAGCAGTTTCTCAGAAAGCTTCTTTCCAGTTTTGAACGGAAGATATTTCCTTTTTCAACATAGCCTTCTATGGGCTTCCAAATATCCCTTTGCCAATTCCACAAGAACAGCCTTAGCGAAAGGCTCCTTGAAGGGAAAGATGTAACTCTGTGAGATGAATTAACAGAACACAGAGCAGTTTCTCAGAAAGCTTCTTTCCAGTTTTGAACGGAAGATATTTCTTTTTCACCATAGCCCTCTATGGGCTTCCAAATATCCCTTTGCCAATTCCACAAGAAGAGCCTTAGCGAAAGGCTTCTTGAAGGGAAAGATGTAACTCTGTGAGATGAATTAACAGAACACAGAGCAGTTTCTCAGAAAGCTTCTTTCCAGTTTTGAACGGAAGATATTTCCTTTTTCAACATTGCCCTCTATGGGCTTCCAAATATCCCTTTGCCAATTCCACAAGAACAGCCTTAGCGAAAGGCTTCTTGAAAGGAAAGATGTAACTCTGTGAGATGAATTAACAGAACACAGAGCAGTTTCACTGAAAGCTTCTTTCCAGTTTTGAACGGAAGATATTTCCTGTTTCACCATAGCCCTCTATGGGCTTCCAAATATCCCTTTGCCAATTACACAAGAAGAGCCTTGGCAAAAGGCTTCTTGAAGGGAAAGATGTAACTTTGTGAGATGAATTAAGAGAACACAGAGCAGTTTCTCAGAAAGCTTCTTTCCAGTTTTGAACGGAAGATATTTCCTGTTTCACCATAGCCCTCTATGGGCTTCCAAATATCCCTTTGCAAATTCCACAAGAACAGCCTTAGCGAAAGGCTTCTTGAAGGGAAAGATGTAACTCTGTGAGATGAATTAACAGAACACAGAGCAGTTTCTCTGAAAGCTTCTTTCCAGTTTTGAACGGAAGATATTTCCTGTTTCACCATAGCACTCTATGGGCTTCCAAATATCCCTGTGCCAAATCCACAAGAACAGCCTTAGCGAAAGGCTTCTTGAAGGGAAAGATGTAACTTTGTGAGATGAATTAAGAGAACACACAGTAGTTTCTCAGAAAGCTTCTTTCCAGTTTTGAACGGAAGATATTTCCTTTTTCACCATAGCCCTCTATGGGCTTCCAAATATCCCTTTGCCATTTCCACAAGAACAGCCTTAGCGAAAGGCTTCCTGAAGGGAAAGATGTAACTCTGTGAGATGAATTAATAGAACACAGAGCAGTTTCTCAGAAAGCTTCTTTCCACTTTTGAACGGAAGATATTTCCTTTATCACCATAGCCCTCTTTGGGCTTCCTAATATCCATTTGCCAATTCCACAAGAACAGTCTTGGCGAAAGGCTTCTTGAAGGGAAAGATGTAACTCTGTGAGATGAATTAACAGAACACAGAGCAGTTTCTCAGAAAGCTTCTTTCCAGTTTAACGGAAGATATTTCCTTTTTCACCATAGCGCTCTATGGGATTCCAAATATCCCTTTGCCAATTCCACAAGAACAGCCTTAGCGAAAGGCTTCTTGAAGGGAAAGATGTAACTCTGTGAGATGAATTAACGGAACACAGAGCAGTTTCTCTGAAAGCTTCTTTCCAGTTTTGAACGGAAGATATTTCCTGTTTCACCATAGCCCTCTATGGGCTTCCAAATATCCTTTTGCCAATTCAACAAGAACAGCCTTGGCGAAAGGCTTCTTGAAGGGAAAGATGTAACTTTGTGAGATGAATTAAGAGAACACAGAGCAGTTTCTCAGAAAGATTCTTTCCAGTTTTGAACGGAAGATATTTCCTGTTTCACCATAGCCCTCTATGGGCTTCCAAATATCCCTTTGCCAATTCCACAAGAACAGGCTTAGCGAAAGGCTTCCTGAAGGGAAAGATGTAACTCTGTGAGATGAATTAAGAGAATACAGAGCAGTTGCTCAGAAAGCTTCTTTCCCTTTTTGAACGGAAGATATTTCCTTTTTCACCATAGCCCTCTATGGGCTTTCAAATATCCCTTTGCCAATTCCACAAGAACAGCCTTAGCGAAAGGCTTCCTGAAGGGAAAGATGTAACTCTGTGAGATGAATTAACAGAACACAGAGAAGTTTCTCAGAAAGCTTCTTTCCAGTTCTGAACGGAAGATATTTCCTTTTTCACCATAGCTCTCTGTGGCCTTCCAAATATCCCTTTGCCAATTCCATAAGAACAAACTTAGCGAAAGGATTCCTGAAGGGAAAGATGTAACTCTGTGAGACGAATTAACAGAACACAGAGCAGTTTCTCAGAAAGCTTCTTTCCAGTTTTGAACGGAAGATACTTCCTTTTTCACCATAGCCCTCTATGGGCTTCCAAATATACCTTTGCCAATTCCACAAGAACAGCCTTAGCGAAAGTCTTTTGAAGGGAAAGATGTAACTCTTTGAGATGAATTAACAGAACACAGAGCATTTTCTCAGAAATCTTCTTTCCAGTTTTGAACTTAAGATATTTCCTTTTTCACCATAGCCCTCTATGGGCTTCCAAATATCCCTTTGCCAATTCCACAAGAACAGCCTTAGCGAAAAGCTTCTTGAAGGGAAAGATGTAACTCTGTGAGATGAATTAACAGAACACAGAGCATTTTCTCAGAAATCTTCTTTCCAGTTTTGAACTTAAGATATTTCCTTTTTCACCATAGCCCTCTATGGGCTTCCAAATATCCCTTTGCCAATTCCACAAGAACAGCCTTAGCGAAAAGCTTCTTGAAGGGAAAGATGTAACTCTGTGAGATGAATTAACAGAACACAGAGCAGTTCCTCAGAAAGCTCCTTTCCAGTTTTGAACGGAAGATATTTCCTTTTTCAACATAGCCTTCTATGGGCTTCCAAATATCCCTTTGCCAATTCCACAAGAACAGCCTTAGCGAAAGGCTCCTTGAAGGGAAAGATGTAACTCTGTGAGATGAATTAACAGAACACAGAGCAGTTTCTCAGAAAGCTTCTTTCCAGTTTTGAACGGAAGATATTTCTTTTTCACCATAGCCCTCTATGGGCTTCCAAATATCCCTTTGCCAATTCCACAAGAAGAGCCTTAGCGAAAGGCTTCTTGAAGGGAAAGATGTAACTCTGTGAGATGAATTAACAGAACACAGAGCAGTTTCTCAGAAAGCTTCTTTCCAGTTTTGAACGGAAGATATTTCCTTTTTCAACATTGCCCTCTATGGGCTTCCAAATATCCCTTTGCCAATTCCACAAGAACAGCCTTAGCGAAAGGCTTCTGGAAAGGAAAGATGTAACTCTGTGAGATGAATTAACAGAACACAGAGCAGTTTCACTGAAAGCTTCTTTCCAGTTTTGAACGGAAGATATTTCCTGTTTCACCATAGCCCTCTATGGGCTTCCAAATATCCCTTTGCCAATTACACAAGAAGAG
This sequence comes from Chlorocebus sabaeus, assembly GCF_047675955.1. Classification (NCBI taxonomy): domain Eukaryota; kingdom Metazoa; phylum Chordata; class Mammalia; order Primates; family Cercopithecidae; genus Chlorocebus; species Chlorocebus sabaeus. Next base: position 415,043 of record NW_027327859.1, read on the forward strand.
CCTTGGCAAAAGGCTTCTTGAAGGGAAAGATGTAACTTTGTGAGATGAATTAAGAGAACACAGAGCAGTTTCTCAGAAAGCTTCTTTCCAGTTTTGAACGGAAGATATTTCCTGTTTCACCATAGCCCTCTATGGGCTTCCAAATATCCCTTTGCCAATTCCACAAGAACAGGCTTAGCGAAAGGCTTCTTGACGGGAAAGATGTAACTCTGTGAGATGAATTAACAGAACACAGAGCAGTTTCTCAGAAAGCTTCTTTCCAGTTTAACGGAAGATATTTCCTTTTTCACCATAGCGCTCTATGGGATTCCAAATATCCCTTTGCCAATTCCACAAGAACAGCCTTAGCGAAAGGCTTCTTGAAGGGAAAGATGTAACTCTGTGAGATGAATTAACAGAACACAGAGCAGTTTCTCTGAAAGCTTCTTTCCAGTTTTGAACGGAAGATATTTCCTGTTTCACCATAGCCCTCTATGGGCTTCCAAATATCCTTTTGCCAATTCAACAAGAACAGCCTTGGCGAAAGGCTTCTTGAAGGGAAAGATGTAACTTTGTGAGATGAATTAAGAGAACACAGATCAGTTTCTCAGAAAGCTTCTTTCCAGTTTTGTACGGAAGATATTTCCTGTTTCACCATAGCCCTCTATGGGCTTCCAAATATCCCTTTGCCAATTCCACTAGAACAGGCTTAGCGAAAGGCTTCCTGAAGGGAAAGATGTAACTCTGTGAGATGAATTAAGAGAATACAGAGCAGTTGCTCAGAAAGCTTCTTTCCCTTTTTGAACGGAAGATATTTCCTTTTTCACCATAGCCCACTATGGGCTTTCAAATATCCCTTTGCCAATTCCACAAGAACAGCCTTAGCGAAAGGCTTCCTGAAGGGAAAGATGTAACTCTGTGAGATGAATTAACAGAACACAGAGAAGTTTCTCAGAAAGCTTCTTTCCAGTTCTGAACGGAAGATATTTCCTTTTTCACCATAGCTTTCTGTGGCCTTCCAAATATCCCTTTGCCAATTCCACAAGAAAAGCCTTAGTGAAAGGCTTCTTGAAGGGAAAGATGTAACTCTGTGAGGTGAATTAACAGAACACAGAGCAGTTTCTCAGAAAGCTTCTTTCCACTTTTGAACGGAAGGTATTTCCTTTTTCACCATAGCCCTCTATGGGCTTCCAAATATCCCTTTGCCAATTCCACAAGAATAGCCTTAGCGAAAGGCTTCTTGAAGGGAAAGATGTAACTCTGTGAGATGAATTAACAGAACACAGAGCAGTTTCTCTGAAAGCTTCTTTCCAGTTTTGAACGGAAGATATTTCCTGTTTCACCATAGCCCTCTATGGGTTTCAAAATATCCCTTTGACAATTCCACAAGAACCGCCTTAGCGAAAGTCTTTTGAAGGGAAAGATGTAACACTGTGAGATGAATTAACAGAACACAGAGCAGTTTCTCAGAAAGCTTCTATCCAGTTTTGAACGGAAGATATTTCCTTTTTCACCATAGCCCTCTATGGGCTTCCAAATATCCCTTTGCCAATTCCACAAGAACAGCCTTAGCGAAAGGCTTCTTGAAGGGAAAGATGTAACTCTGTGAGATGAATTAACAGAACACAGAGCAGTTCCTCAGAAAGCTTCTTTCCAGTTTGAACGGAAGATATTTCCTTTTTCAACATAGCCTTCTAAGGGCTTCCAAATATTCCTTTGCCAATTCCACAAGAACAGCCTTAGCGAAAGGCTTCCTGAAGGGAAAGATGTAACTCTGTGAGATGAATTAACAGAACACAGAGAAGTTTCTCAGAAAGCTTCTTTCCAGTTCTGAACGGAAGATATTTCCTTTTTCACCATAGCTCTCTGTGGCCTTCCCAATATCCCGTTGCCAATTCCACAAGAACAGCCTTAGCGAAAGGCTTCTTGAAGGTAAAGATGTAACTCTGTGAGATGAATTAACAGAACACAGAGCAGTTTCTCAGAAAGCTTCTTTCCAGTTTTGAACGGAAGATATTTCCTTTTTCACCATAGCCCACTATGGGCTTCCAAATATCCCTTTGCAAATTCCACAAGAACAGCCTTAGCGAAAGGCTTCTTGAAGGGAAAGATGTAACTCTGTGAGATGAATTAACAGAACACAGAGCAGTTTCTCACAAAGCTTCTTTCCAGTTTTGAACGGAAGATATTTCTTTTTCCACCATCGCCCTCTATGGGCTTCCAAATATCCCTTTCCCATTTCCACAAGAACAGTCTTAGCGAAAGGCTTCTTGAAGGGAAAGATGTAACTCTGTGAGATGAATTAACAGAACAGGGAGCAGCTTCTCAGAAAGCTTCTTTCCAGTTTTGAACGGAAGATATTTCCTGTTTCAACATAGCCTTCTATGGGCTTCCAAATATCCCTTTGCCAATTTCACAAGAACAGCCTTAGCGAAAGGCTTCCTGAAGGGAAATATGTAACTCTGTGAGATGAATTAACAGAACACAGAGAATTTTCTCAGAAAGCTTCTTTCCAGATCTGAACGGAAGATATTTCCTTTTTCACCATAGCTCTCTGTGGCGTTCCAAATATCCCTTTGCCAATTCCACAAGAACACCCTTAGCGAAAAGCTTCTTGAAGGGAAAGATGTACCTCTGTGAGATGAATTAACAGAACACAGAGCAGTTTCTCAGAAAGCTTCTTTCCAGTTTTGAACGGAAGGTATTTCCTTTTTCACCATAGCCCTCTATGGGCTTCCAAATATCCCTTTGCAAATTCCACAAGAACAGCCTTAGCGAAAGGCTTCTTGAAGGGAAAGATGTAACTCTGTGAGATGAATTAACAGAACACAGAGCAGTTTCTCTGAATGCTTCTTTCCAGTTTTGAACGGAAGATATTTCCTGTTTCACCATAGCACTCTATGGGCTTCCAAATATCCCTTTGCCAAATCCACAAGAACAGCCTTAGCGGAAGGCTTCTTGAAGGGAAAGATGTAACTTTGTGAGATGAATTAAGAGAACACACAGTAGTTTCTCAGAAAGCTTCTTTCCAGTTTTGAACGGAAGATATTTCCTTTTTCACCATAGCCCTCTATGGGCTTCCAAATATCCCTTTGCCAATTCCACAAGAACAGCCTTAGCGAAAGGCTTCCTGAAGGGAAAGATGTAACTCTGTGAGATGAATTAATAGAACACAGAGCAGTTTCTCAGAAAGCTTCTTTCCAGTTTTGAACGGAAGATATTTCCTTTATCACCATAGCCCTCTTTGGGCTTCCTAATATCCCTTTGCCAATTCCACAAGAACAGTCTTGGCGAAAGGCTTCTTGAAGGGAAAGATGTAACTCTGTGAGATGAATTAACAGAACACAGAGCAGTTTCTCAGAAAGCTTCTTTCCAGTTTAACGGAAGATATTTCCTTTTTCACCATAGCGCTCTATGGGATTCCAAATATCCCTTTGCCAATTCCACAAGAACAGCCTTAGCGAAAGGCTTCTTTAAGGGAAAGATGTAACTCTGTGAGATGAATTAACAGAACACAGAGCAGTTTCTCTGAAAGCTTCTTTCCAGTTTTGAACGGAAGATATTTCCTTTTTCACCATAGCCTTCTAATGGCTTCCAAATATCCCTTTGCCAATTCCACAAGAACAGCCTTAGCGAAAGGCTTCCTGAAGGGAAAGATGTAACTCTGTGAGATGAATTAACAGAACACAGAGAAGTTTCTCAGAAGGCCTCTTTCCAGTTCTGAACGGAAGATATTTCCTTTTTCACCATAGCTTTCTGTGGCCTTCCAAATATCCCTTTGCCAGTTCCACAAGAACAGCCTTAGCGAAAGGCTTCTTGAAGGGAAAGATGTAACTCTGTGTGATGAATTAACAGAACACAGAGCAGTTTCTCAGAAAGCTTCTTTCCAGTTTTGAACGGAAGGTATTTCCTTTTTCACCATAGCCCTCTATGGGCTTCCAAATATCACTTTGCCAATTCCACAAGAATAGCCTTTGCGAAAGGCTTCTTGAAGGGAAAGATGTAACTCTGTGGGATGAATTAACAGAACACAGAGCAGTTTCTCTGAAAGCTTCTTTCCAGTTTTGAACGGAAGATATTTGCTGTTTCACCATAGCCCTCTATGGGCTTCCAAATATCCCTTTGCCAATTCCACAAGAACAACCTTAGCGAAAGGCTTCTTGAAGGGAAAGATGTAACTTTGTGAGATGAATTAACAGAAAACACAGCAGTTTCTCAGAAAGCTTCTTTCCAGTTTTGAACGGAAGATATTTCCTTTTTCACCATAGCCCTCTATGGGCTTCCAAATATCCCTTTGCCAATTCCACAAGAACAGCCTTAGCGATAGGATTCCTGAAGGGAAAGATGTAACTCTGTGAGATGAATTAACAGAACACAGAGCAGTTTCTCAGAAAGCTTCTTTCCAGTTTTGAACGGAAGATATTTCCTTTTTCACCATAGCCCTCTATGGGCTTCCAAATATCCCTTTGCCAATTCCACAAGAACAGCCTTAGCGAAAGGCTTCCTGAAGGGAAAGATGTAACTCTGTGAGATGAATTAACAGAACACGGAGCAGTTTCTCAGAAAGCTTCTTTCCAGTTTTGAACGGAAGATATTTCCTTTTTCACCATAGCCCTCTTTGGGCTTCCTAATATCCCTTTGCCAATTCCACAAGAACAGCCTTTGCGAAAGGCTTCTTGAAGGGAAAGATGTAACTCTGTGAGATGAATTAACAGAACACAGAGCAGTTTCTTAGAAAGCTTCTTTCCAGTTTAACGGAAGATATTTCCTTTTTCACCATAGCGCTCTATGGGATTCCAAATATCCCTTTGCCAATTCCACAAGAACAGCCTTAGCGAAAGGCTTCTTGAAAGGAAAGATGTATCTCTGTGAGATGAATTAACAGAACACAGAGCAGTTTCTCAGAAAGCTTCTTTAAAGTTTTGAACGGAAGATATTTCCTGTTTCACCATAGCCCTCTATGGGCTTCCAAATATCCTTTTGCCAATTCAACAAGAACAGCCTTGGCGAAAGGCTTCTTGAAGGGAAAGATGTAACTTTGTGAGATGAATTAAGAGAACACAGAGCAGTTTCTCAGAAAGCTTCTTTCCAGTTTTGAACGGAAGATATTTCCTGTTTCACCATAGCCCTCTATGGGCTTCCAAATATCCCTTTGCCAATTCCACAAGAACAGGCTTAGCGAAAGGCTTCCTGAAGGGAAAGATGTAACTCTGTGAGATGAATTAAGAGAATACAGAGCAGTTGCTCATAAAGCTTCTTTCCCTTTTTGAACGGAAGATATTTCCTTTTTCACCATAGCCCTCTATGGGCTTTCAAATATCCCTTTGCCAATTCCACAAGAACAGCCTTAGCGAAAGGCTTCCTGAAGGGAAAGATGTAACTCTGTGAGATGAATTAACAGAACACAGAGCAGTTTCTCAGAAAGCTTCTTTCCAGTTTTGAACGGAAGATACTTCCTTTTTCACCATAGCACTCTATGGGCTTCCAAATATACCTTTGCCAATTCCACAAGAACAGCCTTAGCGAAAGTCTTTTGAAGGGAAAGATGTAACTCTGTGAGATGAATTAACAGAACACAGAGCATTTTCTCAGAAATCTTCTTTCCAGTTTTGAACGGAAGATATTTCCTTTTTCACCATAGCCCTCTATGGTCTTCCAAATATCCCTTTGCCAATTCCACAAGAACAGCCCTAGCGAAAGGCTTCTTGAAGGGAAAGATGTAACTCTGTGAGATGAATTAACGGAACACAGAGCAGTTTCTCAGAAAGCTTCTTTCCAGTTTTGAACGGAAGATACTTCCTTTATCACCATATCCCTCTATGGGCTTTCAAATATCCCTTTGACAATTCCAGAAGAACAGCCTTAGCGAAAGACTTTTGAAGGGAAAGATGTAACTCTGAGAGATGAATTAACAGAACACAGAGCAGTTTCTCAGAAAGCTTCTTTCCAGTTTTGAACGGAAGATATTTCCTTTTTCACCATCGCCCTCTACGGGCTTCCAAATATCCCTTTGCCAATTCCACAAGAACAGCCTTAGGGAAAGGCTTCTTGAAGGGAAAGATGTAACTCTGTGAGATGAATTAACAGAGCACCGAGCAGTTTCTCAGAAAGCTTCTTTCCAGTTCTGAACGGAAGATATTTCCTTTTTCACCATAGCCCTCTGTGGGCTTCCAAATATCTCCTTGCCAATTCCACAAGAGAAGCCTTAGCGAAAGGCTTCTTCAAGGGAAAGATGTAACTCTGGGAGATGAATTAACAGAACACGGAGCAGTTTCTCAGAAAGCTTCTTTCCAGTTTTGAACGGAAGATATTTCCTTTTTCACCATAGCCCTCTATGGGCTTCCAAATATCCCTTGGCCAATTCCACAAGAACAGCCTTAGCGAAAGGCTTCTTGAAGGGAAAGATGTAACTCTGTGAGATGAATTAGCAGAACACAGAGCAGTTTCTCTGAAAGCTTCTTTCCAGTTTTGAACGGAAGATATTACCTGTTTCACCATAGCCCTCTATGGGCTTCCAAATATCCAATTGCCAATTCAACAAGAACAGCCTTGGCGAAAGGCTTCTTGAAGGGAAAGATGTAACTTTGTGAGATGAATTAAGAGAACACAGAGCAGTTTCTCAGAAAGCTTCTTTCCAGTTTTGAACGGAAGATATTTCCTGTTTCACCATGGTCCTCTATGGGCTTCCAAATATCCCTTTGCCAATTCCACAAGAACAGGCTTAGCGAAAGGCTTCCTGAAGGGAAAGATGTAACTCTGTGAGATGAATTAAGAGAATACAGAGCAGTTTCTCAGAAAGCTTCTTTCCCGTTTTGAACGGAAGATATTTCCTTTTTCACCATAGCCCTCTATGGGCTTTCAAATATCCCTTTGCCAATTCCACAAGAACAGCCTTAGCGAAAGGCTTCCTGAAGGGAAAGATGTAACTCTGTGAGATGAATTAACAGAACACAGAGCATTTTCTCAGAAATCTTCTTTCCAGTTTTGAACGGAAGAAATTTCCTTTTTCACCATAGCCCTCTATGGGCTTCCAAATATACCTTTGCCAATTCCACAAGAACAGCCTTAGCTAAAGGCTTCTTGAAGGGAAAGATGTAACTTTGTGAGATGAATTAAGAGAACACACAGCAGTTTCTCAGAAAGCTTCTTTCCAGTTTTGAACGGAAGATATTTCCTTTTTCACCATAGCCCTCTATGGGCTTCCAAATATCCCTTTGCCAATTCCACAAGAACAGCCTTATCGAAAGGCTTCCTGAAGGGAAAGATGTAACTCTGTGAGATGAATTAACAGAACACAGAGCAGTTTCTCAGAAAGCTTCTTTCCACTTTTGAACGGAAGATATTTCCTTTTTCACCATAGCCCTCTTTGGGCTTCCTAATATCCCTTTGCCAATTCCACAAGAACAGCCTTGGCGAAAGGCTTCTTGAAGGGAAAGATGTAACTCTGTGAGATGAATTAACAGAACACAGAGCAGTTTCTCTGAAAGCTTCTTTCCAGTATAACGGAAGATATTTCCTTTTTCACCACAGCGCTCTATGGGCTTCCAAATATCCATTTGCCAATTCAACAAGAACAGCCTTGGCGAAAGTCTTCTTGAAGGGAAAGATGTAACTCTGTGAGATGAATTAACAGAACACAGAGCAGTTTCTCTGAAAGCTTCTTTGCAGTTTTGAACGGAAGATATTTCCTGTTTCACCATAGCCCTCTATGGGCTTCCAAATATCCATTTGCCAATTCAACAAGAACAGCCTTGTCGAAAGGCTTCTTGAAGGGAAAGATGTAACTTTGTGAGATGAATTAAGAGAACACAGAGCAGTTTCTCAGAAAGCTTCTTTCCAGTTTTGAACGGAAGATATTTCCTGTTTCACCATAGCCCTCTATGGGCTTCCAAATATCCCTTTGCCAATTCCACAAGAACAGGCTTAGCGAAAGGCGTCCTGAAGGGAAAGATGTAACTCTGTGAGATGAATTAAGAGAATACAGAGCAGTTGCTCAGAAAGCTTCTTTCCCTTTTTGAACGGAAGATATTTCCTTTTTCACCATAGCCCTTTATGGGCTTTCAAATATCCCTTTGCCAATTCCACAAGAACAGCCTTAGCGAAAGGCTTCCTGAAGGGAAAGATGTAACTCTGTGAGATGAATTAACAGAACACAGAGCAGTTTCTCAGAAAGCTTCTTTCCAGTTTGGAACGGAAGGTATTTCCTTTTTCCCCGTAGCCCTCTATGGGCTTCCAAATATCCCTTTGCCAATTCCACAAGAACAGCCTTAGCGAAAGGCTTCTTGAAGGGAAAGATGTAACTCTGTGAGATGAATTACCAGAACACAGAGCAGTTTCTCACAAAGCTTCTTTCCAGTTTTGAACGGAAGATATTTCCTTTTTCACCATAGCCCTCTATAGGCTTCCAAATATCCCTTTGCCAATTCCACAAGAACAGTCTTAGCGAAAGGCTTCTTGAAGGGACAGATGTAATTCTGTGAGATGAATTAACAGAACACAGAGCAGTTTCTCAGAAAGCTTCTTTCCAGTTTTGAACGGAAGATATTTCCTTTTTCAACATAGCCTTCTATGGGCTTCCAAATATCCCTTTGTCAATTCCACAAGAACAGCCTTAGCGAAAGGCTTCCTGAAGGGAAAGATGTAACTCTGTGAGATGAATTAACAGAACACAGAGAAGTTTCTCAGAAAGCTTCTTTCCAGTTCTGAACGGAAGATATTTCCTTTTTCACCATAGCTCTCTGTGGCCTTCCAAATATCCCTTTGCCAATTCCACAAGAACAGCCTTAGCGAATGGATTCCTGAAGGGAAAGATGTAACTCTGTGAGATGAATTAACAGAACACAGAGCAGTTTCTCAGAAAGCTTCTTTCCAGTTTTGAACGGAAGATACTTCCTTTTTCACCATAGCCCTCTTTGGGCTTCCAAATATACCTTTGCCAATTCCACAAGAACAGCCTTAGCGAAAGTCTTTTGAAGGGAAAGATGTAACTCTGTGAGATGAATTAACAGAACACAGAGCATTTTCTCAGAAATCTTCTTTCCAGTTTTGAACGGAAGATATTTCCTTTTTCACCATAGCCCTCTATGGGCTTCCAAATATCCCTTTGCCAATTCCACAAGAACAGCCTTAACGAAAGGCTTCTTGAAGGGAAACATGTAACTCTGTGAGATGAATTAACAGAGCACCAAGCAGTTTCTCAGAAAGCTTCTTTCCAGTTCTGAACGGAAGATATTTCCTTTTTCACCATAGCCCTCTGCGGGCTTCCAAATATCTCTTTGCCAATTCCACAAGAGAAGCCTTAGCGAAAGGCTTCTTGAAGGGAAAGATGTAACTCTGTGAGATGAATTAAGAGAATACAGAGCAGTTGCTCAGAAAGCTTCTTTCCCTTTTTGAACGGAAGATATTTCCTTTTTCACCATAGCCCTCTATGGGCTTTCAAATATCCCTTTGCCAATTCCACAAGAACAGCCTTAGCGAAAGGCTTCCTGAAGGGAAAGATGTAACTCTGTGAGATGAATTAACAGAACACAGAGAAGTTTCTCAGAAATCTTCTTTCCAGTTCTGAACGGAAGATATTTCCTTTTTCACCATAGCTTTCTGTGGCCTTCCAAATATCCCTTTGCCAATTCCACAAGAACAGCCTTAGCGAAAGACTTCTTGAAGGGAAAGATGTAACTCTGTGAGATGAATTAACAGAACACAGAGCAGTTTCTCAGAAAGCTTCTTTCCACTTTTAAACGGAAGGTATTTCCTTTTTCACCATAGCCCTCTATGGGCTTCCAAATATCCCTTTGCCAATTCCACAAGAACAGCCTTAGCGAAAGTCTTTTGAAGGGAAAGATGTAACTCTGTGAGATGAATTAACAGAACACAGAGCAGTTTCTCAGAAAGCTTCTATCCAGTTTTGAACGGAAGATGTTTCCTTTTTCACCATAGCCCTCTATGGGCTTCCAAATATCCCTTTGCCAATTCCACAAGAACAGCCTTAGCGAAAGGCTTCTTGAAGGGAAAATGTAACTCTGTGAGATGAATTAACAGAACACAGAGCAGTTCCTCAGAAAGCTTCTTTCCAGTTTTGAACGGAAGATATTTCCTTTTTCAACATAGCCCTCTATGGGCTTCCAAATATCCCTTTGCCAATTCCACAAGAACAGCCTTAGCGAAAGGATTCCTGAAGGGAAAGATGTAACTCTATGAGATGAATTAACAGAACACAGAGCAGTTTCTCACAAAGCTTCTTTCCAGTTTTGAACGGAAGATATTTCTTTTTCCACCATCGCCCTCTATGGGCTTCCAAATATCCCTTTGCCATTTCCACAAGAACAGTCTTAGCGAAAGGCTTCTTGAAGGGAAAGATGTAACTCTGTGAGATGAATTAACAGAACAGGGAGCAGCTTCTCAGAAAGCTTCTTTCCAGTTTTGAACGGAAGATATTTCCTGTTTCAACATAGCCTTCTATGGGCTTCCAAATATCCCTTTGCCAATTTCACAAGAACAGCCTTAGCGAAAGGCTTCCTGAAGGGAAATATGTAACTCTGTGAGATGAATTAACAGAACACAGAGAATTTTCTCAGAAAGCTTCTTTCCAGTTCTGAACTGAAGATATTTCCTTTTTCACCATAGCTCTCTGTGGCCTTCCAAATATCCCTTTGCCAATTCCACAAGAACACCCTTAGCGAAAAGCTTCTTGAAGGGAAAGATGTAACTCTGTGAGATGAATTAACAGAACACAGAGCAGTTTCTCAGAAATCTTCTTTCCAGTTTTGAACGGAAGATATTTCCTTTTTCACCATAGCCCTCTATGGGCTTCCAAATATCCCTTTGCAAATTCCACAAGAACAGCCTTAGCGAAAGGCTTCTTGAAGGGAAAGATGTAACTCTGTGAGATGAATTAACAGAACACAGAGCAGTTTCTCTGAAAGCTTCTTTCCAGTTTTGAACGGAAGATATTTCCTGTTTCACCATAGCACTCTATGGGCTTCCAAATATCCCTTTGCCAAATCCACAAGAACAGCCTTAGCGAAAGGCTTCTTGAAGGGAAAGATGTAACTTTGTGAGATGAATTAAGAGAACACACAGTAGTTTCTCAGAAAGCTTCTTTCCAGTTTTGAACGGAAGATATTTCCTTTTTCACCATAGCCCTCTATGGGCTTCCAAATATCCCTTTGCCAATTCCACAAGAACAGCCTTAGCGAAAGGCTTCCTGAAGGGAAAGATGTAACTCTGTGAGATGAATTAATAGAACACAGAGCAGTTTCTCAGAAAGCTTCTTTCCAGTTTTGAACGGAAGATATTTCCTTTATCACCATAGCCCTCTTTGGGCTTCCTAATATCCCTTTGCCAATTCCACAAGAACAGTCTTGGCGAAAGGCTTCTTGAAGGGAAAGATGTAACTCTGTGAGATGAATTAACAGAACACAGAGCAGTTTCTCAGAAAGCTTCTTTCCAGTTTAACGGAAGATATTTCCTTTTTCACCATAGCGCTCTATGGGATTCCAAATATCCCTTTGCCAATTCCACAAGAACAGCCTTAGCGAAAGGCTTCTTGAAGGGAAAGATGTAACTCTGTGAGATGAATTAACAGAACAAAGAGCAGTTTCTCTGAAAGCTTCTTTCCAGTTTTGAACGGAAGATATTTCCTGTTTCACCATAGCCCCTATGGGCTTCCAAATATCCTTTTGAAAATTCAACAAGAACAGCCTTGGCGAAAGGCTTCTTGAAGGGAAAGATGTAACTTTGTGAGATGAATTAAGAGAACACAGATCAGTTTCTCAGAAAGCTTCTTTCCAGTTTTGAACGGAAGATATTTCCTGTTTCACCATAGCCCTCTATGGGCTTGCAAATATCCCTTTGCCAATTCCACAAGAACAGGCTTAGCGAAAGGCTTCCTGAAGGGAAAGATGTAACTCTGTGAGATGAATTAAGAGAATACAGAGCAGTTGCTCAGAAAGCTTCTTTCCCTTTTTGAACGGAAGATATTTCCTTTTTCACCATAGCCCTCTATGGGCTTTCAAATATCCCTTTGCCAATTCCACAAGAACAGCCTTAGCGAAAGGCTTCCTGAATGGAAAGATGTAACTCTGTGAGATGAATTAACAGAACACAAAGAAGTTTCTCAGAAAGCTTCTTTCCAATTCTGAACGGAAGATATTTCCTTTTTCACCATAGCTCTCTGTGGCCTTCCAAATATCCCTTTGCCAATTCCACAAGAACAAACTTAGCGAACGGATTCCTGAAGGGAAAGATGTAACTCTGTGAGACGAATTAACAGAACACAGAGCAGTTTCTCAGAAAGCTTCTTTCCAGTTTTGAACGGAAGATACTTCCTTTTTCACCATAGCCCTCTATGGGCTTCCAAATATACCTTTGCCAATTCCACAAGAACAGCCTTAGCGAAAGGCTTTTGAAGGGAAAGATGTAACTCTGTGAGATGAATTAACAGAACACAGAGCATTTTCTCAGAAATCTTCTTTCCAGTTTTGAACTTAAGATATTTCCTTTTTCACCATAGCCCTCTATGGGCTTCCAAATATCCCTTTGCCAATTCCACAAGAACAGCCTTAGCGAAAAGCTTCTTGAAGGGAAAGATGTAACTCTGTGACATGAATTAACAGAACACAGAGCAGTTCCTCAGAAAGCTTCTTTCCAGTTTTGAACGGAAGATATTTCCTTTTTCAACATAGCCTTCTAAGGGCTTCCAAATATCCCTTTGCCAATTCCACAAGAACAGCCTTAGCGAAAGGCTTCCTGAAGGGAAAGATGTAACTCTGTGAGATGAATTAACAGAACACAGAGAAGTTTCTCAGAAGGCCTCTTTCCAGTTCTGAACGGAAGATGTTTCCTTTTTCACCATAGCCTTCTATGGGCTTCCAAATATCCCTTTGCCAATTCCACAAGAACAGCCTTAGCGAAAGGCTTCCTGAAGGGAAAGATGTAACTCTGTGAGATGAATTAACAGAACACAGAGCAGTTTCTCAGAAAGCTTCTTTCCAGTTTTGAACGGAAGATACTTCCTTTTTCACCGTAGCACTCTATGGGCTTCCAAATATACCTTTGCCAATTCCACAAGAACAACCTTAGCGAAAGTCTTTTGAAGGGAAAGATGTAACTCTGTGAGATGAATTAACAGAACACAGAGCATTTTCTCAGAAATCTTCTTTCCAGTTTTGAACGGAAGATATTTCCTTTTTCACCATAGCCCTCTATGGTCTTCCAAATATCCCTTTGCCAATTCCACAAGAACAGCCCTAGCGAAAGGCTTCTTGAAGGGAAAGATGTAACTCTGTGAGATGAATTAACGGAACACAGAGCAGTTTCTCAGAAAGCTTCTTTCCAGTTTTGAACGGAAGATACTTCCTTTATCACCATATCCCTCTATGGGCTTCCAAATATCCCTTTGACAATTCCACAAGAACAGCCTTAGCGAAAGTCTTTTGAAGGGAAAGATGTAACTCTGAGAGATGAATTAACAGAACACAGAGCAGTTTCTCAGAAAGCTTCTTTCCAGTTTTGAACGGAAGATATTTCCTTTTTCACCATAGCCCTCTATGGCCTTCCAAATATCCCTTTGCCAATTCCACAAGAACAGCCTTATCGAAAGGCTTCCTGAAGGGAAAGATGTAACTCTGTGAGATGAATTAACAGAACACAGAGAAGTTTCTCAGAAAGCTTCTTTCCAGTTCTGAACGGAAGATATTTCCTTTTTCACCATAGCCCTCTGTGGGCTTCCAAATATCCCTTTGCCAATTCCACAAGAACAGGCTTAGCGAAAGGCTTCTTGACGGGAAAGATGTAACTCTGTGAGATGAATTAACAGAACACGGAGCAGTTTCTCAGAAAGCTTCTTTCCAGTTTAACGGAAGATATTTCCTTTTTCACCATAGCGCTCTATGGGATTCCAAATATCCCTTTGCCAATTCCACAAGAACAGCCTTAGCGAAAGGCTTCTTGAAGGGAAAGATGTAACTCTGTGAGATGAATTAACAGAACACAGAGCAGTTTCTCTGAAAGCTTCTTTCCAGTTTTGAACGGAAGATATTTCCTGTTTCACCATAGCCCTCTATGGGCTTCCAAATATCCTTTTGCCAATTCAACAAGAACAGCCTTGGCGAAAGGCTTCTTGAAGGGAAAGATGTAACTTTGTGAGATGAATTAAGAGAACACAGATCAGTTTCTCAGAAAGCTTCTTTCCAGTTTTGTACGGAAGATATTTCCTGTTTCACCATAGCCCTCTATGGGCTTCCAAATATCCCTTTGCCAATTCCACAAGAACAGGCTTAGCGAAAGGCTTCCTGAAGGGAAAGATGTAACTCTGTGAGATGAATTAAGAGAATACAGAGCAGTTGCTCAGAAAGCTTCTTTCCCTTTTTGAACGGAAGATATTTCCTTTTTCACCATAGCCCTCTATGGGCTTTCAAATATCCCTTTGCCAATTCCACAAGAACAGCCTTAGCGAAAGGCTTCCTGAAGGGAAAGATGTAACTCTGTGAGATGAATTAACAGAACACAGAGAAGTTTCTCAGAAAGCTTCTTTCCAGTTCTGAACGGAAGATATTTCCTTTTTCACCATAGCTTTCTGTGGCCTTCCAAATATCCCTTTGCCAATTCCACAAGAACAGCCTTAGCGAAAGGCTTCTTGAAGGGAAAGATGTAACTCTGTGAGATGAATTAACAGAACACAGAGCAGTTTCTCAGAAAGCTTCTTTCCACTTTTGAACGGAAACTATTTCCATTTTCACCATAGCCCTCTATGGGCTTCCAAATATCCCTTTGCCAATTCCACAAGAATAGCCTTAGCGAAAGGCTTCTTGAAGGGAAAGATGTAACTCTGTGAGATGAATTAACAGAACACAGAGCAGTTTCTCTGAAAGCTTCTTTCCAGTTTTGAACGGAAGATATTTCCTGTTTCACCATAGCCCTCTATGGGCTTCAAAATATCCCTTTGACAATTCCACAAGAACCGCCTTAGCGAAAGTCTTTTGAAGGGAAAGATGTAACTCTGTGAGATGAATTAACAGAACACAGAGCAGTTTCTCAGAAAGCTTCTATCCAGTTTTGAACGGAAGATATTTCCTTTTTCACCATAGCCCTCTATGGGCTTCCAAATATCCCTTTGCCAATTCCACAAGAACAGCCTTAGCGAAAGGCTTCTTGAAGGGAAAGATGTAACTCTGTGAGATGAATTAACAGAACACAGAGCAGTTCCTCAGAAAGCTTCTTTCCAGTTTTGAACGGAAGATATTTCCTTTTTCAACATAGCCTTCTAAGGGCTTCCAAATATCCCTTTGCCAATTCCACAAGAACAGCCTTAGCGAAAGGCTTCCTGAAGGGAAAGATGTAACTCTGTGAGATGAATTAACAGAACACAGAGAAGTTTCTCAGAAAGCTTCTTTCCAGTTCTGAACGGAAGATATTTCCTTTTTCACCATAGCTCTCTGTGGCCTTCCCAATATCCCGTTGCCAATTCCACAAGAACAGCCTTAGCGAAAGGCTTCTTGAAGGTAAAGATGTAACTCTGTGAGATGAATTAACAGAACACAGAGCAGTTTCTCAGAAAGCTTCTTTCCAGTTTTGAACGGAAGATATTTCCTTTTTCACCATAGCCCACCATGGGCTTCCAAATATCCCTTTGCAAATTCCACAAGAACAGCCTTAGCGAAAGGCTTCTTGAAGGGAAAGATGTAACACTGTGAGATGAATTAACAGAACACAGAGCAGTTTCTCTGAAAGCTTCTTTCCAGTTTTAAACGGAAGATATTTCCTTTTTCACCATAGCCCTCTATGGGCTTCCAAATATCCCTTTGCCAATTCCACAAGAACAGCCTTAGCGAAAGGATTCCTGAAGGGAAAGATGTAACTCTTTGTGATGAATTAACAGAACACAGAGCAGTTTCTCACAAAGCTTCTTTCCAGTTTTGAACGGAAGATATTTCTTTTTCCACCATCGCCCTCTATGGGCTTCCAAATATCCCTTTCCCATTTCCACAAGAAGAGTCTTAGCGAAAGGCTTCTTGAAGGGAAAGATGTAACTCTGTGAGATGAATTAACAGAACAGGGAGCAGCTTCTCAGAAAGCTTCTTTCCAGTTTTGAACGGAAGATATTTCCTGTTTCAACATAGCCTTCTATGGGCTTCCAAATATCCCTTTGCCAATTTCACAAGAACAGCCTTAGCGAAAGGCTTCCTGAAGGGAAATATGTAACTCTGTGAGATGAATTAACAGAACACAGAGAATTTTCTCAGAAAGCTTCTTTCCAGATCTGAACTGAAGATATTTCCTTTTTCACCATAGCTCTCTGTGGCCTTCCAAATATCCCTTTGCCAATTCCACAAGAACACCCTTAGCGAAAAGCTTCTTGAAGGGAAAGATGTACCTCTGTGAGATGAATTAACAGAACACAGAGCAGTTTCTCAGAAAGTTTTTTCCAGTTTTGAACGGAAGGTATTTCCTTTTTCACCATAGCCCTCTATGGGCTTCCAAATATCCCTTTGCAAATTCCACAAGAACAGCCTTAGCGAAAGGCTTCTTGAAGGGAAAGATGTAACTCTGTGAGATGAATTAACAGAACGCAGAGCAGTTTCTCTGAAAGCTTCTTTCCACTTTTGAACGGAAGATATTTCCTGTTTCACCATAGCACCCTATGGGCTTCCAAATATCCCTTTGCCAAATCCACAAGAACAGCCTTAGCGAAAGGCTTCTTGAAGGGAAAGATGTAACTTTGTGAGATGAATTAAGAGAACACACAGTAGTTTCTCAGAAAGCTTCTTTCCAGTTTTGAACGGAAGAGATTTCCTTATTCACCATAGCCCTCTATGGGCTTCCAAATATCCCTTTGCCAATTCCACAAGAACAGCCTTAGCGAAAGGCTTCCTGAAGGGAAAGATGTAACTCTGTGAGATGAATTAATAGAACACAGAGCAGTTTCTCAGAAAGCTTCTTTCCAGTTTTGAACGGAAGATATTTCCTTTATCACCATAGCCCTCTTTGGGCTTCCTAATATCCCTTTGCCAATTCCACAAGAACAGTCTTGGCGAAAGGCTTCTTGAAGGGAACGTTGTAACTCTGTGAGATGAATTAACAGAACACAGAGCAGTTTCTCAGAAAGCTTCTTTCCAGTTTAACGGAAGATATTTCCTTTTTCACCATAGCGCTCTATGGGATTCCAAATATACCTTTGCCAATTCCACAAGAACAGCCTTAGCGAAAGGCTTCTTGAAGGGAAAGATGTAACTCTGTGAGATGAATTAACAGAACACAGAGCAGTTTCTCTGAAAGCTTCTTTCCAGTTTTGAACGGAAGATATTTCCTGTTTCACCATAGCCCTCTATGGGCTTCCAAATATCCTTTTGCCAATTCAACAAGAACAGCCTTGGCGAAAGGCTTCTTGAAGGGAAAGATGTAACTTTGTGAGATGAATTAAGAGAACACAGATCAGTTTCTCAGAAAGCTTCTTTCCAGTTTTGAACGGAAGATATTTCCTGTTTCACCATAGCCCTCTATGGGCTTCCAAATATCCCTTTGCCAATTCCACAAGAACAGGCTTAGCGAAAGGCTTCCTGAAGGGAAAGATGTAACTCTGTGAGATGAATTAAGAGAATACAGAGCAGTTGTTCAGAAAGCTTCTTTCCCTTTTTGAACGGAAGATATTTCCTTTTTCACCATAGCCCTCTATGGGCTTTCAAATATCCCTTTGCCAATTCCACAAGAACAGCCTTAGCGAAAGGCTTCCTGAAGGGAAAGATGTAACTCTGTGAGATGAATTAACAGAACACAGAGAAGTTTCTCAGAAAGCTTCTTTCCAATTCTGAACGGAAGATATTTCCTTTTTGACCGTAGCTCTCTGTGGCCTTCCAAATATCCCTTTGCATATTCCACAAGAACAGCCTTAGCGAAAGGCTTCTTGAAGGGAAAGATGTAACTCTGTGAGATGAATTAACAGAACACAGAGCAGTTTCTCAGAAAGCTTCTTTCCAGTTTTGAACGGAAGATATTTCCTTTTTCACCATAGCCTTCTAATGGCTTCCAAATATCCCTTTGCCAATTCCACAAGAACAGCCTTAGCGAAAGGCTTCCTGAAGGGAAAGATGTAACTCTGTGAGATGAATTAACAGAACACAGAGAAGTTTCTCAGAAGGCCTCTTTCCAGTTCTGAACGGAAGATATTTCCTTTTTCACCATAGCTTTCTGTGGCCTTCCAAATATCCCTTTGCCAATTCCACAAGAACAGCCTTAGCGAAAGGCTTCTTGAAGGGAAAGATGTAACTCTGTGTGATGAATTAACAGAACACAGAGCAGTTTCTCAGAAAGCTTCTTTCCAGTTTTGAACGGAAGGTATTTCCTTTTTCACCATAGCCCTCTATGGGCTTCCAAATATCCCTTTGCCAATTCCACAAGAATAGCCTTAGCGAAAGGCTTCTTGAAGGGAAAGATATAACTCTGTGGGATGAATTAACAGAACACAGAGCAGTTTCTCTGAAAGCTTCTTTCCAGTTTTGAACGGAAGATATTTGCTGTTTCACCATAGCCCTCTATGGGCTTCCAAATATCCCTTTGCCAATTCCACAAGAACAACCTTAGCGAAAGGCTTCTTGAAGGGAAAGATGTAACTTTGTGAGATGAATTAACAGAAAACACAGCAGTTTCTCAGAAAGCTTCTTTCCAGTTTTGAACGGAAGATATTTCCTTTTTCACCATAGCCCTCTATGGGCTTCCAAATATCCCTTTGCCAATTCCACAAGAACAGCCTTAGCGATAGGATTCCTGAAGGGAAAGATGTAACTCTGTGAGATGAATTAACAGAACACAGAGCAGTTTCTCAGAAAGCTTCTTTCCAGTTTTGAACGGAAGATATTTCCTTTTTCACCATAGCCCTCTATGGGCTTCCAAATATCCCTTTGCCAATTCCACAAGAACAGCCTTAGCGAAAGGCTTCCTGAAGGGAAAGATGTAACTCTGTGAGATGAATTAACAGAACACGGAGCAGTTTCTCAGAAAGATTCTTTCCAGTTTTGAACGGAAGATATTTCCTTTTTCACCATAGCCCTCTTTGGGCTTCCTAATATCCCTTTGCCAATTCCACAAGAACAGCCTTTGCGAAAGGCTTCTTGAAGAGAAAGATGTAACTCTGTGAGATGAATTAACAGAACACAGAGCAGTTTCTTAGAAAGCTTCTTTCCAGTTTAACGGAAGATATTTCCTTTTTCACCATAGCGCTCTATGGGATTCCAAATATCCCTTTGCCAATTCCACAAGAACAGCCTTAGCGAAAGGCTTCTTGAAAGGAAAGATGTATCTCTGTGAGATGAATTAACAGAACACAGAGCAGTTTCTCAGAAAGCTTCTTTCCCGTTTTGAACGGAAGATATTTCCTGTTTCACCATAGCCCTCTATGGGCTTCCAAATATCCTTTTGCCAATTCAACAAGAACAGCCTTGGCGAAAGGCTTCTTGAAGGGAAAGATGTAACTTTGTGAGATGAATTAAGAGAACACAGAGCAGTTTCTCAGAAAGCTTCTTTCCAGTTTTGAACGGAAGATATTTCCTGTTTCACCATAGCCCTCTATGGGCTTCCAAATATCAGTTTGCCAATTCCACAAGAACAGGCTTAGCGAAAGGCTTCCTGAAGGGAAAGATGTAACTCTGTGAGATGAATTAAGAGAATACAGAGCAGTTGCTCAGAAAGCTTCTTTCCCTTTTTGAACGGAAGATATTTCCTTTTTCACCATAGCCCTCTATGGGCTTTCAAATATCCCTTTGCCAATTCCACAAGAACAGCCTTAGCGAAAGGCTTCCTGAAGGGAAAGATGTAACTCTGCGAGATGAATTAACAGAACACAGAGAAGTTTCTCAGAAAGCTTCTTTCCAGTTCTGAACGGAAGATATTTCCTTTTTCACCATAGCTCTCTATGGCCTTCCAAATATCCCTTTGCCAATTCCACAAGAACAACCTTAGCGAAAGGATTCCTGAAGGGAAAGATGTAACTCTGTGAGACGGATTAACAGAACACAGAGCAGTTTCTCAGAAAGTTTCTTTCCAGTTTTTAACGGAAGATATTTCCTTTTTCACCATAGCCCTCTATGGGCTTCCAAATATCCCTTTGCCAATTCCACAAGAACAGCCTTAGCGAAAGGATTCCTGAAGGGAAAGATGTAACTCTGTGAGATGAATTAACAGAGCACCGAGCAGTTTCTCAGAAAGCTTCTTTCCAGTTCTGAACGGAAGATATTTCCTTTTTCACCATAGCCCTCTGTGGGCTTCCAAATATCTCCTTGCCAATTCCACAAGAGAAGCCTTAGCGAAAGGCTTCTTGAAGGGAAAGATGTAACTCTGGGAGATGAATTAACAGAACACAGAGCAGTTTCTCAGAAAGCTTCTTTCCAGTTTTGAACGGAAGATATTTCCTTTTTCACCATAGCCCTCTATGGGCTTCCAAATATCCCTTGGCCAATTCCACAAGAACAGCCTTAGCGAAAGGCTTCTTGAAGGGAAAGATGTAACTCTGTGAGATGAATTAGCAGAACACAGAGCAGTTTCTCTGAAAGCTTCTTTCCAGTTTTGAACGGAACATATTACCTGTTTCACCATAGCCCTCTATGGGCTTCCAAATATCCAATTGCCAATTCAACAAGAACAGCCTTGGCGAAAGGCTTCTTGAAGGGAAAGATGTAAGTTTGTGAGATGAATTAAGAGAACACAGAGCAGTTTCTCAGAAAGCTTCTTTCCAGTTTTGAACGGAAGATATTTCCTGTTTCACCATGGTCCTCTATGGGCTTCCAAATATCCCTTTGCCAATTCCACAAGAACAGGCTTAGCGAAAGGCTTCCTGAAGGGAAAGATGTAACTCTGTGAGATGAATTAAGAGAATACAGAGCAGTTTCTCAGAAAGCTTCTTTCCCGTTTTGAACGGAAGATATTTCCTTTTTCACCATAGCCCTCTATGGGCTTTCAAATATCCCTTTGCCAATTCCACAAGAACAGCCTTAGCGAAAGGCTTCCTGAAGGGAAAGATGTAACTCTGTGAGATGAATTAACAGAACACAGAGCATTTTCTCAGAAATCTTCTTTCCAGTTTTGAACGGAAGAAATTTCCTTTTTCACCATAGCCCTCTATGGGCTTCCAAATATCCCTTTGCCAATTCCACAAGAACAGCCTTAGCTAAAGGCTTCTTGAAGGGAAAGATGTAACTTTGTGAGATGAATTAAGAGAACACACAGCAGTTTCTCAGAAAGCTTCTTTCCAGTTTTGAACGGAAGATATTTCCTTTTTCACCATAGCCCTCTATGGGCTTCCAAATATCCCTTTGCCAATTCCACAAGAACAGCCTTAGCGAAAGGCTTCCTGAAGGGAAAGATGTAACTCTGTGAGATGAATTAATAGAACACAGAGCAGTTTCTCAGAAAGCTTCTTTCCAGTTTTGAACGGAAGATATTTCCTTTATCACCATAGCCCTCTTTGGGCTTCCTAATATCCCTTTGCCAATTCCACAAGAACAGTCTTGGCGAAAGGCTTCTTGAAGGGAACGTTGTAACTCTGTGAGATGAATTAACAGAACACAGAGCAGTTTCTCAGAAAGCTTCTTTCCAGTTTAACGGAAGATATTTCCTTTTTCACCATAGCGCTCTATGGGATTCCAAATATACCTTTGCCAATTCCACAAGAACAGCCTTAGCGAAAGGCTTCTTGAAGGGAAAGATGTAACTCTGTGAGATGAATTAACAGAACACAGAGCAGTTTCTCTGAAAGCTTCTTTCCAGTTTTGAACGGAAGATATTTCCTGTTTCACCATAGCCCTCTATGGGCTTCCAAATATCCTTTTGCCAATTCAACAAGAACAGCCTTGGCGAAAGGCTTCTTGAAGGGAAAGATGTAACTTTGTGAGATGAATTAAGAGAACACAGATCAGTTTCTCAGAAAGCTTCTTTCCAGTTTTGAACGGAAGATATTTCCTGTTTCACCATAGCCCTCTATGGGCTTCCAAATATCCCTTTGCCAATTCCACAAGAACAGGCTTAGCGAAAGGCTTCCTGAAGGGAAAGATGTAACTCTGTGAGATGAATTAAGAGAATACAGAGCAGTTGTTCAGAAAGCTTCTTTCCCTTTTTGAACGGAAGATATTTCCTTTTTCACCATAGCCCTCTATGGGCTTTCAAATATCCCTTTGCCAATTCCACAAGAACAGCCTTAGCGAAAGGCTTCCTGAAGGGAAAGATGTAACTCTGTGAGATGAATTAACAGAACACAGAGAAGTTTCTCAGAAAGCTTCTTTCCAATTCTGAACGGAAGATATTTCCTTTTTGACCGTAGCTCTCTGTGGCCTTCCAAATATCCCTTTGCATATTCCACAAGAACAGCCTTAGCGAAAGGCTTCTTGAAGGGAAAGATGTAACTCTGTGAGATGAATTAACAGAACACAGAGCAGTTTCTCAGAAAGCTTCTTTCCAGTTTTGAACGGAAGATATTTCCTTTTTCACCATAGCCTTCTAATGGCTTCCAAATATCCCTTTGCCAATTCCACAAGAACAGCCTTAGCGAAAGGCTTCCTGAAGGGAAAGATGTAACTCTGTGAGATGAATTAACAGAACACAGAGAAGTTTCTCAGAAGGCCTCTTTCCAGTTCTGAACGGAAGATATTTCCTTTTTCACCATAGCTTTCTGTGGCCTTCCAAATATCCCTTTGCCAATTCCACAAGAACAGCCTTAGCGAAAGGCTTCTTGAAGGGAAAGATGTAACTCTGTGTGATGAATTAACAGAACACAGAGCAGTTTCTCAGAAAGCTTCTTTCCAGTTTTGAACGGAAGGTATTTCCTTTTTCACCATAGCCCTCTATGGGCTTCCAAATATCCCTTTGCCAATTCCACAAGAATAGCCTTAGCGAAAGGCTTCTTGAAGGGAAAGATATAACTCTGTGGGATGAATTAACAGAACACAGAGCAGTTTCTCTGAAAGCTTCTTTCCAGTTTTGAACGGAAGATATTTGCTGTTTCACCATAGCCCTCTATGGGCTTCCAAATATCCCTTTGCCAATTCCACAAGAACAACCTTAGCGAAAGGCTTCTTGAAGGGAAAGATGTAACTTTGTGAGATGAATTAACAGAAAACACAGCAGTTTCTCAGAAAGCTTCTTTCCAGTTTTGAACGGAAGATATTTCCTTTTTCACCATAGCCCTCTATGGGCTTCCAAATATCCCTTTGCCAATTCCACAAGAACAGCCTTAGCGATAGGATTCCTGAAGGGAAAGATGTAACTCTGTGAGATGAATTAACAGAACACAGAGCAGTTTCTCAGAAAGCTTCTTTCCAGTTTTGAACGGAAGATATTTCCTTTTTCACCATAGCCCTCTATGGGCTTCCAAATATCCCTTTGCCAATTCCACAAGAACAGCCTTAGCGAAAGGCTTCCTGAAGGGAAAGATGTAACTCTGTGAGATGAATTAACAGAACACGGAGCAGTTTCTCAGAAAGATTCTTTCCAGTTTTGAACGGAAGATATTTCCTTTTTCACCATAGCCCTCTTTGGGCTTCCTAATATCCCTTTGCCAATTCCACAAGAACAGCCTTTGCGAAAGGCTTCTTGAAGGGAAAGATGTAACTCTGTGAGATGAATTAACAGAACACAGAGCAGTTTCTTAGAAAGCTTCTTTCCAGTTTAACGGAAGATATTTCCTTTTTCACCATAGCGCTCTATGGGATTCCAAATATCCCTTTGCCAATTCCACAAGAACAGCCTTAGCGAAAGGCTTCTTGAAAGGAAAGATGTATCTCTGTGAGATGAATTAACAGAACACAGAGCAGTTTCTCAGAAAGCTTCTTTCCCGTTTTGAACGGAAGATATTTCCTGTTTCACCATAGCCCTCTATGGGCTTCCAAATATCCTTTTGCCAATTCAACAAGAACAGCCTTGGCGAAAGGCTTCTTGAAGGGAAAGATGTAACTTTGTGAGATGAATTAAGAGAACACAGAGCAGTTTCTCAGAAAGCTTCTTTCCAGTTTTGAACGGAAGATATTTCCTGTTTCACCATAGCCCTCTATGGGCTTCCAAATATCAGTTTGCCAATTCCACAAGAACAGGCTTAGCGAAAGGCTTCCTGAAGGGAAAGATGTAACTCTGTGAGATGAATTAAGAGAATACAGAGCAGTTGCTCAGAAAGCTTCTTTCCCTTTTTGAACGGAAGATATTTCCTTTTTCACCATAGCCCTCTATGGGCTTTCAAATATCCCTTTGCCAATTCCACAAGAACAGCCTTAGCGAAAGGCTTCCTGAAGGGAAAGATGTAACTCTGCGAGATGAATTAACAGAACACAGAGAAGTTTCTCAGAAAGCTTCTTTCCAGTTCTGAACGGAAGATATTTCCTTTTTCACCATAGCTCTCTATGGCCTTCCAAATATCCCTTTGCCAATTCCACAAGAACAACCTTAGCGAAAGGATTCCTGAAGGGAAAGATGTAACTCTGTGAGACGGATTAACAGAACACAGAGCAGTTTCTCAGAAAGTTTCTTTCCAGTTTTTAACGGAAGATATTTCCTTTTTCACCATAGCCCTCTATGGGCTTCCAAATATCCCTTTGCCAATTCCACAAGAACAGCCTTAGCGAAAGGATTCCTGAAGGGAAAGATGTAACTCTGTGAGATGAATTAACAGAGCACCGAGCAGTTTCTCAGAAAGCTTCTTTCCAGTTCTGAACGGAAGATATTTCCTTTTTCACCATAGCCCTCTGTGGGCTTCCAAATATCTCCTTGCCAATTCCACAAGAGAAGCCTCAGCGAAAGGCTTCTTGAAGGGAAAGATGTAACTCTGTGAGATGAATTAACAGAGCACCGAGCAGTTTCTCAGAAAGCTTCTTTCCAGTTTTGAACGGAAGATATTTCCTGTTTCACCATAGCCCTCTATGGGCTTCCAAATATCCCTTTGCCAATTCCACAAGAACAGGCTTAGCGAAAGGCGTCCTGAAGGGAAAGATGTAACTCTGTGAGATGAATTAACAGAACACAGAGAAGTTTCTCAGAAAGCTTCTTTCCAGTTCTGAACGGAAGATATTTCCTTTTTCACCATAGCTCTCTGTGGCCTTCCAAATATCCCTTTGCCAATTCCACAAGAACAGCCCTAGCGAATGGATTCCTGAAGGGAAAGATGTAACTCTGTGAGATGAATTAACAGAACACAGAGCAGTTTCTCAGAAAGCTTCTTTCCAGTTTTGAACGGAAGATACTTCCTTTTTCACCATAGCCCTCTTTGGGCTTCCAAATATACCTTTGCCAATTCCACAAGAACAGCCTTAGCGAAAGTCTTTTGAAGGGAAAGATGTAACTCTGTGAGATGAATTAACAGAACACAGAGCATTTTCTCAGAAATCTTCTTTCCAGTTTTGAACGGAAGATATTTCCTTTTTCACCATAGCCCTCTATGGGCTTCCAAATATCCCTTTGCCAATTCCACAAGAACAGCCTTAACGAAAGGCTTCTTGAAGGGAAACATGTAACTCTGTGAGATGAATTAACAGAGCACCGAGCAGTTTCTCAGAAAGCTTCTTTCCAGTTCTGAACGGAAGATATTTCCTTTTTCACCATAGCCCTCTGTGGGCTTCCAAATATCTCTTTGCCAATTCCACAAGAGAAGCCTTAGCGAAAGGCTTCTTGAAGGGAAAGATGTAACTCTGTGAGATGAATTAAGAGAATACAGAGCAGTTGCTCAGAAAGCTTCTTTCCCTTTTTGAACGGAAGATATTTCCTTTTTCACCATAGCCCTCTATGGGCTTTCAAATATCCCTTTGCCAATTCCACAAGAACAGCCTTAGCGAAAGGCTTCCTGAAGGGAAAGATGTAACTCTGTGAGATGAATTAACAGAACACAGAGAAGTTTCTCAGAAAGCTTCTTTCCAGTTCTGAACGGAAGATATTTCCTTTTTCACCATAGCTTTCTGTGGCCTTCCAAATATCCCTTTGCCAATTCCACAAGAACAGCCTTAGCGAAAGACTTCTTGAAGGGAAAGATGTAACTCTGTGAGATGAATTAACAGAACACAGAGCAGTTTCTCAGAAAGCTTCTTTCCACTTTTGAACGGAAGGTATTTCCTTTTTCACCATAGCCCTCTATGGGCTTCCAAATATCCCTTTGCCAATTCCACAAGAATAGCCTTAGCGAAAGGCTTCTTGAAGGGAAAGATGTAACTCTGTGAGATGAATTAACAGAACACAGAGCAGTTTCTCTGAAAGCTTCTTTCCAGTTTTGAACGGAAGATATTTCCTGTTTCACCATAGCCCTCTATGGGCTTCAAAATATCCCTTTGACAATTCCACAAGAACAGCCTTAGCGAAAGTCTTTTGAAGGGAAAGATGTAACTCTGTGAGATGAATTAACAGAACACAGAGCAGTTTCTCAGAAAGCTTCTATCCAGTTTTGAACGGAAGATGTTTCCTTTTTCACCATAGCCCTCTATGGGCTTCCAAATATCCCTTTGCCAATTCCACAAGAACAGCCTTAGCGAAAGGCTTCTTGAAGGGAAAGATGTAACTCTGTGAGATGAATTAACAGAACACAGAGCAGTTCCTCAGAAAGCTTCTTTCCAGTTTTGAACGGAAGATATTTCCTTTTTCAACATAGCCTTCTAAGGGCTTCCAAATATCCCTTTGCCAATTCCACAAGAACAGCCTTAGCGAAAGGCTTCCTGAAGGGAAAGATTTAACTCTGTGAGATGAATTAACAGAAGACAGAGAAGTTTCTCAGAATGCTTCTTTCCAGTTCTGAACGGAAGATATTTCCTTTTTCACCATAGATCTCTGTGGCCTTCCCAATATCCCTTTGCCAATTCCACAAGAACAGCCTTAGCGAAAGGCTTCTTGAAGGTAAAGATGTAACTCTGTGAGATGAATTAACAGAACACAGAGCAGTTTCTCAGAAAGCTTCTTTCCAGTTTTGAACGGAAGACATTTCCTTTTTCACCATAGCCCACTATGGGCTTCCAAATATCCCTTTGCAAATTCCACAAGAACAGCCTTAGCGAAAGGCTTCTTGAAGGGAAAGATGTAACTCTGTGAGATGAATTAACAGAACACAGAGCAGTTTCTCTGAAAGCTTCTTTCCAGTTTTGAACGGAAGATATTTCCTTTTTCACCATAGCCCTCTATGGGCTTCCAAATATCCCTTTGCCAATTCCACAAGAACAGCCTTAGCGAAAGGATTCCTGAAGGGAAAGATGTAACTCTATGAGATGAATTAACAGAACACAGAGCAGTTTCTCACAAAGCTTCTTTCCAGTTTTGAACGGAAGATATTTCTTTTTCCACCATCGCCCTCTATGGGCTTCCAAATATCCCTTTGCCATTTCCACAAGAACAGTCTTAGCGAAAGGCTTCTTGAAGGGAAAGATGTAACTCTGTGAGATGAATTAACAGAACAGGGAGCAGCTTCTCAGAAAGCTTCTTTCCAGTTTTGAACGGAAGATATTTCCTGTTTCAACATAGCCTTCTATGGGCTTCCAAATATCCCTTTGCCAATTTCACAAGAACAGCCTTAGCGAAAGGCTTCCTGAAGGGAAATATGTAACTCTGTGAGATGAATTAACAGAACACAGAGAATTTTCTCAGAAAGCTTCTTTCCAGTTCTGAACTGAAGATATTTCCTTTTTCACCATAGCTCTCTGTGGCCTTCCAAATATCCCTTTGCCAATTCCACAAGAACACCCTTAGCGAAAAGCTTCTTGAAGGGAAAGATGTAACTCTGTGAGATGAATTAACAGAACACAGAGCAGTTTCTCAGAAAGCTTCTTTCCAGTTTTGAACGGAAGATATTTCCTTTTTCACCATAGCCCTCTATGGGCTTCCAAATATCCCTTTGCCAATTAAACAAGAACAGCCTTAGCGAAAGGCTTCTTGAAGGGAAAGATGTAACTCTGTGAGATGAATTAACAGAACACAGAGCAGTTTCTCTGAAAGCTTCTTTCCAGTTTTGAACGGAAGATATTTCCTGTTTCACCATAGCACTCTATGGGCTTCCAAATATCCCTTTGCCAAATCCACAAGAACAGCCTTAGCGAAAGGCTTCTTGAAGGGAAAGATGTAACTTTGTGAGATGAATTAAGAGAACACACAGTAGTTTCTCAGAAAGCTTCTTTCCAGTTTTGAACGGAAGATATTTCCTTTTTCACCATAGCCCTCTATGGGCTTCCAAATATCCCTTTGCCAATTCCACAAGAACAGCCTTAGCGAAAGGCTTCCTGAAGGGAAAGATGTAACTCTGTGAGATGAATTAATAGAACACAGAGCAGTTTCTCAGAAAGCTTCTTTCCAGTTTTGAACGGAAGATATTTCCTTTATCACCATAGCCCTCTTTGGGCTTCCTAATATCCCTTTGCCAATTCCACAAGAACAGTCTTGGCGAAAGGCTTCTTGAAGGGAAAGATGTAACTCTGTGAGATGAATTAAGAGAATACAGAGCAGTTGCTCAGAAAGCTTCTTTCCCTTTTTGAACGGAAGATATTTCCTTTTTCACCATAGCCCTCTATGGGCTTTCAAATATCCCTTTGCCAATTCCACAAGAACAGCCTTAGCGAAAGGCTTCCTGAAGGGAAAGATGTAACTCTGTGAGATGAATTAACAGAACACAGAGAAGTTTCTCAGAAAGCTTCTTTCCAGTTCTGAACGGAAGATATTTCCTTTTTCACCATAGCTTTCTGTGGCCTTCCAAATATCCCTTTGCCAATTCCACAAGAACAGCCTTAGCGAAAGACTTCTTGAAGGGAAAGATGTAACTCTGTGAGATGAATTAACAGAACAAAGAGCAGTTTCTCAGAAAGCTTCTTTCCACTTTTGAACGGAAGGTATTTCCTTTTTCACCATAGCCCTCTATGGGCTTCCAAATATCCCTTTGCCAATTCCACAAGAATAGCCTTAGCGAAAGGCTTCTTGAAGGGAAAGATGTAACTCTGTGAGATGAATTAACAGAACACAGAGCAGTTTCTCTGAAAGCTTCTTTCCAGTTTTGAACGGAAGATATTTCCTGTTTCACCATAGCCCTCTATGGGCTTCAAAATATCCCTTTGACAATTCCACAAGAACAGCCTTAGCGAAAGTCTTTTGAAGGGAAAGATGTAACTCTGTGAGATGAATTAACAGAACACAGAGCAGTTTCTCAGAAAGCTTCTATCCAGTTTTGAACGGAAGATATTTCCTTTTTCACCATAGCCCTCTATGGGCTTCCAAATATCCCTTTGCCAATTCCACAAGAACAGCCTTAGCGAAAGGCTTCTTGAAGGGAAAGATGTAACTCTGTGAGATGAATTAACAGAACACAGAGCAGTTCCTCAGAAAGCTTCTTTCCAGTTTTGAACGGAAGATATTTCCTGTTTCAACATAGCCTTCTAAGGGCTTCCAAATATCCCTTTGCCAATTCCACAAGAACAGCCTTAGCGAAAGGCTTCCTGAAGGGAAAGATTTAACTCTGTGAGATGAATTAACAGAACACAGAGAATTTTCTCAGAAAGCTTCTTTCCAGTTCTGAACGGAAGATATTTCCTTTTTCACCATAGCTCTCTGTGGCCTTCCCAATATCCCTTTGCCAATTCCACAAGAACAGCCTTAGCGAAAGGCTTCTTGAAGGGAAAGATGTAACTCTGTGAGATGAATTAACAGAACACAGAGCAGTTTCTCAGAAAGCTTCTTTCCAGTTTTGAACGGAAGATATTTCCTTTTTCACCATAGCCCACTATGGGCTTCCAAATATCCCTTTGCAAATTCCACAAGAACAGCCTTAGCGAAAGGCTTCTTGAAGGGAAAGATGTAACTCTGTGAGATGAATTAACAGAACACAGAGCAGTTTCTCTGAAAGCTTCTTTCCAGTTTTTAACGGAAGATATTTCCTTTTTCACCATAGCCCTCTATGGGCTTCCAAATATCCCTTTGCCAATTCCACAAGAACAGCCTTAGCGAAAGGATTCCTGAAGGGAAAGATGTAACTCTATGAGATGAATTAACAGAACACAGAGCAGTTTCTCACAAAGCTTCTTTCCAGTTTTGAACGGAAGATATTTCTTTTTCCACCATCGCCCTCTATGGGCTTCCAAATATCCCTTTGCCATTTCCACAAGAACAGTCATAGCGAAAGGCTTCTTGAAGGGAAAGATGTAACTCTGTGAAATGAATTAACAGAACAGGGAGCAGCTTCTCAGAAAGCTTCTTTCCAGTTTTGAACGGAAGATATTTCCTGTTTCAACATAGCCTTCTATGGGCTTCCAAATATCCCTTTGCCAATTTCACAAGAACAGCCTTAGCGAAAGGCTTCCTGAAGGGAAATATGTAACTCTGTGAGATGAATTAACAGAACACAGAGAATTTTCTCAGAAAGCTTCTTTCCAGTTCTGAACTGAAGATATTTCCTTTTTCACCATAGCTCTCTGTGGCCTTCCAAATATCCCTTTGCCAATTCCACAAGAACACCCTTAGCGAAAAGCTTCTTGAAGGGAAAGATGTAACTCTGTGAGATGAATTAACAGAACACAGAGCAGTTTCTCAGAAAGCTTCTTTCCAATTTTGAACGGAAGATATTTCCTTTTTCACCATAGCCCTCTATGGGCTTCCAAATATCCCTTTGCAAATTCCACAAGAACAGCCTTAGCGAAAGGCTTCTTGAAGGGAAAGATGTAACTCTGTGAGATGAATTAACAGAACACAGAGCAGTTTCTCTGAAAGCTTCTTTCCAGTTTTGAACGGAAGATATTTCCTGTTTCACCATAGCACTCTATGGGCTTCCAAATATCCCTTTGCCAAATCCACAAGAACAGCCTTAGCGAAAGGCTTCTTGAAGGGAAAGATGTAACTTTGTGAGGTGAATTAAGAGAACACACAGTAGTTTCTCAGAAAGCTTCTTTCCAGTTTTGAAGGGAAGATATTTCCTTTTTCACCATAGCCCTCTATGGGCTTCCAAATATCCCTTTGCCAATTCCACAAGAACAGCCTTAGCGAAAGGCTTCCTGAAGGGAAAGATGTAACTCTGTGAGATGAATTAATAGAACACAGAGCAGTTTCTCAGAAAGCTTCTTTCCAGTTTTGAACGGAAGATATTTCCTTTATCACCATAGCCCTCTTTGGGCTTCCTAATATCCCTTTGCCAATTCCACAAGAACAGTCTTGGCGAAAGGCTTCTTGAAGGGAAAGATGTAACTCTGTGAGATGAATTAACAGAACACAGAGCAGTTTCTCAGAAAGCTTCTTTCCAGTTTTGAACGGAAGATATTTCCTTTATCACCATAGCCCTCTATGGGCTTCCAAATATCCCTTGGCCAATTCCACAAGAACAGCCTTAGCGAAAGGCTTCTTGAAGGGAAAGATGTAACTCTGTGAGATGAATTAGCAGAACACAGAGCAGTTTCTCTGAAAGCTTCTTTCCAGTTTTGAACGGAAGATATTTCCTGTTTCACCATAGCCCTCTATGGGCTTCCAAATATCCATTTGCCAATTCAACAAGAACAGCCTTGGCGAAAGGCTTCTTGAAGGGAAAGATGTAACTTTGTGAGATGAATTAAGAGAACACAGAGCAGTTTCTCAGAAAGCTTCTTTCCAGTTTTGAACGGAAGATATTTCCTGTTTCACCATGGTCCTCTATGGGCTTCCAAATATCCCTTTGCCATTTCCACAAGAACAGGTTTAGCGAAAGGCTTCCTGAAGGGAAAGATGTAACTCTGTGAGATGAATTAAGAGAATACAGAGCAGTTGCTCAGAAAGCTTCTTTCCCTTTTTGAACGGAAGATATTTCCTTTTTCACCATAGCCCTCTATGGGCTTTCAAATATCCCTTTGCCAATTCCACAAGAACAGCCTTAGCGAAAGGCTTCCTGAAGGGAAAGATGTAACTCTGTGGGATGAATTAACAGAACACAGAGCATTTTCTCAGAAATCTTCTTTCCAGTTTTGAACGGAAGATATTTCCTTTTTCACCATAGCCCTCTATGGTCTTCCAAATATCCCTTTGCCAATTCCACAAGAACAGCCTTAGCGAAAGGCTTCTTGAAGGGAAAGATGTAACTCTGTGAGATGAATTAACGGAACACAGAGCAGTTTCTCAGAAAGTTTCTTTCCAGTTTTGAACGGAAGATATTTCCTTTTTCTCCATAGCCCTCTATGGGCTTCCAAATATCCCTTTGCGAATTCCACAAGAACAGCCTTAGCGAAAGGATTCCTGAAGAGAAAGATGTAACTCTGTGAGATGAATTAACAGAACACAGAGCAGTTTCTCAGAAAGCTTCTTTCCAGATTTGAACGGAAGATACTTCCTTTTTCACCATAGCCCTCTATGGGCTTCCAAATATACCTTTGCCAATTCCACAAGAACAGCCTTAGCGAAAGTCTTTTGAAGGGAATGATGTAACTCTGTGAGATGAATTAACAGAACACAGAGCATTTTCTCAGAAATCTTCTTTCCAGTTTTGAACGGAAGAAATTTCCTTTTTCACCATAGCCCTCTATGGGCTTCCAAATATACCTTTGCCAATTCCACAAGAACAGCCTTAGCTAAAGGCTTCTTGAAGGGAAAGATGTAACTTTGTGAGATGAATTAAGAGAACACACAGCAGTTTCTCAGAAAGCTTCTTTCCAGTTTTGAACGGAAGATATTTCCTTTTTCACCATAGCCCTCTATGGGCTTCCAAATATCCCTTTGCCAATTCCACAAGAACAGCCTTATCGAAAGGCTTCCTGAAGGGAAAGATGTAACTCTGTGAGATGAATTAACAGAACACAGAGCAGTTTCTCAGAAAGCTTCTTTCCACTTTTGAACGGAAGATATTACCTTTTTCACCATAGCCCTCTTTGGGCTTCCTAATATCCCTTTGCCAATTCCACAAGAACAGCCTTGGCGAAAGGCTTCTTGAAGGGAAAGATGTAACTCTGTGAGATGAATTAACAGAACACAGAGCAGTTTCTCTGAAAGCTTCTTTCCAGTATAACGGAAGATATTTCCTTTTTCACCACAGCGCTCTATGGGCTTCCAAATATCCATTTGCCAATTCAACAAGAACAGCCTTGGCGAAAGGCTTCTTGAAGGGAAAGATGTAACTCTGTGAGATGAATTAACAGAACACAGAGCAGTTTCTCTGAAAGCTTCTTTCCAGTTTTGAACGGAAGATATTTCCTGTTTCACCATAGCCCTCTATGGGCTTCCAAATATCCATTTGCCAATTCAACAAGAACAGCCTTGTCGAAAGGCTTCTTGAAGGGAAAGATGTAACTTTGTGAGATGAATTAAGAGAACACAGAGCAGTTTCTCAGAAAGCTTCTTTCCAGTTTTGAACGGAAGATATTTCCTGTTTCACCATAGTCCTCTAAGGGCTTCCAAATATCCCTTTGCCAATTCCACAAGAACAGGCTTAGCGAAAGGCGTCCTGAAGGGAAAGATGTAACTCTGTGAGATGAATTAAGAGAATACAGAGCAGTTGCTCAGAAAGCTTCTTTCCCTTTTTGAACGGAAGATATTTCCTTTTTCACCATAGCCCTCTATGGGCTTTCAAATATCCCTTTGCCAATTCCACAAGAACAGCCTTAGCGAAAGGCTTCCTGAAGGGAAAGATGTAACTCTGTGAGATGAATTAACAGAACACAGAGCAGTTTCTCAGAAAGCTTCTTTCCAGTTTGGAACGGAAGGTATTTCCTTTTTCCCCGTAGCCCTCTATGGGCTTCCAAATATCCCTTTGCCAATTCCACAAGAACAGCCTTAGCGAAAGGCTTCTTGAAGGGAAAGATGTAACTCTGTGAGATGAATTAACAGAACACAGAGCAGTTTCTCACAAAGCTTCTTTCCAGTTTTGAACGGAAGATATTTCCTTTTTCACCATAGCCCTCTATGGTCTTCCAAATATCCCTTTGCCAATTCCACAAGAACAGCCTTAGCGAAAGGCTTCTTGAAGGGAAAGATGTAACTCTGTGAGATGAATTAACGGAACACAGAGCAGTTTCTCAGAAAGCTTCTTTCTAGTTTTGAACGGAAGATACTTCCTTTATCACCATATCCCTCTATGGGCTTCCAAATATCCC
This sequence comes from Chlorocebus sabaeus, assembly GCF_047675955.1. Classification (NCBI taxonomy): domain Eukaryota; kingdom Metazoa; phylum Chordata; class Mammalia; order Primates; family Cercopithecidae; genus Chlorocebus; species Chlorocebus sabaeus. Next base: position 449,038 of record NW_027327859.1, read on the forward strand.
TTTGACAATTCCAGAAGAACAGCCTTAGCGAAAGTCATTTGAAGGGAAAAATGTAACTCTGAGAGATGAATTAACAGAACACAGAGCAGTTTCTCAGAAAGCTTCTTTCCAGTTTTGAACGGAAGATATTTCCTTTTTCACCATAGCCCTCTATGGGCTTCCAAATATCCCTTTGCCAATTCCACAAGAACAGCCTTAGCGAAAGGCTTCCTGAAGGGAAAGATGTAACTCTGTGAGATGAATTAACAGAACACAGAGAAGTTTCTCAGAAAGCTTCTTTCCAGTTCTGAACGGAAGATATTTCCTTTTTCACCATAGCTCTCTGTGGCCTTCCCAATATCCCTTTCCCAATTCCACAAGAACAGCCTTAGCGAAAGGCTTCTTGAAGGTAAAGATGTAACTCTGTGAGATGAATTAACAGAACACAGAGCAGCTTCTCAGAAAGCTTCTTTCCAGTTTTGAACGGAAGATATTTCCTTTTTCACCATAGCCCACTATGGGCTTGCAAATATCCCTTTGCAAATTCCACAAGAACAGCCTTAGCGAAAGGCTTCTTGAAGGGAAAGATGTAACTCTGTGAGATGAATTAAGAGAATACAGAGCAGTTGCTCAGAATGCTTCTTTCCCTTTTTGAACGGGAGATACTTCCTTTTTCACCATAGCCCTCTATGGGCTTTCAAATACCCCTTTGCCAATTCCACAAGAACAGCCTTAGCGAAAGGCTTCCTGAAGGGAAAGATGTAACTCTGTGAGATGAATTAACAGAACACAGAGCAGTTTCTCAGAAAGCTTCTTTCCAGTTTGGAACGGAATGTATTTCCTTTTTCCCCATAGCCCTCTATGGGCTTCCAAATATCCCTTTGCCAATTCCACAAGAACACCTTATCGAAAGGCTTCTTGAAGGGAAAGATGTAACTCTGTGAGATGAATTAACAGAACACAGAGCAGTTTCTCAGAAAGCTTCTTTCCAGTTTTGAACGGAAGATATTTCCTTTTTCACCATAGCCCCCTATGGGCTTCCAAATATCCCTTTGCCAATTCCACAAGAACAGTCTTATCGAAAGGCTTCTTGAAGGGAAAGATGTAACTCTGTGAGATGAATTAACAGAACACAGAGCAGTTTCTCAGAAAGCTTCTTTCCAGTTTTGAACGGAAGGTATTTCCTTTTTCACCATAGCCCTCTATGGGCTTCCAAATATCCCTTTGCCAATTCCACAAGAATAGCCTTAGCGAAAGGCTTCTTGAAGGGAAAGAGGTAACTCTGTGAGATGAATTAACAGAACACAGAGCAGTTTCTTAGAAAGCTTCTTTCCATTTTGAACGGAAGATATTTCCTGTTTCACCATAGCCCTCTATGGGCTTCCAAATATCCCTTTGCCAATTCTACAAGAACAACCTTAGCGAAAGGCTTCTTGAAGGGAAAGATGTAACTTTGTGAGATGAATTAAGAGAACACACAGCAGTTTCTCAGAAAGCTTCTTTCCAGTTTTGAACGGAAGATATTTCCTTTTTCACCATAGCCCTCTATGGGCTTCCAAATATCCCTTTGCCAATTCCACAAGAACAGCCTTAGCGAAAGGATTCCTGAAGGGAAAGATGTAATTCTGTGAGATGAATTAACAGAACACAGAGCAGTTTCTCAGAAAGCTTCTTTCCAGTTTTGAACGGAAGATATTTCCTTTTTCACCATAGCCCTCTATGGGCTTCCAAATATCCCTTTGCCAATTCCAAAAGAACAGTCTTAGCGAAAGGCTTCTTGAAGGAAAAGATGTAACTCTGTGAGATGAATTAAGAGAACACAGGGCAGTTTCTCAGAAACTTCTTTCCAGTTTTGAACGGAAGGTATTTCCTTTTTCAACATAGCCTTCTATGGGCTTCCAAATATCCCTTTGCCAATTCCACAAGAACAGCCTTACCGAAAGGCTTCCTGAAGGGAAAGATGTAACTCTGTGAGATGAATTAACAGAACACAGAAAAGTTTCTCAGACAGCTTCTTTCCAGTTCTGAACGGAAGATATTTCCTTTTTCACCATAGCTCTCTGTGGCCTTCCAAATATCTCTATGCCAATTCCACAAGAACAGCCTTAGCGAAAGGCTTCTTGAAGGGAAAGATGTAACTCTGTGAGGTGAATTAACAGAACACAGAGCAGTTTCTCAGAAAGTTTCTTTCCAGTTTTGAACGGAAGGTATTTCCTTTTTCTCCATAGCCCTCTATGGGCTTCCAAATATCCCTTTGCGAATTCCACAAGAACAGCCTTAGCGAAAGGATTCCTGAAGAGAAAGATGTAACTCTGTGAGATGAATTAACAGAACACAGAGTAGTTTCTCAGAAAGCTTCTTTCCAGATTTGAACGGAAGATACTTCCTTTTTCACCATAGCCCTCTATGGGCTTCCAAATATACCTTTGCCAATTCCACAAGAACAGCCTTAGCGAAAGTCTTTTGAAGGGAAAGATGTAACTCTGTGAGATGAATTAACAGAACACAGAGCATTTTCTCAGAAATCTTCTTTCCAGTTTTGAACGGAAGAAATTTCCTTTTTCACCATAGCCCTCTATGGGCTTCCAAATATCCCTTTGCCAATTCCACAAGAACAGCCTTAGCTAAAGGCTTCTTGAAGGGAAAGATGTAACTTTGTGAGATGAATTAAGAGAACACACAGCAGTTTCTCAGAAAGCTTCTTTCCAGTTTTGAACGGAAGATATTTCCTTTTTCACCATAGCCCTCTATGGGCTTCCAAATATCCCTTTGCCAATTCCACAAGAACAGCCTTATCGAAAGGCTTCCTGAAGGGAAAGATGTAACTCTGTGAGATGAATTAACAGAACACAGAGCAGTTTCTCAGAAAGCTTCTTTCCACTTTTGAACGGAAGATATTTCCTTTTTCACCATAGCCCTCTTTGGGCTTCCTAATATCCCTTTGCCAATTCCACAAGAACAGCCTTGGCGAAAGGCTTCTTGAAGGGAAAGATGTAACTCTGTGTGATGAATTAACAGAACACAGAGCAGTTTCTCTGAAAGCTTCTTTCCAGTATAACGGAAGATATTTCCTATTTCACCACAGCGCTCCATGGGCTTCCAAATATCCATTTGCCAATTCAACAAGAACAGCCTTGGCGAAAGGCTTCTTGAAGGGAAAGATGTAACTCTGTGAGATGAATTAACAGAACACAGAGCAGTTTCTCTGAAAGCTTCTTTCCAGTTTTGAACGGAAGATATATCCTGTTTCACCATAGTCCTCTATGGGCTTCCAAATATCCATTTGCCAATTCACCAAGAACAGCCTTGGCGAAAGGCTTCTTGAAGGGAAAGATGTAACTTTGTGAGATGAATTAAGAGAACACAGAGCAGTCTCTCAGAAAGCTTCTTTCCAGTTTTGAACGGAAGATATTTCCTGTTTCAACATAGCCCTCTATGGGCTTCCAAATATCCCTTTGCCAATTCCACAAGAACAACCTTAGCGAAAGGCTTCTTGAAGGGAAAGATGTAACTTTGTGAGATGAATTAAGAGAACACACAGCAGTTTCTCAGAAAGCTTCTTTCCAGTTTTGAACGGAAGATATTTCCTTTTTCACCATAGCCCTCTATGGGCTTCCAAATATCCCTTTGCCAATTCCACAAGAACAGCCTTAGCGAAAGGATTCCTGAAGGGAAATATGTAACTCTGTGAGATGAATTAACAGAACACAGAGCAGTTTCTCAGAATGCTTCTTTCCAGTTCTGAACGGAAGATATTTCCTTTTTCACCATAGCTCTCTGTGGCCTTCCAAATATCTCTATGCCAATTCCACAAGAACAGCCTTAGCGAAAGGCTTCTTGAAGGGAAAGATGTAACTCTGTGAGATGAATTAACAGAACACAGAGCAGTTTCTCAGAAAGTTTCTTTCCAGTTTTGAACGGAAGATATTTCCTTTTTCTCCATAGCCCTCTATGGGCTTCCAAATATCCCTTTGCCAATTCCACAAGAACAGCCTTAGCGAAAGGATTCCTGAAGGGAAAGATGTAACTCTGTGAGATGAATTAACAGAACCCAGAGCAGTTTCTCAGAATGCTTCTTTCCAGATTTGAACGGAAGATACTTCCTTTTTCACAATAGCCCTCTATGGGCTTCCAAATATACCTTTGCCAATTCCACAAGAACAGCCTTAGCGAAAGTCTTTTGAAGGGAAAGATGTAACTCTGTGAGATGAATTAACAGAACACAGAGCATTTTCTCAGAAATCTTCTTTCCAGTTTTGAACGGAAGATATTTCCTTTTTCACCATAGCCCTCTATGGGCTTCCAAATATACCTTTGCCAATTCCACAAGAACAGCCTTAGCTAAAGGCTTCTTGAAGGGAAAGATGTAACTTTGTGAGATGAATTACGAGAACATACAGCAGTTTCTCAGAAAGCTTCTTTCCAGTTTTGAACGGAAGATATTTCCTTTTTCACCATAGCCCTCTATGGGCTTCCAAATATCCCTTTGCCAATTCCACAAGAACAGCCTTATCGAAAGGCTTCCTGAAGGGAAAGATGTAACTCTGTGAGATGAATTAACAGAACACAGAGCAGTTTCTCAGAAAGCTTCTTTCCACTTTTGAACGGAAGATATTTCCTTTTTCACCATAGCCCTCTTTGGGCTTCCTAATATCCCTTTGCCAATTCCACAAGAACAGACTTAGCGAAAGGCGTCCTGAAGGGAAAGATGTAACTCTGTGAGATGAATTAAGAGAATACAGAGCAGTTGCTCAGAAAGCTTCTTTCCCTTTTTGAACGGAAGATATTTCATTTTTCACCATAGCCCTCTATGGGCTTTCAAATATCCCTTTGCCAATTCCACAAGAACAGCCTTAGCGAAAGGCTTCCTGAAGGGAAAGATGTAACTCTGTGAGATGAATTAACAGAACACAGAGCAGTTTCTCAGAAAGCTTCTTTCCAGTTTGGAACGGAAGGTATTTCCTTTTTCCCCGTAGCCCTCTATGGGCTTCCAAATATCCCTTTGCCAATTCCACAAGAACAGCCTTATCGAAAGGCTTCTTGAAGGGAAAGATGTAACTCTGTGAGATGAATTAACAGAACACAGAGAAGTTTCTCAGAAAGCTTCTTACCCTTTTTGAACGGAAGATATTTCCTTTTTCACCATAGCCCTCTATGGGCTTCCAAATATCCCTTTGCCAATTCCACAAGAACAGCCTTAGCGAAAGGATTCCTGAAGGGAAAGATGTAACTCTGTGTGATGAATTAACAGAACACAGAGCAGTTTCTCAGAAAGCTTCTTTCCAGATTTGAACGGAAGATACTTCCTTTTTCACCATAGCCCTCTATGGGCTTCCAAATATCCCTTTGCCAATTCCACAAGAACAGCCTTAGCGAAAGTCTTTTGAAGGGAAAGATGTAACTCTGTGAGATGAATTAACAGAACACAGAGCATTTTCTCAGAAATCTTCTTTCCAGTTTTGAACGGTAGATATTTCCTTTTTCACCATAGCCCTCTATGGGCTTCCAAATATCCCTTTGCCAATTCCACAAGAACAGCCTTAGCGAAAGGCTTCTTGAAGGGAAAGATGTAACTCTGTGAGATGAATTAACAGAGTACCGAGCAGTTTCTCAGAAAGCTTCTTTCCAGTTCTGAACGGAAGATATTTCCTTTTTCACCATAGCCCTCTGTGGGCTTCCAAATATCCCTTTGCCAATTCCACAAGAGCAGCCTTAGCGAAAGGCTTCTTGAAGGGAAAGATGTAACTCTGTGAGATGAATTAACAGAACACAGAGCAGTTTCTCAGAAAGCTTCTTTCCAGTTTTGAACGGAAGATATTTTCTTTTTCACCATAGCCCTCTATGGGCTTCCAAATATCCCTTTGCCAATTCCACAAGAACAGCCTTAGCGAAAGGCTTCTTGAAGGGAAAGATGTAACTTTGTGAGATGAATTAAGAGAACACAGAGCAGTTTCTCAGAAAGCTTCTTTCCAGTTTTGAACGGAAGATATTTCCTGTTTCACCATAGCCCTCTATGGGCTTCCAAATATCCCTTTGCCAATTCCACAAGAACAGGCTTAGCGAAAGGCTTCCTGAAGGGAAAGATGTAACTCTGTGAGATGAATTAAGAGAATACAGAGCAGTTGCTCAGAAAGCTTCTTTCCCTTTTTGAACGGAAGATATTTCCTTTTTCACCATAGCCCTCTATGGGCTTTCAAATATCCATTTGCCAATTCCACAAGAACAGCCTTAGCGAAAGGCTTCCTGAAGGGAAAGATGTAACTCTGTGAGATGAATTAACAGAACACAGAGCAGTTTCTCAGAAAGCTTCTTTCCAGTTCTGAACGGAAGATATTTCCTTTTTCACCATAGCCCTCTGTGGGCTTCCAAATATCCCTTTGCCAATTCCACAAGAGCAGCCTTAGCGAAAGGCTTCTTGAAGGGAAAGATGTAACTCTGTGAGATGAATTAACAGAACACAGAGCAGTTTCTCAGAAAGCTTCTTTCCAGTTTTGAACGGAAGATATTTCCTTTTTCACCATAGCCCTCTATGTGCTTCCAAATATCCCTTTGCCAATTCCACAAGAACAGCCTTAGCGAAAGGCTTCTTGAAGGGAAAGATGTAACTCTGTGAGATGAATTAACAGAGCACCGAGCAGTTTCTCAGTAAGCTTCTTTCCAGTTCTGAACGGAAGATATTTCCTTTTTAACCAGAGCCCTCTGTATGCTTCCAAATATCCCTTTGCCAATTCCACAAGAACAGCCTTAGCGAAAGGCTTCTTGAAGGGAAAGATGTAACTCTGTGAGATGAATTAGCAGAACACGGAGCAGTTTCTCTCAAAGCTTCTTTCCAGTTTTGCACGGAAGATATTTCCTGTTTCACCATAGCCCTCTATGGGCTTCCAAATATCCCTTTGCCAATTCCACAAGAACAGGCTTAGCGAAAGGCTTCCTGAAGGGAAAGATGTAACTCTGTGAGATGAATTAAGAGAATACAGAGCAGTTGCTCAGAAAGCTTCTTTCCCTTTTTGAACGGAAGATATTTCCTTTTTCACCATAGCCATCTATGGGCTTTCAAATATCCCTTTGCCAATTCCACAAGAACAGCCTTAGCGAAAGGCTTCCTGAAGGGAAAGATGTAACTCTGTGAGATGAATTAACAGAACACAGAGCAGTTTCTCAGAAAGCTTCTTTCCAGTTTTGAACGGAAGGTATTTCCTTTTTCCCCATAGCCCTCTATGGGCTTCCAAATATCCCTTTGCCAATTCCACAAGAACAGCCTTAGCGAAAGGCTTCTTGAAGGGAAAGATGTAACTCTGTGAGATGAATTAACAGAACACAGAGCAGTATCTCAGAAAGCTTCTTTCCAGTTTTGAACGAAAGATATTTCCTTTTTCACCATAGCCCTCTATGGGCTTCCAAATATCCCTTTGCCAATTACACAAGAACAGTCTTAGCGAAAGGCTTCTTGAAGGGAAAGATGTAATTCTGTGAGATGAATTAACAGAACACAGAGCAGTTTCTCAGAAAGCTTCTTTCCAGTTTTGAACGGAAGATATTTCCTTTTTCAACATAGCCTTCTATGGGCTTCCAAATATCCCTTTGCCAATTCCACAAGAACAGCCTTAGCGAAAGGCTTCCTGAAGGGAAAGATGTAACTCTGTGAGATGAATTAACAGAACACAGAGAAGTTTCTCAGAAAGCTTCTTTCCAGTTCTGAACGGAAGATATTTCCTTTTTCACCATAGCTCTCTATGGCCTTCCAAATATCCCTTTGCCAATTCCACAAGAACAACCTTAGCGAAAGGATTCCTGAAGGGAAAGATGTAACTCTGTGAGACGGATTAACAGAACACAGAGCAGTTTCTCAGAAAGTTTCTTTCCAGTTTTGAACGGAAGATATTTCCTTTTTCACCATAGCCCTCTATGGGCTTCCAAATATCCCTTTGCCAATTCCACAAGAACAGCCTTAGCGGAAGGATTCCTGAAGGGAAAGATGTAACTCTGTGAGATGAATTAACAGAACACAGAGCAGTTTCTCAGAAAACTTCTTTCCAGTTTTGAACGGAAGATACTTCCTTTTTCACCATAGCCCTCTATGGGCTTCCAAATATACCTTTGCCAATTCCACAAGAACAGCATTAGCGAAAGTCTTTTGAAGGGAAAGATGTAACTCTGTGAGATGAATTAACAGAACACAGAGCATTTTCTCAGAAATCTTCTTTCCAGTTTTGAACGGAAGATATTTCCTTTTTCACCATAGCCCTCTATGGGCTTCCAAATATCCCTTTGCCAATTCCACAAGAACAGCCTTAGCGAAAGGCTTCTTGAAGGGAAACATGTAACTCTGTGAGATGAATTAACAGAGCAGCGAGCAGTTTCTCAGAAAGCTTCTTTCCAGTTTTGAACGGAAGATATTTCCTTTTTCCCCATAGCCCTCTATGGGCTTCCAAATATCCCTTGGCCAATTCCACAAGAACAGCCTTAGCGAAAGGCTTCTTGAAGGGAAAGATGTAACTCTGTGAGATGAATTAACAGAACACAGAACAGTTTCTCTGAAAGCTTCTTTCCAGTATAACGGAAGATATTTCCTTTTTCACCACAGCGCTCTATGGGCTTCCAAATATCCATTTGCCAATTCAACAAGAACAGCCTTGGCGAAAGGCTTCTTGAAGGGAAAGATGTAACTCTGTGAGATGAATTAACAGAACACAGAGCAGTTTCTCTGAAAGCTTCTTTCCAGTTTTGAACGGAAGATATTTCCTGTTTCACCATAGCCCTCTATGGGCTTCCAAATATCCATTTGCCAATTCAACAAGAACAGCCTTGTCGAAAGGCTTCTTAAAGGGAAAGATGTAACTTTGTGAGATGAATTAAGAGAACACAGAGCAGTTTCTCAGAAAGCTTCTTTCCAGTTTTGAACGGAAGATATTTCCTGTTTCACCATAGCCCTCTATGGGCTTCCAAATATCCCTTTGCCAATTCCACAAGAACAGGCTTAGCGAAAGGCGTCCTGAAGGGAAAGATGTAACTCTGTGAGATGAATTAAGAGAATACAGAGCAGTTGCTCAGAAAGCTTCTTTCCCTTTTTGAACGGAAGATATTTCCTTTTTCACCATAGCCCTCTTTGGGCTTTCAAATATCCCTTTGCCAATTCCACAAGAACAGCCTTAGCGAAAGGCTTCCTGAAGGGAAAGATGTAACTCTGTGAGATGAATTAACAGAACACAGAGCAGTTTCTCAGAAAGCTTCTTTCCAGTTTGGAACGGAAGGTATTTCCTTTTTCCCCGTAGCCCTCTATGGGCTTCCAAATATCCCTTTGCCAATTCCACAAGAACAGCCTTAGCGAAAGGCTTCTTGAAGGGAAAGATGTAACTCTGTGAGATGAATTAACAGAACACAGAGCAGTTTCTCAGAAAGCTTCTTTCCAGTTTTGAACGGAAGATATTTCCTTTTTCACCATAGCCCTCTATAGGCTTCCAAATATCCCTTTGCCAATTCCACAAGAACAGTCTTAGCGAAAGGCTTCTTGAAGGGACAGATGTAATTCTGTGAGATGAATTAACAGAACACAGAGCAGTTTCTCAGAAAGCTTCTTTCCAGTTTTGAACGGAAGATATTTCCTTTTTCAACATAGCCTTCTATGGGCTTCCAAATATCCCTTTGTCAATTCCACAAGAACAGCCTTAGCGAAAGGCTTCCTGAAGGGAAAGATGTAACTCTGTGAGATGAATTAACAGAACACAGAGAAGTTTCTCAGAAAGCTTCTTTCCAGTTCTGAACGGAAGATATTTCCTTTTTCACCATAGCTCTCTGTGGCCATCCAAATATCCCTTTGCCAATTCCACAAGAACAGCCTTAGCGAATGGATTCCTGAAGGGAAAGATGTAACTCTGTGAGATGAATTAACAGAACACAGAGCAGTTTCTCAGAAAGCTTCTTTCCAGTTTTGAACGGAAGATACTTCCTTTTTCACCATAGCCCTCTTTGGGCTTCCAAATATACCTTTGCCAATTCCACAAGAACAGCCTTAGCGAAAGTCTTTTGAAGGGAAAGATGTAACTCTGTGAGATGAATTAACAGAACACAGAGCATTTTCTCAGAAATCTTCTTTCCAGTTTTGAACGGAAGATATTTAATTTTTCACCATAGCCCTCTATGGGCTTCCAAATATCCCTTTGCCAATTCCACAAGAACAGCCTTAACGAAAGGCTTCTTGAAGGGAAACATGTAACTCTGTGAGATGAATTAACAGAGCACCGAGCAGTTTCTCAGAAAGCTTCTTTCCAGTTCTGAACGGAAGATATTTCCTTTTTCACCATAGCCCTCTGTGGGCTTCCAAATATCTCTTTGCCAATTCCACAAGAGAAGCCTTAGCGAAAGGCTTCTTGAAGGGAAAGATGTAACTCTGTGAGATGAATTAAGAGAATACAGAGCAGTTGCTCAGAAAGCTTCTTTCCCTTTTTGAACGGAAGATATTTCCTTTTTCACCATAGCCCTCTATGGGCTTTCAAATATCCCTTTGCCAATTCCACAAGAACAGCCTTAGCGAAAGGCTTCCTGAAGGGAAAGATGTAACTCTGTGAGATGAATTAACAGAACACAGAGAAGTTTCTCAGAAAGCTTCTTTCCAGTTCTGAACGGAAGATATTTCCTTTTTCACCATAGCTTTCTGTGGCCTTCCAAATATCCCTTTGCCAATTCCACAAGAACAGCCTTAGCGAAAGACTTCTTGAAGGGAAAGATGTAACTCTGTGAGATGAATTAACAGAACACAGAGCAGTTTCTCAGAAAGCTTCTTTCCACTTTTGAACGGAAGGTATTTCCTTTTTCACCATAGCCCTCTATGGGCTTCCAAATATCCCTTTGCCAATTCCACAAGAATAGCCTTAGCGAAAGGCTTCTTGAAGGGAAAGATGTAACTCTGTGAGATGAATTAACAGAACACAGAGCAGTTCCTCAGAAAGCTTCTTTCCAGTTTTGAACGGAAGATATTTCCTTTTTCAACATAGCCTTCTAAGGGCTTCCAAATATCCCTTTGCCAATTCCACAAGAACAGCCTTAGCGAAAGGCTTCCTGAAGGGAAAGATTTAACTCTGTGAGATGAATTAACAGAACACAGAGAAGTTTCTCAGAAAGCTTCTTTCCAGTTCTGAACGGAAGATATTTCCTTTTTCACCATAGCTCTCTGTGGCCTTCCCAATATCCCTTTGCCAATTCCACAAGAACAGCCTTAGCGAAAGGCTTCTTGAAGGGAAAGATGTAACTCTGTGAGATGAATTAACAGAAAACAGAGCAGTTTCTCAGAAAGCTTCTTTCCAGTTTTGAACGGAAGATATTTTCTTTTTCACCATAGCCCACTATGGGCTTCCAAATATCCCTTTGCAAATTCCACAAGAACAGCCTTAGCGAAAGGCTTCTTGAAGGGAAAGATGTAACTCTGTGAGATGAATTAACAGAACACAGAGCAGTTTCTCTGAAAGCTTCTTTCCAGTTTTGAACGGAAGATATTTCCTTTTTCACCATAGCCCTCTATGGGCTTCCAAATATCCCTTTGCCAATTCCACAAGAACAGCCTTAGCGAAAGGATTCCTGAAGGGAAAGATGTAACTCTATGAGATGAATTAACAGAACACAGAGCAGTTTCTCACAAAGCTTCTTTCCAGTTTTGAACGGAAGATATTTCTTTTTCCACCATCGCCCTCTATGGGCTTCCAAATATCCCTTTGCCATTTCCACAAGAACAGTCTTAGGGAAAGGCTTCTTGAAGGGAAAGATGTAACTCTGTGAGATGAATTAACAGAACACAGAGCAGTTCCTCAGAAAGCTTCTTTCCAGTTTTGAACGGAAGATATTTCCTTTTTCAACATAGCCTTCTAAGGGCTTCCAAATATCCCTTTGCCAATTCCACAAGAACAGCCTTAGCGAAAGGCTTCCTGAAGGGAAAGATGTAACTCTGTGAGATGAATTAACAGAACACAGAGAAGTTTCTCAGAAGGCCTCTTTCCAGTTCTGAACGGAAGATGTTTCCTTTTTCACCATAGCCTTCTATGGGCTTCCAAATATCCCTTTGCCAATTCCACAAGAACAGCCTTAGCGAAAGGCTTCCTGAAGGGAAAGATGTAACTCTGTGAGATGAATTAACGGAACACAGAGCAGTTTCTCAGAAAGCTTCTATCCAGTTTTGAACGGAAGATACTTCCTTTTTCACCATAGCACTCTATGGGCTTCCAAATATACCTTTGCCAATTCCACAAGAACAGCCTTAGCGAAAGTCTTTTGAAGGGAAAGATGTAACTCTGTGAGATGAATTAACAGAACACAGAGCAGTTTCTCAGAAATCTTCTTTCCAGTTTTGAACGGAAGATATTTCCTTTTTCACCATAGCCCTCTTTGGGCTTCCAAATATACCTTTGCCAATTCCACAAGAACAGCATTAGCGAAAGTTTTTTGAAGGGAAAGATGTAACTCTGTGAGATGAATTAACAGAACACAGAGCATTTTCTCAGAAATCTTCTTTCCAGTTTTGAACGGAAGATATTTCCTTTTTCACCATAGCCCTCTATGGGCTTCCAAATATCCCTTTGCCAATTCCACAAGAACAGCCTTAGCGAAAGGCTTCTTGAAGGGAAACATGTAACTCTGTGAGATGAATTAACAGAGCACCGAGAAGTTTCTCAGAAAGCTTCTTTCCAGTTCTGAACGGAAGATATTTCCTTTTTCACCATAGCCCTCTGTGGGCTTCCATATATCTCTTTGCCAATTCCACAAGAGAAGCCTTAGCGAAAGGCTTCTTGAAGGGAAAGATGTAACTCTGGGAGATGAATTAACAGAACACAGAGCAGTTTCTCAGAAAGCTTCTTTCCAGTTTTGAACGGAAGATATTTCCTTTTTCACCATAACCCTCTATGGGCTTCCAAATATCCCTTGGCCAATTCCACAAGAACAGCCTTAGCGAAAGGCTTCTTGAAGGGAAAGATGTAACTCTGTGAGATGAATTAGCAGAACACAGAGCAGTTTCTCTGAAAGCTTCTTTCCAGTTTTGAACGGAAGATATTTCCTGTTTCACCATAGCCCTCTATGGGCTTCCAAATATCCATTTGCCAATTCAACAAGAACAGCCTTGGCGAAAGGCTTCTTGAAGGGAAAGATGTAACTTTGTGAGATGAATTAACAGAACACAGAGCAGTTTCTCAGAAAGCTTCTTTCCAGTTTTGAACGGAAGATACTTCCTTTTTCACCATAGCCCTCTATGGGCTTCCAAATATACCTTTGCCAATTCCACAAGAACAGCATTAGCGAAAGTCTTTTGAAGGGAAAGATGTAACTCTGTGAGATGAATTAACAGAACACAGAGCATTTTCTCAGAAATCTTCTTTCCAGTTTTGAACGGAAGATATTTCCTTTTTCACCATAGCCCTCTATGGGCTTCCAAATATCCCTTTGCCAATTCCACAAGAACAGCCTTAGCGAAAGGCTTCTTGAAGGGAAACATGTAACTCTGTGAGATGAATTAACAGAGCACCGAGAAGTTTCTCAGAAAGCTTCTTTCCAGTTCTGAACGGAAGATATTTCCTTTTTCACCATAGCCCTCTGTGGGCTTCCATATATCTCTTTGCCAATTCCACAAGAGAAGCCTTAGCGAAAGGCTTCTTGAAGGGAAAGATGTAACTCTGTGAGATGAATTAGCAGAACACAGAGCAGTTTCTCTGAAAGCTTCTTTCCAGTTTTGAACGGAAGATATTTCCTGTTTCACCATGGCCCTCTATGGGCTTCCAAATATCCCTTTGCCAATTCCACAAGAACAGGCTTAGCGAAAGGCTTCCTGAAGGGAAAGATGTAACTCTGTGAGATGAATTAAGAGAATACAGAGCAGTTGCTCAGAAAGCTTCTTTCCCTTTTTGAACGGAAGATATTTCCTTTTTCACCATAGCCCTCTATGGGCTTTCAAATATCCCTTTGCCAATTCCACAAGAACAGCCTTAGCGAAAGGCTTCCTGAAGGGAAAGATGCAACTCTGTGAGATGAATTAACAGAACACAGAGCATTTTCTCAGAAATCTTCTTTCCAGTTTTGAACGGAAGATATTTCCTTTTTCACCATAGCCCTCTATGGTCTTCCAAATATCCCTTTGCCAATTCCACAAGAACAGCCTTAGCGAAAGGCTTCTTGAAGGGAAAGATGTAACTCTGTGAGATGAATTAACAGAACACAGAGCAGTTTCTCAGAAAGTTTCTTTCCAGTTTTGAACGGAAGATATTTCCTTTTTCTCCATAGCCCTCTATGGGCTTCCAAATATCCCTTTGCCAATTCCACAAGAACAGCCTTAGCGAAAGGCTTCTTGAAGGGAAAGATGTAACTCTGTGAGATGAATTAACGGAACACAGAGCAGTTTCTCAGAAAGCTTCTTTCCAGTTTTGAACGGAAGATACTTCCTTTATCACCATATCCCTCTATGGGCTTCCAAATATCCCTTTGACAATTCCAGAAGAACAGCCTTAGCGAAAGTCTTTTGAAGGGAAAGATGCAACTCTGAGAGATGAATTAACAGAACACAGAGCAGTTTCTCAGAAAGCTTCTTTCCAGTTTTGAACGGAAGATATTTCCTTTTTCACCATAGCCTTCTATGGGCTTCCAAATATCCCTTTGCCAATTCCACAAGACAGCCTTAGCGAAAGGCTTCCTGAAGGGAAAGATGTAACTCTGTGAGATGAATTAACAGAACACAGAGAAGTTTCTCAGAAAGCTTCTTTCCAGTTCTGAACGGAAGATATTTCCTTTTTCACCATAGCTCTCTGTGGCCTTCCCAATATCCCTTTGCCAATTCCACAAGAACAGCCTTAGCGAAAGGCTTCTTGAAGGTAAAGATGTAACTCTGTGAGATGAATTAACAGAACACAGAGTAGTTTCTCAGAAAGCTTCTTTCCAGTTTTGAACGGAAGATATTTCCTTTTTCACCATAGCCCACTATGGGCTTGCAAATATCCCTTTGCAAATTCCACAAGAACAGCCTTAGCGAAAGGCTTCTTGAAGGGAAAGATGGAACTCTGTGAGATGAATTAAGAGAATACAGAGCAGTTGCTCAGAATGCTTCTTTCCCTTTTTGAACGGGAGATATTTCCTTTTTCACCATAGCCCTCTATGGGCTTTCAAATACCCCTTTGCCAATTCCACAAGAACAGCCTTAGCGAAAGGCTTCCTGAAGGGAAAGATGTAACTCTGTGAGATGAATTAACAGAACACAGAGCAGTTTCTCAGAAAACTTCTTTCCAGTTTGGAACGGAATGTATTTCCTTTTTCCCCATAGCCCTCTATGGGCTTCCAAATATCCCTTTGCCAATTCCACAAGAACAGCCTTATCGAAAGGCTCCTTGAAGGGAAAGATGTAACTCTGTGAGATGAATTAACAGAACACAGAGCAGTTTCTCAGAAAGCTTCTTTCCAGTTTTGAACGGAAGATATTTCCTTTTTCACCATAGCCCTCTATGGGCTTCCAAATATACCTTTGCCAATTCCACAAGAACAGCCTTAGCTAAAGGCTTCTTGAAGGGAAAGATGTAACTTTGTGAGATGAATTAAGAGAACACACAGCAGTTTCTCAGAAAGCTTCTTTCCAGTTTTGAACGGAAGATATTTCCTTTTTCCCCATAGCCCTCTATGGGCTTCCAAATATCCCTTTGCCAATTCCACAAGAACAGCCTTAGCGAAAGTCTTTTGAAGGGAAAGATGTAACTCTGTGAGATGAATTAACAGAACACAGAGCATTTTCTCAGAAATCTTCTTTCCAGTTTTGAACGGAAGATATTTAATTTTTCACCATAGCCCTCTATGGGCTTCCAAATATCCCTTTGCCAATTCCACAAGAACAGCCTTAACGAAAGGCTTCTTGAAGGGAAACATGTAACTCTGTGAGATGAATTAACAGAGCACCGAGCAGTTTCTCAGAAAGCTTCTTTCCAGTTCTGAACGGAAGATATTTCCTTTTTCACCATAGCCCTCTGTGGGCTTCCAAATATCTCTTTGCCAATTCCACAAGAGAAGCCTTAGCGAAAGGCTTCTTGAAGGGAAAGATGTAACTCTGTGAGATGAATTAAGAGAATACAGAGCAGTTGCTCAGAAAGCTTCTTTCCCTTTTTGAACGGAAGATATTTCCTTTTTCACCATAGCCCTCTATGGGCTTTCAAATATCCCTTTGCCAATTCCACAAGAACAGCCTTAGCGAAAGGCTTCCTGAAGGGAAAGATGTAACTCTGTGAGATGAATTAACAGAACACAGAGAAGTTTCTCAGAAAGCTTCTTTCCAGTTCTGAACGGAAGATATTTCCTTTTTCACCATAGCTTTCTGTGGCCTTCCAAATATCCCTTTGCCAATTCCACAAGAACAGCCTTAGCGAAAGACTTCTTGAAGGGAAAGATGTAACTCTGTGAGATGAATTAACAGAACACAGAGCAGTTTCTCAGAAAGCTTCTTTCCACTTTTGAACGGAAGGTATTTCCTTTTTCACCATAGCCCTCTATGGGCTTCCAAATATCCCTTTGCCAATTCCACAAGAATAGCCTTAGCGAAAGGCTTCTTGAAGGGAAAGATGTAACTCTGTGAGATGAATTAACAGAACACAGAGCAGTTCCTCAGAAAGCTTCTTTCCAGTTTTGAACGGAAGATATTTCCTTTTTCAACATAGCCTTCTAAGGGCTTCCAAATATCCCTTTGCCAATTCCACAAGAACAGCCTTAGCGAAAGGCTTCCTGAAGGGAAAGATTTAACTCTGTGAGATGAATTAACAGAACACAGAGAAGTTTCTCAGAAAGCTTCTTTCCAGTTCTGAACGGAAGATATTTCCTTTTTCACCATAGCTCTCTGTGGCCTTCCCAATATCCCTTTGCCAATTCCACAAGAACAGCCTTAGCGAAAGGCTTCTTGAAGGGAAAGATGTAACTCTGTGAGATGAATTAACAGAACACAGAGCAGTTTCTCAGAAAGCTTCTTTCCAGTTTTGAACGGAAGATATTTTCTTTTTCACCATAGCCCACTATGGGCTTCCAAATATCCCTTTGCAAATTCCACAAGAACAGCCTTAGCGAAAGGCTTCTTGAAGGGAAAGATGTAACTCTGTGAGATGAATTAACAGAACACAGAGCAGTTTCTCTGAAAGCTTCTTTCCAGTTTTGAACGGAAGATATTTCCTTTTTCACCATAGCCCTCTATGGGCTTCCAAATATCCCTTTGCCAATTCCACAAGAACAGCCTTAGCGAAAGGATTCCTGAAGGGAAAGATGTAACTCTATGAGATGAATTAACAGAACACAGAGCAGTTTCTCACAAAGCTTCTTTCCAGTTTTGAACGGAAGATATTTCTTTTTCCACCATCGCCCTCTATGGGCTTCCAAATATCCCTTTGCCATTTCCACAAGAACAGTCTTAGGGAAAGGCTTCTTGAAGGGAAAGATGTAACTCTGTGAGATGAATTAACAGAACACAGAGCAGTTCCTCAGAAAGCTTCTTTCCAGTTTTGAACGGAAGATATTTCCTTTTTCAACATAGCCTTCTAAGGGCTTCCAAATATCCCTTTGCCAATTCCACAAGAACAGCCTTAGCGAAAGGCTTCCTGAAGGGAAAGATGTAACTCTGTGAGATGAATTAACAGAACACAGAGAAGTTTCTCAGAAGGCCTCTTTCCAGTTCTGAACGGAAGATGTTTCCTTTTTCACCATAGCCTTCTATGGGCTTCCAAATATCCCTTTGCCAATTCCACAAGAACAGCCTTAGCGAAAGGCTTCCTGAAGGGAAAGATGTAACTCTGTGAGATGAATTAACGGAACACAGAGCAGTTTCTCAGAAAGCTTCTATCCAGTTTTGAACGGAAGATACTTCCTTTTTCACCATAGCACTCTATGGGCTTCCAAATATACCTTTGCCAATTCCACAAGAACAGCCTTAGCGAAAGTCTTTTGAAGGGAAAGATGTAACTCTGTGAGATGAATTAACAGAACACAGAGCAGTTTCTCAGAAATCTTCTTTCCAGTTTTGAACGGAAGATATTTCCTTTTTCACCATAGCCCTCTTTGGGCTTCCAAATATACCTTTGCCAATTCCACAAGAACAGCATTAGCGAAAGTCTTTTGAAGGGAAAGATGTAACTCTGTGAGATGAATTAACAGAACACAGAGCATTTTCTCAGAAATCTTCTTTCCAGTTTTGAACGGAAGATATTTCCTTTTTCACCATAGCCCTCTATGGGCTTCCAAATATCCCTTTGCCAATTCCACAAGAACAGCCTTAGCGAAAGGCTTCTTGAAGGGAAACATGTAACTCTGTGAGATGAATTAACAGAGCACCGAGAAGTTTCTCAGAAAGCTTCTTTCCAGTTCTGAACGGAAGATATTTCCTTTTTCACCATAGCCCTCTGTGGGCTTCCATATATCTCTTTGCCAATTCCACAAGAGAAGCCTTAGCGAAAGGCTTCTTGAAGGGAAAGATGTAACTCTGGGAGATGAATTAACAGAACACAGAGCAGTTTCTCAGAAAGCTTCTTTCCAGTTTTGAACGGAAGATATTTCCTTTTTCACCATAACCCTCTATGGGCTTCCAAATATCCCTTGGCCAATTCCACAAGAACAGCCTTAGCGAAAGGCTTCTTGAAGGGAAAGATGTAACTCTGTGAGATGAATTAGCAGAACACAGAGCAGTTTCTCTGAAAGCTTCTTTCCAGTTTTGAACGGAAGATATTTCCTGTTTCACCATAGCCCTCTATGGGCTTCCAAATATCCATTTGCCAATTCAACAAGAACAGCCTTGGCGAAAGGCTTCTTGAAGGGAAAGATGTAACTTTGTGAGATGAATTAACAGAACACAGAGCAGTTTCTCAGAAAGCTTCTTTCCAGTTTTGAACGGAAGATACTTCCTTTTTCACCATAGCCCTCTATGGGCTTCCAAATATACCTTTGCCAATTCCACAAGAACAGCATTAGCGAAAGTCTTTTGAAGGGAAAGATGTAACTCTGTGAGATGAATTAACAGAACACAGAGCATTTTCTCAGAAATCTTCTTTCCAGTTT
Organism: Chlorocebus sabaeus; assembly: GCF_047675955.1. Classification (NCBI taxonomy): domain Eukaryota; kingdom Metazoa; phylum Chordata; class Mammalia; order Primates; family Cercopithecidae; genus Chlorocebus; species Chlorocebus sabaeus. The sequence continues at coordinate 468,052 of NW_027327859.1, forward strand.
TGAACGGAAGATATTTCCTTTTTCACCATAGCCCTCTATGGGCTTCCAAATATCCCTTTGCCAATTCCACAAGAACAGCCTTAGCGAAAGGCTTCTTGAAGGGAAACATGTAACTCTGTGAGATGAATTAACAGAGCACCGAGAAGTTTCTCAGAAAGCTTCTTTCCAGTTCTGAACGGAAGATATTTCCTTTTTCACCATAGCCCTCTGTGGGCTTCCATATATCTCTTTGCCAATTCCACAAGAGAAGCCTTAGCGAAAGGCTTCTTGAAGGGAAAGATGTAACTCTGTGAGATGAATTAGCAGAACACAGAGCAGTTTCTCTGAAAGCTTCTTTCCAGTTTTGAACGGAAGATATTTCCTGTTTCACCATGGCCCTCTATGGGCTTCCAAATATCCCTTTGCCAATTCCACAAGAACAGGCTTAGCGAAAGGCTTCCTGAAGGGAAAGATGTAACTCTGTGAGATGAATTAAGAGAATACAGAGCAGTTGCTCAGAAAGCTTCTTTCCCTTTTTGAACGGAAGATATTTCCTTTTTCACCATAGCCCTCTATGGGCTTTCAAATATCCCTTTGCCAATTCCACAAGAACAGCCTTAGCGAAAGGCTTCCTGAAGGGAAAGATGCAACTCTGTGAGATGAATTAACAGAACACAGAGCATTTTCTCAGAAATCTTCTTTCCAGTTTTGAACGGAAGATATTTCCTTTTTCACCATAGCCCTCTATGGTCTTCCAAATATCCCTTTGCCAATTCCACAAGAACAGCCTTAGCGAAAGGCTTCTTGAAGGGAAAGATGTAACTCTGTGAGATGAATTAACAGAACACAGAGCAGTTTCTCAGAAAGTTTCTTTCCAGTTTTGAACGGAAGATATTTCCTTTTTCTCCATAGCCCTCTATGGGCTTCCAAATATCCCTTTGCCAATTCCACAAGAACAGCCTTAGCGAAAGGCTTCTTGAAGGGAAAGATGTAACTCTGTGAGATGAATTAACGGAACACAGAGCAGTTTCTCAGAAAGCTTCTTTCCAGTTTTGAACGGAAGATACTTCCTTTATCACCATATCCCTCTATGGGCTTCCAAATATCCCTTTGACAATTCCAGAAGAACAGCCTTAGCGAAAGTCTTTTGAAGGGAAAGATGCAACTCTGAGAGATGAATTAACAGAACACAGAGCAGTTTCTCAGAAAGCTTCTTTCCAGTTTTGAACGTAAGATATTTCCTTTTTCACCATAGCCTTCTATGGGCTTCCAAATATCCCTTTGCCAATTCCACAAGACAGCCTTAGCGAAAGGCTTCCTGAAGGGAAAGATGTAACTCTGTGAGATGAATTAACAGAACACAGAGAAGTTTCTCAGAAAGCTTCTTTCCAGTTCTGAACGGAAGATATTTCCTTTTTCACCATAGCTCTCTGTGGCCTTCCCAATATCCCTTTGCCAATTCCACAAGAACAGCCTTAGCGAAAGGCTTCTTGAAGGTAAAGATGTAACTCTGTGAGATGAATTAACAGAACACAGAGTAGTTTCTCAGAAAGCTTCTTTCCAGTTTTGAACGGAAGATATTTCCTTTTTCACCATAGCCCACTATGGGCTTGCAAATATCCCTTTGCAAATTCCACAAGAACAGCCTTAGCGAAAGGCTTCTTGAAGGGAAAGATGGAACTCTGTGAGATGAATTAAGAGAATACAGAGCAGTTGCTCAGAATGCTTCTTTCCCTTTTTGAACGGGAGATATTTCCTTTTTCACCATAGCCCTCTATGGGCTTTCAAATACCCCTTTGCCAATTCCACAAGAACAGCCTTAGCGAAAGGCTTCCTGAAGGGAAAGATGTAACTCTGTGAGATGAATTAACAGAACACAGAGCAGTTTCTCAGAAAACTTCTTTCCAGTTTGGAACGGAATGTATTTCCTTTTTCCCCATAGCCCTCTATGGGCTTCCAAATATCCCTTTGCCAATTCCACAAGAACAGCCTTATCGAAAGGCTCCTTGAAGGGAAAGATGTAACTCTGTGAGATGAATTAACAGAACACAGAGCAGTTTCTCAGAAAGCTTCTTTCCAGTTTTGAACGGAAGATATTTCCTTTTTCACCATAGCCCTCTATGGGCTTCCAAATATACCTTTGCCAATTCCACAAGAACAGCCTTAGCTAAAGGCTTCTTGAAGGGAAAGATGTAACTTTGTGAGATGAATTAAGAGAACACACAGCAGTTTCTCAGAAAGCTTCTTTCCAGTTTTGAACGGAAGATATTTCCTTTTTCACCATAGCCCTCTATGGGCTTCCAAATATCCCTTTGCCAATTCCACAAGAACAGCCTTATCGAAAGGCTTCCTGAAGGGAAAGATGTAACTCTGTGAGATGAATTAACAGAACACAGAGCAGTTTCTCAGAAAGCTTCTTTCCACTTTTGAACGGAAGATATTTCCTTTTTCACCATAGCCCTCTTTGGGCTTCCTAATATCCCTTTGCCAATTCCACAAGAACAGCCTTGGCGAAAGGATTCTTGAAGGGAAAGATGTAACTCTGTGTGATGTATTAACAGAACACAGAGCAGTTTCTCTGAAAGCTTCTTTCCAGTATAACGGAAGATATTTCCTTTTTCACCACAGCGCTCCATGGGCTTCCAAATATCCATTTGCCAATTCAACAAGAACAGCCTTGGCGAAAGACTTCTTGAAGGGAAAGATGTAACTTTGTGAGATGAATTAAGAGAACACAGAGCAGTCTCTCAGAAAGCTTCTTTCCAGTTTTGAACGGAAGATATTTCCTGTTTCAACATAGCCCTCTATGGGATTCCAAATATCCCTTTGCCAATTCCACAAGAACAACCTTAGCGAAAGGCTTCTTGAAGGGAAAGATGTAACTTTGTGAGATGAATTAAGAGAACACACAGGAGTTTCTCAGAAAGCTTCTTTCCAGTTTTGAACGGAAGATATTTCCTTTTTCACCATAGCCCTCTATGGGCTTCCAAATATCCCTTTGCCAATTCCACAAGAACAGCCTTAGCGAAAGGATTCCTGAAGGGAAATATGTAACTCTGTGAGATGAATTAACAGAACACAGAGCAGTTTCTCAGAAAGCTTCTTTCCAGTTTTGAACGGAAGATATTTCCTTTTTCACCATAGCCCTCTATGGGCTTCCAAATATCCCTTTGCCAATTCCACAAGAACAGTCTTAGCGAAAGGCTTCTTGAAGGGAAAGATGTAACTCTGTGAGATGAATTAACAGAACACAGAGAAGTTTCTCAGAAAGCTTCTTTCCAGTTCTGAACGGAAGATATTTCCTTATTCACCATAGCTCTCTGTGGCCTTCCAAATATCTCTATGCCAATTCCACAAGAACAGCCTTAGCGAAAGGCTTCTTGAAGGGAAAGATGTAACTCTGTGAGATGAATTAACAGAACACAGAGCAGTTTCTCAGAAAGTTTCTTTCCAGTTTTGAACGGAAGATATTTCCTTTTTCTCTATAGCCCTCTATGGGCTTCCAAATATCCCTTTGCCAATTCCACAAGAAGAGCCTTAGCGAAAGGATTCCTGAAGGGAAAGATGTAACTCTGTGAGATGAATTAACAGAACCCAGAGCAGTTTCTCAGAATGCTTCTTTCCAGATTTGAACGGAAGATACTTCCTTTTTCACAATAGCCCTCTATGGGCTTCCAAATATCCCTTTGCCAATTCCACAAGAACAGCCTTAGCGAAAGTCTTTTGAAGGGAAAGATGTAACTCTGTGAGATGAATTAACAGAACACAGAGCATTTTCTCAGAAATCTTCTTTCCAGTTTTGAACGGAAGATATTTCCTTTTTCACCATAGCCCTCTATGGGCTTCCAAATATACCTTTGCCAATTCCACAAGAACAGCCTTAGCTAAAGGCTTCTTGAAGGGAAAGATGTAACTTTGTGAGATGAATTACGAGAACATACAGCAGTTTCTCAGAAAGCTTCTTTCCAATTTTGAACGGAAGATATTTCCTTTTTCACCATAGCCCTCTATGGGCTTCCAAATATCCCTTTGCCAATTCCACAAGAACAGCCTTATCGAAAGGCTTCCTGAAGGGAAAGATGTAACTCTGTGAGATGAATTAACAGAACACAGAGCAGTTTCTCAGAAAGCTTCTTTCCAGTTTTGAACGGAAGATATTTCCGTTTTCAACATAGCCTTCTATGGGCTTCCAAATATCCCTTTGCCAATTCCACAAGAACAGCCTTAGCGAAAGCCTTCTTGAAGGGAAAGATGTAACTCTGTGAGATGAATTAACAGAACACAGAGCAGTTTCTCAGAAAGCTTCTTTCCAGTTTTGAACGGAACATATTTCCTTTTTCTCCATAGCCCTCTATGGGCTTCCAAATATCCCTTTGCCAATTCCACAAGAACAGCCTTAGCGAAAGGATTCCTGAAGGGAAAGATGTAACTCTGTGAGATGAATTAACAGAACACAGAGCAGTTTCTCAGAAAGTTTCTTTCCAGATTTGAACGGAAGATACTTCCTTTTTCACCATAGCCCTCTATGGGCTTCCAAATATCCCTTTGCCAATTCCACAAGAACAGCCTTAGCGAAAGTCTTTTGAAGGGAAAGATGTAACTCTGTGAGATGAATTAACAGAACACAGAGCATTTTCTCAGAAATCTTCTTTCCAGTTTTGAACGGTAGATATTTCCTTTTTCACCATAGCCCTCTATGGGCTTCCAAATATCCCTTTGCCAATTCCACAAGAACAGCCTTAGCGAAAGGCTTCTTGAAGGGAAAGATGTAACTCTGTGAGATGAATTAACAGAGTACCGAGCAGTTTCTCAGAAAGCTTCTTTCCAGTTCTGAACGGAAGATATTTCCTTTTTCACCATAGCCCTCTGTTTGCTTCCAAATATCCCTTTGCCAATTCCACAAGAACAGGCTTAGCGAAAGGCTTCCTGAAGGGAAAGATGTAACTCTGTGAGATGAATTAAGAGAATACAGAGCAGTTGCTCAGAAAGCTTCTTTCCCTTTTTGAACGGAAGATATTTCCTTTTTCACCATAGCCCTCTATGGGCTTTCAAATATCCATTTGCCAATTCCACAAGAACAGCCTTAGCGAAAGGCTTCCTGAAGGGAAAGATGTAACTCTGTGAGATGAATTAACAGAACACAGAGCAGTTTCTCAGAAAACTTCTTTCCAGTTTGGAACGGAATGTATTTCCTTTTTCCCCATAGCCCTCTATGGGCTTCCAAATATCCCTTTGCCAATTCCACAAGAACAGCCTTATCGAAAGGCTCCTTGAAGGGAAAGATGTAACTCTGTGAGATGAATTAACAGAACACAGAGCAGTTTCTCAGAAAGCTTCTTTCCAGTTTTGAACGGAAGATATTTCCTTTTTCACCATAGCCCTCTATGGGCTTCCAAATATACCTTTGCCAATTCCACAAGAACAGCCTTAGCTAAAGGCTTCTTGAAGGGAAAGATGTAACTTTGTGAGATGAATTAAGAGAACACACAGCAGTTTCTCAGAAAGCTTCTTTCCAGTTTTGAACGGAAGATATTTCCTTTTTCACCATAGCCCTCTATGGGCTTCCAAATATCCCTTTGCCAATTCCACAAGAACAGCCTTATCAAAAGGCTTCCTGAAGGGAAAGATGTAACTCTGTGAGATGAATTAACAGAACACAGAGCAGTTTCTCAGAAAGCTTCTTTCCACTTTTGAACGGAAGATATTTCCTTTTTCACCATAGCCCTCTTTGGGCTTCCTAATATCCCTTTGCCAATTCCACAAGAACAGCCTTGGCGAAAGGATTCTTGAAGGGAAAGATGTAACTCTGTGTGATGAATTAACAGAACACAGAGCAGTTTCTCTGAAAGCTTCTTTCCAGTATAACGGAAGATATTTCCTTTTTCACCACAGCGCTCCATGGGCTTCCAAATATCCATTTGCCAATTCAACAAGAACAGCCTTGGCGAAAGGCTTCTTGAAGGGAAAGATGTAACTCTGTGAGATGAATTAACAGAACACAGAGCAGTTTCTCTGAAAGCTTCTTTCCAGTTTTGAACGGAAGATATTTCCTGTTTCACCATAGCCCTCTATGGGCTTCCAAATATCCATTTGCCAATTCACCAAGAACAGCCTTGGCGAAAGGCTTCTTGAAGGGAAAGATGTAACTTTGTGAGATGAATTAAGAGAACACAGAGCAGTCTCTCAGAAAGCTTCTTTCCAGTTTTGAACGGAAGATATTTCCTGTTTCAACATAGCCCTCTATGGGATTCCAAATATCCCTTTGCCAATTCCACAAGAACAACCTTAGCGAAAGGCTTCTTGAAGGGAAAGATGTAACTTTGTGAGATGAATTAAGAGAACACACAGCAGTTTCTCAGAAAGCTTCTTTCCAGTTTTGAACGGAAGATATTTCCTTTTTCACCATAGCCCTCTATGGGCTTCCAAATATCCCTTTGCCAATTCCACAAGAACAGCCTTAGCGAAAGGATTCCTGAAGGGAAATATGTAACTCTGTGAGATGAATTAACAGAACACAGAGCAGTTTCTCAGAAAGCTTCTTTCCAGTTTTGAACGGAAGATATTTCCTTTTTCACCATAGCCCTCTATGGGCTTCCAAATATCCCTTTGCCAATTCCACAAGAACAGTCTTAGCGAAAGGCTTCTTGAAGGGAAAGATGTAACTCTGTGAGATGAATTAACAGAACACAGAGAAGTTTCTCAGAAAGCTTCTTTCCAGTTCTGAACGGAAGATATTTCCTTATTCACCATAGCTCTCTGTGGCCTTCCAAATATCTCTATGCCAATTCCACAAGAACAGCCTTAGCGAAAGGCTTCTTGAAGGGAAAGATGTAACTCTGTGAGATGAATTAACAGAACACAGAGCAGTTTCTCAGAAAGTTTCTTTCCAGTTTTGAACGGAAGATATTTCCTTTTTCTCTATAGCCCTCTATGGGCTTCCAAATATCCCTTTGCCAATTCCACAAGAAGAGCCTTAGCGAAAGGATTCCTGAAGGGAAAGATGTAACTCTGTGAGATGAATTAACAGAACCCAGAGCAGTTTCTCAGAATGCTTCTTTCCAGATTTGAACGGAAGATACTTCCTTTTTCACAATAGCCCTCTATGGGCTTCCAAATATCCCTTTGCCAATTCCACAAGAACAGCCTTAGCGAAAGTCTTTTGAAGGGAAAGATGTAACTCTGTGAGATGAATTAACAGAACACAGAGCATTTTCTCAGAAATCTTCTTTCCAGTTTTGAACGGAAGATATTTCCTTTTTCACCATAGCCCTCTATGGGCTTCCAAATATACCTTTGCCAATTCCACAAGAACAGCCTTAGCTAAAGGCTTCTTGAAGGGAAAGATGTAACTTTGTGAGATGAATTACGAGAACATACAGCAGTTTCTCAGAAAGCTTCTTTCCAATTTTGAACGGAAGATATTTCCTTTTTCACCATAGCCCTCTATGGGCTTCCAAATATCCCTTTGCCAATTCCACAAGAACAGCCTTATCGAAAGGCTTCCTGAAGGGAAAGATGTAACTCTGTGAGATGAATTAACAGAACACAGAGCAGTTTCTCAGAAAGCTTCTTTCCAGTTTTGAACGGAAGATATTTCCGTTTTCAACATAGCCTTCTATGGGCTTCCAAATATCCCTTTGCCAATTCCACAAGAACAGCCTTAGCGAAAGCCTTCTTGAAGGGAAAGATGTAACTCTGTGAGATGAATTAACAGAACACAGAGCAGTTTCTCAGAAAGCTTCTTTCCAGTTTTGAACGGAAGATATTTCCTTTTTCTCCATAGCCCTCTATGGGCTTCCAAATATCCCTTTGCCAATTCCACAAGAACAGCCTTAGCGAAAGGATTCCTGAAGGGAAAGATGTAACTCTGTGAGATGAATTAACAGAACACAGAGCAGTTTCTCAGAAAGCTTCTTTCCAGATTTGAACGGAAGATACTTCCTGTTTCACCATAGCCCTCTATGGGCTTCCAAATATCCCTTTGCCAATTCCACAAGAACAGCCTTAGCGAAAGTCTTTTGAAGGGAAAGATGTAACTCTGTGAGATGAATTAACAGAACACAGAGCATTTTCTCAGAAATCTTCTTTCCAGTTTTGAACGGTAGATATTTCCTTTTTCACCATAGCCCTCTATGGGCTTCCAAATATCCCTTTGCCAATTCCACAAGAACAGCCTTAGCGAAAGGCTTCTTGAAGGGAAAGATGTAACTCTGTGAGATGAATTAACAGAGTACCGAGCAGTTTCTCAGAAAGCTTCTTTCCAGTTCTGAACGGAAGATATTTCCTTTTTCACCATAGCCCTCTGTTTGCTTCCAAATATCCCTTTGCCAATTCCACAAGAACAGGCTTAGCGAAAGGCTTCCTGAAGGGAAAGATGTAACTCTGTGAGATGAATTAAGAGAATACAGAGCAGTTGCTCAGAAAGCTTCTTTCCCTTTTTGAACGGAAGATATTTCCTTTTTCACCATAGCCCTCTATGGGCTTTCAAATATCCATTTGCCAATTCCACAAGAACAGCCTTAGCGAAAGGCTTCCTGAAGGGAAAGATGTAACTCTGTGAGATGAATTAACAGAACACAGAGAAGTTTCTCAGAAAGCTTCTTTCCAGTTCTGAACGGAAGATATTTCCTTTTTCACCATTGCCCTCTGTGGGCTTCCAGATATCCCTTTGCCAATTCCACAAGAGCAGCCTTAGCGAAAGGCTTCTTGAAGGGAAAGATGTAACTCTGTGAGATGAATTAACAGAACACAGAGCAGTTTCTCAGAAAGCTTCTTTCCAGTTTTGAACGGAAGATATTTCCTTTTTCACCATAGCCCTCTATGTGCTTCCAAATATCCCTTTGCCAATTCCACAAGAACAGCCTTAGCGAAAGGCTTCTTGAAGGGAAAGATGTAACTCTGTTAGATGAATTAACAGAGCACCGAGCAGTTTCTCAGTAAGCTTCTTTCCAGTTCTGAACGGAAGATATTTCCTTTTTAACCAGAGCCCTCTGTATACTTCCAAATATCCCTTTGCCAATTCCACAAGAACAGCCTTAGCGAAAGGCTTCTTGAAGGGAAAGATGTAACTCTGTGAGATGAATTAGCAGAACACAGAGCAGTTTCTCTGAAAGCTTCTTTCCAGTTTTGAACGGAAGATATTTCCTGTTTCACCATAGCCCTCTATGGGCTTCCAAATATCCATTTGCCAATTCAACAAGAACAGCCTTGGCGAAAGGCTTCTTGAAGGGAAAGGTGTAAATTTGTGAGATTAATTAAGAGAACACAGAGCAGTTTCTCAGAAAGCTTCTTTCCCTTTTTGAACGGAAGATATTTCCTTTTTCACCATAGCCCTCTATGGGCTTCCAAATATCCCTTTGCCAATTCCACAAGAACAGCCTTAGCCAAAGGCTTCTTGAAGGGAAAGATGTAACTCTGTGAGATGAATTAACAGAACACAGAGCAGTTTCTCAGAAAGCTTCTTTCCAGTTCTGAACGGAATATATTTCCTTTTTCACCATAGCCCTCTGTGGGCTTTCAAATATCCCTTTGCCGATGCCACAAGAGCAGCCTTAGCGAAAGGCTTCTTGAAGGGAAAGATGTAACTCTGTGAGATGAATTAACAGAACACAGAGCAGTTTCTCAGAAAGCTTCCTTCCAGTTTTGAACGGAAGATATTTCCTTTTTCACCATAGCCCTCTATGGGCTTCCAAATATCCCATTGCCAATTCCACAAGAACAGCCTTAGCGAAAGGCTTCTTGAAGGGAAAGATGTAACTCTGTGAGATGAATTAACAGAGCACCGAGCAGTTTCTCAGTAAGCTTCTTTCCAGTTCTGAACGGAAGATATTTCCTTTTTCACCATAGCCCTCTGTGGGCTTCCAAATATCCCTTTGCCAATTCCACAAGAACAGCCTTAGCGAAAGGCTTCTTGAAGGGAAAGATGTAACTCTGTGAGATGAATTAGCAGAACTCAGAGCAGTTTCTCAGAAGGCTTCTTTACAGTTTTGAACGGAAGATATTTCCTTTTTCAACATAGACTTCTATGGGCTTCCAAATATCCATTTGCCAATTCAACAAGAACAGCCTTAGCGAAAGGCTTCTTGAAGGGAAAGATGTAACTTTGTGAGATGAATTAAGAGAACACAGAGCAGTTTCTCAGAAAGCTTCTTTCCCTTTTTGAACGGAAGATATTTCCTTTTTCACCATAGCCCTCTATGGGCTTTCAAATATCCCTTTTCCAATTCCACAATAACAGCCTTAGCGAAAGGCTTCCTGAAGGGAAAGATGTAACTCTGTGAGATGAATTAACAGAACACAGAGCAGTTTCTCAGAAAGCTTCTTTCCAGTTTGGAACGGAAGGTATTTCCTTTTTCCCCTTAGCCCTCTATGGGCTTCCAAATATCCCTTTGCCAATTCCACAAGAACAGCCTTAGCGAAAGGCTTCTTGAAGGGAAAGATGTAACTTTGTGAGATGAATTAAGAGAACACACAGCAGTTTCTAAGAAAGCTTCTTTCCAGTTTTGAACGGAAGATATTTCCTTTTTCACCATAGCCCTCTATGGGCTTCCAAATATCCCTTTGCCATTTCCACAAGAACAGCCTTAGCGAAAGGCTTCCTGAAGGGAAAGGTGTAACTCTGTGAGATGAATTAACAGAACACAGAGCAGTTTCTCAGAAAGCTTCTTTCCAGTTTTGAACGGAAGATATTTCCTTTTTCACCATAGCCCAGTTTGGGCTTCCTAATATCCCTTTGCCAATTCCACAAGAACAGACTTAGCGAAAGGCGTCCTGAAGGGAAAGATGTAACTCTGTGAGATGAATTAAGAGAATACAGAGCAGTTGCTCAGAAAGCTTCTTTCCCTTTTTGAACGGAAGATATTTCCTTTTTCACCATAGCCCTCTATGGGCTTTCAAATATCCCTTTGCCAATTCCACAAGAACAGCCTTAGCGAAAGGCTTCCTGAAGGGAAAGATGTAACTCTGTGAGATGAATTAACAGAACACAGAGCAGTTTCTCAGAAAGCTTCTTTCCAGTTTGGAACGGAAGGTATTTCCTTTTTCCCCGTAGCCCTCTATGGGCTTCCAAATATCCCTTTGCCAATTCCACAAGAACAGCCTTATCGAAAGGCTTCTTGAAGGGAAAGATGTAACTCTGTGAGATGAATTAACAGAACACAGAGAAGTTTCTCAGAAAGCTTCTTTCCAGTTTTGAACGGAAGATATTTCCTTTTTCACCATAGCCCTCTATGGGCTTCCAAATATCCCTTTGCCAATTCCACAAGAACAGTCTTAGCGAAAGGCTTCTTGAAGGGAAAGATGTAATTCTGTGAGATGAATTAACAGAACACAGAGCAGTTTCTCAGAAAGCTTCTTTCCAGTTTTGAACGGAAGATATTTCCGTTTTCAACATAGCCTTCCATGGGCTTCCAAATATCCCTTTGCCAATTCCACAAGAACAGCCTTAGCGAAAGCCTTCTTGAAGGGAAAGATGTAACTCTGTGAGATGAATTAACAGAACTCAGAGCAGTTTCTCAGAAAGCTTCTTTCCAGTTTTGAACGGAAGATATTTCCTTTTTCTCCATAGCCCTCTATGGGCTTCCAAATATCCCTTTGCCAATTCCACAAGAACAGCCTTAGCGAAAGGATTCCTGAAGGGAAAGATGTAACTCTGTGAGATGAATTAACAGAACACAGAGCAGTTTCTCAGAAAGCTTCTTTCCAGATTTGAACGGAAGATACTTCCTTTTTCACCATAGCCCTCTATGGGCTTCCAAATATCCCTTTGCCAATTACACAAGAACAGCCTTAGCGAAAGTCTTTTGAAGGGAAAGATGTAACTCTGTGAGATGAATTAACAGAACACAGAGCATTTTCTCAGAAATCTTCTTTCCAGTTTTGAACGGTAGATATTTCCTTTTTCACCATAGCCCTCTATGGGCTTCCAAATATCCCTTTGCCAATTCCACAAGAACAGCCTTAGCGAAAGGCTTCTTGAAGGGAAAGATGTAACTCTGTGAGATGAATTAACAGAGTACCGAGCAGTTTCTCAGAAAGCTTCTTTCCAGTCCTGAACGGAAGATATTTCCTTTTTCACCATAGCCCTCTATGGGCTTCCAAATATCCCTTTGCCAATTCCACAAGAGCAGCCTTAGCGAAAGGCTTCTTGAAGGGAAAGATGTAACTCTGTGAGATGAATTAACAGAACACAGAGCAGTTTCTCAGAAAGCTTCTTTCCAGTTTTGAACGGAAGATATTTCCTTTTTCACCATAGCCCTCTATGGGCTTCCAAATATCCCTTTGCCAATCCCACAAGAACAGCCTTAGCGAAAGGCTTCTTGAAGGGAAAGATGTAACTTTGTGAGATGAATTAAGAGAACACAGAGCAGTTTCTCAGAAAGCTTCTTTCCAGTTTTGAACGGAAGATATTTCCTGTTTCACCATAGCCCTCTATGGGCTTCCAAATATCCCTTTGCCAATTCCACAAGAACAGGCTTAGCGAAAGGCTTCCTGAAGGGAAAGATGTAACTCTGTGAGATGAATTAAGAGAATACAGAGCAGTTGCTCAGAAAGCTTCTTTCCCTTTTTGAACGGAAGATATTTCCTTTTTCACCATAGCCCTCTATGGGCTTTCAAATATCCATTTGCCAATTCCACAAGAACAGCCTTAGCGAAAGGCTTCCTGAAGGGAAAGATGTAACTCTGTGAGATGAATTAACAGAACACAGAGAAGTTTCTCAGAAAGCTTCTTTCCAGTTCTGAACGGAAGATATTTCCTTTTTCACCATAGCCCTCTGTGGGCTTCCAAATATCCCTTTGCCAATTCCACAAGAGCAGCCTTAGCGAAAGGCTTCTTGAAGGGAAAGATGTAACTCTGTGAGATGAATTAACAGAACACAGAGCAGTTTCTCAGAAAGCTTCTTTCCAGTTTTGAACGGAAGATATTTCCTTTTTCACCATAGCCCTCTATGTGCTTCCAAATATCCCTTTGCCAATTCCACAAGAACAGCCTTAGCGAAAGGCTTCTTGAAGGGAAAGATGTAACTCTGTGAGATGAATTAACAGAGCACCGAGCAGTTTCTCAGTAAGCTTCTTTCCAGTTCTGAACGGAAGATATTTCCTTTTTAGCCAGAGCCCTCTGTATACTTCCAAATATCCCTTTGCCAATTCCACAAGAACAGCCTTAGCGAAAGGCTTCTTGAAGGGAAAGATGTAACTCTGTGAGATGAATTAGCAGAACACAGAGCAGTTTCTCTGAAAGCTTCTTTCCAGTTTTGAACGGAAGATATTTCCTGTTTCACCATAGCCCTCTATGGGCTTCCAAATATCCATTTGCCAATTCAACAAGAACAGCCTTGGCGAAAGGCTTCTTGAAGGGAAAGATGTAACTTTGTGAGATGAATTAAGAGAACACAGAGCAGTTTCTCAGAAAGCTTCTTTCCCTTTTTGAACGGAAGATATTTCCTTTTTCACCATAGCCCTCTATGGGCTTCCAAATATCCCTTTGCCAATTCCACAAGAACAGCCTTAGCCAAAGGCTTCTTGAAGGGAAAGATGTAACTCTGTGAGATGAATTAACAGAACACAGAGCAGTTTCTCAGAAAGCTTCTTTCCAGTTCTGAACGGAATATATTTCCTTTTTCACCATAGCCCTCTGTGGGCTTCCAAATATCCCTTTGCCGATGCCACAAGAGCAGCCTTAGCGAAAGGCTTCTTGAAGGGAAAGATGTAACTCTGTGAGATGAATTAACAGAACACAGAGCAGTTTCTCAGAAAGCTTCCTTCCAGTTTTGAACGGAAGATATTTCCTTTTTCACCATAGCCCTCTATGGGCTTCCAAATATCCCTTTGCCAATTCCACAAGAACAGCCTTAGCGAAAGGCTTCTTGAAGGGAAAGATGTAACTCTGTGAGATGAATTAACAGAGCACCGAGCAGTTTCTCAGTAAGCTTCTTTCCAGTTCTGAACGGAAGATATTTCCTTTTTCACCATAGCCCTCTGTGGGCTTCCAAATATCCCTTTGCCAATTCCACAAGAACAGCCTTAGCGAAAGGCTTCTTGAAGGGAAAGATGTAACTCTGTGAGATGAATTAGCAGAACTCAGAGCAGTTTCTCAGAAGGCTTCTTTACAGTTTTGAACGGAAGATATTTCCTTTTTCAACATAGACTTCTATGGGCTTCCAAATATCCACTTGCCAATTCAACAAGAACAGCCTTAGCGAAAGGCTTCTTGAAGGGAAAGATGTAACTTTGTGAGATGAATTAAGAGAACACAGAGCAGTTTCTCAGAAAGCTTCTTTCCAGTTTTTAACGGAAGATATTTCCTTTTTCACCATAGCCCTCTATGGGCTTTCAAATATCCCTTTTCCAATTCCACAAGAACAGCCTTAGCGAAAGGCTTCCTGAAGGGAAAGATGTAACTCTGTGAGATGAATTAACAGAACACAGAGCAGTTTCTCAGAAAGCTTCTTTCCAGTTTGGAACGGAAGGTATTTCCTTTTTCCCCTTAGCCCTCTATGGGCTTCCAAATATCCCTTTGCCAATTCCACAAGAACAGGCTTAGCGAAAGGCTTCTTGAAGGGAAAGATGTAACTTTGTGAGATGAATTAAGAGAACACACAGCAGTTTCTCAGAAAGCTTCTTTCCAATTCTGAACGGAAGATATTTCCTTTTTCACCACAGCCCTCTGTGGTCTTCCAAATATCCCTTTGCCAATTCCACAAGAACAAACTTAGCGAACGGATTCCTGAAGGGAAAGATGTAACTCTGTGAGACGAATTAACAGAACACAGAGCAGTTTCTCAGAAAGCTTCTTTCCAGTTTTGAACGGAAGATATTTCCTTTTTCAACATAGCCTTCAAAGGGCTTCCAAATATCCCTTTGCCAATTCCACAAGAACAGCCTTAGCGAAAGGCTTCCTGAAGGGAAAGATGTAACTCTGTGAGATGAATTAACAGAACACAGAGAAGTTTCTCAGAAGGCCTCTTTCCAGTTCTGAACGGAAGATGTTTCCTTTTTCACCATAGCCTTCTATGGGCTTCCAAATATCCCTTTGCCAATTCCACAAGAACAGCCTTAGCGAAAGGCTTCCTGAAGGGAAAGATGTAACTCTGTGAGATGAATTAACAGAACACAGAGCAGTTTCTCAGAAAGCTTCTTTCCAGTTTTGAACGGAAGATACTTCCTTTTTCACCATAGCACTCTATGGGCTTCCAAATATACCTTTGCCAATTCCACAAGAACAGCCTTAGCGAAAGTCTTTTGAAGGAAAAGATGTAACTCTGTGAGATGAATTAACAGAACCCAGAGCAGTTTCTCAGAAATCTTCTTTCCAGTTTTGAACGGAAGATATTTCCTTTTTCACCATAGCCCTCTATGGTCTTCCAAATATCCCTTTGCCAATTCCACAAGAACAGCCCTAGCGAAAGGCTTCTTGAAGGGAAAGATGTAACTCTGTGAGATGAATTAACGGAACACAGAGCAGTTTCTCAGAAAGCTTCTTTCCAGTTTTGAACGGAAGATACTTCCTTTATCACCATATCCCTCTATGGGCTTCCAAATATCCCTTTGACAATTCCAGAAGAACAGCCTTAGCGAAAGTCTTTTGAAGGGAAAGATGTAACTCTGAGAGATGAATTAACAGAACACAGAGCAGTTTCTCAGAAAGCTTCTTTCCAGTTTTGAACGGAAGATATTTCCTTTTTCACCATAGCCCTCTATGGCCTTCCAAATATCCCTTTGCCAATTCCACAAGAACAGCCCTATCGAAAGGCTTCCTGAAGGGAAAGATGTAACTCTGTGAGATGAATTAACAGAACACAGAGAAGTTTCTCAGAAAGCTTCTTTCCAGTTCTGAACGGAAGATATTTCCTTTTTCACCATAGCTCTCTGTGGCCTTCCCAATATCCCTTTGCCAATTCCACAAGAACAGCCTTAGCGAAAGGCTTCTTGAAGGTAAAGATGTAACTCTGTGAGATGAATTAACAGAACACAGAGCAGTTTCTCAGAAAGCTTCTTTCCAGATTTGAACGGAAGATATTTCCTTTTTGACCATAGCCCACTATGGGCTTCCAAATAACCCTTTGCATATTCCACAAGAACAGCCTTAGCGAAAGGCTTCTTGAAGGGAAAGATGTAACTCTGTGAGATGAATTAACAGAACACAGAGCAGTTTCTCTGAAAGCTTCTTTCCAGTTTTGAACGGAAGATATTTCCTTTTTCACCATAGCCTTCTAAGGGCTTCCAAATATCCCTTTGCCAATTCCACAAGAACAGCCTTAGCGAAAGGCTTACTGAAGGGAAAGATGTAACACTGTGAGATGAATTAACAGAACACAGAGAAGTTTCTCAGAAGGCCTCTTTCCAGTTCTGAACGGAAGATATTTCCTTTTTCACCATAGCTTTCTGTGGCCTTCCAAATATCCCTTTGCCAATTCCACAAGAACAGCCTTAGCGAAAGGCTTCTTGAAGGGAAAGATGTAACTCTTTGTGATGAATTAACAGAACACAGAGCAGTTTCTGAGAAAGCTTCTTTCCAGTTTTGAACGGAAGGTATTTCCTTTTTCACCATAGCCCTCTATGGGCTTCCAAATATCCCTTTGCCAATTCCACAAGAATAGCCTTAGCGAAAGGCTTCTTGAAGGGAAAGATGTAACTCTGTGGGATGAATGAACAGAACACAGAGCAGTTTCTCTGAAAGCTTCTTTCCAGTTTTGAACGGAAGATATTTGCTGTTTCACCATAGCCCTCTATGGGCTTCCAAATATCCCTTTGCCAATTCCACAAGAACAACATTAGCGAAAGGCTTCTTGAAGGGAAAGATGTAACTTTGTGAGATGAATTAACAGAAAACACAGCAGTTTCTCAGAAAGCTTCTTTCCAGTTTTGAAAGGAAGATATTTCCTTTTTCACCATAGCCCTCTATGGGCTTCCAAATATCCCTTGGCCAATTCCACAAGAACAGCCTTAGCGATAGGATTCCTGAAGGGAAAGATGTAACTCTGTGAGATGAATTAACAGAACACAGACCAGTTTCTCAGAAAGCTTCTTTCCAGTTTTGAACGGAAGATATTTCCTTTTTCACCATAGCCCTCTATGGGCTTCCAAATATCCCTTTGCCAATTCCACAAGAACAGCCTTAGCGAAAGGCTTCCTGAAGGGAAAGATGTAACTCTGTGAGATGAATTAACAGAACACGGAGCAGTTTCTCAGAAAGCTTCTTTCCAGTTTTGAACGGAAGATATTTCCTTTTTCACCATAGCCCTCTTTGGGCTTCCTAATATCCCTTTGCCAATTCCACAAGAACAGCCTTGGCGAAAGGCTTCTTGAAGGGAAAGATGTAACTCTGTGAGATGAATTAACAGAACACAGAGCAGTTTCTTAGAAAGCTTCTTTCCAGTTTAACGGAAGATATTTCCTTTTTCACCATAGCGCTCTATGGGATTCCAAATATCCCTTTGCCAATTCCACAAGAACAGCCTTAGCGAAAGGCTTCTTGAAAGGAAAGATGTAACTCTGTGAGATGAATTAACAGAACACAGAGCAGTTTCTCAGAAAGCTTCTTTCCAGTTTTGAACGGAAGATATTTCCTGTTTCACCGTAGCCCTCTATGGGCTTCCAAATATCCTTTTGCCAATTCAACAAGAACAGCGTTGGCGAAAGGCTTCTTGAAGGGAAAGATGAAACTTTGTGAGATGAATTAAGAGAACACAGAGCAGTTTCTCAGAAAGCTTCTTTCCAGTTTTGAACGGAAGATATTTCCTGTTTCACCATAGCCCTCCATGGGCTTCCAAATATCGCTTTGCCAATTCCACAAGAATAGCCTTAGCGAAAGGCTTCCTGAAGGGAAAGATGTAACTCTGTGAGATGAATTAAGAGAATACAGAGCAGTTGCTCAGAAAGCTTCTTTCCCTTTTTGAACGGAAGATATTTCCTTTTTCACCATAGCCCTCTATGGGCTTTCAAATATCCCTTTGCCAATTCCACAAGAACAGCCTTAGCGAAAGGCTTCCTGAAGGGAAAGATGTAACTCTGTGAGATGAATTAACAGAACACAGAGCAGTTTCTCAGAAAGCTTCTTTCCAGTTTTGAACGGAAGGTATTTCCTTTTTCCCCATAGCCCTCTATGGGCTTCCAAATATCCCTTTGCCAATTCCACAAGAACAGCCTTAGCGAAAGGCTTCTTGAAGGGAAAGATGTAACTCTGTGAGATGAATTAACAGAACACAGAGCAGTTTCTCAGAAAGCTTCTTTCCAGTTTTGAACGAAAGATATTTCCTTTTTCACCATAGCCCTCTATGGGCTTCCAAATATCCCTTTGCCAATTACACAAGAACAGTCTTAGCGAAAGGCTTCTTGAAGGGAAAGATGTAATTCTGTGAGATGAATTAACAGAACACAGAGCAGTTTCTCAGAAAGCTTCTTTCCAGTTTTGAACGGAAGATATTTCCTTTTTCAACATAGCCTTCTATGGGCTTCCAAATATCCCTTTGCCAATTCCACAAGAACAGCCTTAGCGAAAGGCTTCCTGAAGGGAAAGATGTAACTCTGTGAGATGAATTAACAGAACACAGAGAAGTTTCTCAGAAAGCTTCTTTCCAGTTCTGAACGGAAGATATTTCCTTTTTCACCATAGCTCTCTATGGCCTTCCAAATATCCCTTTGCCAATTCCACAAGAACAACCTTAGCGAAAGGATTCCTGAATGGAAAGATGTAACTCTGTGAGACGGATTAACAGAACACAGAGCAGTTTCTCAGAAAGTTTCTTTCCAGTTTTGAACGGAAGATACTTCCTTTTTCACCATAGCCCTCTATGGGCTTCCAAATATACCTTTGCCAATTCCACAAGAACAGCATTAGCGAAAGTCTTTTGAAGGGAAAGATGTAACTCTGTGAGATGAATTAACAGAACACAGAGCATTTTCTCAGAAATCTTCTTTCCAGTTTTGAACGGAAGATATTTCCTTTTTCACCATAGCCCTCTATGGGCTTCCAAATATCCCTTTGCCAATTCCACAAGAACAGCCTTAGCGAAAGGCTTCTTGAAGGGAAACATGTAACTCTGTGAGATGAATTAACAGAGCACCGAGCAGTTTCTCAGAAAGCTTCTTTCCAGTTCTGAACGGAAGATATTTCCTTTTTCACCATAGCCCTCTGTGGGCTTCCAAATATCTCTTTGCCAATTCCACAGGAGAAGCCTTAGCGAAAGGCTTCTTGAAGGGAAAGATGTAACTCTGGGAGATGAATTAACAGAACACAGAGCAGTTTCTCAGAAAGCTTCTTTCCAGTTTTGAACGGAAGATATTTCCTTTTTCACCATAGCCCTCTATGGGCTTCCAAATATCCCTTGGCCAATTCCACAAGAACAGCCTTAGCGAAAGGCTTCTTGAAGGGAAAGATGTAACTCTGTGAGATGAATTAGCAGAACACAGAGCAGTTTCTCTGAAAGCTTCTTTCCAGTTTTGAACGGAAGATATTTCCTGTTTCACCATAGCCCTCTTTGGGCTTCCAAATATCCATTTGCCAATTCAACAAGAACAGCCTTGGCGAAAGGCTTCTTGAAGGGAAAGATGTAACTTTGTGAGATGAATTAAGAGAACACAGAGCAGTTTCTCAGAAAGCTTCTTTCCAGTTTTGAACGGAAGATATTTCCTGTTTCACCATGGTCCTCTATGGGCTTCCAAATATCCCTTTGCCAATTCCACAAGAACAGGCTTAGCGAAAGGCATCCTGAAGGGAAAGATGTAACTCTGTGAGATGAATTAAGAGAATACAGAGCAGTTGCTCAGAAAGCTTCTTTCCCTTTTTGAACGGAAGATATTTCCTTTTTCACCATAGCCCTCTATGGGCTTTCAAATATCCCTTTGCCAATTCCACAAGAACAGCCTTAGCGAAAGGCTTCCTGAAGGGAAAGATGTAACTCTGTGAGATGAATTAACAGAACACAGAGCATTTTCTCAGAAATCTTCTTTCCAGTTTTGAACGGAAGATATTTCCTTTTTCACCATAGCCCTCTATGGTCTTCCAAATATCCCTTTGCCAATTCCACAAGAACAGCCTTAGCGAAAGGCTTCTTGAAGGGAAAGATGTAACTCTGTGAGATGAATTAACGGAACACAGAGCAGTTTCTCAGAAAGTTTCTTTCCAGTTTTGAACGGAAGATATTTCCTTTTTCTCCATAGCCCTCTATGGGCTTCCAAATATCCCTTTGCGAATTCCACAAGAACAGCCTTAGCGAAAGGATTCCTGAAGAGAAAGATGTAACCCTGTGAGATGAATTAACAGAACACAGAGCAGTTTCTCAGAAAGCTTCTTTCCAGATTTGAACGGAAGATACTTCCTTTTTCACCATAGCCCTCTATGGGCTTCCAAATATACCTTTGCCAATTCCACAAGAACAGCCTTAGCGAAAGTCTTTTGAAGGGAAAGATGTAACTCTGTGAGATGAATTAACAGAACACAGAGCATTTTCTCAGAAATCTTCTTTCCAATTTTGAACGGAAGAAATTTCCTTTTTCACCATAGCCCTCTATGGGCTTCCAAATATACCTTTGCCAATTCCACAAGAACAGCCTTAGCTAAAGGCTTCTTGAAGGGAAAGATGTAACTTTGTGAGATGAATTAAGAGAACACACAGCAGTTTCTCAGAAAGCTTCTTTCCAGTTTTGAACGGAAGATATTTCCTTTTTCACCATAGCCCTCTATGGGCTTCCAAATATCCCTTTGCCAATTCCACAAGAACAGCCTTATCGAAAGGCTTCCTGAAGGGAAAGATGTAACTCTGTGAGATGAATTAACAGAACACAGAGCAGTTTCTCAGAAAGCTTCTTTCCACTTTTGAACGGAAGATATTACCTTTTTCACCATAGCCCTCTTTGGGCTTCCTAATATCCCTTTGCCAATTCCACGAGAACAGCCTTGGCGAAAGGCTTCTTGAAGGGAAAGATGTAACTCTGTGAGATGAATTAACAGAACACAGAGCAGTTTCTCTGAAAGCTTCTTTCCAGTATAACGGAAGATATTTCCTTTTTCACCACAGCGCTCTATGGGCTTCCAAATATCCATTTGCCAATTCAACAAGAACAGCCTTGGCGAAAGGCTTCTTGAAGGGAAAGATGTAACTCTGTGAGATGAATTAACAGAACACAGAGCAGTTTCTCTGAAAGCTTCTTTCCAGTTTTGAACGGAAGATATTTCCTGTTTCACCATAGCCCTCTATGGGCTTCCAAATATCCATTTGCCAATTCAACAAGAACAGCCTTGTCGAAAGGCTTCTTGAAGGGAAAGATGTAACTTTGTGAGATGAATTAAGAGAACACAGAGCAGTTTCTCAGAAAGCTTCTTTCCAGTTTTGAACGGAAGATATTTCCTGTTTCACCATAGCCCTCTATGGGCTTCCAAATATCCCTTTGCGAATTCCACAAGAACAGGCTTAGCAAAAGGCGTCCTGAAGGGAAAGATGTAACTCTGTGAGATGAATTAAGAGAATACAGAGCAGTTGCTCAGAAAGCTTCTTTCCCTTTTTGAACGGAAGATATTTCCTTTTTCACCATAGCCCTCTATGGGCTTTCAAATATCCCTTTGCCAATTCCACAAGAACAGCCTTAGCGAAAGGCTTCCTGAAGGGAAAGATGTAACTCTGTGAGATGAATTAACAGAACCCAGAGCAGTTTCTCAGAAAGCTTCTTTCCAGTTTGGAACGGAAGGTATTTCCTTTTTCCCCGTAGCCCTCTATGGGCTTCCAAATATCCCTTTGCCAATTCCACAAGAACAGCCTTAGCGAAAGGCTTCTTGAAGGGAAAGATGTAACTCTGTGAGATGAATTAACAGAACACAGAGCAGTTTCTCACAAAGCTTCTTTCCAGTTTTGAACGGAAGATATTTCCTTTTTCACCATAGCCCTCTATGGGCTTTCAAATATCCCTTTGCCAATTCCACAAGAACAGCCTTAGGGAAAGGATTCCTGAAGGGAAAGATGTAACTCTTTGAGATGAATTAACAGAACACAGAGCAGTTTCTCAGAAAGCTTCTTTCCAGTTTTGAACGGAAGATATTTCCTTTTTCACCATAGCCCTCTATGGGCTTCCAAATATCCCTTTGCCAATTCCACAAGAACAGTCTTAGCGAAAGGCTTCTTGAAGGGAAAGATGTAACTCTGTGAGATGAATTAACAGAACACAGAGAAGTTTCTCAGAAAGCTTCTTTCCAGTTCTGAACGGAAGATATTTCCTTATTCACCATAGCTCTCTGTGGCCTTCCAAATATCTCTATGCCAATTCCACAAGAACAGCCTTAGCGAAAGGCTTCTTGAAGGGAAAGATGTAACTCTGTGAGATGAATTAACAGAACACAGAGCAGTTTCTCAGAAAGTTTCTTTCCAGTTTTGAACGGAAGATATTTCCTGTTTCACCATAGCCCTCTATGGGCTTCCAAATATCCCTTTGCCAATTCCACAAGAACAGCCTTAGCGAAAGGATTCCTGAAGGGAAAGATGTAACTCTGTGAGATGAATTAACAGAACCCAGAGCAGTTTCTCAGAATGCTTCTTTCCAGATTTGAACGGAAGATACTTCCTTTTTCACAATAGCACTCTATGGGCTTCCAAATATACCTTTGCCAATTCCACAAGAACAGCCTTAGCGAAAGTCTTTTGAAGGGAAAGATGTAACTCTGTGAGATGAATTAACAGAACACAGAGCATTTTCTCAGAAATCTTCTTTCCAGTTTTGAACGGAAGATATTTCCTTTTTCACCATAGCCCTCTATGGGCTTCCTAATATCCCTTTGCCAATTCCACAAGACCAGACTTAGCGAAAGGCGTCCTGAAGGGAAAGATGTAACTCTGTGAGATGAATTAAGAGAATACAGAGCAGTTGCTCAGAAAGCTTCTTTCCCTTTCTGAACGGAAGATATTTCCTTTTTCACCATAGCCCTCTATGGGCTTTCAAATATCCCTTTGCCAATTCCACAAGAACAGCCTTAGCGAAAGGCTTCCTGAAGGGAAAGATGTAACTCTGTGAGATGAATTAACAGAACACAGAGCAGTTTCTCAGAAAGCTTCTTTCCAGTTTGGAACGGAAGGTATTTCCTTTTTCCCCGTAGCCCTCTATGGGCTTCCAAATATCCCTTTGCCAATTCCACAAGAACAGCCTTAGCGAAAGGCTTCTTGAAGGGAAAGATGTAACTCTGTGAGATGAATTAACAGAACACAGAGCAGTTTCTCACAAAGCTTCTTTCCAGTTTTGAACGGAAGATATTTCCTTTTTCACCATAGCCCTCTATGGGCTTTCAAATATCCCTTTGCCAATTCCACAAGAACAGCCTTAGCGAAAGGCTTCTTGAAGGGAAAGATGTAACTCTGTGAGATGAATTAACGGAACACAGAGCAGTTTCTCAGAAAGCTTCTTTCCAGTTTTGAACGGAAGATACTTCCTTTATCACCATATCCCTCTATGGGCTTCCAAATATCCCTTTGACAATTCCAGAAGAACAGCCTTAGCGAAAGTCTTTTGAAGGGAAAGATGTAACTCTGAGAGATGAATTAACAGAACACAGAGCAGTTTCTCAGAAAGCTTCTTTCCAGTTTTGAACGGAAGATATTTCCTTTTTCACCATAGCCCTCTATGGGCTTCCAAATATCCCTTTGCCAATTCCACAAGAACAGCCTTAGCGAAAGGCTTCCTGAAGGGAAAGATGTAACTCTGTGAGATGAATTAACAGAACACAGAGAAGTTTCTCAGAAAGCTTCTTTCCAGTTCTGAACGGAAGATATTTCCTTTTTCACCATAGCTCTCTGTGGCCTTCCCAATATCCCTTTGCCAATTCCACAAGAGCAGCCTTAGCGAAAGGCTTCTTGAAGGTAAAGATGTAACTCTGTGAGATGAATTAACAGAACACAGAGCAGTTTCTCAGAAAGCTTCTTTCCAGTTTTGAACGGAAGATATTTCCTTTTTCACCATAGCCCACTATGGGCTTGCAAATATCCCTTTGCAAATTCCACAAGAACAGCCTTAGCGAAAGGCTTCTTGAAGGGAAAGATGTAACTCTGTGAGATGAATTAAGAGAATACAGAGCAGTTGCTCAGAATGCTTCTTTCCCTTTTTGAACGGGAGATATTTCCTTTTTCACCATAGCCCTCTATGGGCTTTCAAATACCCCTTTGCCAATTCCACAAGAACAGCCTTAGCGAAAGGCTTCCTGAAGGGAAAGATGTAACTCTGTGAGATGAATTAACAGAACACAGAGCAGTTTCTCAGAAAGCTTCTTTCCAGTTTGGAACGGAATGTATTTCCTTTTTCCCCATAGCCCTCTATGGGCTTCCAAATATCCCTTTGCCAATTCCACAAGAACAGCCTTATCGAAAGGCTTCTTGAAGGGAAAGATGTAACTCTGTGAGATGAATTAACAGAACACAGAGCAGTTTCTCAGAAAGCTTCTTTCCAGTTTTGAACGGAAGATATTTCCTTTTTCACCATAGCCCCCTATGGGCTTCCAAATATCCCTTGGCCAATTCCACAAGAACAGTCTTATCGAAAGGCTTCTTGAAGGGAAAGATGTAACTCTGTGAGATGAATTAACAGAACACAGAGCAGTTTCTCAGAAAGCTTCTTTCCAGTTTTGAACGGAAGGTATTTCCTTTTTCACCATAGCCCTCTATGGGCTTCCAAATATCCCTTTGCCAATTCCACAAGAATAGCCTTAGCGAAAGGCTTCTTGAAGGGAAAGAGGTAACTCTGTGAGATGAATTAACAGAACACAGAGCAGTTTCTCAGAAAGCTTCTTTCCATTTTGAACGGAAGATATTTCCTGTTTCACCATAGCCCTCTATGGGCTTCCAAATATCCCTTTGCCAATTCTACAAGAACAACCTTAGCGAAAGGCTTCTTGAAGGGAAAGATGTAACTTTGTGAGATGAATTAAGAGAACACACAGCAGTTTCTCAGAAAGCTTCTTTCCAGTTTTGAACGGAAGATATTTCCTTTTTCACCATAGCCCTCTATGGGCTTCCAAATATCCCTTTGCCAATTCCACAAGAACAGCCTTAGGGAAAGGATTCCTGAAGGGAAAGATGTAAATCTGTGAGACGAATTAACAGAACACAGAGCAGTTTCTCAGAAAGCTTCTTTCCAGTTTTGAACGGAAGATATTTCCTTTTTCACCATAGCCCTCTATGGGCTTCCAAATATCCCTTTGCCAATTCCACAAGAACAGTCTTAGCGAAAGGCTTCTTGAAGGGAAAGAGGTAACTCTGTGAGATGAATTAACAGAACACAGAGAAGTTTCTCAGAAAGCTTCTTTCCAGTTCTGAACGGAAGATATTTCCTTATTCACCATAGCTCTCTGTGGCCTTCCAAATATCTCTATGCCAATTCCACAAGAACAGCCTTAGCGAAAGGCTTCTTGAAGGGAAAGATGTAACTCTGTGAGATGAATTAACAGAACACAGAGCAGTTTCTCAGAAAGTTTCTTTCCAGTTTTGAACGGAAGATATTTCCTTTTTCTCCATAGCCCTCTATGGGCTTCCAAATATCCCTTTGCCAATTCCACAAGAACAGCCTTAGCGAAAGGATTCCTGAAGGGAAAGATGTAACTCTGTGAGATGAATTAACAGAACCCAGAGCAGTTTCTCAGAATGCTTCTTTCCAGATTTGAACGGAAGATACTTCCTTTTTCACAATAGCACTCTATGGGCTTCCAAATATACCTTTGCCAATTCCACAAGAACAGCCTTAGCGAAAGTCTTTTGAAGGGAAAGATGTAACTCTGTGAGATGAATTAACAGAACACAGAGCATTTTCTCAGAAATCTTCTTTCCAGTTTTGAACGGAAGATATTTCCTTTTTCACCATAGCCCTCTATGGGCTTCCAAATATACCTTTGCCAATTCCAAAAGAACAGCCTTAGCTAAAGGCTTCTTGAAGGGAAAGATGTAACTTTGTGAGATGAATTAAGAGAACACACAGCAGTTTCTCAGAAAGCTTCTTTCCAGTTTTGAACGGAAGGTATTTCCTTTTTCACCATAGCCCTCTATGGGCTTCCAAATATCCCTTTGCCATTTCCACAAGAACAGCCTTAGCGAAAGGCTTCCTGAAGGGAAAGGTGTAACTCTGTGAGATGAATTAACAGAACACAGAGCAGTTTCTCAGAAAGCTTCTTTCCAGTTTTGAACGGAAGATATTTCCTTTTTCACCATAGCCCTCTTTGGGCTTCCTAATATCCCTTTGCCAATTCCACAAGAACAGCCTTGGCGAAAGGCTTCTTGAAGGGAAAGATGTAGCTCTGTGAGATGAATTAACAGAACACAGAGCAGTTTCTCAGAAAGCTTCTTTCCAGTTTAACGGAAGATATTTCCTTTTTCACCATAGCCCTCCATGGGCTTCCAAATATCCCTTTGCCAATTCCACAAGAACAGCCTTAGCGAAAGGCTTCTTGAAGGGAAAGATGTAACTTTGTGAGATGAATTAAGAGAACACAGAGCATTTTCTCAGAAAGCTTCTTTCCAGTTTTGAACGGAAGATACTTCCTTCATCACCATATCCCTCTATGGGCTTCCAAATATCCCTTTGCCAATTCCACAAGAACAGCCTTAGCGAAAGTCTTTTGAAGGGATGGATGTAACTCTGTGAGATGAATTAACAGAACACAGAGCAGTTTCTCATAAAGCTTCTTACCAGTTTTGAACGGAAGATATTTCCTTTTTCACCATAGCCCTCTATGGGCTTCCAAATATTCCTTTGCCAATTCCACAAGAACAGCCTTAGCGAAAGTCTTTTCAAGGGAAAGATGTAACTCTGTGAGATGAATTAACAGAACACAGAGCATTTTCTCAGAAATCTTCTTTCCAGTTTTGAACGGAAGATATTTCCTTTTTCACCATAGCCCTCTATGGGCTTCCAAATATCCCTTTGCCAATTCCACAAGAACAGCCTTAGCGAAAGGCTTCTTGAAGGGAAAGATGTAACTCTGTGAGATGAATTAACAGAACACAGAGCAGTTTCTCAGAAAGTTTCTTTCCAGTTTTGAACGGAAGATATTTCCTTTTTCTCCATAGCCCTCTATGGGCTTCCAAATATCCCTTTGCCAATTCCACAAGAACAGCCTTAGCGAAAGGATTCCTGAAGGGAAAGATGTAACTCTGTGAGATGAATTAACAGAACCCAGAGCAGTTTCTCAGAATGCTTCTTTCCAGATTTGAACGGAAGATACTTCCTTTTTCACAATAGCACTCTATGGGCTTCCAAATATACCTTTGCCAATTCCACAAGAACAGCCTTAGCGAAAGTCTTTTGAAGGGAAAGATGTAACTCTGTGAGATGAATTAACAGAACACAGAGCATTTTCTCAGAAATCTTCTTTCCAGTTTTGAACGGAAGATATTTCCTTTTTCACCATAGCCCTCTATGGGCTTCCAAATATACCTTTGCCAATTCCAAAAGAACAGCCTTAGCTAAAGGCTTCTTGAAGGGAAAGATGTAACTTTGTGAGATGAATTAAGAGAACACACAGCAGTTTCTCAGAAAGCTTCTTTCCAGTTTTGAACGGAAGGTATTTCCTTTTTCACCATAGCCCTCTATGGGCTTCCAAATATCCCTTTGCCATTTCCACAAGAACAGCCTTAGCGAAAGGCTTCCTGAAGGGAAAGGTGTAACTCTGTGAGATGAATTAACAGAACACAGAGCAGTTTCTCAGAAAGCTTCTTTCCAGTTTTGAACGGAAGATATTTCCTTTTTCACCATAGCCCTCTTTGGGCTTCCTAATATCCCTTTGCCAATTCCACAAGAACAGCCTTGGCGAAAGGCTTCTTGAAGGGAAAGATGTAGCTCTGTGAGATGAATTAACAGAACACAGAGCAGTTTCTCAGAAAGCTTCTTTCCAGTTTAACGGAAGATATTTCCTTTTTCACCATAGCCCTCCATGGGCTTCCAAATATCCCTTTGCCAATTCCACAAGAACAGCCTTAGCGAAAGGCTTCTTGAAGGGAAAGATGTAACTTTGTGAGATGAATTAAGAGAACACAGAGCATTTTCTCAGAAAGCTTCTTTCCAGTTTTGAACGGAAGATACTTCCTTCATCACCATATCCCTCTATGGGCTTCCAAATATCCCTTTGCCAATTCCACAAGAACAGCCTTAGCGAAAGTCTTTTGAAGGGATGGATGTAACTCTGTGAGATGAATTAACAGAACACAGAGCAGTTTCTCATAAAGCTTCTTACCAGTTTTGAACGGAAGATATTTCCTTTTTCACCATAGCCCTCTATGGGCTTCCAAATATTCCTTTGCCAATTCCACAAGAACAGCCTTAGCGAAAGTCTTTTCAAGGGAAAGATGTAACTCTGTGAGATGAATTAACAGAACACAGAGCATTTTCTCAGAAATCTTCTTTCCAGTTTTGAACGGAAGATATTTCCTTTTTCACCATAGCCCTCTATGGGCTTCCAAATATCCCTTTGCCAATTCCACAAGAACAGCCTTAGCGAAAGGCTTCTTGAAGGGAAAGATGTAACTCTGTGAGATGAATTAACAGAGCACCGAGCAGTTTCTCAGAAAGCTTCTTTCCAGTTCTGAACGGAAGATATTTCCTTTTTCACCATAGCCCTCTGTGGGCTTCCAAATATCCCTTTGCCAATTCCACAAGAGCAGCCTTAGCGAAAGGCTTCTTGAAGGGAAAGATGTAACTCTGTGAGATGAATTAACAGAACACAGAGCAGTTTCTCAGAAAGCTTCTTTCCAGTTTTGAACGGAAGATATTTCCTTTTTCACCATAGCCCTCTATGGGCTTCCAAATATCCCTTTGCCAATCCCACAAGAACAGCCTTAGCGAAAGGCTTCTTGAAGGGAAAGATGTAACTCTGTGAGATGAATTAACAGAGCACCGAGCAGTTTCTCAGTAAGCTTCTTTGCAGTTCTGAACGGAAGATATTTCCTTTTTAACCAGAGCCCTCTGTGGGCTTCCAAATATCCCTTTGCCAATTCCACAAGAACAGCCTTAGCGAAAGGCTTCTTGAAGGGAAAGATGTAACTCTGTGAGATGAATTAGCAGAACACAGAGCAGTTTCTCTGAAAGCTTCTTTCCAGTTTTGAACGGAAGATATTTCCTGTTTCACCATAGCCCTCTATGGGCTTCCAAATATCCATTTGCCAATTCAACAAGAACAGCCTTGGCGAAAGGCTTCTTGAAGGGAAAGATGTAACTTTGTGAGATGAATTAAGAGAACACAGAGCAGTTTGTCAGAAAGCTTCTTTCCCTTTTTCAACGGAAGATATTTCCTTTTTCACCATAGCCCTCTATGGGCTTCCAAATATCCCTTTGCCAATTCCACAAGAACAGCCTTAGCCAAAGGCTTCTTGAAGGGAAAGATGTAACTCTGTGAGATGAATTAACAGAGCACCGAGCAGTTTCTCAGAAAGCTTCTTTCCAGTTCTGAACGGAATATATTTCCTTTTTCACCATAGCCCTCTGTGGGCTTCCAAATATCCCTTTGCCAATGCCACAAGAGCAGCCTTAGCGAAAGGCTTCTTGAAGGGAAAGATGTAACTCTGTGAGATGAATTAACAGAACACAGAGCAGTTTCTCAGAAAGCTTCTTTCCAGTTTTGAACGGAAGATATTTCCTTTTTCAACATAGCCCTCTATGGGCTTCCAAATATCCCTTTGCCAATTCCACAAGAACAGCCTTAGCGAAAGGCTTCTTGAAGGGAAAGATGTAACTCTGTGAGATGAATTAACAGAGCACCGAGCAGTTTCTCAGTAAGCTTCTTTCCAGTTCTGAACGGAAGATATTTCCTTTTTAACCAGAGCCCTCTGTGGGCTTCCAAATATCCCTTTGCCAATTCCACAAGAACAGCCTTAGCGAAAGGTTTCTTGAAGGGAAAGATGTAACTCTGTGAGATGAATTAGCAGAACACAGAGCAGTTTCTCTGAAAGCTTCTTTCCAGTTTTGAACGGAAGATATTTCCTGTTTCACCATAGCCCTCTATGCGCTTCCAAATATCCATTTGCCAATTCAACAAGAACAGCCTTGGCGAAAGGCTTCTTGAAGGGAAAGATGTAACTTTGTGAGATGAATTAAGAGAACACAGAGCAGTTTCTCAGAAAGCTTCTTTCCCTTTTTGAACGGAAGATATTTCCTTTTTCACCATAGCCCTCTACGGGCTTTCAAACATCCCTTTGCCAATTCCACAAGAACAGCCTTAGCGAAAGGCTTCCTGAAGGGAAAGATGTAACTCTGTGAGATGAATTAACAGAACACAGAGCAGTTTCTCAGAAAGCTTCTTTCCAGTTTGGAACGGAAAGTATTTCCTTTTTCCCCTTAGCCCTCTATGGGCTTCCAAATATCCCTTTGCCAATTCCACAAGAACAGGCTTAGCGAAAGGCTTCTTGAAGGGAAAGATGTAACTTTGTGAGATGAATTAAGAGAACACACAGCAGTTTCTCAGAAAGCTTCTTTCCAGTTTTGAACGGGAGATATTTCCTTTTTCACCATAGCCCTCTATGGGCTTCCAAATATCCCTTAGCCATTTCCACAAGAACAGCCTTAGCGAAAGGCTTCCTGAAGGGAAAGGTGTAACTCTGTGAGATGAATTAACAGAACACAGAGCAGTTTCTCAGAAAGCTTCTTTCCAGTTTTGAACGGAAGATATTTCCTTTTTCACCATAGCCCTCTGTGGGCTTCCTAATATCCATTTGCCAATTCCACAAGAACAGCCTTGGCGAAAGGCTTCTTGAAGGGAAAGATGTAACTCTGTGAGATGAATTAACAGAACACAGAGCAGTTTCTCAGAAAGCTTCTTTCCAGTTTAACGGAAGATATTTCCTTTTTCACCGTAGCCCACTATGGGCTTCCAAATATCCCTTTGCCAATTCCACAAGAACAGCCTTAGCGAAAGGCTTCTTGAAGGGAAAGATGTAACTTTGTGAGATGAATTAAGAGAACACAGAGCAGTTTCTCAGAAAGCTTCTTTCCAGTTTTGAACGGAAGATACTTCCTTTATCACCATATCCCTCTATGGGCTTCCAAATATCCCTTTGACAATTCCAGAAGAACAGCCTTAGCGAAAGTCTTTTGAAGGGAAAGATGTAACTCTGTGAGCTGAATTAACAGAACACAGAGCAGTTTCTCATAAAGCTTCTTACCAGTTTTGAACGGAAGATATTTCCTTTTTCACCATAGCCCTCTATGGGCTTCCAAATATTCCTTTGCCAATTCCACAAGAACAGCCTTAGCGAAAGTCTTTTGAAGGGAAAGATGTAACTCTGTGAGATGAATTAACAGAACACAGAGCATTTTCTCTGAAGTCTTCTTTCCAGTTTTGAACGGAAGATATTTCCTTTTTCACCATAACCCTCTATGGGCTTCCAAATATCCCTTTGCCAATTCCACAAGAACAGTCTTAGCGAAAGGCTTCTTGAAGGGAAAGATGTAACTCTGTGAGATGAATTAGCAGAACTCAGAGCAGTTTCTCAGAAAGCTTCTTTACAGTTTTGAACGGATGATATTTCCTTTTTCAACATAGACTTCTATGGGCTTCCAAATATCCCTTTGCCAATTCCACAAGAACAGCCTTAGCGAAAGGCTTCCTGAAGGGAACGATGAAACTCTGTGAGATGAATTAACGGAACACAGAGCAGTTTCTCAGAAAGCT
This sequence comes from Chlorocebus sabaeus, assembly GCF_047675955.1. Classification (NCBI taxonomy): domain Eukaryota; kingdom Metazoa; phylum Chordata; class Mammalia; order Primates; family Cercopithecidae; genus Chlorocebus; species Chlorocebus sabaeus. The sequence goes on from NW_027327859.1 coordinate 499,652, forward strand.
TCTTTCCAGTTTTGAACGGAAGATACTTCCTTTATCACCATATCCCTCTATGGGCTTCCAAATATCCCTTTGACAATTCCAGAAGAACAGCCTTAGCGAAAGTCTTTTGAAGGGAAAGATGTAACTCTGTGAGATGAATTAACAGAACACAGAGCAGTTTCTCAGAAAGCTTCTTTCCAGTTTTGAACGGAAGATATTTCCTTTTTCACCATAGCCCTCTATGGGCTTCCAAATATTCCTTTGCCAATTCCACAAGAACAGCCTTAGCGAAAGTCTTTTGAAGGGAAAGATGTAACTCTGTGAGATGAATTAACAGAACACAGAGCATTTTCTCAGAAATCTTCTTTCCAGATTTGAACGGAAGATATTTCCTTTTTCACCATAGTCCTCTATGGGCTTCCAAATATCACTTTGCCAATTCCACAAGAACAGCCTTAGCGAAAGGCTTCTTGAAGGGAAAGATGTAACTCTGTGAGATGAATTAACAGAGCACCGAGCAGTTTCTCAGTAAGCTTGTTTCCAGTTCTGAACGGAAGATATTTCCTTTTTCACCATAGCCCTCTGTGGGCTTCCAAATATCCCTTTGCCAATTCCACAAGAACAGCCTTAGCGAAAGGCTTCTTGAAGGGAAAGATGTAACTCTGTGAGATGAATTTGCAGAACACAGAGCAGTTTCTCTGAAAGCTTCTTTCCAGTTTTGAACGGAAGATATTTCCTGTTTCACCATAGCCCTCTATGGGCTTCCAAATATCCATTTTCCAATTCAACAAGAACAGCCTTGGCGAAAGGCTTCTTGAAGGGAAAGATGTAACTTTGTGAGATGAATTAAGAGAACACAGAGCAGTTTCTCAGAAAGCTTCTTTCCCTTTTTGAACGGAAGATATTTCCTTTTTCACCATAGCCCTCTATGGGCTTTCAAATATCCCTTTGCCAATTCCACAAGAACAGCCTTAGCGAAAGGCTTCCTGAAGGGAAAGATGTAACTCTGTGAGATGAATTAACAGAACACAGAGCAGTTTCTCAGAAAGCTTCTTTCCAGTTTGGAACGGAAGGTATTTCCTTTTTCACCATAGCCCTCTATGGGCTTCCAAGTATCCCTTTGCCAATTCCACAAGAATAGCCTTAGCGAAAGGCTTCCTGAAGGGAAAGATGTAATTCTGTGAGATGAATTAACAGAACACAGAGCAGTTTCTCTGAAAGCTTCTTTCCAGTTTTGAACGTAAGATATTTCCTGTTTCACCATAGCCCTCTATGGGCTTCCAAATATCCCTTTGCCAATTCCACAAGAACAACCTTAGCGAAAGGCTTCTTGAAGGGAAAGATGTAACTTTGTGAGATGAATTAAGAGAAGACACAGCAGTTTCTCAGAAAGCTTCTTTCCAGTTTTGAACGGAAGATATTTCCTTTTTCACCATAGCCCTCTATGGGCTTCCAAATATCCCTTTGCCAATTCCACGAAAACAGCCTTAGCGAAAGGATTCCTGAAGGGAAAGATGTAACTCTGTGAGATGAATTAACAGAACACAGAGCAGTTTATCAGAAAGCTTCTTTCCAGTTTTGAACGGAAGATATTTCCTTTTTCACCATAGCCCTCTATGGGCTTCCAAATATCCCTTTGCCAATTCCACAAGAACAGTCTTAGCGAAAGGCTTCTTGAAGGGAAAGATGTAACTCTGTGAGATGAATTAACAGAACACAGGGCAGTTTCTCAGAAAGCTTCTTTCCAGTTTTGAACGGAAGATATTTCCTTTTTCAACATAGGCTTCTATGGGCTTCCAAATATCCCTTTGCCAATTCCACAAGAACAGCCTTAGCGAAAGGCTTCCTGAAGGGAAAGATGTAACTCTGTGAGATGAATTAACAGAACACAGAGAAGTTTCTCAGAAAGTTTCTTTCCAGTTCTGAACGGAAGATATTTCCTTTTTCACCATAGCCCTCTGTGGGCTTCCAAATATCCCTTTGCCAATTCCACAAGAACAGCCTTAGCGAAAGGCTTCTTGAAGGGAAAGATGTAACTCTGTGAGATGAATTAGCAGAACTCAGAGCAGTTTCTCAAAAAGCTTCTTTACAGTTTTGAACGGAAGATATTTCCTTTTTCAACATAGACTTCTATGGGCTTCCAAATATCCCTTTGCCAATTCCACAAGAACAGCCTTAGCGAAAGGCTTCCTGAAGGGAAAGATGAAACTCTGTGAGATGAATTAACGGAACACAGAGCATTTTCTCAGAAAGCTTCTTTCCAGTTTTGAACGGAAGATACTTCCTTTATCACCATATCCCTCTATGGGCTTCCAAATATCCCTTTGACAATTCCAGAAGAACAGCCTTAGCGAAAGTCTTTTGAAGGGAAAGATGTAACTCTGTGAGATGAATTAACAGAACACAGAGCAGTTTCTCAGAAAGCTTCTTTCCAGTTTTCAACGGAAGATATTTCTTTTTTCACCATAGCCCTCTATGGGCTTCCAAATATTCCTTTGCCAATTCCACAAGAACAGCCTTAGCGAAAGTCTTTTGAAGGGAAAGATGTAACTCTGTGAGATGAATTAACAGAACACAGAGCATTTTCTCAGAAATCTTCTTTCCAGTTTTGAACGGAAGATATTTCCTTTTTCACCATAGCCCTCTATGGGCTTCCAAATATCCCTTTGCCAATTCCACAAGAACAGCCTTAGCGAAAGGCTTCTTGAAGGGAAAGATGTAACTCTGTTAGATGAATTAACAGAGCACCGAACAGTTTCTCAGAAAGCTTCTTTCCAGTTCTAAACGGAAGATATTTCCTTTTTCACCATAGCCCTCTGTGGGCTTCCAAATATCCCTTTGCCAATTCCACAAGAGCAGCCTTAGCGAAAGGCTTCTTGAAGGGAAAGATGTAACTCTATGAGATGAATTAACAGAACACAGAGCAGTTTCTCAGAAAGCTTCTTTCCAGTTTTGAACGGAAGATATTTCCTTTTTCACCATAGCCCTCTATGGGCTTCCAAATATCCCTTTGCCAATTCCACAAGAACAGCCTTAGCGAAAGGCTTCTTGAAGGGAAAGATGTAACTCTGTGGGATGAATTAACAGAGCACCGAGCAGTTTCTCAGTAAGCTTCTTTCCAGTTCTGAACGGAAGATATTTCCTTTTTCACCATAGCCCTTTGTGGACTTCCAAATATCCCTTTGCCAATTCCACAAGAACAGCCCTAGCGAAAGTCTTTTGAAGGGAAAGATGTAACTCTGTGAGATGAATTAACAGAACACAGAGCATTTTCTCAGAAATCTTCTTTCCAGTTTTGAACGGAAGATATTTCCTGTTTCACCATAGCCCTTTATGGGCTTCCAAATATCCATATGCCAATTCAACAAGAACAGCCTTGGCGAAAGGCTTCTTGAAGGGAAAGATGTAACTCTGTGAGATGAATTAACAGAACACAGAGCAGTTTCTCAGAAAGCTTCTTTCCAGTTTAACGAAAGATATTTCCTTTTTCACCATAGCGCTCTATGGGCTTCCAAATATCCCTTTGCCAAATCCACAAGAACAGCCTTAGCGAAAGGCTTCTTTTAGGGAAAGATGTAACTCTGTGAGATGAATTAACAGAACACAGAGCAGTTTCTCTGAAAGCTTCTTTCCAGTTTTGAACGGAAGATATTTCCTGTTTCACCATAGCCCTCTATGGGCTTCCAAATATCCATTTGCCAATTCAACAAGAACAGCCTTGGCGAAACGCTTCTTGAAGGGAAAGATGTAACTTTGTGAGATGAATTAAGAGAACACAGAGCAGTTTCTCAGAAAGCTTCTTTCCAGTTTTGAACGGAAGATATTTCCTGTTTCACCATAGCCCTCTATGGGCTTCCAAATATCCCTTTGCGAATTCCACAAGAACAGGCTTAGCGAAAGGATTCCTGAAGGGAAAGATGTAACTCTGTGAGATGAATTAACAGAACACAGAGCAGTTGCTCAGAAAGCTTCTTTCCCTTTTTGAACGGAAGATATTTCCTTTTTCACCATAGCCCTCTATGGGCTTTCAAATATCCCTTTGCCAATTCCACAAGAACAGTCTTAGCGAAAGGCTTCTTGAAGGGAAAGATGTAACTCTGTGACATGAATTAACAGAACACAGGGCAGTTTCTCAGAAAGCTTCTTTCCAGTTTTGAACGGAAGATATTGCCTTTTTCAACATAGGCTTCTATGGGCTTCCAAATATCCCTTTGCCAATTCCACAAGAACAGCCTTAGCGAAAGGCTTCCTGAAGGGAAAGATGTAACTCTGTGAGATGAATTAACAGAACACAGAGAAGTTTCTCAGAAAGCTTCTTTCCAGTTCTGAACGGAAGATATTTCCTTTTTCACCATAGCTCTCTGTGGCCTTCCAAATATCCCTATGCCAATTCCACAAGAACAGCCTTAGCGAAAGGCTTCTTGAAGGGAAAGATGTAACTCTGTGAGATGAATTAACAGAACACAGAACAGTTTCTCAGAAAGCTTCTTTCCAGTTTTGAACGGAAGATATTTCCTTTTTCACCATAGCCCTCTGTGGGCTTCCAAATATCCCTTTGCCAATGCCACAAGAGCAGCCTTAGCGAAAGGCTTCTTGAAGGGAAAGATGTAACTCTGTGAGATGAATTAACAGAACACAGAGCAGTTTCTCAGAAAGATTCTTTCCAGTTTTGAACGGAAGATATTTCCTTTTTCACCATAGCCCTCTATGGGCTTCCAAATATCCCTTTGGCAATTCCACAAGAACAGCCTTAGCGAAAGGCTTCTTGAAGGGAAAGATGTAACTCTGTGAGATGAATTAACAGAGCACCGAGCAGTTTCTCAGTAAGCTTCTTTCCAGTTCTGAACGGAAGATATTTCCTTTTTCACCATAGCCCTCTGTGGGCTTCCAAATATCCCTTTGCCAATTCCACAAGAACAGCCTTAGCGAAAGGCTTCTTGAAGGGAAAGATGTAACTCTGTGAGATGAATTAACAGAACACAGAGCAGTTCCTCAGAAAGCTTCTTTCCAGTTTTGAACGGAAGATATTTCCTTTTTCAACATAGCCTTCTAAGGGCTTCCAAATATCCCTTTGCCAATTCCACAAGAACAGCCTTAGCGAAAGGCTTCTTGAAGGGAAACATGTAACTCTGTGAGATGAATTAACAGAACACAGAGCAGTTTCTCTGAAAGCTTCTTTCCAGTTTTGAACGGAAGATATTTCCTGTTTCACCATAGCCCTCTATGAGCTTCCAAATATCCCTTTGCCAATTCCACAAGAACAGCCTTAGCGAAAGGCTTCCTGAAGGGAAAGATGTAACTTTGTGAGATGAATTAAGAGAACACACAGCAGTTTCTCAGAAAGCTTCTTTCCAGTTTTGAACGGAAGAGATTTCCTTTTTCACCATAGCCCTCTATGGGCTTCCAAATATCCCTTTGCCAATTCCACAAGAACAGCCTTAGCGAAAGGATACCTGAAGGGAAAGATGTAACTCTATGCGATGAATTAAGAGAACACAGAGCATTTTCTCAGAAATCTTCTTTCCAGTTTTGAACGGAAGATATTTCCTTTTCCACCATAGCCCTCTATGGGCTTCCAAATATCCCTTTGCCAATTCCACAAGAACAGTCTTAGCGAAAGGCTTCTTGAAGGGAAAGATGTAACTCTGTGAGAGGAATTAACAGAACACAGAGCAGTTTCTCTGAAAGCTTCTTTCCAGTTTTGAACGGAAGATATTTCCTTTTTCACCATAGCCCTCTGTGGGCTTTCAAATATCCCTTTGCCAATTCCACAAGAACAGCCTTAGCGAAAGGCTTCCTGACGGGAAAGATGTAACTCTGTGAGATGAATTAACAGAACACGGAGCAGTTTCTCTGAAAGCTTCTTTCCAGTTTGGAACGGAAGGCATTTCCTTTTTCCCCTTAGCCCTCTATGGGCTTCCAAATACCCCTTTGCCAATTGCACAAGAACAACCTTAGCGAAAGGCTTCTTGAAGGGAAAGATGTAATTTGTGCGATGAATTAACAGAACACAGAGCAGTTTCTCAGAAAGCTTCTTTCCAGTTTTGAACGGAAGATATTTCCTTTTTCACCATAGCCCTCTATGGGCTTCCAAATATCCCTTTGCCAATTCCACAAGAACAGCCTTAGCGAAAGGCTTCTTGAAGGGAAAGATGTAACTCTGTGAGATGAATTAACAGATCACCTAGCAGTTTCTCAGTAAGCTTCTTTCCAGTTCTGAACGGAAGATAATTCCTTTTTCACCATAGCCCTCTGTGGGCTTCCAAATATCCCTTTGCCAATTCCACAAGAACAGCGTTAGCGAAAGGCTTCTTTAAGGGAAAGATGTAACTCTGTGAGAAGAATTAGCAGAAATCAGAGCAGTTTCTCAGAAAGCTTCTTTACAGTTTTGAACGGAAGATATTTCCTTTTTCAACATAGCCTTCTTTGGGCTTCCAAATATCCCTTTGCCAATTCCTCAAGAACAGCCTTAGCAAAAGGCTTCCTGAAGGGCAAGATGTAACTCTGTGAGATGAATTAACGGAACACAGAGCAGTTTCTCAGAAAGCTTCTTTCCAGTTTTCAACGGAAGATACTTCCTTTATCACCATATCCCTCTATGGGCTTCCAAATATCCCTTTGACAATTCCAGAAGAACAGCCTTAGCGAAAGTCTTTTGAAGGGAAAGATGTAACTCTGTGAGATGAATTAACAGAACACAGAGCAGTTTCTCAGAAACCTTCTTTCCAGTTTTGAACGGAAGATATTTCCTTTTTCACCATAGCCCTCTATGGGCTTCCAAATATACCTTTGCCAATTCCACAAGAACAGCCTTAGCGAAAGGCTTCTTGAAGGGAAAGATGTAACTCTGTGAGATGAATTAACAGAACACAGAGCAGTTCCTCAGAAAGCTTCTTTCCAGTTTTGAACGGAAGATATTTCCTTTTTCAACATAGCCTTCTAAGGGCTTAAAAATATCCCTTTGCCAATTCCACAAGAACAGCCTTAGCGAAAGGCTTCTTGAAGGGAAAGATGTAACTCTGTGAGATGAATTTACAGAACACAGAGCAGTTTCTCTGAAAGCTTCTTTCCAGTTTTGAACGGAAGATATTTCCTTTTTCACCATAGCCCTCTATGGGCTTCCAAATATCCCTTTGCCAATTCCACAAGAACAGCCTTAGCGAAAGGCTTCCTGAAGGGAAAGATGTAACTTTGTGAGATGAATTAAGAGAACACACAGCAGTTTCTCAGAAAGCTTCTTTCCAGTTTTGAACGGAAGAGATTTCCTTTTTCACCATAGCCCTCTATGATCTTCCAAATATCCCTTTGCCAATTCCACAAGAGCAGCCTTAGCGAAAGGATACCTGAAGGGAAAGATGTAACTCTATGCGATGAATTAACAGAACACAGAGCAGTTTCTCAGAAAGCTTCTTTCCCTTGTTGAACGGAAGATATTTCCTTTTTCACCATAGCCCTCTATGGGCTTCCAAATATCCCTTTGCCAATTCCACAAGAACAGCCTTAGCCAAAGGCTTCTTGAAGGGAAAGATGTAACTCTGTGAGATGAATTAACAGAGCACGGAGCAGTTTCTCAGAAAGCTTCTTTCCAGTTCTGAACGGAATATATTTCCTTTTTCACCATAGCCCTCTGTGGGCTTCCAAATATCCCTTTGCCAATGCCACAAGAGCAGCCTTAGCGAAAGGCTTCTTGGAGGGAAAGATGTAACTCTGTGAGATGAATTAACAGAACACAGAGCAGTTTCTCAGAAAGCTTCTTTCCAGTTTTGAACGGAAGATATTTCCTTTTTCACCATAGCCCTCTATGGGCTTCCAAATATCCCTTTGCCAATTCCACAAGAACAGCCTTAGCGAAAGGCTTCTTGAAGGGAAAGATGTAACTCTGTGAGATGAATTAACAGAGCACCGAGCAGTTTCTCAGTAAGCTTCTTTCCAGTTCTGAACGGAAGATATTTCCTTTTTCACCATAGCCCTCTGTGGGCTTCCAAATATCCCTTTGCCAATTCCACAAGAACAGCCTTAGCGAAAGGCTTCTTGAAGGGAAAGATGTAACTCTGTGAGATGAATTAGCAGAACTCAGAGCAGTTTCTCAGAAAGCTTCTTTACAGTTTTGAACGGAAGATATTTCCTTTTTCAACATAGACTTCTATGGGCTTCCAAATATCCCTTTGCCAATTCCACAAGAACAGCCTTAGCGAAAGGCTTCCTGAAGAGAAAGATGAAACTCTGTGAGATGAATTAACGGAACACAGAGCAGTTTCTCAGAAACCTTCTTTCCAGTTTTGAACGGAAGATACTTCCTTTATCACCATATCCCTCTATGGGCTTCCAAATATCCCTTTGACAATTCCAGAAGAACAGCCTTAGCGAAAGTCTTTTGAAGGGAAAGATGTAACTCTGTGAGATGAATTAACAGAACACAGAGCAGTTTCTCAGAAAGCTTCTTTCCAGTTTTGAACGGAAGATATTTCCTTTTTCACCATAGCCCTCTATGGGCTTCCAAATATCCCTTTGCCAATTCCACAAGAACAGCCTTAGCGAAAGTCTTTTGAAGGGAAAGATGTAACTCTGTGAGATGAATTAACAGAACACAGAGCATTTTCTCAGAAATCTTCTTTCCAGTTTTGAACGGAAGATATATCCTTTTTCACCATAGTCCTCTATGGGCTTCCAAATATCCCTCTGCCAATTCCACAAGAACAGCCTTAGCGAAAGGCTTCTTGAAGGGAAAGATGTAACTCTGTGAGATGAATTAACAGGGCACAGAGCAGTTTCTCAGAAAGCTTCTTTCCAGTTCTGAACGGAAGATATTTCCTTTTTCACCATAGCCCTCTGTGGGCTTCCAAATATCCCTTTGCCAATTCCACAAGAGCAGCCTTAGCGAAAGGCTTCTTCAAGGGAAAGATGTAACTCTGTGAGATGAATTAACAGAACACAGAGCAGTTTCTCAGAAAGCTTCTTTCCAGTTTTGAACGGAAGATATTTCCTTTTTCACCATAGCCCTCTATGGGCTTCCAAATATCCCTTTGCCAATTCCACAAGAACAGCCTTAGCGAAAGGCTTCTTGAAGGGAAAGATGTAACTCTGTGAGATGAATTAACAGAGCACCGAGTAGTTTCTCAGTAATCTTGTTTCCAGTTCTGAACGGAAGATATTTCCTTTTTCACCATAGCCCTCTGTGGGCTTCCAAATATCCCTTTGCCAATTCCACAAGAACAGCCTTAGCGAAAGGCTTCTTGAAGGGAAAGATGTAACTCTGTGAGATGAATTAGCAGAACACAGAGCAGTTTCTCAGAAAGCTTCTTTCCCTTTTTGAACGGAAGATATTTCCTGTTTCACCATAGCCCTCTATGGGCTTTCAAATATCCCTTTGCCAATTCCACAAGAACAGCCTTAGCGAAAGGCTTCCTGAAGGGAAAGATGTAACTCTGTGAGAGGAATTAACAGAACACAGAGCAGTTTCTCAGAAAGCTTCTTTCCAGTTTGGAACGGAAGGTATTTCCTTTTTCCCCTTAGCCCTCTATCGGCTTCCAAATATCCCTTTGCCAATTCCACAAGAACAGGCTTAGCGAAAGGCTTCTTGAAGGGAAAGATGTAACTTTGTGAGATGAATTAAGAGAACACACAGCAGTTTCTCAGAAAGCTTCTTTCCAGTTTTGAACGGAAGATATTTCCTTTTTCACCATAGCCCTCTATGGGCTTCCAAATATCCCTTTGCCATTTCCACAAGAACAGCCTTAGCGAAAGGCTTCCTGAAGGGAAAGATGTAACTCTGTGAGATGAATTAACAGAACACAGAGCAGTTTCTCAGAAAGCTTCTTTCCAGTTTTGAACGGAAGATATTTCCTTTTTCACCATAGCCCTCTTTGGGCTTCCTAATATCCCTTTGCCAATTCCACAAGAACAGCCTTGGCGAAAGGCTTCTTGAAGGGAAAGATGTAACTCTGTGAGATGAATTAACAGAACACAGAGCAGTTTCTCAGAAAGCTTCTTTCCAGTTTAACGGAAGATATTTCCTCTTTCACCATAGCCCTCTTTGGGCTTCCAAATATCCCTTTGCGAATTCCACAAGAACAGGCTTAGCGAAAGGCTTCCTGAAGGGAAAGATGTAACTCTGTGAGATGAATTAAGAGAATACAGAGCAGTTGCTCAGAAAGCTTCTTTCCCTTTTTGAACGGAAGATATTTCCTTTTTCACCATAGCCCTCTATGGGCTTTCAAATATCCCTTTGCCAATTCCACAAGAACAGCCTTAGCGAAAGGCTTCCTGAAGGGAAAGATGTAACTCTGTCAGATGAATTAACAGAACACAGAGCAGGTTCTCAGAAAGCTTCTTTCCAGTTTGGAACGGAAGGTATTTCCTTTTTCACCATAGCCCTCTATGGGCTTCCAAATATCCCTTTGCCAATTCCACAAGAATAGCCTTAGCGAAAGGCTTCTTGAAGGGAAAGATGTAATTCTGTGAGATGAATTAACAGAACACAGAGCAGTTTCTCTGAAAGCTTCTTTCCAGTTTTGAACGTAAGATATTTCCTGTTTCACCATAGCCCTCTATGGGCTTCCAAATATCCCTTTGCCAATTCCACAAGAACAACCTTAGCGAAAGGCTTCTTGAAGGGAAAGATGTAACTTTGTGAGATGAATTAAGAGAAGACACAGCAGTTTCTCAGAAAGCTTCTTTCCAGTTTTGAACGGAAGATATTTCCTTTTTCACCATAGCCCTCTATGGGCTTCCAAATATCCCTTTGCCAATTCCACGAAAACAGCCTTAGCGAAAGGATTCCTGAAGGGAAAGATGTAACTCTGTGAGATGAATTAACAGAACACAGAGCAGTTTATCAGAAAGCTTCTTTCCAGTTTTGAACGGAAGATATTTCCTTTTTCACCATAGCCCTCTATGGGCTTCCAAATATCCCTTTGCCAATTCCACAAGAACAGTCTTAGCGAAAGGCTTCTTGAAGGGAAAGATGTAACTCTGTGAGATGAATTAACAGAACACAGGGCAGTTTCTCAGAAAGCTTCTTTCCAGTTTTGAACGGAAGATATTTCCTTTTTCAACATAGGCTTCTATGGGCTTCCAAATATCCCTTTGCCAATTCCAAAAGAACAGCCTTAGCGAAAGGCTTCCTGAAGGGAAAGATGTAACTCTGTGAGATGAATTAACAGAACACAGAGAAGTTTCTCAGAAAGCTTCTTTCCAGTTTCTGAACGGAAGATATTTCCTTTTTCACCATAGCCCTCTGTGGGCTTCCAAATATCCCTTTGCCAATTCCACATGAACAGCCTTAGCGAAAGGCTTCTTGAAGGGAAAGATGTAACTCTGTGAGATGAATTAGCAGAACTCAGAGCAGTTTCTCAGAAAGCTTCTTTACAGTTTTGAACGGAAGATATTTCCTTTTTCAACATAGACCTTCTATGGGCTTCCAAATATCCCTTTGCCAATTCCACAAGAACAGCCTTAGCGAAAGGCTTCCTGAAGGGAAAGATGAAACTCTGTGAGATGAATTAACGGAACACAGAGCAGTTTCTCAGAAAGCTTCTTTCCAGTTCTGAACGGAAGATATTTCCTTTTTCACCATAGCCCTCTGTGGGCTTCCAAATATCCCTTTGCCAATTCCACAAGAGCAGCCTTATCGAAAGGCTTCTTGAAGGGAAAGATGTAACTCTGTGAGATGAATTAACAGAACACAGAGCAGTTTCTCAGAAAGCTTCTTTCCAGTTTTTAACGGAAGATATTTCCTTTTTCACAATAGCCCTCTATGGGCTTCCAAATATCCCTTTGCCAATTCCACAAGAACAGCCTTAGCGAAAGGCTTCTTGAAGGGAAAGATGTAACTCTGTTAGATGAATTAACAGAGCACCGAGCAGTTTCTCAGTAAGCTTCTTTCCAGTTCTGAACGGAAGATATTTCCTTTTTCACCATAGCCCTTTTGTGGACTTCCAAATATCCCTTTGCCAATTCCACAAGAAACAGCCTTAGCGAAAGGCTTCTTGAAGGGAAAGATGTAACTCTGTGAGATGAATTAGCAGAACACAGAGCAGTTTCTCTGAAAGCTTCTTTCCGGTTTTGAACGGAAGATATTTCCTGTTTCACCATAGCCCTTTATGGGCTTCCAAATATCCATATGCCAATTCAACAAGAACAGCCTTGGCGAAAGGCTTCTTGAAGGGAAAGATGTAACTTTGTGAGATGAATTAAGAGAACACAGAGCAGTTTCTCAGAAAGCTTCTTTCCCTTTTTGAACGGAAGATATTTCCTTTTTTCACCATAGCCCTCTATGGGCTTCCAAATATCCCTTTGCCAATTCCACAAGAACATCCTTAGCCAAAGGCTTCTTGAAGGGAAAGATGTAACTCTGTGAGATGAATTAACAGAGCACCGAGCAGTTTCTCAGAAAGCTTCTTTCCAGTTCTGAACGGAATATATTTCCTTTTTCACCATAGCCCTCTGTGGGCTTCCAAATATCCCTTTGCCAATGCCACAAGAGCAGCCTTAGCGAAAGCCTTCTTGAAGGGAAAGATGTAAGTCTGTGAGATGAATTAACAGAACACAGAGCAGTTTCTCAGAAAGCTTCTTTCCAGTTTTGAACGGAAGATATTTCCTTTTTCACCATAGCCCTCTATGGGCTTCCAAATATCCCTTTGCCAATTCCACAAGAACAGCCTTAGCGAAAGGCTTCTTGAAGGGAAAGATGAAACTCTGTGAGATGAATTAACGGAACACAGAGCAGTTTCTCAGAAAGCTTCTTTCCAGTTTTGAACGGAAGATACTTCCTTTATCACCATATCCCTCTATGGGCTTCCAAATATCCTTTGACAATTCCAGAAGAACAGCCTTAGCGAAAGTCTTTTGAAGGGAAAGATTTAACTCTGTGAGATGAATTAACAGAACACAGAGCAGTTTCTCAGAAAGCTTCTTTCCAGTTTTGAACGGAAGATATTTCCTTTTTCACCATAGCCCTCTATGGGCTTCCAAATATTCCTTTGCCAACTCCACAAGAACAGCCTTAGCGAAAGGCTTCCTGAAGAGAAAGATGAAACTCTGTGAGATGAATTAACGGAACACAGAGCAGTTTCTCAGAAAGCTTCTTTCCAGTTTTGAACGGAAGATACTTCCTTTATCACCATATCCCTCTATGGGCTTCCAAATATCCCTTTGACAATTCCAGAAGAACAGCCTTAGCGAAAGTCTTTTGAAGGGGAAAGATGTAACTCTGTGAGATGAATTAACAGAACACAGAGCAGTTTCTCAGAAAGCTTCTTTCCAGTTTTGAACGGAAGATATTTCCTTTTTCACCATAGCCCTCTATGGGCTTCCAAATATCCCTTTGCCAATTCCACAAGAACAAGCCTTAGCGAAAGTCTTTTGAAGGGAAAGATGTAACTCTGTGAGATGAATTAACAGAACACAGAGCATTTTCTCAGAAATCTTCTTTCCAGTTTTTGAACGGAAGATATATCCTTTTTCACCATAGTCCTCTATGGGCTTCCAAATATCCCTCTGCCAATTCCACAAGAACAGCCTTAGCGAAAGGCTTCTTGAAGGGAAAGATGTAACTCTGTGAGATGAATTAACAGGGCACAGAGCAGTTTCTCAGAAAGCTTCTTTCCAGTTCTGAACGGAAGATATTTCCTTTTTCACCATAGCCCTCTATGGGCTTTCAAATATCCCTTTGCCAATTCCACAAGAACAGCCTTACCGAAAGGCTTCCTGAAGGGGAAAGATGTAACTCTGTGAGATGAATTAACAGAACACAGAGCAGTTTCTCAGAAAGCTTCTTTCCAGTTTGGAACGGAAGGTATTTCCTTTTTCCCCTTAGCCCTCTATGGGCTTCCAAATATCCCTTTGCCAATTCCACAAGAACAGGCTTAGCGAAAGGCTTCTTGAAGGGGAAAGATGTAACTTTGTGAGATGAATTAAGAGAACACACAGCAGTTTCTCAGAAAGCTTCTTTCCAGTTTTGAACGGAAGATATTTCCTTTTTCACCATAGCCCTCTATGGGCTTCCAAATATCCCTTTGCCATTTCCACAAGAACAGCCTTAGCGAAAGGCTTCCTGAAGGGAAAAGATGTAACTCTGTGAGATGAATTAACAGAACACAGAGCAGTTTCTCAGAAAGCTTCTTTCCAGTTTTGAACGGAAGATATTTCCTTTTTCACCATAGCCCTCTTTGGGCTTCCTAATATCCCTTTGCCAATTCCACAAGAACAGCCTTGGCGAAAGGCTTCTTGAAGGGAAAGATGTAACTCTGTGAGATGAATTAACAGAACCCAGAGCAGTTTCTCAGAAAGCTTCTTTCCAGTTTAACGGAAGATATTTCCTTTTTCACCATAGCGCTCTATGGGCTTCCAAATATCCCTTTGCCAAATACACAAGAACAGCCTTAGCGAAAGGCTTCTTTTAGGGGAAAGATGTAACTCTGTGAGATGAATTAACAGAACACAGAGCAGTTTCTCTGAAAGCTTCTTTCCAGTTTTGAACGGAAGATATTTCCTGTTTCACCATAGCCCTCTATGGGCTTCCAAATATCCATTTGCCAATTCAACAAGAACAGCCTTGGCGAAAGGCTTCTTGAAGGGAAAGATGTAACTTTGTGAGATGAATTAAGAGAACACAGAGCAGTTTCTCAGAAAGCTTCTTTCCAGTTTTGAACGGAAGATATTTCCTGTTTCACCATAGCCCTCTATGGGCTTCCAAATATCCCTTTGCGAATTCCACAAGAACAGGGCTTAGCGAAAGGCTTCCTGAAGGGAAAGATGTAACTCTGTGAGATGAATTAAGAGAATACAGAGCAGTTGCTCAGAAAGCTTCTTTCCCTTTTTGAACGGAAGATATTTTCCTTTTTCACCATAGCCCTCTATGGGCTTTCAAATATCCCTTTGCCAATTCCACAAGAACAGCCTTAGCGAAAGGCTTCCTGAAGGGAAAGATGTAACTCTGTGAGATGAATTAACAGAACACAGAGCAGTTTCTCAAAAAGCTTCTTTCCAGTTTGGAACGGAAGGTATTTCCTTTTTCACCATAGCCCTCTATGGGCTTCCAAATATCCCTTTGCCAATTCCACAAGAACAGCCTTAGCGAAAGGCTTCCTGAAGGGAAAGATGAAACTCTGTGAGATGAATTAAACACAGAGCATTTTTTCAGAAAGCTTCTTTCCAGTTTTGAAACGGAAGATACTTCCTTTATCACCATATCCCTCTATGGGCTTCCAAATATCCCTTTGACAATTCCAGAAGAACAGCCTTAGCGAAAGTCTTTTGAAGGGAAAGATGTAACTCTGTGAGATGAATTAACAGAACACAGAGCAGTTTCTCAGAAAGCTTCTTTCCAGTTTTGAACGGAAGATATTTCCTTTTTCACCATAGCCCTCTATGGGCTTCCAAATATCCCTTTGCCAATTCCACAAGAACAGCCTCTAGCGAAAGTCTTTTGAAGGGAAAGATGTAACTCTGTGAGATGAATTAACAGAACACAGAGCATTTTCTCAGAAATCTTCTTTCCAGTTTTGAACGGAAGATATTTCCTTTTTCACCATAGCCCTCTATGGGCTTCCAAATATCCCTTTGCCAATTCCACATGAACAGCCTTAGCGAAAGGCTTCTTGAAGGGAAAGATGTAACTCTGTGAGATGAATTAACAGAGCACCGAGCAGTTTCTCAGAAAGCTTCTTTCCAGTTCTGAACGGAAGATATTTCCTTTTTCACCATAGCCCTCTGTGGGCTTCCAAATATCCCTTTGCCAATGCCACAAGAACAGCCTTAGCGAAAGGCTTCTTGAAGGGAAAGATGTAAACTCTGTGAGATGAATTAACAGAACACAGAGCAGTTTCTCAGAAAGCTTCTTTCCAGTTTTGAACGGAAGATATTTCCTTTTTCACAATAGCCCTCTATGGGCTTCCAAATATCCCTTTGCCAATTCCACAAGAACAGCCTTAGCGAAAGGCTTCTTGAAGGGAAAGATGTAACTCTGTGAGATGAATTAACAGAACACAGGGCAGTTTCTCAGTGAGCTTCTTTCCAGTTCTGAACGGAAGATAGTTCCTTTTTCACCATAGCCCTTTGTGGACTTCCAAATATCCCTTTGCCAATTCCACAAGAACAGCGTTAGCGAAAAGGCTTCTTGAAGGGAAAGATGTAACTCTGTGAGATGAATTAGCAGAACACAGAGCAGTTTCTCTGAAAGCTTCTTTCCGGTTTTGAACGGAAGATATTTCCTGTTTCACCATAGCCCTTTATGGGCTTCCAAATATCCATATGCCAATTCAACAAGAACAGCCTTGGCGAAAGGCTTCTGAAGGGAAAGATGTAACTTTGTGAGATGAATAAGAGAACACAGAGCAGTTTCTCTGAAAGCTTCTTTCCCTTTTTGAACGGAAGATATTTCCTTTTTCACCATAGCCCTCTATGGGCTTCCAAATATCCCTTTGCCAATTCCACAAGAACATCCTTAGCCAAAGGCTTCTTGAAGGGAAAGATGTAACTCTGTGAGATGAATTAACAGAGCACCGAGCAG
The DNA here is from genome assembly GCF_047675955.1 of Chlorocebus sabaeus. Classification (NCBI taxonomy): domain Eukaryota; kingdom Metazoa; phylum Chordata; class Mammalia; order Primates; family Cercopithecidae; genus Chlorocebus; species Chlorocebus sabaeus. The sequence continues at coordinate 516,141 of NW_027327859.1, forward strand.
TTTCTCAGAAAGCTTCTTTCCAGTTCTGAACGGAATATATTTCCTTTTTCACCATAGCCCTCTGTGGGCTTCCAAATATCCCTTTGCCAATGCCACAAGAGCAGCCTTAGCGAAAGCCTTCTTGAAGGGAAAGATGTAACTCTGTGAGATGAATTAACAGAACACAGAGCAGTTTCTCAGAAAGCTTCTTTCCAGTTTTGAACGGAAGATATTTCCTTTTTCAACCATAGCCCTCTATGGGCTTCCAAATATCCCTTTGCCAATTCCACAAGAACAGCCTTAGCGAAAGGCTTCTTGAAGGGAAAGATGAAACTCTGTGAGATGAATTAACGGAACACAGAGGAGTTTCTCAGAAAGCTTCTTTCCAGTTTTGAACGGAAGATACTTCCTTTATCACCATATCCCTCTATGGGCTTCCAAATATCCTTTGACAATTCCAGAAGAACAGCCTTAGCGAAAGTCTTTTGAAGGGAAAGATGTAACTCTGTGAGATGAATTAACAGAACACAGAGCAGTTTCTCAGAAAGCTTCTTTCCAGTTTTGAACGGAAGATATTTCCTTTTTCACCATAGCCCTCTATGGGCTTCCAAATATTCCTTTGCCAATTCCACAAGAACAGCCTTAGCGAAAGTCTTTTGAAGGGAAAGATGTAACTCTGTGAGATGAATTAACAGAACACAGAGCATTTTCTCAGAAATCTTCTTTCCAGTTTTGAACGGAAGATATTTCCTTTTCCACCATAGCCCTCTATGGGCTTCCAAATATCCCTTTGCCAATTCCACAATAACAGTCTTCTCGAAAGGCTTCTTGAAGGGAAAGATGTAACTCTGTGAGATGAATTAACAGAGCACCGAGCAGTTTCTCAGTAAGCTTGTTTCCAGTTCTGAACGGAAGATATTTCCTTTTTCACCATAGCCCTCTGTGGGCTTCCAAATATCCCTTTGCCAATTCCACAAGAACAGGCTTAGCGAAAGGCTTCTTGAAGGGAAAGATGTAACTTTGTGAGATGAATTAAGAGAACACACAGCAGTTTCTCAGAAAGCTTCTTTCCAGTTTTGAACGGAAGATATTTCCTTTTTCACCATAGCCCTCTATGGGCTTCCAAATATCCCTTTGCCATTTCCACAAGAACAGCCTTAGCGAAAGGCTTCCTGAAGGGAAAGATGTAACTCTGTGAGATGAATTAACAGAACACAGAGCAGTTTCTCAGAAAGCTTCTTTCCAGTTTTGAACGGAAGATATTTCCTTTTTCACCATAGCACTCTTTGGGCTTCCTAATATCCCTTTGCCAATTCCACAAGAACAGCCTTGGCGAAAGGCTTCTTGAAGGGAAAGATGTAACTCTGTGAGATGAATTAACAGAACACAGAGCAGTTTCTCAGAAAGCTTCTTTCCAGTTTAACGGAAGATATTTCCTTTTTCACCATAGCCCTCTATGGGCTTCCAAATATCCCTTTGCCAATTCCACAAGAACAGTCTTAGCGAAAGGCTTCTTGAAGGGAAAGATGTAACTCTGTGAGATGAATTAACAGAACACAGGGCAGTTTCTCAGAAAGCTTCCTTCCAGTTTTGAACGGAAGATATTTCCTTTTTCAACATAGGCTTCTATGGGCTTCCAAATATCCCTTTGCCAATTCCACAAGAACAGCCTTAGCGAAAGGCTTCCTGAAGGGAAAGATGTAACTCTGTGAGATGAATTAACAGAACACAGAGAAGTTTCTCAGAAAGCTTCTTTCCAGTTCTGAACGGAAGATATTTCCTTTTTCACCATAGCTCTCTGTGGCCTTCCAAATATCCCTATGCCAATTCCACAAGAACAGCCTTAGCGAAAGGCTTCTTGAAGGGAAAGATGTAACTCTGTCAGATGAATTAACAGAACACAGAGCAGTTTCTCAGAAAGCTTCTTTCACATTTTGAACGGAAGATATTTCCTTTTTCACCATAGCCCTCTGTGGGCTTCCAAATATCCCTTTGCCAATGCCACAAGAGCAGGCTTAGCGAAAGGCTTCTTGAAGGGAAAGATGTAACTCTGTGAGATGAATTAACAGAACACAGGGCAGTTTCTCAGAAATCTTCTTTCCAGTTTTGAACGGAAGATATTTCCTTTTTCAACATAGGCTTCTATGGGCTTCCAAATATCCCTTTGCCAATTCCACAAGAACAGCCTTAGCGAAAGGCTTCCTGTAGGGAAAGATGTAACTCTGTGAGATGAATTAACAGAACACAGAGAAGTTTCTCAGAAAGCTTCTTTCCAGTTCTGAACGGAAGATATTTCCTTTTTTACCATAGCTCTCTGTGGCCTTCCAAATATCCCTATGCCAATTCCACAAGAACAGCCTTAGCGAAAGGCTTCTTGAAGGGAAAGATGTAACTCTGTCAGATGAATTAACAGAACACAGAGCAGTTTCTCAGAAAGCTTCTTTCCAGTTTTGAACGGAAGATATTTCCTTTTTCAACATAGCACTCTGTGGGCTTCCAAATATCCCTTTGCCAATGCCACAAGAGCAGGCTTAGCGAAAGGCTTCTTGAAGGGAAAGATGTAACTCTGTGAGATGAATTAACAGAACACAGAGCAGTTTCTCAGAAAGCTTCTTTCCAGTTTTGAACGGAAGATATTTCCTTTTTCACCATAGCCCTCTATGGGCTTCCAAATATCCCTTTGCCAATTCCACAAGAACAGCCTTAGCGAAAGGCTTCTTGAAGGGAAAGATGTAACTCTGTGAGATGAATTAACAGAGCACCGAGCAGTTTCTCAGTAAGCTTCTTTCCAGTTCTGAACGGAAGATATTTCCTTTTTCACCATAGCCCTCTGTGGGCTTCCAAATATCCCTTTGCCAATTCCACAAGAACAGCGTCAGCGAAAGGCTTCTTTAAGGGAAAGATTTAACTCTGTGAGATGAATTAGCAGAACTCAGAGTAGTTTCTCAGAAAGCTTCTTTACAGTTTTGAACGGAAGATATTTCCTTTTTCAACATAGCCTTCTTTGGGCTTCCAAATATCCCTTTGCCAATTCCTCTAGAACAGCCTTAGCGAAAGGCTTCTTGAAGGGAAAGATGTAACTCTGTGAGATGAATTAACAGAACACAGAGCAGTTTCTCTGAAAGCTTCTTTCCAGTTTTGAACGGAAGATATTTCCTTTTTCACCATAGCCCTCTATGGGCTTCCAAATATCCCTTTGCCAATTCCACAAGAACAGTCTTAGCGAAAGGCTTCTTGAAGGAAAAGATGTAACTTTGTGAGATGAATTAAGAGAACACACAGCAGTTTCTCAGAAAGCTTCTTTCCAGTTTTGAACGGAAGATATTTCCTTTTTCACCAAAGCCCTCTATGGGCTTCCAAATATCCCTTTGCCATTTCCACAAGAACTGCCTTAGCGAAAGGCTTCCTGAAGGGAAAGATGTAACTCTGTGAGATGAATTAACAGAACACAGAGCAGTTTCTCAGAAAGCTTCTTTCCAGTTTTGAACGGAAGATATTTCCTTTTTCACCATAGCCCTCTTTGGGCTTCCTAAAATCCCTTTGCCAATTCCACAAGAACAGCCTTGGCGAAAGGCTTCTTGAAGGGAAAGATGTAACTCTGTGAGATGAATTAACAGAACACAGAGCAGTTTCTCAGAAAGCTTCTTTCCAGTTTAACGGAAGATATTTCCTTTTTTACCATAGCCCTCTATGGGCTTCCAAATATCCCTTTGCCAATTCCAAAAGAACAGCATTAGCGAAAGGCTTCTTGAAGGGAAAGATGTGACTCTGTGAGATGAATTAACAGAACACAGAGCAGTTTCTCTGAAAGCTTCTTTCCAGTTTTGAACGGAAGATATTTCCTGTTTCACCATAGCCCTCTATGGGCTTCCAAATATCCATTTGCCAATTCAACAAGAACAGCCTTGGCGAAAGGCTTCTTGAAGGGAAAGATGTAACTTTGTGAGATGAATTAAGAGAACACAGAGCAGTTTCTCAGAAAGCTTCTTTCCAGTTCTGAACGGAAGATATTTCCTGTTTCACCATAGCCCTCTATGGGCTTCCAAATATCCCTTTGCCAATTCCACAAGAACAACCTTAGCGAAAGGCTTCTTGAAGGGAAAGATGTAACTTTGTGAGATGAATTAAGAGAACACACAGCAGTTTCTCAGAAAGCTTCTTTCCAGTTGTGAACGGAAGATATTTCCTTTTTCACCATAGCCCTCTATGGGCTTCCAAATATCCCTTTGCCAATTCCACGAGAACAGCCTTAGCGAAAGGATTCCTGAAGGCAAAGATGTAACTCTGTGAGATGAATTAACAGAACACAGAGCAGTTTCTCAGAAAGCTTCTTTCCAGTTTTGAACGGAAGATATTTCCTTTTTCACAATAGCCCTCTATGGGCTTCCAAATATCCCTTTGCCAATTCCACAAGAACAGCCTTAGCGAAAGGCTTCTTGAAGGGAAAGATGTAACTCTGTGAGATGAATTAACAGAACACAGGGCAGTTTCTCAGTAAGCTTCTTTCCAGTTCTGAACGGAAGATATTTCCTTTTTCACCATAGCCCTTTGTGGACTTCCAAATATCCCTTTGCCAATTCCACAAGAACAGCCTTAGCGAAAGGCTTCTTGAAGGGAAAGATGTAACTCTGTGAGATGAATTAGCAGAACACAGAGCAGTTTCTCTGAAAGCTTCTTTCCGGTTTTGAACGGAAGATATTTCCTGTTTCACCATAGCCCTTTATGGGCTTCCAAATATCCATATGCCAATTCAACAAGAACAGCCTTGGCGAAAGGCTTCTTGAAGGGAAAGATGTAACTTTGTGAGATGAATTAAGAGAACACAGAGCAGTTTCTCAGAAAGCTTCTTTCCCTTTTTGAACGGAAGATATTTCCTTTTTCACCATAGCCCTCTATGGGCTTCCAAATATCCCTTTGCCAATTCCACAAGAACATCCTTAGCCAAAGGCTTCTTGAAGGGAAAGATGTAACTCTGTGAGATGAATTAACAGAGCACCGAGCAGTTTCTCAGAAAGCTTCTTTCCAGTTCTGAACGGAATATATTTCCTTTTTCACCATAGCCCTCTGTGGGCTTCCAAATATCCCTTTGCCAATGCCACAAGAGCAGCCTTAGCGAAAGCCTTCTTGAAGGGAAAGATGTAACTCTGTGAGATGAATTAACAGAACACAGAGCAGTTTCTCAGAAAGCTTCTTTCCAGTTTTGAACGGAAGATATTTCCTTTTTCACCATAGCCCTCTATGGGCTTCCAAATATCCCTTTGCCAATTCCACAAGAACAGCCTTAGCGAAAGGCTTCTTGAAGGGAAAGATGAAACTCTGTGAGATGAATTAACGGAACACAGAGGAGTTTCTCAGAAAGCTTCTTTCCAGTTTTGAACGGAAGATACTTCCTTTATCACCATATCCCTCTATGGGCTTCCAAATATCCTTTGACAATTCCAGAAGAACAGCCTTAGCGAAAGTCTTTTGAAGGGAAAGATGTAACTCTGTGAGATGAATTAACAGAACACAGAGCAGTTTCTCAGAAAGCTTCTTTCCAGTTTTGAACGGAAGATATTTCCTTTTTCACCATAGCCCTCTATGGGCTTCCAAATATTCCTTTGCCAATTCCACAAGAACAGCCTTAGCGAAAGTCTTTTGAAGGGAAAGATGTAACTCTGTGAGATGAATTAACAGAACACAGAGCATTTTCTCAGAAATCTTCTTTCCAGTTTTGAACGGAAGATATTTCCTTTTCCACCATAGCCCTCTATGGGCTTCCAAATATCCCTTTGCCAATTCCACAATAACAGTCTTCTCGAAAGGCTTCTTGAAGGGAAAGATGTAACTCTGTGAGATGAATTAACAGAGCACCGAGCAGTTTCTCAGTAAGCTTGTTTCCAGTTCTGAACGGAAGATATTTCCTTTTTCACCATAGCCCTCTGTGGGCTTCCAAATATCCCTTTGCCAATTCCACAAGAACAGGCTTAGCGTAAGGCTTCTTGAAGGGAAAGATGTAACTTTGTGAGATGAATTAAGAGAACACACAGCAGTTTCTCAGAAAGCTTCTTTCCAGTTTTGAACGGAAGATATTTCCTTTTTCACCATAGCCCTCTATGGGCTTCCAAATATCCCTTTGCCATTTCCACAAGAACAGCCTTAGCGAAAGGCTTCCTGAAGGGAAAGATGTAACTCTGTGAGATGAATTAACAGAACACAGAGCAGTTTCTCAGAAAGCTTCTTTCCAGTTTTGAACGGAAGATATTTCCTTTTTCACCATAGCACTCTTTGGGCTTCCTAATATCCCTTTGCCAATTCCACAAGAACAGCCTTGGCGAAAGGCTTCTTGAAGGGAAAGATGTAACTCTGTGAGATGAATTAACAGAACACAGAGCAGTTTCTCAGAAAGCTTCTTTCCAGTTTAACGGAAGATATTTCCTTTTTCACCATAGCCCTCTATGGGCTTCCAAATATCCCTTTGCCAATTCCACAAGAACAGTCTTAGCGAAAGGCTTCTTGAAGGGAAAGATGTAACTCTGTGAGATGAATTAACAGAACACAGGGCAGTTTCTCAGAAAGCTTCTTTCCAGTTTTGAACGGAAGATATTTCCTTTTTCAACATAGGCTTCTATGGGCTTCCAAATATCCCTTTGCCAATTCCACAAGAACAGCCTTAGCGAAAGGCTTCCTGAAGGGAAAGATGTAACTCTGTGAGATGAATTAACAGAACACAGAGAAGTTTCTCAGAAAGCTTCTTTCCAGTTCTGAACGGAAGATATTTCCTTTTTCACCATAGCTCTCTGTGGCCTTCCAAATATCCCTATGCCAATTCCACAAGAACAGCCTTAGCGAAAGGCTTCTTGAAGGGAAAGATGTAACTCTGTCAGATGAATTAACAGAACACAGAGCAGTTTCTCAGAAAGCTTCTTTCCAGTTTTGAACGGAAGATATTTCCTTTTTCAACATAGCACTCTGTGGGCTTCCAAATATCCCTTTGCCAATGCCACAAGAGCAGGCTTAGCGAAAGGCTTCTTGAAGGGAAAGATGTAACTCTGTGAGATGAATTAACAGAACACAGAGCAGTTTCTCAGAAAGCTTCTTTCCAGTTTTGAACGGAAGATATTTCCTTTTTCACCATAGCCCTCTATGGGCTTCCAAATATCCCTTTGCCAATTCCACAAGAACAGCCTTAGCGAAAGGCTTCTTGAAGGGAAAGATGTAACTCTGTGAGATGAATTAACAGAGCACCGAGCAGTTTCTCAGTAAGCTTCTTTCCAGTTCTGAACGGAAGATATTTCCTTTTTCACCATAGCCCTCTGTGGGCTTCCAAATATCCCTTTGCCAATTCCACAAGAACAGCGTCAGCGAAAGGCTTCTTTAAGGGAAAGATTTAACTCTGTGAGATGAATTAGCAGAACTCAGAGTAGTTTCTCAGAAAGCTTCTTTACAGTTTTGAACGGAAGATATTTCCTTTTTCAACATAGCCTTCTTTGGGCTTCCAAATATCCCTTTGCCAATTCCTCTAGAACAGCCTTAGCGAAAGGCTTCTTGAAGGGAAAGATGTAACTCTGTGAGATGAATTAACAGAACACAGAGCAGTTTCTCTGAAAGCTTCTTTCCAGTTTTGAACGGAAGATATTTCCTTTTTCACCATAGCCCTCTATGGGCTTCCAAATATCCCTTTGCCAATTCCACAAGAACAGTCTTAGCGAAAGGCTTCTTGAAGGAAAAGATGTAACTTTGTGAGATGAATTAAGAGAACACACAGCAGTTTCTCAGAAAGCTTCTTTCCAGTTTTGAACGGAAGATATTTCCTTTTTCACCAAAGCCCTCTATGGGCTTCCAAATATCCCTTTGCCATTTCCACAAGAACTGCCTTAGCGAAAGGCTTCCTGAAGGGAAAGATGTAACTCTGTGAGATGAATTAACAGAACACAGAGCAGTTTCTCAGAAAGCTTCTTTCCAGTTTTGAACGGAAGATATTTCCTTTTTCACCATAGCCCTCTTTGGGCTTCCTAAAATCCCTTTGCCAATTCCACAAGAACAGCCTTGGCGAAAGGCTTCTTGAAGGGAAAGATGTAACTCTGTGAGATGAATTAACAGAACACAGAGCAGTTTCTCAGAAAGCTTCTTTCCAGTTTAACGGAAGATATTTCCTTTTTTACCATAGCCCTCTATGGGCTTCCAAATATCCCTTTGCCAATTCCAAAAGAACAGCATTAGCGAAAGGCTTCTTGAAGGGAAAGATGTAACTCTGTGAGATGAATTAACAGAACACAGAGCAGTTTCTCTGAAAGCTTCTTTCCAGTTTTGAACGGAAGATATTTCCTGTTTCACCATAGCCCTCTATGGGCTTCCAAATATCCATTTGCCAATTCAACAAGAACAGCCTTGGCGAAAGGCTTCTTGAAGGGAAAGATGTAACTTTGTGAGATGAATTAAGAGAACACAGAGCAGTTTCTCAGAAAGCTTCTTTCCAGTTCTGAACGGAAGATATTTCCTGTTTCACCATAGCCCTCTATGGGCTTCCAAATATCCCTTTGCCAATTCCACAAGAACAACCTTAGCGAAAGGCTTCTTGAAGGGAAAGATGTAACTTTGTGAGATGAATTAAGAGAACACACAGCAGTTTCTCAGAAAGCTTCTTTGCAGTTGTGAACGGAAGATATTTCCTTTTTCACCATAGCCCTCTATGGGCTTCCAAATATCCCTTTGCCAATTCCACGAGAACAGCCTTAGCGAAAGGATTCCTGAAGGCAAAGATGTAACTCTGTGAGATGAATTAACAGAACACAGAGCAGTTTATCAGAAAGCTTCTTTCCAGTTTTGAACGGAAGATATTTCCTTTTTCACCATAGCCCTCTATGGGCTTCCAAATATCCCTTTGCCAATTCGACAAGAACAGTCTTAGCGAAAGGCTTCTTGAAGGGAAAGATGTAACTCTGTGAGATGAATTAACAGAACACAGGGCAGTTTCTCAGAAAGCTTCTTTCCAGTTTTGAACGGAAGATATTTCCTTTTTCAACATAGGCTTCTATGGGCTTCCAAATATCCCTTTGCCAATTCCACAAGAACAGCCTTAGCGAAAGGCTTCCTGAAGGGAAAGATGTAACTCTGTGAGATGAATTAACAGAACACAGAGAAGTTTCTCAGAAAGCTTCTTTCCAGTTCTGAACGGAAGATATTTCCTTTTTCACCATAGCCCTCTGTGGGCTTCCAAATATCCCTTTGCCAATTCCACAAGAACAGCCTTAGCGAAAGGCTTCTTGAAGGGAAAGATGTAACTCTGTGAGATGAATTAGCAGAACTCAGAGCAGTTTCTCAGAAAGCTTCTTTCCAGTTTTGAACGGAAGATATTTCCTTTTTCACCATAGCCCTCTATGGGCTTCCAAATATCCCTTTGCCAATTCCACAAGAACAGCCTTAGCGAAAGTCTTTTGAAGGGAAAGATGTAACTCTGTGAGATGAATTAACAGAACACAGAGCATTTTCTCAGAAATCTTCTTTCCAGTTTTGAACGGAAGATATTTCCTTTTTCACCATAGCCCTCTATGGGCTTCCAAATATCCCTTTGCCAATTCCACAAGAACAGCCTTAGCGAAAGGCTTCTTGAAGGGAAAGATGTAACTCTGTGAGATGAATTAACAGAGCACCGAGCAGTTTCTCAGAAAGCTTCTTTCCAGTTCTGAACGGAAGATATTTCCTTTTTCACCATAGCCCTCTGTGGGCTTCCAAATATCCCTTTGCCAATTCCACAAGAGCAGCCTTAGCGAAAGGCTTCTTGAAGGGAAAGATATAACTCGTTGAGATGAATTAACAGAGCACCGAGCAGTTTCTCAGTAAGCTTCTTTCCAGTTCTGAACGGAAGATATTTCCTTTTTCCCCATAGCCCTTTGTGGACTTCCAAATATCCCTTTGCCAATTCCACAAGAACAGCCTTAGCGAAAGGCTTCTTGAAGGGAAAGATGTAACTCCGTGAGATGAATTAGCAGAACACAGAACAGTTTCTCTGAAAGCTTCTTTCCAGTTTTGAACGGAAGATATTTCCTGTTTCACCATAGCCCTTTATGGGCTTCCAAATATCCATATGCCAATTCAACAAGAACAGCCTTGGCGAAAGGCTTCTTGAAGGGAAAGATGTAACTTTGTGAAATGAATTAAGAGGACACAGAGCAGTTTCTCAGAAAGCTTCTTTCCCTTTTTAAACGGAAGATATTTCCTTTTTCACCATAGCCCTCTATGGGCTTCCAAATATCCCTTTGCCAATTCCACAAGAACATCCTTAGCCAAAGGCTTCTTGAAGGGAAAGATGTAACTCTGTGAGATGAATTAGCAGAACACAGAGAAGTTTCTCAGAAAGCTTCTTTCCAGTTTTGAACGGAAGATACTTCCTTTATCACCATATCCCTCTATGGGCTTCCAAATATCCCTTTGACAATTCCAGAAGAACAGCCTTAGCGAAAGTCTTTTGAAGGGAAAGATGTAACTCTGTGAGATGAATTAACAGAACACAGAGCAGTTTCTCAGAAAGCTTCTTTCCAGTTTTGAACGGAAGATATTTCCTTTTTCACCATAGCCCTCTATGGGCTTCCAAATATTCCTTTACCAATTCCACAAGAACAGCCTTAGCGAAAGTCTTTTGAAGGGAAAGATGTAACTCTGTGAGATGAATTAACAGAACACAGAGCATTTTCTCAGAAATCTTCTTTCCAGTTTTGAACGGAAGATATTTCCTTTTTCACCATAGCCCTCTATGGGCTTCAAAATATCCCTTTGCCAATTCCACAAGAACAGCCTTAGCGAAAGGCTTCTTGAAGGGAAAGATGTAACTCTGTGAGATGAATTAACAGAGCACCGAGCAGTTTCTCAGAAAGCTTCTTTCCAGTTCTGAACGGAATACATTTCCTTTTTCACCATAGCCCTCTGTGGGCTTCCAAATATCCCTTTGCCAATGCCACAAGAGCAGCCTTAGCGAAAGGCTTCTTGAAGGGAAAGATGTAACTCTGTGAGATGAATTAGCAGAACTCAGAGCAGTTTCTCAGAAAGCTTCTTTACAGTTTTGAACGGAAGATATTCCCTTTTTCAACATAGACTTCTATGGGCTTCCAAATATCCCTTTGCCAATTCCACAAGAACAGCCTTAGCGAAAGGCTTCCTGAAGGGAAAGATGAAACTCTGTGAGATGAATTAACGGAACACAGAGCAGTTTCTCAGAAAGCTTCTTTCCAGTTTTGAACGGAAGATACTTCCTTTATCACCATATCCCTCTATGGGCTTCCAAATATCCCTTTGACAATTCCAGAAGAACAGCCTTAGCGAAAGTCTTTTGAAGGGAAAGATGTAACTCTGTGAGATGAATTAACAGAACACAGAGCAGTTTCTCAGAAAGCTTCTTTCCAATTTTGAACGGAAGATATATCCTTTTTCACCATAGCCCTCTATGGGCTTCCAAATATTCCTTTGCCAATTCCACAAGAACAGCCTTAGCGAAAGTCTTTTGAAGGGAAAGATGTAACTCTGTGAGATGAATTAACAGAACACAGAGCATTTTCTCAGAAATCTTCTTTCCAGTTTTGAACGGAAGATATTTCCTTTTTCAGCATAGCCCTCTATGGGCTTCCAAATATCCCTTTGCCAATTCCACAAGAACAGCCTTAGCGAAAGGCTTCTTGAAGGGAAAGATGTAACTCTGTGAGATGAATTAACAGAGCACCGAGCAGTTTCTCAGAAAGCTTCTTTCCAGTTCTGAACGGAAGATATTTCCTTTTTCACCATAGCCCTCTGTGGGCTTCCAAATATCCCTTTGCCAATTCCACAAGAGCAGCCTTAGCGAAAGGCTTCTTGAAGGGAAAGATGTAACTCTGTGAGATGAATTAACAGAACACAGAGCAGTTTCTCAGAAAGCTTCTTTCCAGTTTTGAACGGAAGATATTTCCTTTTTCACCATAGCCCTCTATGGGCTTCCAAATATCCCTTTGCCAATTCCACAAGAACAGCCTTAGCGAAAGGCTTCTTGAAGGGAAAGATGTAACTCTGTGAGATGAATTAACAGAGCACCGAGCAGTTTCTCAGTAAGCATCTTTCCAGTTCTGAACGGAAGATATTTCCTTTTTCACCATAGCCCTCTGTGGGCTTCCAAATATCCCTTTGCCAATTCCACAAGAACAGCCTTAGCGAAAGGCTTCTTGAAGGGAAAGATGTAACTCTGTGAGATGAATTAGCAGAACACAGAGCAGTTTCTCTGAAAGCTTCTTTCCAGTTTTGAACGGAAAATATTTCCTGTTTCACCATAGCCCTCTATGGGCTTCCAAATATCCATTTGCCAATTCAACAAGAACAGCCTTGGCGAAAGGCTTCTTGAAGGGAAAGATGTAACTTTGTGAGATGAATTAAGAGAACACCGAGCAGTTTCTCAGAAAGCTTCTTTCCCTTTTTGAACGGAAGATATTTCCTTTTTCACCATAGCCCTCTATGGGCTTTCAAATATCCCTTTGCCAATTCCACAAGAACAGCCTTAGCGAAAGGCTTCCTGAAGGGAAAGATGTAACTCTGTGAGATGAATTAACAGAACACAGAGAATTTTCTCAGAAAGCTTCTTTCCAGTTCTGAACTGAAGATATTTCCTTTTTCACCATAGCTCTCTGTGGCCTTGCAAATATCCCTTTGCCAATTCCATAAGAACAGCCTTAGCGAAAAGCTTCTTGAAGGGAAAGATGTAACTCTGTGAGATGAATTAACAGAACACAGAGCAGTTTCTCAGAAAGCTTCTTTCCAGTTTTGAACGGAAGGTATTTCCTTTTTCACCATAGCCCTCTATGGTCTTCCAAATATCCCTTTGCAAATTCCACAAGAACAGCCTTAGCGAAAGGCTTCTTGAAGGGAAAGATGTAACTCTGTGAGATGTATTAACAGAACACAGAGCAGTTTCTCTGAAAGCTTCTTTCCAGTTTTGAACGGAAGATATTTCCTTTTTCACCATAGCCCTCTATGGGCTTCCAAATATCCCTTTGCCAATTCCACAAGAACAGCCTTAGCGAAAGGATTCTTGAAGGGAAAGATGTAACTCTGTGAGATGAATTAACAGAACAGGGAGCAGCTTCTCAGAAAGCTTGTTTCCAGTTTTGAACGGAAGATATTTCCTTTTTCAACATAGCCTTCTATGGGCTTCCAAATATCCCTTTGCCAATTTCACAAGAACAGCCTTAGCGAAAGGCTTCCTGAAGGGAAAGATGTAACTCTGTGAGATGAATTAACAGAACACAGAGAATTTTCTCAGAAAGCTTCTTTCCAGTTCTGAACTGAAGATATTTCCTTTTTCACCATAGCTGTCTGTGGCCTTCCAAATATCCCTTTGCCAATTCCACAAGAACAGCCTTAGCGAAAAGCTTCTTGAAGGGAAAGATGTAACTCTGTGAGATGAATTAACAGAACACAGAGCAGTTTCTCAGAAAGCTTCTTTCCAGTTTTGAACGGAAGGTATTTCCTTTTTCACAATAGCCCTCTATGGGCTTCCAAATATCCCTTTGCAAATTCCACAAGAACAGCCTTATCGAAAGGCTTCTTGAAGGGAAAGATGTAACTCTGTGAGATGAATTAACAGAACACAGAGCAGTTTCTCTGAAAGCTTCTTTCCAGTTTTGAACGGAAGATATTTCCTTTTTCACCATAGCCCTCTATGGGCTTCCAAATATCCCTTTGCCAATTCCACAAGAACAGTCTTAGCGAAAGGCTTCTTGAAGGGAAAGATGTAACATTGTGAGATGAATTAAGAGAACACACAGCAGTTTCTCAGAAAGCTTCTTTCCAGTTTTGAACCGAAGAGATTTCCTTTTTCAAAATAGCCCTCTATGGGCTTCCAAATATTCCTTTGCCAATTCCACAAGAACAGCCTTAGCGAAAGGATTCCTGAAGGGAAAGATGTAACTCTATGAGATGAATTAACAGAACACAGAGCAGTTTCTCAGAAAGCTTCTTTCCAGTTTTGAACGGAAGGTATTTCCTTTTCCACCGTAGCCCTCTATGGGCTTCCAAATATCCCTTTGCCAATTCCACAAGAACAGTCTTAGCGAAAGGCTTCTTGAAGGGAAAGATGTAACTCTGTGAGATGAATTAACAGAACAGGGAGCAGCTTCTCAGAAAGCTTCTTTCCAGTTTTGAACGGAAGATATTTCCTTTTTCAACATAGCCTTCTATGGGCTTCCAAATATCCCTTTGCCAATTTCACAAGAACAGCCTTAGCGAAAGGCTTCCTGAAGTGAAAGATGTAACGCTGTGAGATGAATTAACAGAGAATTTTCTCAGAAAGCTTCTTTCCAGTTCTGAACTGAAGATATTTCCTTTTTCACCATAGCTCTCTGTGGCCTTCCAAATATCCCTTTGCCAATTCCACAAGAACAGCCTCAGAGAAAAGCTTCTTGAAGGGAAAGATGTAACTCTGTGAGATGAATTAACAGAACACAGAGCAGTTTCTCAGAAAGCTTCTTTCCAGTTTTGAACGGAAGGTATTTCCTTTTTCACCATAGCCCTCTATGGGCTTCCAAATATCCCTTTGGAAATTCCACAAGAACAGCCTTAGCGAAAGGCTTCTTGAAGGCAAAGATGTAAAACTGTGAGATGAATTAACAGAACACAGAGCAGTTTCTATGAAAGCTTCTTTCCAATTTTGAACGGAAAATATTTCCTGTTTCACCATAGCCCTCTATGGGCTTCCAAATATCCCTTTGCCAATTCCACAAGAACAGCCTTAGCGAAAGGCTTCTTAAAGGGAAAGATGTAACTTTGTGAGATGAATTAAGAGAACACACAGCAGTTTATCAGAAAGCTTCTTTCCAGTTTTGAACGGAAGATATTTCCTTTTTCACCATAGCCCTCTATGGGCTTCCAAATATCCCTTTGCCAATTCCACAAGAACAGTCTTAGCGAAAGGCTTCTTGAAGGGAAAGATGTAACTCTGTGAGATGAATTAACAGAACACAGGGCAGTTTCTCAGAAAGCTTCTTTCCAGTTTTGAACGGAAGATATTTCCTTTTTCAACATAGGCTTCTATGGGCTTCCAAATATCCCTTTGCCAATTCCACAAGAACAGCCTTAGCGAAAGGCTTCCTGAAGGGAAAGATGTAACTCTGTGAGATGAATTAACAGAACACAGAGAAGTTTCTCAGAAAGCTTCTTTCCAGTTCTGAACGGAAGATATTTCCTTTTTCACCATAGCCCTCTGTGGGCTTCCAAATATCCCTTTGCCAATTCCACAAGAACAGCCTTAGCGAAAGGCTTCTTGAAGGGAAAGATGTAACTCTGTGAGATGAATTAGCAGAACTCAGAGCAGTTTCTCAGAAAGCTTCTTTACAGTTTTGAACGGAAGATATTTCCTTTTTCAACATAGACTTCTATGGGCTTCCAAATATCCCTTTGCCAATTCCACAAGAACAGCCTTAGCGAAAGGCTTCCTGAAGGGAAAGATGAAACTCTGTGAGATGAATTAACGGAACACAGAGCATTTTTTCAGAAAGCTTCTTTCCAGTTTTGAACGGAAGATACTTCCTTTATCACCATATCCCTCTATGGGCTTCCAAATATCCCTTTGACAATTCCAGAAGAACAGCCTTAGCGAAAGTCTTTTGAAGGGAAAGATGTAACTCTGTGAGATGAATTAACAGAACACAGAGCAGTTTCTCAGAAAGCTTCTTTCCAGTTTTGAACGGAAGATATTTCCTTTTTCACCATAGCCCTCTATGGGCTTCCAAATATCCCTTTGCCAATTCCACAAGAACAGCCTTAGCGAAAGTCTTTTGAAGGGAAAGATGTAACTCTGTGAGATGAATTAACAGAACACAGAGCATTTTCTCAGAAATCTTCTTTCCAGTTTTGAACGGAAGATATTTCCTTTTTCACCATAGCCCTCTATGGGCTTCCAAATATCCCTTTGCCAATTCCACATGAACAGCCTTAGCGAAAGGCTTCTTGAAGGGAAAGATGTAACTCTGTGAGATGAATTAACAGAGCACCGAGCAGTTTCTCAGAAAGCTTCTTTCCAGTTCTGAACGGAAGATATTTCCTTTTTCACCATAGCCCTCTGTGGGCTTCCAAATATCCCTTTGCCAATGCCACAAGAACAGCCTTAGCGAAAGGCTTCTTGAAGGGAAAGATGTAACTCTGTGAGATGAATTAACAGAACACAGAGCAGTTTCTCAGAAAGCTTCTTTCCAGTTTTAAACGGAAGATATTTCCTTTTTCACAATAGCCCTCTATGGGCTTCCAAATATCCCTTTGCCAATTCCACAAGAACAGCCTTAGCGAAAGGCTTCTTGAAGGGAAAGATGTAACTCTGTGAGATGAATTAACAGAACACAGGGCAGTTTCTCAGTAAGCTTCTTTCCAGTTCTGAACGGAAGATATTTCCTTTTTCACCATAGCCCTTTGTGGACTTCCAAATATCCCTTTGCCAATTCCACAAGAACAGCCTTAGCGAAAGGCTTCTTGAAGGGAAAGATGTAACTCTGTGAGATGAATTAGCAGAACACAGAGCAGTTTCTCTGAAAGCTTCTTTCCGGTTTTGAACGGAAGATATTTCCTGTTTCACCATAGCCCTTTATGGGCTTCCAAATATCCATATGCCAATTCAACAAGAACAGCCTTGGCGAAAGGCTTCTTGAAGGGAAAGATGTAACTTTGTGAGATGAATTAAGAGAACACAGAGCAGTTTCTCAGAAAGCTTCTTTCCCTTTTTGAACGGAAGATATTTCCTTTTTCACCATAGCCCTCTATGGGCTTCCAAATATCCCTTTGCCAATTCCACAAGAACATCCTTAGCCAAAGGCTTCTTGAAGGGAAAGATGTAACTCTGTGAGATGAATTAACAGAGCACCGAGCAGTTTCTCAGAAAGCTTCTTTCCAGTTCTGAACGGAATATATTTCCTTTTTCACCATAGCCCTCTGTGGGCTTCCAAATATCCCTTTGCCAATGCCACAAGAGCAGCCTTAGCGAAAGCCTTCTTGAAGGGAAAGATGTAACTCTGTGAGATGAATTAACAGAACACAGAGCAGTTTCTCAGAAAGCTTCTTTCCAGTTTTGAACGGAAGATATTTCCTTTTTCACCATAGCCCTCTATGGGCTTCCAAATATCCCTTTGCCAATTCCACAAGAACAGCCTTAGCGAAAGGCTTCTTGAAGGGAAAGATGAAACTCTGTGAGATGAATTAACGGAACACAGAGGAGTTTCTCAGAAAGCTTCTTTCCAGTTTTGAACTTAAGATACTTCCTTTATCACCATATCCCTCTATGGGCTTCCAAATATCCTTTGACAATTCCAGAAGAACAGCCTTAGCGAAAGTCTTTTGAAGGGAAAGATGTAACTCTGTGAGATGAATTAACAGAACACAGAGCAGTTTCTCAGAAAGCTTCTTTCCAGTTTTGAACGGAAGATATTTCCTTTTTCACCATAGCCCTCTATGGGCTTCCAAATATTCCTTTGCCAATTCCACAAGAACAGCCTTAGCGAAAGTCTTTTGAAGGGAAAGATGTAACTCTGTGAGATGAATTAACAGAACACAGAGCATTTTCTCAGAAATCTTCTTTCCAGTTTTGAACGGAAGATATTTCCTTTTCCACCATAGCCCTCTATGGGCTTCCAAATATCCCTTTGCCAATTCCACAATAACAGTCTTCTCGAAAGGCTTCTTGAAGGGAAAGATGTAACTCTGTGAGATGAATTAACAGAGCACCGAGCAGTTTCTCAGTAAGCTTGTTTCCAATTCTGAACGGAAGACATTTCCTTTTTCACCATAGCCCTCTGTGGGCTTCCAAATATCCCTTTGCCAATTCCACAAGAACAGGCTTAGCGAAAGGCTTCTTGAAGGGAAAGATGTAACTTTGTGAGATGAATTAAGAGAACACACAGCAGTTTCTCAGAAAGCTTCTTTCCAGTTTTGAACGGAAGATATTTCCTTTTTCACCATAGCCCTCTATGGGCTTCCAAATATCCCTTTGCCATTTCCACAAGAACAGCCTTAGCGAAAGGCTTCCTGAAGGGAAAGATGTAACTCTGTGAGATGAATTAACAGAACACAGAGCAGTTTCTCAGAAAGCTTCTTTCCAGTTTTGAACGGAAGATATTTCCTTTTTCACCATAGCACTCTTTGGGCTTCCTAATATCCCTTTGCCAATTCCACAAGAACAGCCTTGGCGAAAGGCTTCTTGAAGGGAAAGATGTAACTCTGTGAGATGAATTAACAGAACACAGAGCAGTTTCTCAGAAAGCTTCTTTCCAGTTTAACGGAAGATATTTCCTTTTTCACCATAGCCCTCTATGGGCTTCCAAATATCCCTTTGCCAATTCCACAAGAACAGTCTTAGCGAAAGGCTTCTTGAAGGGAAAGATGTAACTCTGTGAGATGAATTAACAGAACACAGGGCAGTTTCTCAGAAAGCTTCTTTCCAGTTTTGAACGGAAGATATTTCCTTTTTCAACATAGGCTTCTATGGGCTTCCAAATATCCCTTTGCCAATTCCACAAGAACAGCCTTAGCGAAAGGCTTCCTGAAGGGAAAGATGTAACTCTGTGAGATGAATTAACAGAACACAGAGAAGTTTCTCAGAAAGCTTCTTTCCAGTTCTGAACGGAAGATATTTCCTTTTTCACCATAGCTCTCTGTGGCCTTCCAAATATCCCTATGCCAATTCCACAAGAACAGCCTTAGCGAAAGGCTTCTTGAAGGGAAAGATGTAACTCTGTCAGATGAATTAACAGAACACAGAGCAGTTTCTCAGAAAGCTTCTTTCACATTTTGAACGGAAGATATTTCCTTTTTCACCATAGCCCTCTGTGGGCTTCCAAATATCCCTTTGCCAATGCCACAAGAGCAGGCTTAGCGAAAGGCTTCTTGAAGGGAAAGATGTAACTCTGTGAGATGAATTAACAGAACACAGGGCAGTTTCTCAGAAATCTTCTTTCCAGTTTTGAACGGAAGATATTTCCTTTTTCAACATAGGCTTCTATGGGCTTCCAAATATCCCTTTGCCAATTCCACAAGAACAGCCTTAGCGAAAGGCTTCCTGTAGGGAAAGATGTAACTCTGTGAGATGAATTAACAGAACACAGAGAAGTTTCTCAGAAAGCTTCTTTCCAGTTCTGAACGGAAGATATTTCCTTTTTTACCATAGCTCTCTGTGGCCTTCCAAATATCCCTATGCCAATTCCACAAGAACAGCCTTAGCGAAAGGCTTCTTGAAGGGAAAGATGTAACTCTGTCAGATGAATTAACAGAACACAGAGCAGTTTCTCAGAAAGCTTCTTTCCAGTTTTGAACGGAAGATATTTCCTTTTTCAACATAGCACTCTGTGGGCTTCCAAATATCCCTTTGCCAATGCCACAAGAGCAGGCTTAGCGAAAGGCTTCTTGAAGGGAAAGATGTAACTCTGTGAGATGAATTAACAGAACACAGAGCAGTTTCTCAGAAAGCTTCTTTCCAGTTTTGAACGGAAGATATTTCCTTTTTCACCATAGCCCTCTATGGGCTTCCAAATATCCCTTTGCCAATTCCACAAGAACAGCCTTAGCGAAAGGCTTCTTGAAGGGAAAGATGTAACTCTGTGAGATGAATTAACAGAGCACCGAGCAGTTTCTCAGTAAGCTTCTTTCCAGTTCTGAACGGAAGATATTTCCTTTTTCACCATAGCCCTCTGTGGGCTTCCAAATATCCCTTTGCCAATTCCACAAGAACAGCGTCAGCGAAAGGCTTCTTTAAGGGAAAGATTTAACTCTGTGAGATGAATTAGCAGAACTCAGAGTAGTTTCTCAGAAAGCTTCTTTACAGTTTTGAACGGAAGATATTTCCTTTTTCAACATAGCCTTCTTTGGGCTTCCAAATATCCCTTTGCCAATTCCTCTAGAACAGCCTTAGCGAAAGGCTTCTTGAAGGGAAAGATGTAACTCTGTGAGATGAATTAACAGAACACAGAGCAGTTTCTCTGAAAGCTTCTTTCCAGTTTTGAACGGAAGATATTTCCTTTTTCACCATAGCCCTCTATGGGCTTCCAAATATCCCTTTGCCAATTCCACAAGAACAGTCTTAGCGAAAGGCTTCTTGAAGGAAAAGATGTAACTTTGTGAGATGAATTAAGAGAACACACAGCAGTTTCTCAGAAAGCTTCTTTCCAGTTTTGAACGGAAGATATTTCCTTTTTCACCAAAGCCCTCTATGGGCTTCCAAATATCCCTTTGCCATTTCCACAAGAACTGCCTTAGCGAAAGGCTTCCTGAAGGGAAAGATGTAACTCTGTGAGATGAATTAACAGAACACAGAGCAGTTTCTCAGAAAGCTTCTTTCCAGTTTTGAACGGAAGATATTTCCTTTTTCACCATAGCCCTCTTTGGGCTTCCTAAAATCCCTTTGCCAATTCCACAAGAACAGCCTTGGCGAAAGGCTTCTTGAAGGGAAAGATGTAACTCTGTGAGATGAATTAACAGAACACAGAGCAGTTTCTCAGAAAGCTTCTTTCCAGTTTAACGGAAGATATTTCCTTTTTTACCATAGCCCTCTATGGGCTTCCAAATATCCCTTTGCCAATTCCAAAAGAACAGCATTAGCGAAAGGCTTCTTGAAGGGAAAGATGTAACTCTGTGAGATGAATTAACAGAACACAGAGCAGTTTCTCTGAAAGCTTCTTTCCAGTTTTGAACGGAAGATATTTCCTGTTTCACCATAGCCCTCTATGGGCTTCCAAATATCCATTTGCCAATTCAACAAGAACAGCCTTGGCGAAAGGCTTCTTGAAGGGAAAGATGTAACTTTGTGAGATGAATTAAGAGAACACAGAGCAGTTTCTCAGAAAGCTTCTTTCCAGTTCTGAACGGAAGATATTTCCTGTTTCACCATAGCCCTCTATGGGCTTCCAAATATCCCTTTGCCAATTCCACAAGAACAACCTTAGCGAAAGGCTTCTTGAAGGGAAAGATGTAACTTTGTGAGATGAATTAAGAGAACACACAGCAGTTTCTCAGAAAGCTTCTTTCCAGTTGTGAACGGAAGATATTTCCTTTTTCACCATAGCCCTCTATGGGCTTCCAAATATCCCTTTGCCAATTCCACGAGAACAGCCTTAGCGAAAGGATTCCTGAAGGGAAAGATGTAACTCTGTGAGATGAATTAACAGAACAGGGAGCAGCTTCTCAGAAAGCTTCTTTCCAGTTTTGAACGGAAGATATTTCCTTTTTCAACATAGCCTTCTATGGGCTTCCAAATATCCCTTTGCCAATTTCACAAGAACAGCCTTAGCGAAAGGCTTCCTGAAGTGAAAGATGTAACGCTGTGAGATGAATTAACAGAGAATTTTCTCAGAAAGCTTCTTTCCAGTTCTGAACTGAAGATATTTCCTTTTTCACCATAGCTCTCTGTGGCCTTCCAAATATCCCTTTGCCAATTCCACAAGAACAGCCTCAGAGAAAAGCTTCTTGAAGGGAAAGATGTAACTCTGTGAGATGAATTAACAGAACACAGAGCAGTTTCTCAGAAAGCTTCTTTCCAGTTTTGAACGGAAGGTATTTCCTTTTTCACCATAGCCCTCTATGGGCTTCCAAATATCCCTTTGGAAATTCCACAAGAACAGCCTTAGCGAAAGGCTTCTTGAAGGCAAAGATGTAAAACTGTGAGATGAATTAACAGAACACAGAGCAGTTTCTATGAAAGCTTCTTTCCAATTTTGAACGGAAGATATTTCCTGTTTCACCATAGCCCTCTATGGGCTTCCAAATATCCCTTTGCCAATTCCACAAGAACAGCCTTAGCGAAAGGCTTCTTAAAGGGAAAGATGTAACTTTGTGAGATGAATTAAGAGAACACACAGCAGTTTATCAGAAAGCTTCTTTCCAGTTTTGAACGGAAGATATTTCCTTTTTCACCATAGCCCTCTATGGGCTTCCAAATATCCCTTTGCCAATTCCACAAGAACAGTCTTAGCGAAAGGCTTCTTGAAGGGAAAGATGTAACTCTGTGAGATGAATTAACAGAACACAGGGCAGTTTCTCAGAAAGCTTCTTTCCAGTTTTGAACGGAAGATATTTCCTTTTTCAACATAGGCTTCTATGGGCTTCCAAATATCCCTTTGCCAATTCCACAAGAACAGCCTTAGCGAAAGGCTTCCTGAAGGGAAAGATGTAACTCTGTGAGATGAATTAACAGAACACAGAGAAGTTTCTCAGAAAGCTTCTTTCCAGTTCTGAACGGAAGATATTTCCTTTTTCACCATAGCCCTCTGTGGGCTTCCAAATATCCCTTTGCCAATTCCACAAGAACAGCCTTAGCGAAAGGCTTCTTGAAGGGAAAGATGTAACTCTGTGAGATGAATTAGCAGAACTCAGAGCAGTTTCTCAGAAAGCTTCTTTACAGTTTTGAACGGAAGATATTTCCTTTTTCAACATAGACTTCTATGGGCTTCCAAATATCCCTTTGCCAATTCCACAAGAACAGCCTTAGCGAAAGGCTTCCTGAAGGGAAAGATGAAACTCTGTGAGATGAATTAACGGAACA
Source organism: Chlorocebus sabaeus (assembly GCF_047675955.1). Lineage (NCBI taxonomy): Eukaryota > Metazoa > Chordata > Mammalia > Primates > Cercopithecidae > Chlorocebus > Chlorocebus sabaeus. The sequence continues at coordinate 538,624 of NW_027327859.1, forward strand.
CAGAGCATTTTTTCAGAAAGCTTCTTTCCAGTTTTGAACGGAAGATACTTCCTTTATCACCATATCCCTCTATGGGCTTCCAAATATCCCTTTGACAATTCCAGAAGAACAGCCTTAGCGAAAGTCTTTTGAAGGGAAAGATGTAACTCTGTGAGATGAATTAACAGAACACAGAGCAGTTTCTCAGAAAGCTTCTTTCCAGTTTTGAACGGAAGATATTTCCTTTTTCACCATAGCCCTCTATGGGCTTCCAAATATCCCTTTGCCAATTCCACAAGAACAGCCTTAGCGAAAGTCTTTTGAAGGGAAAGATGTAACTCTGTGAGATGAATTAACAGAACACAGAGCATTTTCTCAGAAATCTTCTTTCCAGTTTTGAACGGAAGATATTTCCTTTTTCACCATAGCCCTCTATGGGCTTCCAAATATCCCTTTGCCAATTCCACATGAACAGCCTTAGCGAAAGGCTTCTTGAAGGGAAAGATGTAACTCTGTGAGATGAATTAACAGAGCACCGAGCAGTTTCTCAGAAAGCTTCTTTCCAGTTCTGAACGGAAGATATTTCCTTTTTCACCATAGCCCTCTGTGGGCTTCCAAATATCCCTTTGCCAATGCCACAAGAACAGCCTTAGCGAAAGGCTTCTTGAAGGGAAAGATGTAACTCTGTGAGATGAATTAACAGAACACAGAGCAGTTTCTCAGAAAGCTTCTTTCCAGTTTTGAACGGAAGATATTTCCTTTTTCACAATAGCCCTCTATGGGCTTCCAAATATCCCTTTGCCAATTCCACAAGAACAGCCTTAGCGAAAGGCTTCTTGAAGGGAAAGATGTAACTCTGTGAGATGAATTAACAGAACACAGGGCAGTTTCTCAGTAAGCTTCTTTCCAGTTCTGAACGGAAGATATTTCCTTTTTCACCATAGCCCTTTGTGGACTTCCAAATATCCCTTTGCCAATTCCACAAGAACAGCCTTAGCGAAAGGCTTCTTGAAGGGAAAGATGTAACTCTGTGAGATGAATTAGCAGAACACAGAGCAGTTTCTCTGAAAGCTTCTTTCCGGTTTTGAACGGAAGATATTTCCTGTTTCACCATAGCCCTTTATGGGCTTCCAAATATCCATATGCCAATTCAACAAGAACAGCCTTGGCGAAAGGCTTCTTGAAGGGAAAGATGTAACTTTGTGAGATGAATTAAGAGAACACAGAGCAGTTTCTCAGAAAGCTTCTTTCCCTTTTTGAACGGAAGATATTTCCTTTTTCACCATAGCCCTCTATGGGCTTCCAAATATCCCTTTGCCAATTCCACAAGAACATCCTTAGCCAAAGGCTTCTTGAAGGGAAAGATGTAACTCTGTGAGATGAATTAACAGAGCACCGAGCAGTTTCTCAGAAAGCTTCTTTCCAGTTCTGAACGGAATATATTTCCTTTTTCACCATAGCCCTCTGTGGGCTTCCAAATATCCCTTTGCCAATGCCACAAGAGCAGCCTTAGCGAAAGCCTTCTTGAAGGGAAAGATGTAACTCTGTGAGATGAATTAACAGAACACAGAGCAGTTTCTCAGAAAGCTTCTTTCCAGTTTTGACCGGAAGATATTTCCTTTTTCACCATAGCCCTCTATGGGCTTCCAAATATCCCTTTGCCAATTCCACAAGAACAGCCTTAGCGAAAGGCTTCTTGAAGGGAAAGATGAAACTCTGTGAGATGAATTAACGGAACACAGAGGAGTTTCTCAGAAAGCTTCTTTCCAGTTTTGAACGGAAGATACTTCCTTTATCACCATATCCCTCTATGGGCTTCCAAATATCCTTTGACAATTCCAGAAGAACAGCCTTAGCGAAAGTCTTTTGAAGGGAAAGATGTAACTCTGTGAGATGAATTAACAGAACACAGAGCAGTTTCTCAGAAAGCTTCTTTCCAGTTTTGAACGGAAGATATTTCCTTTTTCACCATAGCCCTCTATGGGCTTCCAAATATTCCTTTGCCAATTCCACAAGAACAGCCTTAGCGAAAGTCTTTTGAAGGGAAAGATGTAACTCTGTGAGATGAATTAACAGAACACAGAGCATTTTCTCAGAAATCTTCTTTCCAGTTTTGAACGGAAGATATTTCCTTTTCCACCATAGCCCTCTATGGGCTTCCAAATATCCCTTTGCCAATTCCACAATAACAGTCTTCTCGAAAGGCTTCTTGAAGGGAAAGATGTAACTCTGTGAGATGAATTAACAGAGCACCGAGCAGTTTCTCAGTAAGCTTGTTTCCAGTTCTGAACGGAAGATATTTCCTTTTTCACCATAGCCCTCTGTGGGCTTCCAAATATCCCTTTGCCAATTCCACAAGAACAGGCTTAGCGAAAGGCTTCTTGAAGGGAAAGATGTAACTTTGTGAGATGAATTAAGAGAACACACAGCAGTTTCTCAGAAAGCTTCTTTCCAGTTTTGAACGGAAGATAGTTCCTTTTTCACCATAGCCCTCTATGGGCTTCCAAATATCCCTTTGCCATTTCCACAAGAACAGCCTTAGCGAAAGGCTTCCTGAAGGGAAAGATGTAACTCTGTGAGATGAATTAACAGAACACAGAGCAGTTTCTCAGAAAGCTTCTTTCCAGTTTTGAACGGAAGATATTTCCTTTTTCACCATAGCACTCTTTGGGCTTCCTAATATCCCTTTGCCAATTCCACAAGAACAGCCTTGGCGAAAGGCTTCTTGAAGGGAAAGATGTAACTCTGTGAGATGAATTAACAGAACACAGAGCAGTTTCTCAGAAAGCTTCTTTCCAGTTTAACGGAAGATATTTCCTTTTTCACCATAGCCCTCTATGGGCTTCCAAATATCCCTTTGCCAATTCCACAAGAACAGTCTTAGCGAAAGGCTTCTTGAAGGGAAAGATGTAACTCTGTGAGATGAATTAACAGAACACAGGGCAGTTTCTCAGAAAGCTTCTTTCCAGTTTTGAACGGAAGATATTTCCTTTTTCAACATAGGCTTCTATGGGCTTCCAAATATCCCTTTGCCAATTCCACAAGAACAGCCTTAGCGAAAGGCTTCCTGAAGGGAAAGATGTAACTCTGTGAGATGAATTAACAGAACACAGAGAAGTTTCTCAGAAAGCTTCTTTCCAGTTCTGAACGGAAGATATTTCCTTTTTCACCATAGCTCTCTGTGGCCTTCCAAATATCCCTATGCCAATTCCACAAGAACAGCCTTAGCGAAAGGCTTCTTGAAGGGAAAGATGTAACTCTGTCAGATGAATTAACAGAACACAGAGCAGTTTCTCAGAAAGCTTCTTTCCAGTTTTGAACGGAAGATATTTCCTTTTTCAACATAGCACTCTGTGGGCTTCCAAATATCCCTTTGCCAATGCCACAAGAGCAGGCTTAGCGAAAGGCTTCTTGAAGGGAAAGATGTAACTCTGTGAGATGAATTAACAGAACACAGAGCAGTTTCTCAGAAAGCTTCTTTCCAGTTTTGAACGGAAGATATTTCCTTTTTCACCATAGCCCTCTATGGGCTTCCAAATATCCCTTTGCCAATTCCACAAGAACAGCCTTAGCGAAAGGCTCCTTGAAGGGAAAGATGTAACTCTGTGAGATGAATTAACAGAGCACCGAGCAGTTTCTCAGTAAGCTTCTTTCCAGTTCTGAACGGAAGATATTTCCTTTTTCACCATAGCCCTCTGTGGGCTTCCAAATATCCCTTTGCCAATTCCACAAGAACAGCGTCAGCGAAAGGCTTCTTTAAGGGAAAGATTTAACTCTGTGAGATGAATTAGCAGAACTCAGAGTAGTTTCTCAGAAAGCTTCTTTACAGTTTTGAACGGAAGATATTTCCTTTTTCAACATAGCCTTCTTTGGGCTTCCAAATATCCCTTTGCCAATTCCTCTAGAACAGCCTTAGCGAAAGGCTTCTTGAAGGGAAAGATGTAACTCTGTGAGATGAATTAACAGAACACAGAGCAGTTTCTCTGAAAGCTTCTTTCCAGTTTTGAACGGAAGATATTTCCTTTTTCACCATAGCCCTCTATGGGCTTCCAAATATCCCTTTGCCAATTCCACAAGAACAGTCTTAGCGAAAGGCTTCTTGAAGGAAAAGATGTAACTTTGTGAGATGAATTAAGAGAACACACAGCAGTTTCTCAGAAAGCTTCTTTCCAGTTTTGAACGGAAGATATTTCCTTTTTCACCAAAGCCCTCTATGGGCTTCCAAATATCCCTTTGCCATTTCCACAAGAACTGCCTTAGCGAAAGGCTTCCTGAAGGGAAAGATGTAACTCTGTGAGATGAATTAACAGAACACAGAGCAGTTTCTCAGAAAGCTTCTTTCCAGTTTTGAACGGAAGATATTTCCTTTTTCACCATAGCCCTCTTTGGGCTTCCTAAAATCCCTTTGCCAATTCCACAAGAACAGCCTTGGCGAAAGGCTTCTTGAAGGGAAAGATGTAACTCTGTGAGATGAATTAACAGAACACAGAGCAGTTTCTCAGAAAGCTTCTTTCCAGTTTAACGGAAGATATTTCCTTTTTTACCATAGCCCTCTATGGGCTTCCAAATATCCCTTTGCCAATTCCAAAAGAACAGCATTAGCGAAAGGCTTCTTGAAGGGAAAGATGTAACTCTGTGAGATGAATTAACAGAACACAGAGCAGTTTCTCTGAAAGCTTCTTTCCAGTTTTGAACGGAAGATATTTCCTGTTTCACCATAGCCCTCTATGGGCTTCCAAATATCCATTTGCCAATTCAACAAGAACAGCCTTGGCGAAAGGCTTCTTGAAGGGAAAGATGTAACTTTGTGAGATGAATTAAGAGAACACAGAGCAGTTTCTCAGAAAGCTTCTTTCCAGTTCTGAACGGAAGATATTTCCTGTTTCACCATAGCCCTCTATGGGCTTCCAAATATCCCTTTGCCAATTCCACAAGAACAACCTTAGCGAAAGGCTTCTTGAAGGGAAAGATGTAACTTTGTGAGATGAATTAAGAGAACACACAGCAGTTTCTCAGAAAGCTTCTTTCCAGTTGTGAACGGAAGATATTTCCTTTTTCACCATAGCCCTCTATGGGCTTCCAAATATCCCTTTGCCAATTCCACGAGAACAGCCTTAGCGAAAGGATTCCTGAAGGGAAAGATGTAACTCTGTGAGATGAATTAACAGAACACAGAGCAGTTTATCAGAAAGCTTCTTTCCAGTTTTGAACGGAAGATATTTCCTTTTTCACCATAGCCCTCTATGGGCTTCCAAATATCCCTTTGCCAATTCGACAAGAACAGTCTTAGCGAAAGGCTTCTTGAAGGGAAAGATGTAACTCTGTGAGATGAATTAACAGAACACAGGGCAGTTTCTCAGAAAGCTTCTTTCCAGTTTTGAACGGAAGATATTTCCTTTTTCAACATAGGCTTCTATGGGCTTCCAAATATCCCTTTGCCAATTCCACAAGAACAGCCTTAGCGAAAGGCTTCCTGAAGGGAAAGATGTAACTCTGTGAGATGAATTAACAGAACACAGAGAAGTTTCTCAGAAAGCTTCTTTCCAGTTCTGAACGGAAGATATTTCCTTTTTCACCATAGCCCTCTGTGGGCTTCCAAATATCCCTTTGCCAATTCCACAAGAACAGCCTTAGCGAAAGGCTTCTTGAAGGGAAAGATGTAACTCTGTGAGATGAATTAGCAGAACTCAGAGCAGTTTCTCAGAAAGCTTCTTTCCAGTTTTGAACGGAAGATATTTCCTTTTTCACCATAGCCCTCTATGGGCTTCCAAATATCCCTTTGCCAATTCCACAAGAACAGCCTTAGCGAAAGTCTTTTGAAGGGAAAGATGTAACTCTGTGAGATGAATTAACAGAACACAGAGCATTTTCTCAGAAATCTTCTTTCCAGTTTTGAACGGAAGATATTTCCTTTTTCACCATAGCCCTCTATGGGCTTCCAAATATCCCTTTGCCAATTCCACAAGAACAGCCTTAGCGAAAGGCTTCTTGAAGGGAAAGATGTAACTCTGTGAGATGAATTAACAGAGCACCGAGCAGTTTCTCAGAAAGCTTCTTTCCAGTTCTGAACGGAAGATATTTCCTTTTTCACCATAGCCCTCTGTGGGCTTCCAAATATCCCTTTGCCAATTCCACAAGAGCAGCCTTAGCGAAAGGCTTCTTGAAGGGAAAGATATAACTCGTTGAGATGAATTAACAGAGCACCGAGCAGTTTCTCAGGAAGCTTCTTTCCAGTTCTGAACGGAAGATATTTCCTTTTTCCCCATAGCCCTTTGTGGACTTCCAAATATCCCTTGGCCAATTCCACAAGAACAGCCTTAGCGAAAGGCTTCTTGAAGGGAAAGATGTAACTCCGTGAGATGAATTAGCAGAACACAGAACAGTTTCTCTGAAAGCTTCTTTCCAGTTTTGAACGGAAGATATTTCCTGTTTCACCATAGCCCTTTATGGGCTTCCAAATATCCATATGCCAATTCAACAAGAACAGCCTTGGCGAAAGGCTTCTTGAAGGGAAAGATGTAACTTTGTGAAATGAATTAAGAGGACACAGAGCAGTTTCTCAGAAAGCTTCTTTCCCTTTTTAAACGGAAGATATTTCCTTTTTCACCATAGCCCTCTATGGGCTTCCAAATATCCCTTTGCCAATTCCACAAGAACATCCTTAGCCAAAGGCTTCTTGAAGGGAAAGATGTAACTCTGTGAGATGAATTAGCAGAACACAGAGAAGTTTCTCAGAAAGCTTCTTTCCAGTTTTGAACGGAAGATACTTCCTTTATCACCATATCCCTCTATGGGCTTCCAAATATCCCTTTGACAATTCCAGAAGAACAGCCTTAGCGAAAGTCTTTTGAAGGGAAAGATGTAACTCTGTGAGATGAATTAACAGAACACAGAGCAGTTTCTCAGAAAGCTTCTTTCCAGTTTTGAACGGAAGATATTTCCTTTTTCACCATAGCCCTCTATGGGCTTCCAAATATTCCTTTACCAATTCCACAAGAACAGCCTTAGCGAAAGTCTTTTGAAGGGAAAGATGTAACTCTGTGAGATGAATTAACAGAACACAGAGCATTTTCTCAGAAATCTTCTTTCCAGTTTTGAACGGAAGATATTTCCTTTTTCACCATAGCCCTCTATGGGCTTCAAAATATCCCTTTGCCAATTCCACAAGAACAGCCTTAGCGAAAGGCTTCTTGAAGGGAAAGATGTAACTCTGTGAGATGAATTAACAGAGCACCGAGCAGTTTCTCAGAAAGCTTCTTTCCAGTTCTGAACGGAATACATTTCCTTTTTCACCATAGCCCTCTGTGGGCTTCCAAATATCCCTTTGCCAATGCCACAAGAGCAGCCTTAGCGAAAGGCTTCTTGAAGGGAAAGATGTAACTCTGTGAGATGTATTAACAGAACACAGAGCAGTTTCTCAGAAAGCTTCTTTCCAGTTTTGAACGGAAGATATTTCCTTTTTCACCATAGCCCTGTATGGGCTTCCAAATATCCCTTTGCCAATTCCACAAGAACAGCCTTAGCGAAAGTCTTCTTGAAGGGAAAGATGTAACTCTGTGAGATTAATTAACAGAGCACCGAGCAGTTTCTCAGTAAGCTTCTTTCCAGTTCTGAACGGAAGATATTTCCTTTTTCACCATAGCCCTCTGTGGGCTTCCAAATATCCCTTTGCCAATTCCACAAGAACAGCCTTAGCGAAAGGCTTCTTGAAGGGAAAGATGTAACTCTGTGAGATGAATTAGCAGAACTCAGAGCAGTTTCTCAGAAAGCTTCTTTACAGTTTTGAACGGAAGATATTCCCTTTTTCAACATAGACTTCTATGGGCTTCCAAATATCCCTTTGCCAATTCCACAAGAACAGCCTTAGCGAAAGGCTTCCTGAAGGGAAAGATGAAACTCTGTGAGATGAATTAACGGAACACAGAGCAGTTTCTCAGAAAGCTTCTTTCCAGTTTTGAACGGAAGATACTTCCTTTATCACCATATCCCTCTATGGGCTTCCAAATATCCCTTTGACAATTCCAGAAGAACAGCCTTAGCGAAAGTCTTTTGAAGGGAAAGATGTAACTCTGTGAGATGAATTAACAGAACACAGAGCAGTTTCTCAGAAAGCTTCTTTCCAATTTTGAACGGAAGATATATCCTTTTTCACCATAGCCCTCTATGGGCTTCCAAATATTCCTTTGCCAATTCCACAAGAACAGCCTTAGCGAAAGTCTTTTGAAGGGAAAGATGTAACTCTGTGAGATGAATTAACAGAACACAGAGCATTTTCTCAGAAATCTTCTTTCCAGTTTTGAACGGAAGATATTTCCTTTTTCAGCATAGCCCTCTATGGGCTTCCAAATATCCCTTTGCCAATTCCACAAGAACAGCCTTAGCGAAAGGCTTCTTGAAGGGAAAGATGTAACTCTGTGAGATGAATTAACAGAGCACCGAGCAGTTTCTCAGAAAGCTTCTTTCCAGTTCTGAACGGAAGATATTTCCTTTTTCACCATAGCCCTCTGTGGGCTTCCAAATATCCCTTTGCCAATTCCACAAGAGCAGCCTTAGAGAAAGGCTTCTTGAAGGGAAAGATGTAACTCTGTGAGATGAATTAACAGAACACAGAGCAGTTTCTCAGAAAGCTTCTTTCCAGTTTTGAACGGAAGATATTTCCTTTTTCACCATAGCCCTCTATGGGCTTCCAAATATCCCTTTGCCAATTCCACAAGAACAGCCTTAGCGAAAGGCTTCTTGAAGGGAAAGATGTAACTCTGTGAGATGAATTAACAGAGCACCGAGCAGTTTCTCATTAAGCATCTTTCCAGTTCTGAACGGAAGATATTTCCTTTTTCACCATAGCCCTCTGTGGGCTTCCAAATATCCCTTTGCCAATTCCACAAGAACAGCCTTAGCGAAAGGATTCTTGAAGGGAAAGATGTAACTCTGTGAGATGAATTAGCAGAACACAGAGCAGTTTCTCTGAAAGCTTCTTTCCAGTTTTGAACGGAAAATATTTCCTGTTTCACCATAGCCCTCTATGGGCTTCCAAATATCCATTTGCCAATTCAACAAGAACAGCCTTGGCGAAAGGCTTCTTGAAGGGAAAGATGTAACTTTGTGAGATGAATTAAGAGAACACAGAGCAGTTTCTCAGAAAGCTTCTTTCCCTTTTTGAACGGAAGATATTTCCTTTTTCACCATAGCCCTCTATGGGCTTTCAAATATCCCTTTGCCAATTCCACAAGAACAGCCTTAGCGAAAGGCTTCCTGAAGGGAAAGATGTAACTCTGTGAGATGAATTAACAGAACACAGAGAATTTTCTCAGAAAGCTTCTTTCCAGTTCTGAACTGAAGATATTTCCTTTTTCACCATAGCTGTCTGTGGCCTTGCAAATATCCCTTTGCCAATTCCATAAGAACAGCCTTAGCGAAAAGCTTCTTGAAGGGAAAGATGTAACTCTGTGAGATGAATTAACAGAACACAGAGCAGTTTCTCAGAAAGCTTCTTTCCAGTTTTGAACGGAAGGTATTTCCTTTTTCACCATAGCCCTCTATGGTCTTCCAAATATCCCTTTGCAAATTCCACAAGAACAGCCTTAGCGAAAGGCTTCTTGAAGGGAAAGATGTAACTCTGTGAGATGTATTAACAGAACACAGAGCAGTTTCTCTGAAAGCTTCTTTCCAGTTTTGAACGGAAGATATTTCCTTTTTCACCATAGCCCTCTATGGGCTTCCAAATATCCCTTTGCCAATTCCACAAGAACAGCCTTAGCGAAAGGATTCTTGAAGGGAAAGATGTAACTCTGTGAGATGAATTAACAGAACAGGGAGCAGCTTCTCAGAAAGCTTGTTTCCAGTTTTGAACGGAAGATATTTCCTTTTTCAACATAGCCTTCTATGGGCTTCCAAATATCCCTTTGCCAATTTCACAAGAACAGCCTTAGCGAAAGGCTTCCTGAAGGGAAAGATGTAACTCTGTGAGATGAATTAACAGAACACAGAGAATTTTCTCAGAAAGCTTCTTTCCAGTTCTGAACTGAAGATATTTCCTTTTTCACCATAGCTGTCTGTGGCCTTCCAAATATCCCTTTGCCAATTCCACAAGAACAGCCTTAGCGAAAAGCTTCTTGAAGGGAAAGATGTAACTCTGTGAGATGAATTAACAGAACACAGAGCAGTTTCTCAGAAAGCTTCTTTCCAGTTTTGAACGGAAGGTATTTCCTTTTTCACAATAGCCCTCTATGGGCTTCCAAATATCCCTTTGCAAATTCCACAAGAACAGCCTTATCGAAAGGCTTCTTGAAGGGAAAGATGTAACTCTGTGAGATGAATTAACAGAACACAGAGCAGTTTCTCTGAAAGCTTCTTTCCAGTTTTGAACGGAAGATATTTCCTTTTTCACCATAGCCCTCTATGGGCTTCCAAATATCCCTTTGCCAATTCCACAAGAACAGTCTTAGCGAAAGGCTTCTTGAAGGGAAAGATGTAACATTGTGAGATGAATTAAGAGAACACACAGCAGTTTCTCAGAAAGCTTCTTTCCAGTTTTGAACCGAAGAGATTTCCTTTTTCAAAATAGCCCTCTATGGGCTTCCAAATATTCCTTTGCCAATTCCACAAGAACAGCCTTAGCGAAAGGATTCCTGAAGGGAAAGATGTAACTCTATGAGATGAATTAACAGAACACAGAGCAGTTTCTCAGAAAGCTTCTTTCCAGTTTTGAACGGAAGGTATTTCCTTTTCCACCGTAGCCCTCTATGGGCTTCCAAATATCCCTTTGCCAATTCCACAAGAACAGTCTTAGCGAAAGGCTTCTTGAAGGGAAAGATGTAACTCTGTGAGATGAATTAACAGAACAGGGAGCAGCTTCTCAGAAAGCTTCTTTCCAGTTTTGAACGGAAGATATTTCCTTTTTCAACATAGCCTTCTATGGGCTTCCAAATATCCCTTTGCCAATTTCACAAGAACAGCCTTAGCGAAAGGCTTCCTGAAGTGAAAGATGTAACGCTGTGAGATGAATTAACAGAGAATTTTCTCAGAAAGCTTCTTTCCAGTTCTGAACTGAAGATATTTCCTTTTTCACCATAGCTCTCTGTGGCCTTCCAAATATCCCTTTGCCAATTCCACAAGAACAGCCTCAGAGAAAAGCTTCTTGAAGGGAAAGATGTAACTCTGTGAGATGAATTAACAGAACACAGAGCAGTTTCTCAGAAAGCTTCTTTCCAGTTTTGAACGGAAGGTATTTCCTTTTTCACCATAGCCCTCTATGGGCTTCCAAATATCCCTTTGGAAATTCCACAAGAACAGCCTTAGCGAAAGGCTTCTTGAAGGCAAAGATGTAAAACTGTGAGATGAATTAACAGAACACAGAGCAGTTTCTATGAAAGCTTCTTTCCAATTTTGAACGGAAGATATTTCCTGTTTCACCATAGCCCTCTATGGGCTTCCAAATATCCCTTTGCCAATTCCACAAGAACAGCCTTAGCGAAAGGCTTCTTAAAGGGAAAGATGTAACTTTGTGAGATGAATTAAGAGAACACACAGCAGTTTCTCGAAAGCTTCTTTCCAGTTTTGAACGGAAGATATTTCCTTTTTCACCATAGCCCTCTATGGGCTTCCAAATATCCCTTTGCCAATTCCACAAGAACAGCCTTAGCGAAAGTCTTTTGAAGGGAAAGATGTAACTCTGTGAGATGAATTAACAGAACACAGAGCAGTTTCTCAGAAAGCTTCTTTCCAGTTTTGAACGGAAGATATTTCCTTTTTCACCATAGCCCTCAATGGGTTTCCAAATATCCCTTTGCCAATTCCACAAGAACAGCCTTAGCGAAAGGCTTCTTGAAGGGAAAGATGTAACTCTGTGAGATGAATTAACAGAACACAGAGCAGTTTCTCTGAAAGCTTCTTTCCAGTTTTGAACGGAAGATATTTCCTTTTTCACCATAGCCCACTATGGGCTTCCAAATATCCCTTTGCCAATTCCACAAGAACAGCCTTAGCGAAAGGCTTCTTGAAGGGAAAGATGTAACTTTGTGAGATGAATTAAGAGAACACACAGCAGTTTCTCAGAAAGCTTCTTTCCAGTTTTGAACGGAAGAGATTTCCTTTTTCACCACAGCCCTCTATGGGCTTCCAAATATCCCTTTGCCAATTCCACAAGAACAGCCTTAGCGAAAGGATTCCTGAAGGGAAAGATGTAACTCTATGAGATGAATTAACAGAACACAGAGCAGTTTCTCAGAAAGCTTCTTTCCAGTTTTGAACGGAAGATAATTCCTTTTCCACCATAGCCCTCTATGGGCTTCCAAATATCCCTTTGCCAATTCCACAAGAACAGTCTTAGCGAAAGGCTTCTTGAAGGGAATGATGTAACTCTGTGAGATGAAATAACAGAACACGGAGCAGGTTCTCAGAAAGCTTCTTTCCAGTTTTGAACGGAAGATATTTCCTTTTTCACCATAGCCCTCTATGGGCTTCCAAATATCACTTTGCCAATTGCACAAGAACAGCCTTGGCCAAAGGCTTCTTGAAGGGAAAGATGTAACTTTGTGAGATGAATTAAGAGAACACAGAGCAGTTTCTCCGAAAGCTTCTTTCCAGTTTTGAACGGAAGAGATTTTCTTTTTCACCTTAGCCCTCTATGGGCTTCCAAATATCCCTTTGCCAATTCCACAAGAACGGCCTTAGCGAAAGGCTTCCTGAAGGGAAAGATGTAACTCTGTGAGATGAATTAAGAGAACACAGAGCAGTTTCTCAGAAAGCTTCTTTCCCGTTTTGAACGGAAGAGATTTCCTTTTTCACCATAGCCCTCTATGGGCTTTCAAATATCCCTTTGCCAATTCCACAAGAACAGCCTTAGCGAAAGGCTTCCTGAAGGGAAAGATGTAACTCTGTGAGATGAAGTAACAGAGCACCGAGCAGTTTCTCAGAAAGCTTCTTTCCAGTTTTGAACGGAAGATATTTCCTTTTTCACCATAGCCCTCTGTGGGCTTCCAAATATCCCTTTGCCAATTCCACAAGAACAGCTTTAGCGAAAGGTTTCTTGAAGGGAAAGATGTAACTCTGTGAGATGAATTAACAGAACACAGAGCAGTTTCTCAGAATGCTTCTTTCCAGTTTTGAACGGAAGATATTTCCTTTTTCACCATAGCCTTCTATGGGCTTCCAAATATCCCTTTGCCAATTCCACAAGAACAGCCTTAGCGAAAGGCTTCTTGAAGGGAAAGATGTAACTCTGTGAGATGAATTAACAGAACACAGAGCAGTTTCTTGAAAGATTCTTTCCAGTTTTGAACGGAAGATATTTCCTTTTTCACCATAGCCCTCTATGCGCTTCCAAATATCCCTTTGCCAATTCTACAAGAACAGCCTTAGCGAAAGGCTTCTTGAAGGGAAAGATGTAACTTTGTGAGATGAATTAAGAGAACACACAGCAGTTTCTCAGAAAGCTTCTTTTAAGTTTTGAACGGAAGAGATTTCCTTTTTCACTGTAGCCCTCTATGGGCTTCCAAATATCCCTTTGCCAATTCCACAAGAACAGCCTTAGCGAAAGGCTTCCTGAAGGGAAAGATGTAACTCTGTGAGATGAATTAACAGAACACAGAGAAGATTCTCAGAAAACTTCTTTCCAGTTCTGAACGGAAGATATTTCCTTTTTCACCATAGCTCTCTGTTTCCTTCCAAATATCCCTTTGCCAATTCCACAAGAACAGCCTATGCGAAAGGCTTCTTGAAGGGAAAGATGTAACTCTGTGAGATGAATTAACAGAACACAGAGCAGTTTCTCAGAAAGCTTCTTTCCAGTTTTGAACGGAAGATATTTCCTTTTTCACCATAGCCCTCTATGGGCTTCCAAATATCCCTTTGCCAATTGCACAAGAACAGCCTTAGCGAAAGGCTTCTTGAAGGGAAAGATGTAACTCTGTGAGATGAATTAACAGAACAGAGAGCAGTTCCTCAGAAAGATTCTTTCCAGTTTTGAACGGAAGATATTTCCTTTTTCAACATAGCCTTCTAAGGGCTTCCAAATATCCCTTGGCCAATTCCCCAAGAACAGCCTTAGCGAAAGGCTTCCTGAAGGGAAACATGTAACTCTATGAGATGAATTAACAGAACACAGAGAAGTTTCTCAGAAAGCTTCTTTCCAGTTCTGAACGGAAGATATTTCCTTTTTCACCCTAGCTCTCTGTGGCCTTCCCAATATCCCTTTGCCAATTCCACAAGAACAGCCTTAGCGAAAGGCTTCTTGAAGGGAAAGATGTAACTCTGTGAGATGAATTAACAGAACACCGAGCAGTTTCTCAGAAAGCTTCTTTCCAGTTTAACGGAAGATATTTCCTTTTTCACCATAGCGCTCTATGGGCTTCCAAATATCCCTTTGCCAATTCCACAAGAACAGCCTTAGCGAAAGGCTTCTTGAAGGGAAAGATGTAACTCTGTGAGATGAATTAACAGAACACAGAGCAGTTTCTCTGAAAGCTTCTTTCCAGTTTTGAACGGAAGATATTTCCTGTTTCACCATAGCCCTCTCTGGGCTTCCAAATATCCATTTGCCAATTCAACAAGAACAGCCTTGGCGAAAGGCTTCTTGAAGGGAAAGATGTAACTTTGTGAGATGAATTAAGAGAACACAGAGCAGTTTCTCAGAAAGCTTCTTTCCAGTTTTGAACGGAAGATATTTCCTGTTTCACCATAGCCCTCTATGGGCTTCCAAATATCCCTTTGCCAATTCCACAAGAACAGCCTTACCGAAAGGCTTCGTGAAGGGAAAGATGTAACTCTGTGAGATGAATTAACAGAACACAGAGCAGTTCCTCAGAAAGCTTCTTTCCAGTTTTGAACGGAAGATATTTCCTTTTTCAACATAGCCTTCTAAGGGCTTCCAAATATCCCTTTGCCAATTCCACAAGAACAGCCTTAGCGAAAGGCTTCTTGAAGGGAAAGATGTAACTCTGTGAGATGAATTAACAGAACACAGAGGAGTTTCTCTGAAAGCTTCTTTCCAGTTTTGAACGGAAAATATTTCCTTTTTCACCATAGCCCTCTATGGGCTTCCAAATATCCCTTTGCCAATTCCACAAGAACAGCCTTAGCGAAAGGCTTCTTGAAGGGAAAGATGTAACTTTGTGAGATGAATTAAGAGAACACACAGCAGTTTCTCAGAAAGCTTCTTTCCAGTTTTGAACGGAAGAGATTTCCTTTTTCACCATAGCCCTCTATGGGCTTCCAAATATCCCTTTGCCAATTCCACAAGAACAGCCTTAGCGAAAGTATTCCTGAAGGGAAAGATGTAACTCTATGCGATGAATTAACAGAACACAGAGCAGTTTCTCAGAAAGCTTCTTTCCAGTTTTGAACGGAAGTTATTTCCTTTTCCACCATAGCCCTCTATGGGCTTCCAAATATCCCTTTGCCAATTCCACAAGAACAGTCTTAGCGAAAGGCTTCCTGAAGGGAAAGATGTAACTCTGTGAAATGAATTAAGAGAATACAGAGCAGTTGCTCAGAAAGCTTCTTTCCCTTTTTGAATGGAAGATATTTCCTTTTTCACCATAGCCCTCTATGGGCTTTCAAATATCCCTTTGCCAATTCCACAAGAACAGCCTTAGCGAAAGGCTTCCTGAAGGGAAAGATGTAACTCTGTGAGATGAATTAACAGAACACAGAGCAGTTTCTCAGAAAGCTTCTTTCCAGTTTGGAACGGAAGGTATTTCCTTTTTCACCATAGCCCTCTATGGGCTTCCAAATATCCCTTTGCCAATTCCACAAGAAGAGCCTTAGCGAAAGGCTTCTTGAAGGGAAAGATGTAACTCTGTGAGATGAATTAACAGAACACAGAGCAATTTCTCTGAAAGCTTCTTTCCAGTTTTGAACGGAAGATATTTCCTTTTTCACCATAGCCCTCTTTGGGCTTCCAACTATCCCTTTGCCAATTCCACAAGAACAGCCTTAGCGAAAGGCTTCTTGAAGGGAAAGATGAAACTCTGTGAGATGAATTAACAGAGCACCGAGCAGTTTCTCAGAAAGCTTCTTTCCAGTTCTGAACGGAAGATATTTCCTTTTTCACCATAGCCCTCTGTGGGCTTCCAAATATCCCTTTGCCAATTCCACAAGAGCAGCCTTAGCGAAAGGCTTCTTGAAGGGAAAGATGTAACTCTGTGAGATGAATTAACAGAACACAGAGCAGTTTCTCAGAAAGCTTCTTTCCTGTTTTGAACGGAAGATATTTCCTTTTTCACCGTAGCCCTCTACGGGTTTCCAAATGTCCCTTTGCCAATTCCACAAGAACAGCCTTAGCGAAAGGCTTCTTGAAGGGAAAGATGTAACTCTGTGAGATGAATTAACAGAGCACCGAGCAGTTTCTCAGTAAGCTTCTTTCAAGTTCTGAACGGAAGATATTTCCTTTTTCACCATAGCCCTTTGTGGGCTTCCAAATATCCCTTTGCCAATTCCACAAGAACAACCTTAGCGAAAGGCTTCTTGAAGGGAAAGATGTAACTCTGTGAGATGAATTAGCAGAACACAGAGCAGTTTCTCTGAAAGCTTCTTTCGAGTTTTGAACGGAAGATATTTCCTGTTTCACCATAGCCCTTTATGGGCTTCCAAATATCCATTTGCCAATTCAACAAGAACAGCCTTGGCGAAAGGCTTCTTGAAGGGAAAGATGTAACTTTGTGAGATGAATTAAGAGAACACAGAGCAGTTTCTCAGAAAGCTTCTTTCCCTTTTTGAACGGAAGATATTTCCTTTTTCACCATAGCCCTCTATGGGCTTCCAAATATCCCTTTGCCAATTCCACAAGAACAGCCTTAGCCAAAGGCTTCTTGAAGGGGAAGATGTAACTCTGTGAGATGAATTAACAGAGCACCGAGCAGTTTCTCAGAAAGCTTCTTTCCAGTTCTGAACGGAATATATTTCCTTTTTCACCATAGCCCTCTGTGGGCTTCCAAATATCCCTTTGCCAATTTCACAAGAACAGCCTTAGCGAAAGGCTTCCTGAAGTGAAAGATGTAACGCTGTGAGATGAATTAACAGAGAATTTTCTCAGAAAGCTTCTTTCCAGTTCTGAACTGAAGATATTTCCTTTTTCACCATAGCTCTCTGTGGCCTTCCAAATATCCCTTTGCCAATTCCACAAGAACAGCCTCAGAGAAAAGCTTCTTGAAGGGAAAGATGTAACTCTGTGAGATGAATTAACAGAACACAGAGCAGTTTCTCAGAAAGCTTCTTTCCAGTTTTGAACGGAAGGTATTTCCTTTTTCACCATAGCCCTCTATGGGCTTCCAAATATCCCTTTGGAAATTCCACAAGAACAGCCTTAGCGAAAGGCTTCTTGAAGGCAAAGATGTAAAACTGTGAGATGAATTAACAGAACACAGAGCAGTTTCTATGAAAGCTTCTTTCCAATTTTGAACGGAAGATATTTCCTGTTTCACCATAGCCCTCTATGGGCTTCCAAATATCCCTTTGCCAATTCCACAAGAACAGCCTTAGCGAAAGGCTTCTTAAAGGGAAAGATGTAACTTTGTGAGATGAATTAAGAGAACACACAGCAGTTTCTCGAAAGCTTCTTTCCAGTTTTGAACGGAAGATATTTCCTTTTTCACCATAGCCCTCTATGGGCTTCCAAATATCCCTTTGCCAATTCCACAAGAACAGCCTTAGCGAAAGTCTTTTGAAGGGAAAGATGTAACTCTGTGAGATGAATTAACAGAACACAGAGCAGTTTCTCAGAAAGCTTCTTTCCAGTTTTGAACGGAAGATATTTCCTTTTTCACCATAGCCCTCAATGGGTTTCCAAATATCCCTTTGCCAATTCCACAAGAACAGCCTTAGCGAAAGGCTTCTTGAAGGGAAAGATGTAACTCTGTGAGATGAATTAACAGAACACAGAGCAGTTTCTCTGAAAGCTTCTTTCCAGTTTTGAACGGAAGATATTTCCTTTTTCACCATAGCCCACTATGGGCTTCCAAATATCCCTTTGCCAATTCCACAAGAACAGCCTTAGCGAAAGGCTTCTTGAAGGGAAAGATGTAACTTTGTGAGATGAATTAAGAGAACACACAGCAGTTTCTCAGAAAGCTTCTTTCCAGTTTTGAACGGAAGAGATTTCCTTTTTCACCACAGCCCTCTATGGGCTTCCAAATATCCCTTTGCCAATTCCACAAGAACAGCCTTAGCGAAAGGATTCCTGAAGGGAAAGATGTAACTCTATGAGATGAATTAACAGAACACAGAGCAGTTTCTCAGAAAGCTTCTTTCCAGTTTTGAACGGAAGATAATTCCTTTTCCACCATAGCCCTCTATGGGCTTCCAAATATCCCTTTGCCAATTCCACAAGAACAGTCTTAGCGAAAGGCTTCTTGAAGGGAATGATGTAACTCTGTGAGATGAAATAACAGAACACGGAGCAGGTTCTCAGAAAGCTTCTTTCCAGTTTTGAACGGAAGATATTTCCTTTTTCACCATAGCCCTCTATGGGCTTCCAAATATCACTTTGCCAATTGCACAAGAACAGCCTTGGCCAAAGGCTTCTTGAAGGGAAAGATGTAACTTTGTGAGATGAATTAAGAGAACACAGAGCAGTTTCTCCGAAAGCTTCTTTCCAGTTTTGAACGGAAGAGATTTTCTTTTTCACCTTAGCCCTCTATGGGCTTCCAAATATCCCTTTGCCAATTCCACAAGAACGGCCTTAGCGAAAGGCTTCCTGAAGGGAAAGATGTAACTCTGTGAGATGAATTAAGAGAACACAGAGCAGTTTCTCAGAAAGCTTCTTTCCCGTTTTGAACGGAAGAGATTTCCTTTTTCACCATAGCCCTCTATGGGCTTTCAAATATCCCTTTGCCAATTCCACAAGAACAGCCTTAGCGAAAGGCTTCCTGAAGGGAAAGATGTAACTCTGTGAGATGAAGTAACAGAGCACCGAGCAGTTTCTCAGAAAGCTTCTTTCCAGTTTTGAACGGAAGATATTTCCTTTTTCACCATAGCCCTCTGTGGGCTTCCAAATATCCCTTTGCCAATTCCACAAGAACAGCTTTAGCGAAAGGTTTCTTGAAGGGAAAGATGTAACTCTGTGAGATGAATTAACAGAACACAGAGCAGTTTCTCAGAATGCTTCTTTCCAGTTTTGAACGGAAGATATTTCCTTTTTCACCATAGCCTTCTATGGGCTTCCAAATATCCCTTTGCCAATTCCACAAGAACAGCCTTAGCGAAAGGCTTCTTGAAGGGAAAGATGTAACTCTGTGAGATGAATTAACAGAACACAGAGCAGTTTCTCAGAAACCTTCTTTCCAGTTTTGAACGGAAGATATTTCCTTTTTCACCATAGCCCTCTAGGGGATTCCAAATATCCCTTTGCAAATTCCACAAGAACAGCCTTAGCGAAAGGCTTCTTGAAGGGAAAGATGTAACTCTGTGAGATGAATTAACAGAACACAGAGCAGTTTCTTGAAAGATTCTTTCCAGTTTTGAACGGAAGATATTTCCTTTTTCACCATAGCCCTCTATGCGCTTCCAAATATCCCTTTGCCAATTCTACAAGAACAGCCTTAGCGAAAGGCTTCTTGAAGGGAAAGATGTAACTTTGTGAGATGAATTAAGAGAACACACAGCAGTTTCTCAGAAAGCTTCTTTTAAGTTTTGAACGGAAGAGATTTCCTTTTTCACTGTAGCCCTCTATGGGCTTCCAAATATCCCTTTGCCAATTCCACAAGAACAGCCTTAGCGAAAGGCTTCCTGAAGGGAAAGATGTAACTCTGTGAGATGAATTAACAGAACACAGAGAAGATTCTCAGAAAACTTCTTTCCAGTTCTGAACGGAAGATATTTCCTTTTTCACCATAGCTCTCTGTTTCCTTCCAAATATCCCTTTGCCAATTCCACAAGAACAGCCTATGCGAAAGGCTTCTTGAAGGGAAAGATGTAACTCTGTGAGATGAATTAACAGAACACAGAGCAGTTTCTCAGAAAGCTTCTTTCCAGTTTTGAACGGAAGATATTTCCTTTTTCACCATAGCCCTCTATGGGCTTCCAAATATCCCTTTGCCAATTGCACAAGAACAGCCTTAGCGAAAGGCTTCTTGAAGGGAAAGATGTAACTCTGTGAGATGAATTAACAGAACAGAGAGCAGTTCCTCAGAAAGATTCTTTCCAGTTTTGAACGGAAGATATTTCCTTTTTCAACATAGCCTTCTAAGGGCTTCCAAATATCCCTTGGCCAATTCCCCAAGAACAGCCTTAGCGAAAGGCTTCCTGAAGGGAAACATGTAACTCTATGAGATGAATTAACAGAACACAGAGAAGTTTCTCAGAAAGCTTCTTTCCAGTTCTGAACGGAAGATATTTCCTTTTTCACCCTAGCTCTCTGTGGCCTTCCCAATATCCCTTTGCCAATTCCACAAGAACAGCCTTAGCGAAAGGCTTCTTGAAGGGAAAGATGTAACTCTGTGAGATGAATTAACAGAACACCGAGCAGTTTCTCAGAAAGCTTCTTTCCAGTTTAACGGAAGATATTTCCTTTTTCACCATAGCGCTCTATGGGCTTCCAAATATCCCTTTGCCAATTCCACAAGAACAGCCTTAGCGAAAGGCTTCTTGAAGGGAAAGATGTAACTCTGTGAGATGAATTAACAGAACACAGAGCAGTTTCTCTGAAAGCTTCTTTCCAGTTTTGAACGGAAGATATTTCCTGTTTCACCATAGCCCTCTCTGGGCTTCCAAATATCCATTTGCCAATTCAACAAGAACAGCCTTGGCGAAAGGCTTCTTGAAGGGAAAGATGTAACTTTGTGAGATGAATTAAGAGAACACAGAGCAGTTTCTCAGAAAGCTTCTTTCCAGTTTTGAACGGAAGATATTTCCTGTTTCACCATAGCCCTCTATGGGCTTCCAAATATCCCTTTGCCAATTCCACAAGAACAGCCTTACCGAAAGGCTTCGTGAAGGGAAAGATGTAACTCTGTGAGATGAATTAACAGAACACAGAGCAGTTCCTCAGAAAGCTTCTTTCCAGTTTTGAACGGAAGATATTTCCTTTTTCAACATAGCCTTCTAAGGGCTTCCAAATATCCCTTTGCCAATTCCACAAGAACAGCCTTAGCGAAAGGCTTCTTGAAGGGAAAGATGTAACTCTGTGAGATGAATTAACAGAACACAGAGGAGTTTCTCTGAAAGCTTCTTTCCAGTTTTGAACGGAAAATATTTCCTTTTTCACCATAGCCCTCTATGGGCTTCCAAATATCCCTTTGCCAATTCCACAAGAACAGCCTTAGCGAAAGGCTTCTTGAAGGGAAAGATGTAACTTTGTGAGATGAATTAAGAGAACACACAGCAGTTTCTCAGAAAGCTTCTTTCCAGTTTTGAACGGAAGAGATTTCCTTTTTCACCATAGCCCTCTATGGGCTTCCAAATATCCCTTTGCCAATTCCACAAGAACAGCCTTAGCGAAAGTATTCCTGAAGGGAAAGATGTAACTCTATGCGATGAATTAACAGAACACAGAGCAGTTTCTCAGAAAGCTTCTTTCCAGTTTTGAACGGAAGTTATTTCCTTTTCCACCATAGCCCTCTATGGGCTTCCAAATATCCCTTTGCCAATTCCACAAGAACAGTCTTAGCGAAAGGCTTCCTGAAGGGAAAGATGTAACTCTGTGAAATGAATTAAGAGAATACAGAGCAGTTGCTCAGAAAGCTTCTTTCCCTTTTTGAATGGAAGATATTTCCTTTTTCACCATAGCCCTCTATGGGCTTTCAAATATCCCTTTGCCAATTCCACAAGAACAGCCTTAGCGAAAGGCTTCCTGAAGGGAAAGATGTAACTCTGTGAGATGAATTAACAGAACACAGAGCAGTTTCTCAGAAAGCTTCTTTCCAGTTTGGAACGGAAGGTATTTCCTTTTTCACCATAGCCCTCTATGGGCTTCCAAATATCCCTTTGCCAATTCCACAAGAAGAGCCTTAGCGAAAGGCTTCTTGAAGGGAAAGATGTAACTCTGTGAGATGAATTAACAGAACACAGAGCAATTTCTCTGAAAGCTTCTTTCCAGTTTTGAACGGAAGATATTTCCTTTTTCACCATAGCCCTCTTTGGGCTTCCAACTATCCCTTTGCCAATTCCACAAGAACAGCCTTAGCGAAAGGCTTCTTGAAGGGAAAGATGAAACTCTGTGAGATGAATTAACAGAGCACCGAGCAGTTTCTCAGAAAGCTTCTTTCCAGTTCTGAACGGAAGATATTTCCTTTTTCACCATAGCCCTCTGTGGGCTTCCAAATATCCCTTTGCCAATTCCACAAGAGCAGCCTTAGCGAAAGGCTTCTTGAAGGGAAAGATGTAACTCTGTGAGATGAATTAACAGAACACAGAGCAGTTTCTCAGAAAGCTTCTTTCCTGTTTTGAACGGAAGATATTTCCTTTTTCACCGTAGCCCTCTACGGGTTTCCAAATGTCCCTTTGCCAATTCCACAAGAACAGCCTTAGCGAAAGGCTTCTTGAAGGGAAAGATGTAACTCTGTGAGATGAATTAACAGAGCACCGAGCAGTTTCTCAGTAAGCTTCTTTCAAGTTCTGAACGGAAGATATTTCCTTTTTCACCATAGCCCTTTGTGGGCTTCCAAATATCCCTTTGCCAATTCCACAAGAACAACCTTAGCGAAAGGCTTCTTGAAGGGAAAGATGTAACTCTGTGAGATGAATTAGCAGAACACAGAGCAGTTTCTCTGAAAGCTTCTTTCGAGTTTTGAACGGAAGATATTTCCTGTTTCACCATAGCCCTTTATGGGCTTCCAAATATCCATTTGCCAATTCAACAAGAACAGCCTTGGCGAAAGGCTTCTTGAAGGGAAAGATGTAACTTTGTGAGATGAATTAAGAGAACACAGAGCAGTTTCTCAGAAAGCTTCTTTCCCTTTTTGAACGGAAGATATTTCCTTTTTCACCATAGCCCTCTATGGGCTTCCAAATATCCCTTTGCCAATTCCACAAGAACAGCCTTAGCCAAAGGCTTCTTGAAGGGGAAGATGTAACTCTGTGAGATGAATTAACAGAGCACCGAGCAGTTTCTCAGAAAGCTTCTTTCCAGTTCTGAACGGAATATATTTCCTTTTTCACCATAGCCCTCTGTGGGCTTCCAAATATCCCTTTGCCAATGCCACAAGAGCAGAATTAGCGAAAGGCTTCTTGAAGGGAAAGAAGTAACTCTGTGAGATGAATTAACAGAACACAGAGCAGTTTCTCAGAAAGCTTCTTTCCAGTTTTGAACGGAAGATATTTCCTTTTTCACCATAGCCCTCTATGGGCTTCCAAATATCCCTTTGCCAATTCCACAAGAACAGCCTTAGCGAAAGGCTCCTTGAAGGGAAAGATGTAACTCTGTGAGATGAATTAACAGAGCACCGAGCAGTTTCTCAGTAAGCTTCTTTCCAGTTCTGAACGGAAGATATTTCCTTTTTCACCATAGCCCTCTGTGGGCTTCCAAATATCCCTTTGCCAATTCCACAAGAACAGCCTTAGCGAAAGGCTTCTTGAAGGGAAAGATGTAACTCTGTGAGGTGAATTAGCAGAACTCAGAGCAGTTTCTCAGAAAGCTTCTTTACAGTTTTGAACGGAAGATACTCCCTTTTTCAACATAGACTTCTATGGGCTTCCAAATATCCCTTTGCCAATTCCACAAGAACAGCCTTAGCGAAAGGCTTCCTGAAGGGAAAGATGAAACTCTGTGAGATGAATTAACGGAACACAGAGCAGTTTCTCAGAAAGCTTCTTTCCAGTTTTGAACGGAAGATACTTCCTTTATCACCATATCCCTCTATGGGCTTCCAAATATCCCTTTGACAATTCCAGAAGAACAGCCTTAGCGAAAGTCTTTTGAAGGGAAAGATGTAACTCTGTGAGATGAATTAACAGAACACAGAGCAGTTTCTCAGAAAGCTTCTTTCCAGTTTTGAACGGAAGATATTTCCTTTTTCACCGTAGCCCTCTATGAGCTTCCAAATATTCCTTTGCCAATTCCACAAGAACAGCCTTAGCGAAAGTCTTTTGAAGGGAAAGATGTAACTCTGTGAGATGAATTAACAGAACACAGAGCATTTTCTCAGAAATCTTCTTTCCAGTTTTGAACGGAAAATATTTCCTTTTCCACCATAGCCCTCTATGGGCTTCCAAATATCCCTTTGCCAATTCCACAAGAACAGCCTTAGCGAAAGGCTTCTTGAAGGGAAAGATGTAACTCTGTGAGATGAATTAACAGAGCACCGAGCAGTTTCTCAGAAAGCTTCTTTCCAGTTCTGAACGGAAGATATTTCCTTTTTCACCATAGCCCTCTGTGGGCTTCCAAATATCCCTTTGCCAATGCCACAAGAGCAGCCTTAGCGAAAGGCTTCTTGAAGGGAAAGATGTAACTCTGTGAGATGAATTAACAGAACACAGAGCAGTTTCTCAGAAAGCTTCTTTCCAGTTTTGAACGGAAGATATTTCCTTTTTCACCATAGCCCTCTATGGGCTTCCAAATATCCCTTTGCCAATTCCACAAGAACAGCCTTAGCGAAAGGCTTCTTGAAGGGAAAGATGTAACTCTGTGAGATGAATTAACAGAGCACCGAGCAGTTTCTCAGTAAGCTTCTTTCCAGTTCTGAACGGAAGATATTTCCTTTTTCACCATAGCCCTCTGTGGGCTTCCAAATATCCCTTTGCCAATTCCACAAGAACAGCGTTAGCGAAAGGCTTCTTTAAGGGAAAGATGTAACTCTGTGAGATGAATTAGCAGAACTCAGAGCAGTTTCTCAGAAAGCTTCTTTCCAGTTTTGAACGGAAGATATTTCCTTTTTCACCGTAGCCCTCTATGTCCTTCCAAATATCCGTTTGCCAATTCCACAAGAACAGCCTTAGCGAAAGGCTTCCTGAAGGGAAAGATGTAACTCTGTGAGATGAATTAACAGAACACAGAGAAGTTTCTCAGAAATCTTCTTTCCAGTTTTGAACGGAAGTTATTTCCTTTTTCACCATAGCTCTCTGTGGCCTTCCAAATATCCCTTTGTCAATTCCACAAGAACAGCCTTGGCGAAAGGCTTCTTGAAGGGAAAGATGTAACTTTGTGAGATAAATTAAGAGAACACAGAGCAGTTTCTCAGAAAGCTTCTTTCCAGTTTTGAACGGAAGATATTTTCTTTTTCACCTTAGCCCTCTATGGGCTTCCAAATATCCCTTTGCCAATTCCACAAGAACAGCCTTAGCGAAAGGCTTCCTGAAGGGAAAGATGTAACTCTGTGAGATGAATTAAGAGAACACAGAGCAGTTTCTCAGAAAGCTTCTTTCCAGATTTGAACGGAAGAGAATTCCTTTTACACCATAGCCCTCTATGGGATTTCAAATATCCCTTTGCCAATTCCACAAGAACAGCCTTAGCGAAAGGCTTCCTGAAGGGAAAGATGTAACTCTGTGAGATGAAGTAACAGAGCACCGAGCAGTTTCTCAGAAAGCTTCTTTGCAGTTCTGAACGGAAGATATTTCCTTTTTCACCATAGCCCTCTATGGGCTTCCAAATATCCCTTTGCCAATTCCACAAGAACAGCTTTAGCGAAAGGTTTCTTGAAGGGAAAGATGTAACTCTGTGAGATGAATTAACAGAACACAGAGAAGTTTCTCAGAAAGCTTCTTTCCAGTTCTGAACGGAAGATATTTCCTTTTTCAACATAGCTCTCTGTGGCCTTCCAAATATTCCTTTGCCAATTCCACAAGAACAGCCTTAGCGAAAGGCTTCTTGAAGGGAAAGATGTAACTCTGTGAGATGAATTAACAGAACACAGAGCAGTTTCTCAGAAAGCTTCTTTCCAGTTTTGAACGGAAGATATTTCCTTTTTCACCATAGCCCTCTATGGGCTTCCAAATATCCCTTTGCCAATTCCACAAGAACAGCCTTAGCGAAAGGCTTCTTGAAGGGAAAGATGTAACTTTGTGAGATGAATTAAGAGAACACACAGCAGTTTCTCAGAAAGCTTCTTTCCAGTTTTGAACGGAAGAGATTTCCTTTTTCACCATAGCCCTCTATGGGCTTCCAAATATCCCTTTGCCAATTGCACAAGAACAGCCTTGGCGAAAGGCTTCTTGAAGGGAAAGTTTAACTGTGTGAGATGAATTAAGAGAACAGAGAGCAGTTTCTCAGAAAGCTTCTTTCCAGTTTTGAACGGAAGATATTTTCTTTTTCACCTTAGCCCTCTATGGGCTTCCAAGTATCCCTTTGCCAATTCCACAAGAACAGCCTTAGCGAAAGGCTTCTTGAAGGGAAAGATGTAACTCTGTGAGATGAATTAAGAGAACACAGAGCAGTTTCTCAGAAAGCTTCTTTCCCGTTTTGAACGGAAGAGATTTCCTTTTTCACCATAGCCCTCTATGGGCTTCCAAATATCCCTTTGCCAATTCCACAAGAACAGCCTTAGCGAAAGGCTTCTTGAAGGGAAAGATGTAACTCTGTGAGATGAATTAACAGAACACAGAGCAGTTTCTCAGAAAGCTTCTTTCCAGTTTTGAACGGAAGAGAATTCCTTTTTCACCATAGCCCTCTATGGGATTTCAAATATCCCTTTGCCAATTCCACAAGAACAGCCTTAGCGAAAGGCTTCCTGAAGGGAAAGATGTAACTCTGTGAGATGAAGTAACAGAGCACCGAGCAGTTTCTCAGAAAGCTTCTTTGCAGTTCTGAACGGAAGATATTTCCTTTTTCACCATAGCCCTCTATGGGCTTCCAAATATCACTTTGCCAATTGCACAAGTCAGCCTTGGCGAAAGGCTTCTTGAAGGGAAAGATGTAACTTTGTGAGATGAATTAAGAGAACACAGAGCAGTTTCTCAGAAAGCTTCTTTCCAGTTTTGAACGGAAGATATTTTCTTTTTCACCTTAGCCCTCTATGGGCTTCCAAATATCCCTTTGCCAATTCCACTAGAACAGCCTTAGCGAAAGGCTTCCTGAAGGGAAAGATGTAACTCTGTGAGATGAATTAAGAGAACACAGAGCAGTTTCTCAGAAAGCTTCTTTCCCGTTTTGAACGGAAGAGATTTCCTTTTTCACCATAGCCCTCTATGGGCTTTCAAATATCCCTTTGCCAATTCCACAAGAACAGCCTTAGCGAAAGGCTTCCTGAAGGGAAAGATGTAACACTGTGAGATGAAGTAACAGAGCACCGAGCAGTTTCTCAGAAAGCTTCTTTCCAGTTCTGAACGGAAGATATTTCCTTTTTCACCATAGCCCTCTGTGGGCTTCCAAATATCCCTTTGCCAATTCCACAAGAACAGATTTAGCGAAAGGTTTCTTGAAGGGAAAGATGTAACTCTGTCAGATGAATTAACAGAACACAGAGCAGTTTCTCAGAAAGCTTCTTTCCAGTTTTGAACGGAAGATATTTCCTTTTTCACCATAGCCTTCTATGGGCTTCCAAATATCCCGTTGCCAATTCTACAAGAACAGCCTTAGCGAAAGGCTTCTTGAAGGGAAAGATGTAACACTGTGAGATGAATTAACAGACACAGAGCAGTTTCTCAGAAAGCTTCTTTCCAGGTTTGAACGGAAGATATTTCCTTTTTCACCATAGCCCTCTATGGGCTTCCAAATATCCCTTTGCCAATTCCACAAGAACAGTCTTAGCGAAAGGCTTCTTGAAGGGAAAGATGTAGCTCTGTGAGATGAATTAACAGAACACAGAGCAGTTTCTCAGAAAGCTTCTTTCCAGTTTTGAACGGAATATATTTCCTTTTTCACCATAGCCCTCTATGGGCTTCCAAATATCCCTTTGCCAATTCCACAAGAACAGCCTTACCGAAAGCCTTCCTGAAGGGAAAGATGTAACTCTGTGAGATGAATTAAGAGAACACAGAGCAGTTTCTCAGAAAGCTTCTTTCCCGTTTTGAACGGAAGATATTTCCTTTTTCACCATAGCCCTTTATGGGCTTTCAAATATCCCTTTGCCAATTCCACAAGAACAGTCTTAGCGAAAGGCTTCCTGAAGGGAAAGATGTAACTCTGTGAGATGAATTAACAGAACACAGAGCAGTTTCTCAGAAAGCTTCTTTAGAGTTTGGAACGGAAGATATTTCCTTTTTCACCATAGCCCTCTAGGGGTTCCAAATATCCCTTTGCCAATTAAACAAGAACAGCCTTAGCGAAAGTCTTTTGAAGGGAAAGATGTAACTCTGTGAGATGAATTAACAGAACACAGAGCAGTTTCTCAGAAAGCTTCTTTCCAGTTTTGAACGGAAGATATTTCCTTTTTCACCATAGCCCTCAATGGGTTTCCAAATATCCCTTTGCCAATTCCACAAGAACAGCCTTAGCGAAAGGCTTCTTGAAGGGAAAGATGTAACTCTGTGAGATGAATTAACAGAACACAGAGCAGTTTCTCAGAAAGCTTCTTTCCAGTTTTGAACGGAAGATATTTCCTTTTCCACCATAGCCCTCTATGTGCTTCCAAATATCCCTTTGCCAATTCCACAAGAACAGTCTTAGCGAAAGGCTTCTTGAAGGGAAAGATGTAACTCTGTGAGATGAAATAACAGAACACGGAGCAGCTTCTCAGAATGCTTCTTTCCAGTTTTGAACGGAAGATATTTCCTTTTTCACCATAGCCCTCTATGGGCTTCCAAATATCCCTTTGCCAATTGCACAAGAACAGCCTTGGCGAAAGGCTTCTTGAAGGGAAAGATGTAACTTTGTGAGATGAATTAAGAGAACACAGAGCAGTTTCTCCGAAAGCTTCCTTCCAGTTTTGAACGGAAGATATTTTCTTTTTCACCTTAGCCCTCTATGGGCTTCCAAATATCCCTTTGCCAATTCCACAAGAACGGCCTTAGCGAAAGGCTTCCTGAAGGGAAAGATGTAACTCTGTGAGATGAATTAAGAGAACACAGAGCAGTTTCTCAGAAAGCTTCTTTCCCGTTTTGAACGGAAGAGATTTCCTTTTTCACCATAGCCCTCTATGGGCTTTCAAATATCCCCTTGCCAATTCCACAAGAACAGCCTTAGCGAAAGGCTTCCTGAAGGGAAAGATGTAACTCTGTGAGATGAAGTAACAGAGCACCGAGCAGTTTCTCAGAAAGCTTCTTTCCAGTTCTGAACGGAAGATATTTCCTTTTTCACCATAGCCCTCTGTGGGCTTCCAAATATCCCTTTGCCAATTCCAGAAGAACAGCTTTAGCGAAAGGCTTCTTGAAGGGAAAGATGTAACTCTGTGAGATGAATTAACAGAACACAGAGCAGTTTCTCAGAAAGCTTCTTTCCAGTTTTGAACGGAAGATATTTCCTTTTTCACCATAGCCCTCAATGGGTTTCCAAATATCCCTTTGCCAATTCCACAAGAACAGCCTTAGCGAAAGGCTTCTTGAAGGGAAAGATGTAACTCTGTGAGATGAATTAACAGAACACAGAGCAGTTTCTCAGAAAGCTTCTTTCCAGTTTTGAACGGAAGATATTTCCTTTTCCACCATAGCCCTCTATGTGCTTCCAAATATCCCTTTGCCAATTCCACAAGAACAGTCTTAGCGAAAGGCTTCTTGAAGGGAAAGATGTAACTCTGTGAGATGAAATAGCAGAACACGGAGCAGCTTCTCAGAATGCTTCTTTCCAGTTTTGAACGGAAGATATTTCCTTTTTCACCATAGCCCTCTATGGGCTTCCAAATATCCCTTTGCCAATTGCACAAGAACAGCCTTGGCGAAAGGCTTCTTGAAGGGAAAGATGTAACTTTGTGAGATGAATTAAGAGAACACAGAGCAGTTTCTCCGAAAGCTTCCTTCCAGTTTTGAACGGAAGATATTTTCTTTTTCACCTTAGCCCTCTATGGGCTTCCAAATATCCCTTTGCCAATTCCACAAGAACGGCCTTAGCGAAAGGCTTCCTGAAGGGAAAGATGTAACTCTGTGAGATGAATTAAGAGAACACAGAGCAGTTTCTCAGAAAGCTTCTTTCCCGTTTTGAACGGAAGAGATTTCCTTTTTCACCATAGCCCTCTATGGGCTTTCAAATATCCCCTTGCCAATTCCACAAGAACAGCCTTAGCGAAAGGCTTCCTGAAGGGAAAGATGTAACTCTGTGAGATGAAGTAACAGAGCACCGAGCAGTTTCTCAGAAAGCTTCTTTCCAGTTCTGAACGGAAGATATTTCCTTTTTCACCATAGCCCTCTGTGGGCTTCCAAATATCCCTTTGCCAATTCCACAAGAACAGATTTAGCGAAAGGTTTCTTGAAGGGAAAGATGTAACTCTGTCAGATGAATTAACAGAACACAGAGCAGTTTCTCAGAAAGCTTCTTTCCAGTTTTGAACGGAAGATATTTCCTTTTTCACCATAGCCTTCTATGGGCTTCCAAATATCCCGTTGCCAATTCTACAAGAACAGCCTTAGCGAAAGGCTTCTTGAAGGGAAAGATGTAACACTGTGAGATGAATTAACAGACACAGAGCAGTTTCTCAGAAAGCTTCTTTCCAGGTTTGAACGGAAGATATTTCCTTTTTCACCATAGCCCTCTATGGGCTTCCAAATATCCCTTTGCCAATTCCACAAGAACAGTCTTAGCGAAAGGCTTCTTGAAGGGAAAGATGTAGCTCTGTGAGATGAATTAACAGAACACAGAGCAGTTTCTCAGAAAGCTTCTTTCCAGTTTTGAACGGAATATATTTCCTTTTTCACCATAGCCCTCTATGGGCTTCCAAATATCCCTTTGCCAATTCCACAAGAACAGCCTTACCGAAAGCCTTCCTGAAGGGAAAGATGTAACTCTGTGAGATGAATTAAGAGAACACAGAGCAGTTTCTCAGAAAGCTTCTTTCCCGTTTTGAACGGAAGATATTTCCTTTTTCACCATAGCCCTTTATGGGCTTTCAAATATCCCTTTGCCAATTCCACAAGAACAGTCTTAGCGAAAGGCTTCCTGAAGGGAAAGATGTAACTCTGTGAGATGAATTAACAGAACACAGAGCAGTTTCTCAGAAAGCTTCTTTAGAGTTTGGAACGGAAGATATTTCCTTTTTCACCATAGCCCTCTAGGGGTTCCAAATATCCCTTTGCCAATTAAACAAGAACAGCCTTAGCGAAAGTCTTTTGAAGGGAAAGATGTAACTCTGTGAGATGAATTAACAGAACACAGAGCAGTTTCTCAGAAAGCTTCTTTCCAGTTTTGAACGGAAGATATTTCCTTTTTCACCATAGCCCTCAATGGGTTTCCAAATATCCCTTTGCCAATTCCACAAGAACAGCCTTAGCGAAAGGCTTCTTGAAGGGAAAGATGTAACTCTGTGAGATGAATTAACAGAACACAGAGCAGTTTCTCAGAAAGCTTCTTTCCAGTTTTGAACGGAAGATATTTCCTTTTCCACCATAGCCCTCTATGTGCTTCCAAATATCCCTTTGCCAATTCCACAAGAACAGTCTTAGCGAAAGGCTTCTTGAAGGGAAAGATGTAACTCTGTGAGATGAAATAACAGAACACGGAGCAGCTTCTCAGAATGCTTCTTTCCAGTTTTGAACGGAAGATATTTCCTTTTTCACCATAGCCCTCTATGGGCTTCCAAATATCCCTTTGCCAATTGCACAAGAACAGCCTTGGCGAAAGGCTTCTTGAAGGGAAAGATGTAACTTTGTGAGATGAATTAAGAGAACACAGAGCAGTTTCTCCGAAAGCTTCCTTCCAGTTTTGAACGGAAGATATTTTCTTTTTCACCTTAGCCCTCTATGGGCTTCCAAATATCCCTTTGCCAATTCCACAAGAACGGCCTTAGCGAAAGGCTTCCTGAAGGGAAAGATGTAACTCTGTGAGATGAATTAAGAGAACACAGAGCAGTTTCTCAGAAAGCTTCTTTCCCGTTTTGAACGGAAGAGATTTCCTTTTTCACCATAGCCCTCTATGGGCTTTCAAATATCCCCTTGCCAATTCCACAAGAACAGCCTTAGCGAAAGGCTTCCTGAAGGGAAAGATGTAACTCTGTGAGATGAAGTAACAGAGCACCGAGCAGTTTCTCAGAAAGCTTCTTTCCAGTTCTGAACGGAAGATATTTCCTTTTTCACCATAGCCCTCTGTGGGCTTCCAAATATCCCTTTGCCAATTCCAGAAGAACAGCTTTAGCGAAAGGCTTCTTGAAGGGAAAGATGTAACTCTGTGAGATGAATTAACAGAACACAGAGCAGTTTCTCAGAAAGCTTCTTTCCAGTTTTGAACGGAAGATATTTCCTTTTTCACCATAGCCCTCAATGGGTTTCCAAATATCCCTTTGCCAATTCCACAAGAACAGCCTTAGCGAAAGGCTTCTTGAAGGGAAAGATGTAACTCTGTGAGATGAATTAACAGAACACAGAGCAGTTTCTCAGAAAGCTTCTTTCCAGTTTTGAACGGAAGATATTTCCTTTTCCACCATAGCCCTCTATGTGCTTCCAAATATCCCTTTGCCAATTCCACAAGAACAGTCTTAGCGAAAGGCTTCTTGAAGGGAAAGATGTAACTCTGTGAGATGAAATAGCAGAACACGGAGCAGCTTCTCAGAATGCTTCTTTCCAGTTTTGAACGGAAGATATTTCCTTTTTCACCATAGCCCTCTATGGGCTTCCAAATATCCCTTTGCCAATTGCACAAGAACAGCCTTGGCGAAAGGCTTCTTGAAGGGAAAGATGTAACTTTGTGAGATGAATTAAGAGAACACAGAGCAGTTTCTCCGAAAGCTTCCTTCCAGTTTTGAACGGAAGATATTTTCTTTTTCACCTTAGCCCTCTATGGGCTTCCAAATATCCCTTTGCCAATTCCACAAGAACGGCCTTAGCGAAAGGCTTCCTGAAGGGAAAGATGTAACTCTGTGAGATGAATTAAGAGAACACAGAGCAGTTTCTCAGAAAGCTTCTTTCCCGTTTTGAACGGAAGAGATTTCCTTTTTCACCATAGCCCTCTATGGGCTTTCAAATATCCCCTTGCCAATTCCACAAGAACAGCCTTAGCGAAAGGCTTCCTGAAGGGAAAGATGTAACTCTGTGAGATGAAGTAACAGAGCACCGAGCAGTTTCTCAGAAAGCTTCTTTCCAGTTCTGAACGGAAGATATTTCCTTTTTCACCATAGCCCTCTGTGGGCTTCCAAATATCCCTTTGCCAATTCCAGAAGAACAGCTTTAGCGAAAGGCTTCTTGAAGGGAAAGATGTAACTCTGTGAGATGAATTAACAGAACACAGAGCAGTTTCTCAGAAAGCTTCTTTCCAATTTTGAACGGAAGATATTTCCTTTTTCACCATAGCCTTCTATGGGCTTCCAAATATCCCTTTGCCAATTCCACAAGAACAGCCTTAGCGAAAGGCTTCTTGAAGGGAAAGATGTAACTCTGTGAGATGAATTAACAGAACACAGAGCAGTTTCTCAGAAAGCTTCTTTCCAGTTTTGAACGGAAGATATTTCCTTTTTCACCATAGCCCTCTATGGGCTTCCAAATATCCCATTGCAAATTCCACAAGAACAGCCTTAGCGAAAGGCTTCTTGAAGGGAAAGATGTAACTCTGTGAGATGAATTAAGAGAACACAGAGCAGTTTCTTGAAAGCTTCTTTCCAGTTTTGAACGGAAGATATTTCCTTTTTCACCATAGCCCTCTATGGGCTTCCAAATATCCCTTTGCCAATTCCACAAGAACAGCTTTAGCGAAAGGCTTCTTGAAGGGAAAGATGTAACTTTGTGAGATGAATTAAGAGAACACACAGCAGTTTCTCAGAAAGCTTCTTTTCAGTTTTCAACGGAAGAGATTTCCTTTTTCACCGTAGCCCTCTATGGGCTTCCAAATATCCCTTTGCCAATTCCACAAGAACAGCCTTAGCGAAAGGCTTCCTGAAGGGAAAGATGTAACTCTGTGAGATGAATTAACAGAACACAGAGAAGTTCCTCAGAAAGCTTCTTTCCAGTTCTGAACGGAAGATATTTCCTTTTTCACCATAGCTCTCTGTTTCCTTCCAAATATCCCTTTGCCAATTCCACAAGAACAGCCTATGCGAAAGGCTTCTTGAAGGGAAAGATGTAACTCTGTGAGATGAATTAAGAGAACACAGAGCAGTTTCTCAGAAAGCTTCTTTCCCGTTTTGAAAGGAAAATATTTCCTTTTTCACCATAGCCCTCTATGGGCTTCCAAATATCCCTTTGCCAATTCCACAAGAACAGTCTTAGCGAAAGGCTTCTTGAAGGGAAAGATGTAACTCTGTGAGATGAATTAACAGAACACAGAGCAGTTTCTCAGAAAGCTTCTTTCCAGTTTTGAACGGAATATATTTCCTTTTTCACCATAGCCCTCTATGGGCTTCCAAATATCCTTTTGCCAATTCCACAAGAACAGCCTTACCGAAAGGCTTCCTGAAGGGAAAGATGTAACTCTGTGAGATGAATTAAGAGAACACAGAGCAGTTTCTCAGAAAGCTTCTTTCCCGTTTTGAACGGAAGATATTTCCTTTTTCACCATAGCCCTTTATGGGCTTTCAAATATCCCTTTGCCAATTCCACAAGAACAGTCTTAGCGAAAGGCTTCCTGAAGGGAAAGATGTAACTCTGTGAGCTGAATTAACAGAACACAGAGCAGTTTCTCAGAAAGCTTCTTTAGAGTTTGGAACGGTAGATATTTCCTTTTTCACCATAGCCCTCTATGGGCTTCCAAATATCCCTTTGCCAATTCCACAAGAACAGCCTTAGCGAAAGTCTTTTGAAGGGAAAGATGTAACTCTGTGAGATGAATTAACAGAACACAGAGCAGTTTCTCAGAAAGCTTCTTTCCAGTTTTGAACGGAAGATATTTCCTTTTTCACCATAGCCCTCAATGGGTTTCCAAATATCCCTTTGCCAATTCCACAAGAACAGCCTTAGCGAAAGGCTTCTTGAAGGGAAAGATGTAACTCTGTGAGATGAATTAACAAAACACAGAGCAGTTTCTCTGAAAGCTTCTTTCCAGTTTTGAACGGAAGATATTTCCTTTTTCACCATAGCCCTCTATGGGCTTCCAAATATCCCTTTGCCAATTCCACAAGAACAGCCTTAGCGAAAGGCTTCTTGAAGGGAAAGATGTAACTTTGTGAGATGAATTAAGAGAACACACAGCAGTTTCTCAGAAAGCTTCTTTCCAGTTTTGAACGGAAGAGATTTCCTTTTTCACCATAGCCCTCTATGGGCTTCCAAATATCCCTTTGCCAATTCCACAAGAACAGCCTTAGCGAAAGGATTCCTGAAGGGAAAGATGTAACTCTATGAGATGAATTAACAGAACACAGAGCAGTTTCTCAGAAAGCTTCTTTCCAGTTTTGAACGGAAGATATTTCCTTTTCCACCAAAGCCCTCTATGGGCTTCCAAATATCCCTTTGCCAATTCCACAAGAACAGTCTTAGCGAAAGGCTTCTTGAAGGGAAAGATGTAACTCTGTGAGATGAAATAACAGAACACGGAGCAGCTTCCCAGAATGCTTCTTTCCAGTTTTGAACGGGAGATATTTCCTTTTTCACCATAGCCCTCTATGGGCTTCCAAATATCCCTTTGCCAATTCCACAAGAACAGCCTTAGCGAAAGGCTTCTTGAAGGGAAAGATGTAACTCTGTGAGATGAATTAACAGAACACAGAGCAGTTTCTCAGAAAGCTTCTTTCCAGTTTTGAACGGAAGATATTTCCTTTTTCACCATAGCCCTCTATGGGCTTCCAAATATCCCTTTGCCAATTGCACAAGAACAGCCTTAGCGAAAGGCTTCTTGAAGGGAAAGATGTAACTTTGTGAGATGAATTAAGAGAACACAGAGCAGTTTCTGTGAAAGCTTCTTTCCAGTTTTGAACGTAAGATATTTCCTTTTTCACGTTAGCCCTCTATGGGCTTCCAAATATCCCTTTGCCAATTCCACAAAAACAGCCTTAGCGAAGGCTTCTTGAAGGGAAAGATGTAACTCTGTGAGATGAATTAAGAGAACACAGAGCAGTTTCTCAGAAAGCTTCTTTCCCGTTTTGAAAGGAAAATATTTCCTTTTTCACCATAGCCCTCTATGGGCTTCCAAATATCCCTTTGCCAATTCCACAAGAACATTCTTAGCGAAAGGCTTCTTGAAGGGAAAGATGTAGCTCTGTGAGATGAATTAACAGAACACAGAGCAGTTTCTCAGAAAGCTTCTTTCCAGTTTTGAACGGAATATATTTCCTTATTCACCATAGCCCTCTATAGGCTTCCAAATATCCCTTTGCCAATTCCACAAGAACAGCCTTACCGAAAGGCTTCCTGAAGGGAAAGATGTAACTCTGTGAGATGAATTAAGAGAACACAGAGCAGTTTCTCAGAAACCTTCTTTCCCGTTTTGAACGGAAGATATTTCCTTTTTCACCATAGGCTTTATGGGCTTCCAAATATCCCATTGCAAATTCCACAAGAACAGCCTTAGCGAAAGGCTTCTTGAAGGGAAAGATGTAACTCTGTGAGATGAATTAAGAGAACACAGAGCAGTTTCTTGAAAGCTTCTTTCCAGTTTTGAACGAAAGATATTTCCTTTTTCACCATAGCCCTCTATGGGCTTCCAAATATCCCTTTGCCAATTCCACAAGAACAGCTTTAGCGAAAGGCTTCTTGAAGGGAAAGATGTAACTTTGTGAGATGAATTAAGAGAACACACAGCAGTTTCTCAGAAAGCTTCTTTTCAGTTTTCAACGGAAGAGATTTCCTTTTTCACCGTAGCCCTCTATGGGCTTCCAAATATCCCTTTGCCAATTCCACAAGAACAGCCTTAGCGAAAGGCTTCCTGAAGGGAAAGATGTAACTCTGTGAGATGAATTAACAGAACACAGAGAAGTTCCTCAGAAAGCTTCTTTCCAGTTCTGAACGGAAGATATTTCCTTTTTCACCATAGCTCTCTGTTTCCTTCCAAATATCTCTTTGCCAATTCCACAAGAACAGCCTATGCGAAAGGGTTCTTGAAGGGAAAGATGTAACTCTGTGAGATGAATTAAGAGAACACAGAGCAGTTTCTCAGAAAGCTTCTTTCCCGTTTTGAAAGGAAAATATTTCCTTTTTCACCATAGCCCTCTATGGGCTTCCAAATATCCCTTTGCCAATTCCACAAGAACAGTCTTAGCGAAAGGCTTCTTGAAGGGAAAGATGTAACTCTGTGAGATGAATTAACAGAACACAGAGCAGTTTCTCAGAAAGCTTCTTTCCAGTTTTGAACAGAATATATTTCCTTTTTCACCATAGCCCTCTATGGGCTTCCAAATATCCCTTTGCCAATTCCACAAGAACAGCCTTACCGAAAGGATTCCTGAAGGGAAAGATGTAACTCTGTGAGATGAATTAAGAGAACACAGAGCAGTTTCTCAGAAAGCTTCTTTCCCGTTTTGAACGGAAGATATTTCCTTTTTCACCATAGCCCTTTATGGGCTTTCAAATATCCCTTTGCCAATTCCACAAGAACAGTCTTAGCGAAAGGCTTCCTGAAGGGAAAGATGTAACTCTGTGAGCTGAATTAACAGAACACAGAGCAGTTTCTCAGAAAGCTTCTTTAGAGTTTGGAACGGAAGATATTTCCTTTTTCACCATAGCCCTCTATGGGCTTCCAAATATCCCTTTGCCAATTCCACAAGAACAGCCTTAGCGAAAGTCTTTTGAAGGGAAAGATGTAACTCTGTGAGATGAATTAACAGAACACAGAGCAGTTTCTCAGAAAGCTTCTTTCCAGTTTTGAACGGAAGATATTTCCTTTTTCACCATAGCCCTCAATGGGTTTCCAAATATCCCTTTGCCAATTCCACAAGAACAGCCTTAGCGAAAGGCTTCTTGAAGGGAAAGATGTAACTCTGTGAGATGAATTAACAAAACACAGAGCAGTTTCTCTGAAAGCTTCTTTCCAGTTTTGAACGGAAGATATTTCCTTTTTCACTATAGCCCTC
This sequence comes from Chlorocebus sabaeus, assembly GCF_047675955.1. Lineage (NCBI taxonomy): Eukaryota > Metazoa > Chordata > Mammalia > Primates > Cercopithecidae > Chlorocebus > Chlorocebus sabaeus. The sequence continues at coordinate 576,480 of NW_027327859.1, forward strand.
TATGGGCTTCCAAATATCCCTTTGCCAATTCCACAAGAACAGCCTTAGCGAAAGGCTTCTTGAAGGGAAAGATGTAACTTTGTGAGATGAATTAAGAGAACACACAGCAGTTTCTCAGAAAGCTTCTTTCCAGTTTTGAACGGAAGAGATTTCCTTTTTCACCATAGCCCTCTATGGGCTTCCAAATATCCCTTTGCCAATTCCACAAGAACAGCCTTAGCGAAAGGATTCCTGAAGGGAAAGATGTAACTCTATGAGATGAATTAACAGAACACAGAGCAGTTTCTCAGAAAGCTTCTTTCCAGTTTTGAACGGAAGATATTTCCTTTTCCACCAAAGCCCTCTATGGGCTTCCAAATATCCCTTTGCCAATTCCACAAGAACAGTCTTAGCGAAAGGCTTCTTGAAGGGAAAGATGTAACTCTGTGAGATGAAATAACAGAACACGGAGCAGCTTCTCAGAATGCTTCTTTCCAGTTTTGAACGGGAGATATTTCCTTTTTCACCATAGCCCTCTATGGGCTTCCAAATATCCCTTTGCCAATTCCACAAGAACAGCCTTAGCGAAAGGCTTCTTGAAGGGAAAGATGTAACTCTGTGAGATGAATGAACAGAACACAGAGCAGTTTCTCAGAAAGCTTCTTTCCAGTTTTGAACGGAAGATATTTCCTTTTTCACCATAGCCCTCTATGGGCTTCCAAATATCCCTTTGCCAATTGCACAAGAACAGCCTTGGCGAAAGGCTTCTTGAAGGGAAAGATGTAACTTTGTGAGATGAATTAAGAGAACACAGAGCAGTTTCTCCGAAAGCTTCTTTCCAGTTTTGAACGGAAGATATTTTCTTTTTCACCTTAGCCCTCTATGGGCTTCCAAATATCCCTTTGCCAATTCCACAAGAACGGCCTTAGCGAAAGGCTTCCTGAAGGGAAAGATGTAACTCTGTGAGATGAATTAAGAGAACACAGAGCAGTTTCTCAGAAAGCTTCTTTCCCGTTTTGAACGGAAGAGATTTCCTTTTTCACCATAGCCCTCTATGGGCTTTCAAATATCCCGTTGCCAATTCCACAAGAACAGCCTTAGCGAAAGGCTTCCTGAAGGGAAAGATGTAACTCTGTGAGATGAAGTAACAGAGCACCGAGCAGTTTCTCAGAAAGCTTCTTTCCAGTTCTGAACGGAAGATATTTCCTTTTTCACCATAGCCCTCTGTGGGCTTCCAAATATCCCTTTGCCAATTCCAGAAGAACAGCTTTAGCGAAAGGCTTCTTGAAGGGAAAGATGTAACTCTGTGAGATGAATTAACAGAACACAGAGCAGTTTCTCAGAAAGCTTCTTTCCAATTTTGAACGGAAGATATTTCCTTTTTCACCATAGCCTTCTATGGGCTTCCAAATATCCCTTTGCCAATTCCACAAGAACAGCCTTAGCGAAAGGCTTCTTGAAGGGAAAGATGTAACTCTGTGAGATGAATTAACAGAACACAGAGCAGTTTCTCAGAAAGCTTCTTTCCAGTTTTGAACGGAAGATATTTCCTTTTTCACCATAGCCCTCTATGGGCTTCCAAATATCCCATTGCAAATTCCACAAGAACAGCCTTAGCGAAAGGCTTCTTGAAGGGAAAGATGTAACTCTGTGAGATGAATTAAGAGAACACAGAGCAGTTTCTCAGAAAGCTTCTTTTCAGTTTTGAACGGAAGAGATTTCCTTTTTCACCGTAGCCCTCTATGGGCTTCCAAATATCCCTTTGCCAATTCCACAAGAACAGCCTTAGCGAAAGGCTTCCTGAAGGGAAAGATGTAACTCTGTGAGATGAATTAACAGAACACAGAGAAGTTTCTCAGAAAGCTTCTTTCCAGTTCTGAACGGAAGATATTTCCTTTTTCACCATAGCTCTCTGTTTCCTTCCAAATATCCCTTTGCCAATTCCACAAGAACAGCCTATGCGAAAGGCTTCTTGAAGGGAAAGATGTAACTCTGTGAGATGAATTAAGAGAACACAGAGCAGTTTCTCAGAAAGCTTCTTTCCCGTTTTGAAAGGAAAATATTTCCTTTTTCACCATAGCCCTCTATGGGCTTCCAAATATCCCTTTGCCAATTCCACAAGAACAGTCTTAGCGAAAGGCTTCTTGAAGGGAAAGATGTAACTCTGTGAGATGAATTAACAGAACACAGAGCAGTTTCTCAGAAAGCTTCTTTCCAGTTTTGAACGGAATATATTTCCTTTTTCACCATAGCCCTCTATGGGCTTCCAAATATCCCTTTGCCAATTCCACAAGAACAGCCTTACCGAAAGGCTTCTTGAAGGGAAAGATGTAACTCTGTGAGATGAATTAACAGAACACAGAGCAGTTTCTCAGAAAGCTTCTTTCCAGTTTTGAACAGAATATATTTCCTTTTTCACCATAGCCCTCTATGGGCTTCCAAATATCCCTTTGCCAATTCCACAAGAACAGCCTTACCGAAAGGCTTCCTGAAGGGAAAGATGTAACTCTGTGAGATGAATTAAGAGAACACAGAGCAGTTTCTCAGAAAGCTTCTTTCCCGTTTTGAACGGAAGATATTTCCTTTTTCACCATAGCCCTTTATGGGCTTTCAAATATCCCTTTGCCAATTCCACAAGAACAGTCTTAGCGAAAGGCTTCCTGAAGGGAAAGATGTAACTCTGTGAGCTGAATTAACAGAACACAGAGCAGTTTCTCAGAAAGCTTCTTTAGAGTTTGGAACGGAAGATATTTCCTTTTTCACCATAGCCCTCTATGGGCTTCCAAATATCCCTTTGCCAATTCCACAAGAACAGCCTTAGCGAAAGTCTTTTGAAGGGAAAGATGTAACTCTGTGAGATGAATTAACAGAACACAGAGCAGTTTCTCAGAAAGCTTCTTTCCAGTTTTGAACGGAAGATATTTCCTTTTTCACCATAGCCCTCAATGGGTTTCCAAATATCCCTTTGCCAATTCCACAAGAACAGCCTTAGCGAAAGGCTTCTTGAAGGGAAAGATGTAACTCTGTGAGATGAATTAACAAAACACAGAGCAGTTTCTCTGAAAGCTTCTTTCCAGTTTTGAACGGAAGATATTTCCTTTTTCACCATAGCCCTCTATGGGCTTCCAAATATCCCTTTGCCAATTCCACAAGAACAGCCTTAGCGAAAGGCTTCTTGAAGGGAAAGATGTAACTTTGTGAGATGAATTAAGAGAACACACAGCAGTTTCTCAGAAAGCTTCTTTCCAGTTTTGAACGGAAGAGATTTCCTTTTTCACCATAGCCCTCTATGGGCTTCCAAATATCCCTTTGCCAATTCCACAAGAACAGCCTTAGCGAAAGGATTCCTGAAGGGAAAGATGTAACTCTATGAGATGAATTAACAGAACACAGAGCAGTTTCTCAGAAAGCTTCTTTCCAGTTTTGAACGGAAGATATTTCCTTTTCCACCAAAGCCCTCTATGGGCTTCCAAATATCCCTTTGCCAATTCCACAAGAACAGTCTTAGCGAAAGGCTTCTTGAAGGGAAAGATGTAACTCTGTGAGATGAAATAACAGAACACGGAGCAGCTTCTCAGAATGCTTCTTTCCAGTTTTGAACGGGAGATATTTCCTTTTTCACCATAGCCCTCTATGGGCTTCCAAATATCCCTTTGCCAATTCCACAAGAACAGCCTTAGCGAAAGGCTTCTTGAAGGGAAAGATGTAACTCTGTGAGATGAATGAACAGAACACAGAGCAGTTTCTCAGAAAGCTTCTTTCCAGTTTTGAACGGAAGATATTTCCTTTTTCACCATAGCCCTCTATGGGCTTCCAAATATCCCTTTGCCAATTGCACAAGAACAGCCTTGGCGAAAGGCTTCTTGAAGGGAAAGATGTAACTTTGTGAGATGAATTAAGAGAACACAGAGCAGTTTCTCCGAAAGCTTCTTTCCAGTTTTGAACGGAAGATATTTTCTTTTTCACCTTAGCCCTCTATGGGCTTCCAAATATCCCTTTGCCAATTCCACAAGAACGGCCTTAGCGAAAGGCTTCCTGAAGGGAAAGATGTAACTCTGTGAGATGAATTAAGAGAACACAGAGCAGTTTCTCAGAAAGCTTCTTTCCCGTTTTGAACGGAAGAGATTTCCTTTTTCACCATAGCCCTCTATGGGCTTTCAAATATCCCGTTGCCAATTCCACAAGAACAGCCTTAGCGAAAGGCTTCCTGAAGGGAAAGATGTAACTCTGTGAGATGAAGTAACAGAGCACCGAGCAGTTTCTCAGAAAGCTTCTTTCCAGTTCTGAACGGAAGATATTTCCTTTTTCACCATAGCCCTCTGTGGGCTTCCAAATATCCCTTTGCCAATTCCAGAAGAACAGCTTTAGCGAAAGGCTTCTTGAAGGGAAAGATGTAACTCTGTGAGATGAATTAACAGAACACAGAGCAGTTTCTCAGAAAGCTTCTTTCCAATTTTGAACGGAAGATATTTCCTTTTTCACCATAGCCTTCTATGGGCTTCCAAATATCCCTTTGCCAATTCCACAAGAACAGCCTTAGCGAAAGGCTTCTTGAAGGGAAAGATGTAACTCTGTGAGATGAATTAACAGAACACAGAGCAGTTTCTCAGAAAGCTTCTTTCCAGTTTTGAACGGAAGATATTTCCTTTTTCACCATAGCCCTCTATGGGCTTCCAAATATCCCATTGCAAATTCCACAAGAACAGCCTTAGCGAAAGGCTTCTTGAAGGGAAAGATGTAACTCTGTGAGATAAATTAAGAGAACACAGAGCAGTTTCATGAAAGCTTCTTTCCAGTTTTGAACGGAAGATATTTCCTTTTTCACCATAGCCCTCTATGGGCTTCCAAATATCCCTTTGCCAATTCCACAAGAACAGCTTTAGCGAAAGGCTTCTTGAAGGGAAAGATGTAACTTTGTGAGATGAATTAAGAGAACACACAGCAGTTTCTCAGAAAGCTTCTTTTCAGTTTTGAACGGAAGAGATTTCCTTTTTCACCGTAGCCCTCTATGGGCTTCCAAATATCCCTTTGCCAATTCCACAAGAACAGCCTTAGCGAAAGGCTTCCTGAAGGGAAAGATGTAACTCTGTGAGATGAATTAACAGAACACAGAGAAGTTTCTCAGAAAGCTTCTTTCCAGTTCTGAACGGAAGATATTTCCTTTTTCACCATAGCTCTCTGTTTCCTTCCAAATATCCCTTTGCCAATTCCACAAGAACAGCCTATGCGAAAGGCTTCTTGAAGGGAAAGATGTAACTCTGTGAGATGAATTAAGAGAACACAGAGCAGTTTCTCAGAAAGCTTCTTTCCCGTTTTGAAAGGAAAATATTTCCTTTTTCACCATAGCCCTCTATGGGCTTCCAAATATCCCTTTGCCAATTCCACAAGAACAGTCTTAGCGAAAGGCTTCTTGAAGGGAAAGATGTAACTCTGTGAGATGAATTAACAGAACACAGAGCAGTTTCTCAGAAAGCTTCTTTCCAGTTTTGAACGGAATATATTTCCTTTTTCACCATAGCCCTCTATGGGCTTCCAAATATCCCTTTGCCAATTCCACAAGAACAGCCTTACCGAAAGGCTTCCTGAAGGGAAAGATGTAACTCTGTGAGATGAATTAAGAGAACACAGAGCAGTTTCTCAGAAAGCTTCTTTCCCGTTTTGAACGGAAGATATTTCCTTTTTCACCATAGCCCTTTATGGGCTTTCAAATATCCCTTTGCCAATTCCACAAGAACAGTCTTAGCGAAAGGCTTCCTGAAGGGAAAGATGTAACTCTGTGAGCTGAATTAACAGAACACAGAGCAGTTTCTCAGAAAGCTTCTTTAGAGTTTGGAACGGAAGATATTTCCTTTTTCACCATAGCCCTCTATGGGCTTCCTAATATCCCTTTGCCAATTCCACAAGAACAGCCTTAGCGAAAGTCTTTTGAAGGGAAAGATGTAACTCTGTGAGATGAATTAACAGAACACAGAGCAGTTTCTCAGAAAGCTTCTTTCCAGTTTTGAACGGAAGATATTTCCTTTTTCAGCATAGCCCTCAATGGGTTTCCAAATATCCCTTTGCCAATTCCACAAGAACAGCCTTAGTGAAAGGCTTCTTGAAGGGAAAGATGTAACTCTGTGAGATGAATTAACAGAACACAGAGCAGTTTCTCTGAAAGCTTCTTTCCAGTTTTGAACGGAAGATATTTCCTTTTTCACCATAGCCCTCTATGGGCTTCCAAATATCCCTTTGCCAATTCCACAAGAACAGCCTTAGCGAAAGGCTTCTTGAAGGGAAAGATGTAACTTTGTGAGATGAATTAAGAGAACACACAGCAGTTTCTCAGAAAGCTTCTTTCCAGTTTTGAACGGAAGAGATTTCCTTTTTCACCATAGCCCTCTATGGGCTTCCAAATATCCCTTTGCCAATTCCACAAGAACAGCCTTAGCGAAAGGATTCCTGAAGGGAAAGATGTAACTCTATGAGATGAATTAACAGAACACAGAGCAGTTTCTCAGAAAGCTTCTTTCCAGTTTTGAATGGAAGATATTTCCTTTTCCACCATAGCCCTCTATGGGATTCCAAATATCCCTTTGCCAATTCCACAAGAACAGTCTTAGCGAAAGGCTTCTTGAAGGGAAAGATGTAACTCTGTGAGATGAAATAACAGAACACGGAGCAGCTTCTCAGAATGCTTCTTTCCAGTTTTGAACGGAAGATATTTCCTTTTTCACCATAGCCCTCTATGGGCTTCCAAATATCCCTTTGCCAATTCCACAAGAACAGCCTTAGCGAAAGGCTTCTTGAAGGCAAAGATGTAACTCTGTGAGATGAATGAACAGAACACAGAGCAGTTTCTCAGAAAGCTTCTTTCCAGTTTTGAACGGAAGATATTTCCTTTTTCACCATAGCCCTCTATGGGCTTCCAAATATCCCTTTGCCAATTGCACAAGAACAGCTTTAGCGAAAGGCTTCTTGAAGGGAAAGATGTAACTCTGTGAGATGAATTAACAGAACACAGAGCAGTTTCTCAGAAAGCTTCTTTCCAATTTTGAACGGAAGATATTTCCTTTTTCACCATAGCCTTCTATGGGCTTCCAAATATCCCTTTGCCAATTCCAGAAGAACAGCCTTAACGAAAGGCTTCTTGAAGGGAAAGATGTAACTCTGTGAGATGAATTAACAGAACACAGAGCAGTTTCTCAGAAAGCTTCTTTCCAGTTTTGAACGGAAGATATTTCCTTTTTCACCATAGCCCTCTATGGGCTTCCAAATATCCCATTGCAAATTCCACAAGAACAGCCTTAGCGAAAGGCTTCTTGAAGGGAAAGATGTAACTCTGTGAGATGAATTAAGAGAACACAGAGCAGTTTCTTGAAAGCTTCTTTCCAGTTTTGAACGGAAGATATTTTCTTTTTCACCATAGCCCTCTATGGGCTTCCAAATATCCCTTTGCCAATTCCACAAGAACAGCTTTAGCGAAAGGCTTCTTGAAGGGAAAGATGTAACTTTGTGAGATGAATTAAGAGAACACACAGCAGTTTCTCAGAAAGCTTCTTTTCAGTTTTGAACGGAAGAGATTTCCTTTCTCACCGTAGCCCTCTATGGGCTTCCAAATATCCCTTTGACAATTCCACAAGAACAGCCTTAGCGAAAGGCTTCCTGAAGGGAAAGATGTAACTCTGTGAGATGAATTAACAGAACACAGAGAAGTTTCTCAGAAAGCTTCTTTCCAGTTCTGAACGGAAGATATTTCCTTTTTCACCATAGCTCTCTGTTTCCTTTAAAATATCCCTTTGCCAATTCCACAAGAACAGCCTATGCGAAAGGCTTCTTGAAGGGAAAGATGTAACTCTGTGAGATGAATTAACAGAACACAGAGCAGTTTCTCAGAAAGCTTCTTTCCAGTTTTGAACGGAAGATATTTCCTTTTTCACCATAGCCCTCTATGGGCTTCCAAATATCCCTTTGCCAATTGCACAAGAACAGCCTTAGCGAAAGGCTTCTTGAAGGGAAAGATGTAACGTTGTGAGATGAATTAAGAGAACACAGGGCAGTTTCTCAGAAAGCTTCTTTCCAGTTTTGAACGGAAGATATTTCCTTTTTCACCTTAGCCTTCTATGGGCTTCCAAATATCCCTTTGCCAATTCCACAAGAACAGCCTTAGCGAAAGGCTTCCTGAAGGGAAAGATGTAACTCTGTGAGATGAATTAACAGAACACAGAGCAGTTTCTCAGAAAGCTTCTTTCCCGTTTTGAACGGAAAATATTTCCTTTTTCACCATAGCCCTCTATGGGCTTCCAAATATCCCTTTGCCAATTCCACAAGAACAGTCTTAGCGAAAGGCTTCTTGAAGGGAAAGATGTAACTCTGTGAGATGAATTAACAGAACACAGAGCAGTTTCTCTGAAAGCTTCTTTCCAGTTTTGAACGGAAGATATTTCCTGTTTAACCATAGCCCTCTATAGGCTTCCAAATATCCTTTTGCCAATTCCACAAGAACAGCCTTACCGAAAGGCTTCCTGAAGGGAAAGATGTAACTCTGTGAGATGAATTAAGAGAACACAGAGCAGTTTCTCAGAAAGCTTCTTTCCCGTTTTGAACGGAAGATATTTCCTTTTTCACCATAGCCCTTTATGGGCTTCCAAATATCCCTTTGCCAATTTCACAAGAACAGCCTTAGCGAAAGGCTTCCTGAAGGGAAAGATGTAACTCTGTGAGATGAATTAACAGAACACAGAGCAGTTTCTCAGAAAGCTTCTTTAGAGTTTGGAACGGAAGATATTTCCTTTTTCACCAGAGCCCTCTATGGGCTTCCAAATATCCCTTTGCCAATTCCACAAGAACAGCCTTAGCGAAAGTCTTTTGAAGGCAAAGATGTAACTCTGTGAGATGAATTAACAGAACACAGAGCAGTTTCTCAGAAAGCTTCTTTCCATTGTTGAACGCAAGATATTTCCTTTTTCACCATAGACCTCTATGGGCTTCCAAATATCCCTTTCCCAATTCCACAAGAACAGCTTTAGCGAAAGGTTTCTTGAAGGGAAAGATGTAACTCTGTGAGATGAATTAACAGAACACAGAGCAGTTTCTCAGAAAGCTTCTTTCCAGTTTTGAACGGAAGATATTTCCTTTTTCACCATAGCCTTCTATGGGTTTCCAAATATCCCTTTGCCAATTCCACAAGAACAGCCTTAGCGAAAGGCTTCCTGAAGGGAAAGATGTAACTCTGTGAGATGAATTAACGGAACACAGAGCAGTTTCTCAGAAAGCTTCTTTCCAGTTTTGAACGGAAGATTTTTCCTTTTTCACCATAGCCCTCTATGGGCTTCCAAATATCCCTTTGCCAATTCCACAAGAACAGCCTTAGCGAAAGGCTTCTTGAAGGGAAAGATGTAACTCTGTGAGATGAATTAATAGAACACAGAGCAGTTTCTCAGAAAGATTCTTTCCAGTTTTGAACGGAAGATATTTCCTTTTTCAACGTAGCCTTCTAAGGGCTTCCAAATATCCCTTGGTCAATTCCCCAAGAACAGCCTTAGCGAAAGGCTTCCTGAAAGGAAACATGTAACTCTGTGAGATGAATTAACAGAACACAGAGAAGTTTCTCAGAAGCTTCTTTCCAGTTCTGAACGGACGATATTTCCTTTTTCACCATAGCCCTCTGTGGGCTTCCAACTATCCCTTTGCCAATTCCACAAGAGCAGCCTTAGCGAAAGTCTTCTTGAAGGGAAAGATGTAACTCTGTGAGATGAATTAACAGAACCCAGAGCAGATTCTCAGAAAGCTTCTTTCCAGTTTTGAACGGAAGATATTTCCTTTTTCACCATAGCCCTCTATGGGCTTCCAAATATCCCTTTGCCAATTCCACAAGAACAGCCTTGGCGAAAGGCTTCTTGAAGGGAAAGATGTAACTCTGTGAGATGAATTAACAGAACACAGAGCAGTTTCTCAGAAAGCTTCTTTCCAGTTCTGAACGGAAGATATTTCCTTTTTCACCCTAGCTCTCTGTGGCCTTCCCAATATCCCTTTGCCAATTCCACAAGAACAGCCTTAGCGAAAGGCTTCTTGAAGGGAAGGATGTAACTCTGTGAGATGAATTAACAGAACACCGAGCAGTTTCTCAGAAAGCTTCTTTCCAGTTTTGAACGGAAGATATTTCCTTTTTCACCATAGCCCTCTATGGGCTTCCAAATATCCCTTTGCAAATTCCACAAGAACAGCCTTAGCGAAAGGCTTCTTGAAGGGAAAGATGTAACTCTGTGAGATGAATTAACAGAACACGGAGCAGTTTCTCTGAAAGCTTCTTTCCAGTTTTGAATGGAAGATATTTCCTTTTTCACCATAGCCCTCTATGGGCTTCCAAATATCCCTTTGCAAATTCCACAAGAACAGCCTTAGCGAAAGGCTTCTTGAAGGTAAAGATGTAACTTTGTGAGATGAATTAAGAGAACACACAGCAGTTTCTCAGAAAGCTTCTTTCCAGTTTTGAACGGAAGAGATTTCCTTTTTCACCATAGCCCTCTATGGGCTTCCAAATATCCCTTTGCCAATTCCACAAGAACAGCCTTAGCGAAAGGATTCCTGAAGGGAAAGATGTAACTCTATGAGATGAATTAAGAGAACACAGAGCAGTTTCTCAGAAAGATTCTTTCCAGTTTTGAACGGAAGATATTTCCTTTTCCACCATAGCCCTCTATGGGCTTCCAATATCCCTTTTCCAATTCCACAAGAACAGTCTTAGCGAAAGGCTTCTTGAAGGCAAAGATGTAACTCTGTGAGATGAATTAACAGAACACAGAGCAGTTTCTCTGAAAGCTTCTTTCCAGTTTTGAACGGAAGATATTTCCTGTTTCACCATAGCCCTCTATGGGCTTCCAAATATCCCTTTGCCAATTCCTAACGAACAGCCTTGGCGAAAGGCTTCTTGAAGGGAAAGATGTAACTTTGTTAGACGAATTAAGAGAACACAGAGCAGTTTCTCAGAAAGCTTCTTTCCAGTTTTGAAGGGAAGATATTTCCTTTTTCACCATAGCCCTCTATGGGCTTCCAAATATCCCTTTGCCAATTCCACAAGAACAGCCTTACCGAAAGGCTTCCTGAAGGGAAATATGTAACTCTGTGTGATGAATTAAGAGAACACAGAGCAGTTTCTCAGAAAGCTTCTTTCCCGTTGTGAACGGAAGATATTTCCTTTTTCAACATAGCCCTCTATGGGCTTTCAAATATCCCTTTGCCAATTCCACAAGAACAGCCTTAGCGAAAGGCTTCCTGAAGGGAAAGATGTAACTCTGTGAGCTGAATTAACAGAACACAGAGCAGTTTCTCAGAAAGCTTCTTTAGAGTTTGGAACGGAAGATATTTCCTTTTTCACCATAGCCCTCTATGGGCTTCCAAATATCCCTTTGCCAATTCCACGAAAACAGCCTTAGCGAAAGGCTTCCTGAAGGGAAAGATGTAACTCTGTGAGATGAATTAACGGAACACAGAGCAGTTTCTCAGAAAGCTTCTTTCCAGTTTTGAACGGAAGATTTTTCCTTTTTCACCATAGCCCTCTATGGGCTTCCAAATATCCCTTTGCCAATTCCACAAGAACAGCCTTAGCGAAAGGCTTCTTGAAGGGAAAGATGTAACTCTGTGAGATGAATTAATAGAACACAGAGCAGTTTCTCAGAAAGATTCTTTCCAGTTTTGAACGGAAGATATTTCCTTTTTCAACATAGCCTTCTAAGGGCTTCCAAATATCCCTTGGTCAATTCCCCAAGAACAGCCTTAGCGAAAGGCTTCCTGAAGGGAAACATGTAACTCTGTGAGATGAATTAACAGAACACAGAGAAGTTTCTCAGAAGCTTCTTTCCAGTTCTGAACGGACGATATTTCCTTTTTCACCATAGCCCTCTGTGGGCTTCCAACTATCCCTTTGCCAATTCCACAAGAGCAGCCTTAGCGAAAGTCTTCTTGAAGGGAAAGATGTAACTCTGTGAGATGAATTAACAGAACCCAGAGCAGATTCTCAGAAAGCTTCTTTCCAGTTTTGAACGGAAGATATTTCCTTTTTCACCATAGTCCTCTATGGGCTTCCAAATATCCCTTTGCCAATTCCACAAGAACAGCCTTAGCGAAAGGCTTCTTGAAGGGAAAGATGTAATTCTGTGAGATGAATTTACAGAACACAGAGCAGTTTCTCTGAAAGCTTCTTTCCAGTTTTGAACGGAAGATATTTCCTGTTTCACCATAGCCCTCTATGGGCTTCCAAATATCCCTTTGCCAATTCCACAAGAACAGCCTTGGCGAAAGGCTTCTTGAAGGGAAAGATGTAACTCTGTGAGATGAATTAACAGAACACAGAGCAGTTTCTCAGAAAGCTTCTTTCCAGTTCTGAACGGAAGATATTTCCTTTTTCACCCTTGCTCTCTGTGGCCTTCCCAATATCCCTTTGCCAATTCCACAAGAACAGCCGTAGCGAAAGGCTTCTTGAAGGGAAAGATGTAACTCTGTGAGATGAATTAACAGAACACAGAGCAGTTTCTCAGAAAGCTTCTTTCCAGTTTTGAACGGAAGATATTTCCATTTTCACCATAGCCCTCTATGGGCTTCCAAATATCCCTTTGCCAAATCCACAAGAACAGCCTTAGCGAAAGGCTTCTTGAAGGGAAAGATGTTACTCTGTGAGATGAATTAACAGAACACAGAGCAGTTTCTCTGAAAGCTTCTTTCCAGTTTTGAACGGAAGATATTTCCTTTTTCACCATAGCCCTCTATGGGCTTCCAAATATCCCTTTGCCAATTCCACAAGAACAGCCTTAGCGAAAGGCTTCCTGAAGGGAAACATGTAACTCTGTGAGATGAATTAACAGAACACAGATAAGTTTCTCAGAAAGCTTCTTTCCAGTTCTGAACGGAAGATATTTCCTTTTTCACCCTAGCTCTCTGTGGCCTTCCCAATATCCCTTTGCCAATTCCACAAGAACAGCCTTAGCGAAAGGCTTCTTGAAGGGAAGGATGTAACTCTGTGAGATGAATTAACAGAACACCGAGCAGTTTCTCAGAAAGCTTCTTTCCAGTTTTGAACGGAAGATATTTCCTTTTTCACCATAGCCCTCTATGGGCTTCCAAATATCCCTTTGCAAATTCCACAAGAACAGCCTTAGCGAAAGGCTTCTTGAAGGGAAAGATGTAACTCTGTGAGATGAATTAACAGAACACAGAGCAGTTTCTCAGAAAGCTTCTTTCCAGTTTTGAACGGAAGATATTTCCTTTTTCACCATAGCCCTCTATGGGCTTCCAAATATCCCATTGCAAATTCCACAAGAACAGCCTTAGCGAAAGGCTTCTTGAAGGGAAAGATGTAACTCTGTGAGATGAATTAAGAGAACACAGAGCAGTTTCTTGAAAGCTTCTTTCCAGTTTTGAACGGAAGATATTTCCTTTTTCACCATAGCCCTCTATGGGCTTCCAAATATCCCTTTGCCAATTACACAAGAACAGCTTTAGCGAAAGGCTTCTTGAAGGGAAAGATGTAACTTTGTGAGATGAATTAAGAGAACACACAGCAGTTTCTCAGAAAGCTTCTTTTCAGTTTTGAACGGAAGAGATTTCCTTTTTCACCGTAGCCCTCTATGGGCTTCCAAATATCCCTTTGCCAATTCCACAAGAACAGCCTTAGCGAAAGGCTTCCTGAAGGGAAAGATGTAACTCTGTGAGATGAATTAACAGAACACAGAGAAGTTTCTCAGAAAGCTTCTTTCCAGTTCTGAACGGAAGATATTTCCTTTTTCACCATAGCTCTCTGTTTCCTTCCAAATATCCCTTTGCCAATTCCACAAGAACAGCCTATGCGAAAGGCTTCTTGAAGGGAAAGATGTAACTCTGTGAGATGAATTAAGAGAACACAGAGCAGTTTCTCAGAAAGCTTCTTTCCCGTTTTGAAAGGAAAATATTTCCTTTTTCACCATAGCCCTCTATGGGCTTCCAAATATCCCTTTGCCAATTCCACAAGAACAGTCTTAGCGAAAGGCTTCTTGAAGGGAAAGATGTAACTCTGTGAGATGAATTAACAGAACACAGAGCAGTTTCTCAGAAAGCTTCTTTCCAGTTTTGAACGGAATATATTTCCTTTTTCACCATAGCCCTCAATGGGCTTCCAAATATCCCTTTGCCAATTCCACAAGAACAGCCTTACCGAAAGGCTTCCTGAAGGGAAAGATGTAACTCTGTGAGATGAATTAAGAGAACACAGAGCAGTTTCTCAGAAAGCTTCTTTCCCGTTTTGAACGGAAGATATTTCCTTTTTCACCATAGCCCTTTATGGGCTTTCAAATATCCCTTTGCCAATTCCACAAGAACAGTCTTAGCGAAAGGCTTCCTGAAGGGAAAGATGTAACTCTGTGAGCTGAATTAACAGAACACAGAGCAGTTTCTCAGAAAGCTTCTTTAGAGTTTGGAACGGAAGATATATCCTTTTTCACCATAGCCCTCTATGGGCTTCCTAATATCCCTTTGCCAATTCCACAAGAACAGCCTTAGCGAAAGTCTTTTGAAGGGAAAGATGTAACTCTGTGAGATGAATTAACAGAACACAGAGCAGTTTCTCAGAAAGCTTCTTTCCAGTTTTGAACGGAAGATATTTCCTTTTTCAGCATAGCCCTCAATGGGTTTCCAAATATCCCTTTGCCAATTCCACAAGAACAGCCTTAGTGAAAGGCTTCTTGAAGGGAAAGATGTAACTCTGTGAGATGAATTAACAGAACACAGAGCAGTTTCTCTGAAAGCTTCTTTCCAGTTTTGAACGGAAGATATTTCCTTTTTCACCATAGCCCTCTATGGGCTTCCAAATATCCCTTTGCCAATTCCACAAGAACAGCCTTAGCGAAAGGCTTCTTGAAGGGAAAGATGTAACTTTGTGAGATGAATTAAGAGAACACACAGCAGTTTCTCAGAAAGCTTCTTTCCAGTTTTGAACGGAAGAGATTTCCTTTTTCACCATAGCCCTCTATGGGCTTCCAAATATCCCTTTGCCAATTCCACAAGAACAGACTTAGCGAAAGGATTCCTGAAGGGAAAGATGTAACTCTATGAGATGAATTAACAGAACACAGAGCAGTTTCTCAGAAAGCTTCTTTCCAGTTTTGAACGGAAGATATTTCCTTTTTCACCATAGCCCTCTATGGGCTTCCAAATATCCCTTTGCCAATTGCACAAGAACAGCTTTAGCGAAAGGCTTCTTGAAGGGAAAGATGTAACTCTGTGAGATGAATTAACAGAACACAGAGCAGTTTCTCAGAAAGCTTCTTTCCAATTTTGAACGGAAGATATTTCCTTTTTCACCATAGCCTTCTATGGGCTTCCAAATATCCCTTTGCCAATTCCAGAAGAACAGCCTTAACGAAAGGCTTCTTGAAGGGAAAGATGTAACTCTGTGAGATGAATTAACAGAACACAGAGCAGTTTCTCAGAAAGCTTCTTTCCAGTTTTGAACGGAAGATATTTCCTTTTTCACCATAGCCCTCTATGGGCTTCCAAATATCCCATTGCAAATTCCACAAGAACAGCCTTAGCGAAAGGCTTCTTGAAGGGAAAGATGTAACTCTGTGAGATGAATTAAGAGAACACAGAGCAGTTTCTTGAAAGCTTCTTTCCAGTTTTGAACGGAAGATATTTTCTTTTTCACCATAGCCCTCTATGGGCTTCCAAATATCCCTTTGCCAATTCCACAAGAACAGCTTTAGCGAAAGGCTTCTTGAAGGGAAAGATGTAACTTTGTGAGATGAATTAAGAGAACACACAGCAGTTTCTCAGAAAGCTTCTTTTCAGTTTTGAACGGAAGAGATTTCCTTTCTCACCGTAGCCCTCTATGGGCTTCCAAATATCCCTTTGACAATTCCACAAGAACAGCCTTAGCGAAAGGCTTCCTGAAGGGAAAGATGTAACTCTGTGAGACGAATTAACAGAACACAGAGAAGTTTCTCAGAAAGCTTCTTTCCAGTTCTGAACGGAAGATATTTCCTTTTTCACCATAGCTCTCTGTTTCCTTTAAAATATCCCTTTGCCAATTCCACAAGAACAGCCTATGCGAAAGGCTTCTTGAAGGGAAAGATGTAACTCTGTGAGATGAATTAACAGAACACAGAGCAGTTTCTCAGAAAGCTTCTTTCCAGTTTTGAACGGAAGATATTTCCTTTTTCACCATAGCCCTCTATGGGCTTCCAAATATCCCTTTGCCAATTGCACAAGAACAGCCTTAGCGAAAGGCTTCTTGAAGGGAAAGATGTAACGTTGTGAGATGAATTAAGAGAACACAGGGCAGTTTCTCAGAAAGCTTCTTTCCAGTTTTGAACGGAAGATATTTCCTTTTTCACCTTAGCCTTCTATGGGCTTCCAAATATCCCTTTGCCAATTCCACAAGAACAGCCTTAGCGAAAGGCTTCCTGAAGGGAAAGATGTAACTCTGTGAGATGAATTAACAGAACACAGAGCAGTTTCTCAGAAAGCTTCTTTCCCGTTTTGAACGGAAAATATTTCCTTTTTCACCATAGCCCTCTATGGGCTTCCAAATATCCCTTTGCCAATTCCACAAGAACAGTCTTAGCGAAAGGCTTCTTGAAGGGAAAGATGTAACTCTGTGAGATGAATTAACAGAACACAGAGCAGTTTCTCTTAAAGCTTCTTTCCAGTTTTGAACGGAAGATATTTCCTGTTTAACCATAGCCCTCTATAGGCTTCCAAATATCCTTTTGCCAATTCCACAAGAACAGCCTTACCGAAAGGCTTCCTGAAGGGAAAGATGTAACTCTGTGAGATGAATTAAGAGAACACAGAGCAGTTTCTCAGAAAGCTTCTTTCCCGTTTTGAACGGAAGATATTTCCTTTTTCACCATAGCCCTTTATGGGTTTCCAAATATCCCTTTGCCAATTTCACAAGAACAGCCTTAGCGAAAGGCTTCCTGAAGGGAAAGATGTAACTCTGTGAGATGAATTAACAGAACACAGAGCAGTTTCTCAGAAAGCTTCTTTAGAGTTTGGAACGGAAGATATTTCCTTTTTCACCAGAGCCCTCTATGGGCTTCCAAATATCCCTTTGCCAATTCCACAAGAACAGCCTTAGCGAAAGTCTTTTGAAGGCAAAGATGTAACTCTGTGAGATGAATTAACAGAACACAGAGCAGTTTCTCAGAAACCTTCTTTCCATTGTTGAACGCAAGATATTTCCTTTTTCACCATAGACCTCTATGGGCTTCCAAATATCCCTTTCCCAATTCCACAAGAACAGCTTTAGCGAAAGGTTTCTTGAAGGGAAAGATGTAACTCTGTGAGATGAATTAACAGAACACAGAGCAGTTTCTCAGAAAGCTTCTTTCCAGTTTTGAACGGAAGTTATTTCCTTTTTCACCATAGCCTTCTATGGGTTTCCAAATATCCCTTTGCCAATTCCACAAGAACAGCCTTAGCGAAAGGCTTCCTGAAGGGAAAGATGTAACTCTGTGAGATGAATTAACGGAACACAGAGCAGTTTCTCAGAAAGCTTCTTTCCAGTTTTGAACGGAAGATTTTTCCTTTTTCACCATAGCCCTCTATGGGCTTCCAAATATCCCTTTGCCAATTCCACAAGAACAGCCTTAGCGAAAGGCTTCTTGAAGGGAAAGATGTAACTCTGTGAGATGAATTAATAGAACACAGAGCAGTTTCTCAGAAAGATTCTTTCCAGTTTTGAACGGAAGATATTTCCTTTTTCAACATAGCCTTCAAAGGGCTTCCAAATATCCCTTGGTCAATTCCCCAAGAACAGCCTTAGCGAAAGGCTTCCTGAAGGGAAACATGTAACTCTGTGAGATGAATTAACAGAACACAGAGAAGTTTCTCAGAAGCTTCTTTCCAGTTCTGAACGGACGATATTTCCTTTTTCACCATAGCCCTCTGTGGGCTTCCAACTATCCCTTTGCCAATTCCACAAGAGCAGCCTTAGCGAAAGTCTTCTTGAAGGGAAAGATGTAACTCTGTGAGATGAATTAACAGAACCCAGAGCAGATTCTCAGAAAGCTTCTTTCCAGTTTTGAACGGAAGATATTTCCTTTTTCACCATAGCCTTCTATGGGCTTCCAAATATCCCTTTGCCAATTCCACAAGAACAGCCTTAGCGAAAGGCTTCTTGAAGGGAAAGATGTAATTCTGTGAGATGAATTTACAGAACACAGAGCAGTTTCTCTGAAAGCTTCTTTCCAGTTTTGAACGGAAGATATTTCCTGTTTCACCATAGCCCTCTATGGGCTTCCAAATATCCCTTTGCCAATTCCACAAGAACAGCCTTGGCGAAAGGCTTCTTGAAGGGAAAGATGTAACTCTGTGAGATGAATTAACAGAACACAGAGCAGTTTCTCAGAAAGCTTCTTTCCAGTTCTGAACGGAAGATATTTCCTTTTTCACCCTTGCTCTCTGTGGCCTTCCCAATATCCCTTTGCCAATTCCACAAGAACAGCCGTAGCGAAAGGCTTCTTGAAGGGAAAGATGTAACTCTGTGAGATGAATTAACAGAACACAGAGCAGTTTCTCAGAAAGCTTCTTTCCAGTTTTGAACGGAAGATATTTCCATTTTCACCATAGCCCTCTATGGGCTTCCAAATATCCCTTTGCCAAATCCACAAGAACAGCCTTAGCGAAAGGCTTCTTGAAGGGAAAGATGTTACTCTGTGAGATGAATTAACAGAACACAGAGCAGTTTCTCTGAAAGCTTCTTTCCAGTTTTGAACGGAAGATATTTCCTTTTTCACCATAGCCCTCTATGGGCTTCCAAATATCCCTTTGCCAATTCCACAAGAACAGCCTTAGCGAAAGGCTTCCTGAAGGGAAACATGTAACTCTGTGAGATGAATTAACAGAACACAGATAAGTTTCTCAGAAAGCTTCTTTCCAGTTCTGAACGGAAGATATTTCCTTTTTCACCCTAGCTCTCTGTGGCCTTCCCAATATCCCTTTGCCAATTCCACAAGAACAGCCTTAGCGAAAGGCTTCTTGAAGGGAAGGATGTAACTCTGTGAGATGAATTAACAGAACACCGAGCAGTTTCTCAGAAAGCTTCTTTCCAGTTTTGAACGGAAGATATTTCCTTTTTCACCATAGCCCTCTATGGGCTTCCAAATATCCCTTTGCAAATTCCACAAGAACAGCCTTAGCGAAAGGCTTCTTGAAGGGAAAGATGTAACTCTGTGAGATGAATTAACAGAACACGGAGCAGTTTCTCTGAAAGCTTCTTTCCAGTTTTGAATGGAAGATATTTCCTTTTTCACCATAGCCCTCTATGGGCTTCCAAATATCCCTTTGCAAATTCCACAAGAACAGCCTTAGCGAAAGGCTTCTTGAAGGTAAAGATGTAACTTTGTGAGATGAATTAAGAGAACACACAGCAGTTTCTCAGAAAGCTTCTTTCCAGTTTTGAACGGAAGAGATTTCCTTTTTCACCATAGCCCTCTATGGGCTTCCAAATATCCCTTTGCCAATTCCACAAGAACAGCCTTAGCGAAAGGATTCCTGAAGGGAAAGATGTAACTCTATGAGATGAATTAAGAGAACACAGAGCAGTTTCTCAGAAAGATTCTTTCCAGTTTTGAACTTAAGATATTTCCTTTTCCACCATAGCCCTCTATGGGCTTCCAATATCCCTTTTCCAATTCCACAAGAACAGTCTTAGCGAAAGGCTTCTTGAAGGCAAAGATGTAACTCTGTGAGATGAATTAACAGAACACAGAGCAGTTTCTCTGAAAGCTTCTTTCCAGTTTTGAACGGAAGATATTTCCTGTTTCACCATAGCCCTCTATGGGCTTCCAAATATCCCTTTGCCAATTCCACACGAACAGCCTTGGCGAAAGGCTTCTTGAAGGGAAAGATGTAACTTTGTTAGACGAATTAAGAGAACACAGAGCAGTTTCTCAGAAAGCTTCTTTCCAGTTTTGAACGGAAGATATTTCCTTTTTCACCATAGCCCTCTATGGGCTTCCAAATATCCCTTTGCCAATTCCACAAGAACAGCCTTACCGAAAGGCTTCCTGAAGGGAAATATGTAACTCTGTGTGATGAATTAAGAGAACACAGAGCAGTTTCTCAGAAAGCTTCTTTCCCGTTGTGAACGGAAGATATTTCCTTTTTCAACATAGCCCTCTATGGGCTTTCAAATATCCCTTTGCCAATTCCACAAGAACAGCCTTAGCGAAAGGCTTCCTGAAGGGAAAGATGTAACTCTGTGAGCTGAATTAACAGAACACAGAGCAGTTTCTCAGAAAGCTTCTTTAGAGTTTGGAACGGAAGATATTTCCTTTTTCACCATAGCCCTCTATGGGCTTCCAAATATCCCTTTGCCAATTCCACGAAAACAGCCTTAGCGAAAGGCTTCCTGAAGGGAAAGATGTAACTCTGTGAGATGAATTAACGGAACACAGAGCAGTTTCTCAGAAAGCTTCTTTCCAGTTTTGAACGGAAGATTTTTCCTTTTTCACCATAGCCCTCTATGGGCTTCCAAATATCCCTTTGCCAATTCCACAAGAACAGCCTTAGCGAAAGGCTTCTTGAAGGGAAAGATGTAACTCTGTGAGATGAATTAATAGAACACAGAGCAGTTTCTCAGAAAGATTCTTTCCAGTTTTGAACGGAAGATATTTCCTTTTTCAACATAGCCTTCTAAGGGCTTCAAAATATCCCTTGGTCAATTCCCCAAGAACAGCCTTAGCGAAAGGCTTCCTGAAGGGAAACATGTAACTCTGTGAGATGAATTAACAGAACACAGAGAAGTTTCTCAGAAGCTTCTTTCCAGTTCTGAACGGACGATATTTCCTTTTTCACCATAGCCCTCTGTGGGCTTCCAACTATCCCTTTGCCAATTCCACAAGAGCAGCCTTAGCGAAAGTCTTCTTGAAGGGAAAGATGTAACTCTGTGAGATGAATTAACAGAACCCAGAGCAGATTCTCAGAAAGCTTCTTTCCAGTTTTGAACGGAAGATATTTCCTTTTTCACCATAGCCCTCTATGGGCTTCCAAATATCCCTTTGCCAATTCCACAAGAACAGCCTTAGCGAAAGGCTTCTTGAAGGGAAAGATGTAATTCTGTGAGATGAATTTACAGAACACAGAGCAGTTTCTCTGAAAGCTTCTTTCCAGTTTTGAACGGAAGATATTTCCTGTTTCACCATAGCCCTCTATGGGCTTCCAAATATCCCTTTGCCAATTCCACAAGAACAGCCTTGGCGAAAGGCTTCTTGAAGGGAAAGATGTAACTCTGTGAGTTGAATTAACAGAACACAGAGCAGTTTCTCAGAAAGCTTCTTTCCAGTTCTGAACGGAAGATATTTCCTTTTTCACCCTTGCTCTCTGTGGCCTTCCCAATATCCCTTTGCCAATTCCACAAGAACAGCCGTAGCGAAAGGCTTCTTGAAGGGAAAGATGTAACTCTGTGAGATGAATTAACAGAACACAGAGCAGTTTCTCAGAAAGCTTCTTTCCAGTTTTGAACGGAAGATATTTCCATTTTCACCATAGCCCTCTATGGGCTTCCAAATATCCCTTTGCCAAATCCACAAGAACAGCCTTAGCGAAAGGCTTCTTGAAGGGAAAGATGTTACTCTGTGAGATGAATTAACAGAACACAGAGCAGTTTCTCTGAAAGCTTCTTTCCAGTTTTGAACGGAAGATATTTCCTTTTTCACCATAGCCCTCTATGGGCTTCCAAATATCCCTTTGCCAATTCCACAAGAACAGCCTTAGCGAAAGGCTTCCTGAAGGGAAACATGTAACTCTGTGAGATGAATTAACAGAACACAGATAAGTTTCTCAGAAAGCTTCTTTCCAGTTCTGAACGGAAGATATTTCCTTTTTCACCCTAGCTCTCTGTGGCCTTCCCAATATCCCTTTGCCAATTCCACAAGAACAGCCTTAGCGAAAGGCTTCTTGAAGGGAAGGATGTAACTCTGTGAGATGAATTAACAGAACACCGAGCAGTTTCTCAGAAAGCTTCTTTCCAGTTTTGAACGGAAGATATTTCCTTTTTCACCATAGCCCTCTATGGGCTTCCAAATATCCCTTTGCAAATTCCACAAGAACAGCCTTAGCGAAAGGCTTCTTGAAGGGAAAGATGTAACTCTGTGAGATGAATTAACAGAACACGGAGCAGTTTCTCTGAAAGCTTCTTTCCAGTTTTGAATGGAAGATATTTCCTTTTTCACCATAGCCCTCTATGGGCTTCCAAATATCCCTTTGCAAATTCCACAAGAACATCCTTAGCGAAAGGCTTCTTGAAGGGAAAGATGTAACTTTGTGAGATGAATTAAGAGAACACACAGCAGTTTCTCAGAAAGCTTCTTTCCAGTTTTGAACGGAAGAGATTTCCTTTTTCACCATAGCCCTCTATGGGCTTCCAAATATCCCTTTGCCAATTCCACAAGAACAGCCTTAGCGAAAGGATTCCTGAAGGGAAAGATGTAACTCTATGAGATGAATTAAGAGAACACAGAGCAGTTTCTCAGAAAGATTCTTTCCAGTTTTGAACGGAAGATATTTCCTTTTCCACCATAGCCCTCTATGGGCTTCCAATATCCCTTTTCCAATTCCACAAGAACAGTCTTAGCGAAAGGCTTCTTGAAGGCAAAGATGTAACTCTGTGAGATGAATTAACAGAACACAGAGCAGTTTCTCTGAAAGCTTCTTTCCAGTTTTGAACGGAAGATATTTCCTGTTTCACCATAGCCCTCTATGGGCTTCCAAATATCCCTTTGCCAATTCCACACGAACAGCCTTGGCGAAAGGCTTCTTGAAGGGAAAGATGTAACTTTGTTAGACGAATTAAGAGAACACAGAGCAGTTTCTCAGAAAGCTTCTTTCCAGTTTTGAACGGAAGATATTTCCTTTTTCACCATAGCCCTCTATGGGCTTCCAAATATCCCTTTGCCAATTCCACAAGAACAGCCTTACCGAAAGGCTTCCTGAAGGGAAATATGTAACTCTGTGTGATGAATTAAGAGAACACAGAGCAGTTTCTCAGAAAGCTTCTTTCCCGTTGTGAACGGAAGATATTTCCTTTTTCAACATAGCCCTCTATGGGCTTTCAAATATCCCTTTGCCAATTCCACAAGAACAGCCTTAGCGAAAGGCTTCCTGAAGGGAAAGATGTAACTCTGTGAGCTGAATTAACAGAACACAGAGCAGTTTCTCAGAAAGCTTCTTTAGAGTTTGGAACGGAAGATATTTCCTTTTTCACCATAGCCCTCTATGGGCTTCCAAATATCCCTCTGCCAATTCCACAAGAACAGCCTTAGCGAAAGTCTTTTGAAGGGAAAGATGTAACTCTGTGAGATGAATTAACAGAACACAGAGCAGTTTCTCAGAAATCTTCTTTAGAGTTTGGAACGGAAGATATTTCCTTTTTCACCATAGCCCTCTATGGGCTTCCAAATATCCCTTTGCCAATTGCACAAGAACAGCCTTAGCGAAAGGCTTCTTGAAGGGAAAGATGTAACTTTGTGAGATGAATTAAGACAACACAGAGCAGATTCTCAGAAAGCTTCTTTCCAGTTTTGAACGGAAGATATTTCCTTTTTCACCTTAGCCCTCTATGGGCTTCCAAATATCCCTTTGCCAATTCCACAAGAACAGCCTTAGCGAAAGGCTTCCTGAAGGGAAAGATGTAACTCTGTGAGATGAATTAAGAGAACACAGAGCAGTTTCTCAGAAAGCTTCTTTCCCGTTTTGAACGGAAGATATTTCCTTTTTCACCATAGCCCTCTATGGGCTTTGAAATATCCCTTT
Source organism: Chlorocebus sabaeus (assembly GCF_047675955.1). Lineage (NCBI taxonomy): Eukaryota > Metazoa > Chordata > Mammalia > Primates > Cercopithecidae > Chlorocebus > Chlorocebus sabaeus. Next base: position 600,222 of record NW_027327859.1, read on the forward strand.
GCCAATTCCACAAGAACAGCCTTAGCGAAAGGCTCCCTGAAGGGAAAGATGTAACTCTGTGAGATGAATTAACAGAGCACCGAGCAGGTTCTCAGAAGCTTCTTTCCAGTTCTGAACGGAAGATATTTCCTTTTTCACCATAGCCCTCTGTGGGCTTCCAAATATCCCTTTGCCAATTCCACAAGAGCAGACTTAGCGAAAGTCTTCTTGAAGGGAAAGATGTAACTCTGTGAGATGAATTAACAGAACCCAGAGCAGATTCTCAGAAAGCTTCTTTCCAGTTTTGAACGGAAGATATTTCCTTTTTCACCATAGCCCTCTATGGGCTTCCAAATATCCCTTTGCCAATTCCACAAGAACAGCCTTAGCGAAAGGCTTATTGAAGGGAAAGATGTAATTCTGTGAGATGAATTTACAGAACACAGAGCAGTTTCTCTGAAAGCTTCTTTCCAGTTTTGAACGGAAGATATTTCCTGTTTCACCATAGCCCTCTAAGGGCTTCCAAATATCCCTTTGCCAATTGCACAAGAACAGCCTTGGCGAAAGGTTTCTTGAAGGGAAAGATGTAACTCTGTGAGATGAATTAACAGAACACAGAGCAGTTTCTCAGAAAGCTTCTTTCCAGTTCTGAACGGAAGATATTTCCTTTTTCACCCTAGCTCTCTGTGGCCTTCCCAATATCCCTTTGCCAATTCCACAAGAACAGCCTTAGCGAAAGGCTTCTTGAAGGGAAAGATATAACTCTGTGAGATGAATTAACAGAACACAGAGCAGTTTCTCAGAAAGCTTCTTTCCAGTTTTGAACGGAAGATATTTCCTTTTTCACCATAGCCCTCTATGGGCTTCCAAATATCCCTTTGCAAATTCCACAAGAACAGCCTTAGCGAAAGGCTTCTTGAAGGGAAAGATGTAACTCTGTGAGATGAATTAAAAGAACACAGAGCAGTTTCTCTGAAAGCTTCTTTGCAGTTTTGAACGGAAGATATTTCCTTTTTCACCATAGCCCTCTATGGGATTCCAAATATCCCTTTGCCAATTCCACAAGAACAGCCTTAGCGAAAGGCTTCTTGAAGGGAAAGATGTAACTCTGTGAGATGAATTAACAGAACACAGAGCAGTTTCTCAGAAAGCTTCTTTCCAGTTTTGAACGGAAGATATTTCCTTTTTCAACATAGCCCTCTATGGGATTCCAAATATCCCTTTGCCAATTCCACAAGAACAGCCTTAGCGAAAGGTTTCTTGAAGGGAAAGATGTAACTCTGTGAGATGAATTAACAGAACACAGAGCAGTTTCTCAGAAAGCTTCTTTCCAGTTTTGAACGAAAGATACTTCCTTTTTCACCATAGCCCTCTATGGGCTTCCAAATATACCTTGGCCAATTCCACAAGAACAGCCTTAGCGAAAGTCTTTTGAAGGGAAAGATGTAACTCTGTGAGATGAATTAAGAGAATACAGAGCAGTTTCTCAGAAATCTTCTTTCCTGTTTTGAACGGAAGATATTTCCTTTTTCACCATAGCCCTCTTTGGGCTTCCAAATATCCCTTTGCCAATTCCACAAGAACAGCCATAGCGAAAGGCTTCTTGAAGGGAACGATGTAACTCTGTGAGTTGAATTAACAGAACACAATGCAGTTTCTCAGAAAGCTTCTCTCCAGTTTCGAACGGAAGATATTTCCTTTTTCACCGTAGCTCTCTATGGGCTTCCAAATATCCCTTTGCCAATTCCACAAGAACAGCCTTAGCGAAAGGCTTCTTGAAGGGAAAGATGTAACTCTGTGAGATGAATTAAGACAACACAGAGCAGTTTCTCAGAAAGCTTCTTTCCAGTTTGAACGGAAGATATTTCCTGTTTCTCCATAGCCCTCTATGGGCTTCCAAATATCCCTTTGCCAATTCCACAAGAACAGCCTTAGCGAAAGGTTTCTTGAAGGGAAAGATGTAACTCTGTGAGATGAATTAACAGAACACAGAGCAGTTTCTCAGAAAGCTTCTTTCCAGTGTTGAACGGAAGATATTTCCTTTTTCACCATAGCCCTCTATGGGCTTCCAAATATCCCTTTGCCAATTCCACAAGAACAGCCTTAGCGAAAAGCTTCTTGAAGGGAAAGATGTAACTCTGTGAGATGAATTAACAGAACACAGAGCCGTTTGTCAGAAAGCTTCTTTCCAGTTTTGAACCTAAGATATTTCCTTTTTCACTGTAGCCCTCTATGGGCTTCCAAATATCCCTTTGCCATTGCACAAGAAGAGCCTTAGCGAAAGGCTTCTTGAAGGGAAAGATGTAACTTTGTGAGATGAATTAAGAGAACACAGAGCAGTTTCTCAGAAAGCTTCTTTCCAGTTTTGAACGGAAGATATTTCCTTTTTCACCTTAGCCCTCTATGGGCTTCCAAATATCCCTTTGCCAATTCCACAAGAACAGCCTTAGCGAAAGGCTTCCTGAAGGGAAAGATGTAACTCTGTGAGATGAATTAACAGAACACAGAGCAGTTTCTCTGAAAGCTTCTTTCCAGTTTTGAACGGAAGATATTTCCTGTTTCACCATAGCCCTCTATGGGCTTCCAAATATCCCTTTGCCAATTCCACAAGAACAGCCTTGGGGAAAGGCTTCTTGAAGGGAAAGATGTAACTCTGTGAGATGAATTAACAGAACACAGAGCAGTTTCTCAGAAAACTTCTTTCCAGTTCTGAACGGAAGATATTTCCTTTTTCACCCTTGCTCTCTGTGGCCTTCCCAATATCCCTTTGCCAATTCCACAAGAACAGCCTTAGCGAAAGGCTTCTTGAAGGGAAAGATGTAACTCTGTGAGATGAATTAACAGAACACAGAGCAGTTTCTCAGAAAGCTTCTTTCCAGTTTTGAACGGAAGATATTTCCATTTTCACCATAGCCCTCTATGGGCTTCCAAATATCCCTTTGCCAATTCCACAAGAACAGCCTTAGCGAAAGGCTTCTTGAAGGGAAAGATGTAACTCTGTGAGATGAATTAACAGAACACAGAGCAGTTTCTCTGAAAGCTTCTTTCCAGTTTTGAACGGAAGATATTTCCTTTTTCACCATAGTCCTCTATGGGCTTTCAAATATCCCTTTGCCAATTCCACAAGAACAGCCTTAGCGAAAGGCTTCCTGAAGGGAAAGATGTAACTCTGTGAGATGAATTAACGGAACACAGAGCAGTTTCTCAGAAAGCTTCTTTCCAGTTTTGAACGGAAGATATTTCCTTTTTCACCATAGCCCTCTATGGGCTTCCAAATATCCCTTTCCCAATTCCACAAGAACAGCCTTAGCGAAAGGCTTCTTGAAGGGAAAGATGTAACTCTGTGAGATGAATTAACAGAACACAGAGCAGTTCCTCAGAAAGATTCCAGTTTTGGACGGAAGATATTTCCTTTTTCAACATAGCCTTCTAAGGGCTTCCAAATATCCCTTGGCCAATTCCCCAAGTACAGCCTTAGCGAAAGGCTTCCTGAAGGGAAACATGTAACTCTGTGAGATGAATTAACAGAACACAGATAAGTTTCTCAGAAAGCTTCTTTCCAGTTCTGAACGGAAGATATTTCCTTTTTCACCCTAGCTCTCTGTGGCCTTCCCAATATCCCTTTGCCAATTCCACAAGAACAGCCTTAGCGAAAGGCTTCTTGAAGGGAAAGATGTAACTCTGTGAGATGAATTAACAGAACACCGAGCAGTTTCTCAGAAAGCTTCTTTCCAGTTTTGAACGGAAGATATTTCCTTTTTCACCATAGCCCTCTATGGGCTTCCAAATATCCCTTTGCAAATTCCACAAGAACAGCCTTAGCGAAAGGCTTCTTGAAGGGAAAGATGTAACTCTGTGAGATGAATTAACAGAACACGGAGCAGTTTCTCTGAAAGCTTCTTTCCAGTTTTGAATGGAAGATATTTCCTTTTTCACCATAGCCCTCTATGGGCTTCCAAATATCCCTTTGCAAATTCCACAAGAACAGCCTTAGCGAAAGGCTTCTTGAAGGGAAAGATGTAACTTTGTGAGATGAATTAAGAGAACACACAGCAGTTTCTCAGAAAGCTTCTTTCCAGTTTTGAACGGAAGAGATTTCCTTTTTCACCATAGCCCTCGATGGGCTTCCAAATATCCCTTTGCCAATTCCACAAGAACAGCCTTAGCGAAAGGATTCCTGAAGGGAAAGATGTAACTCTATGAGATGAATTAAGAGAACACAGAGCAGTTTCTTAGAAAGATTCTTTCCAGTTTTGAACGGAAGATATTTCCTTTTCCACCATAGCCCTCTATGGGCTTCCAAATATCCCTTTTCCAATTCCACAAGAACAGTCTTAGCGAAAGGCTTCTTGAAGGCAAAGATGTAACTCTGTGAGATGAATTAACAGAACACAGAGCAGTTTCTCTGAAAGCTTCTTTCCAGTTTTGAACGGAAGATATTTCCTGTTTCACCATAGCCCTCTATGGGCTTCCAAATATCCCTTTGCCAATTCCACACGAACAGCCTTGGCGAAAGGCTTCTTGAAGGGAAAGATGTAACTTTGTGAGACGAATTAAGAGAACACAGAGCAGTTTCTCAGAAAGCTTCTTTCCAGTTTTGAACGGAAGATATTTCCTTTTTCACCATAGCCCTCTATGGGCTTCCAAATATCCCTTTGCCAATTCCACAAGAACAGCCTTACCGAAAGGCTTCCTGAAGGGAAATATGTAACTCTGTGTGATGAATTAAGAGAACACAGAGCAGTTTCTCAGAAAGCTTCTTTCCCGTTGTGAACGGAAGATATTTCCTTTTTCAACATAGCCCTCTATGGGCTTTCAAATATCCCTTTGACAATTCCACAAGAACAGCCTTAGCGAAAGGCTTCCTGAAGGGAAAGATGTAACTCTGTGAGCTGAATTAACAGAACACAGAGCAGTTTCTCAGAAAGCTTCTTTAGAGTTTGGAACGGAAGATATTTCCTTTTTCACCATAGCCCTCTATGAGCTTCCAAATATCCCTTTGCCAATTCCACAAGAACAGCCTTAGCGAAAGTCTTTTGAAGGGAAAGATGTAACTCTGTGAGATGAATTAACAGAACACAGAGCAGTTTCTCAGAAAGCTTCTTTCCAGTTTTGAACGGAAGATATTTCCTTTTTCACCATAGCCCTCTATGGGCTTCCAAATATCCCTTTGCCAATTCCACAAGAACAGCCTTAGCGAAAGGCTTCTTGAAGGGAAAGATGTAACTTTGTGAGATGAATTAAGACAACACAGAGCAGATTCTCAGAAAGCTTCTTTCCAGTTTTGAACGGAAGATATTTCCTTTTTCACCTTAGCCCTCTATGGGCTTCCAAATATCCCTTTGCCAATTCCACAAGAACAGCCTTAGCGAAAGGCTTCCTGAAGGGAAAGATGTAACTCTGTGAGATGAATTAAGAGAACACAGAGCAGTTTCTCAGAAAGCTTCTTTCCCGTTTTGAACGGAAGATATTTCCTTTTTCACCATAGCCCTCTATGGGCTTTGAAATATCCCTTTGCCAATTCCACAAGAACAGCCTTAGCGAAAGGCTCCCTGAAGGGAAAGATGTAACTCTGTGAGATGAATTAACAGAGCACCGAGCAGGTTCTCAGAAGCTTCTTTCCAGTTCTGAACGGAAGATATTTCCTTTTTCACCATAGCCCTCTGTGGGCTTCCAAATATCCCTTTGCCAATTCCACAAGAGCAGCCTTAGCGAAAGTCTTCTTGAAGGGAAAGATGTAAATCTGTGAGATGAATTAACAGAACCCAGAGCAGATTCTCAGAAAGCTTCTTTCCAGTTTTGAACGGAAGATATTTCCTTTTTCACCATAGCCCTCTATGGGCTTCCAAATATCCCTTTGCCAATTCCACAAGAACAGCCTTAGCGAAAGGCTTCTTGAAGGGAAAGATGTAATTCTGTGAGATGAATTTACAGAACACAGAGCAGTTTCTCTGAAAGCTTCTTTCCAGTTTTGAACGGAAGATATTTCCTGTTTCACCATAGCCCTCTAAGGGCTTCCAAATATCCCTTTGACAATTGCACAAGAACAGCCTTGGCGAAAGGTTTCTTGAAGGGAAAGATGTAACTCTGTGAGATGAATTAACAGAACACAGAGCAGTTTCTCAGAAAGCTTCTTTCCAGTTCTGAACGGAAGATATTTCCTTTTTCACCCTAGCTCTCTGTGGCCTTCCCAATATCCCTTTGCCAATTCCACAAGAACAGCCTTAGCGAAAGGCTTCTTGAAGGGAAAGATATAACTCTGTGAGATGAATTAACAGAACACAGAGCAGTTTCTCAGAAAGCTTCTTTCCAGTTTTGAACGGAAGATATTTCCTTTTTCACCATAGCCCTCTATGGGCTTCCAAATATCCCTTTGCAAATTCCACAAGAACAGCCTTAGCGAAAGGCTTCTTGAAGGGAAAGATGTAACTCTGTGAGATGAATTAAAAGAACACAGAGCAGTTTCTCTGAAAGCTTCTTTCCAGTTTTGAACGGAAGATATTTCCTTTTTCACCATAGCCCTCTATGGGATTCCAAATATCCCTTTGCCAATTCCACAAGAACAGCCTTAGCGAAAGGCTTCTTGAAGGGAAAGATGTAACTCTTTGAGATGAATTAACAGAACACAGAGCAGTTTCTCAGAAAGCTTCTTTCCAGTTTTGAACGGAAGATATTTCCTTTTTCAACATAGCCTTCTGTGGGCTTCCAAATATCCCTTGGCCAATTCCACAAGAACAGCCTTAGCGAAAGGCTTCTTGAAGGGAAAGATGTAACTCTGTGAGATGAATTAACAGAACACACAGCAGTTTCTCAGAAAGCTTCTTTCCAGTTTTGAACGGAAGATATTTCCTGTTTCACCATAGCCATCTATGGGCTTCCAAATATCCCTTTGCCAATTCCAGAAGAACAGCCTTAGCGAAAGGATTCCTGAAGGGAAAGATGTAACTCTGTGAGTTGAATTAACAGAACACAGAGCAGTTTCTCAGAAAGCTTCTTTCCAGTTTTGAACGGAAGATATTTCCTGTTTAACAATAGCCCTCTATAGGCTTCCAAATATCCTTTTGCCAATTCCACAAGAACAGCCTTACCGAAAGGCTTCCTGAAGGGAAAGATGTAACTCTGTGAGATGAATTAAGAGAACACAGAGCAGTTTCTCAGAAAGCTTCTTTCCCGTTTTGAACGGAACATATTTCCTTTTTCACCATAGCCCTTTATGGGCTTCCAAATATCCCTTTGCCAATTTCACAAGAACAGCCTTAGCGAAAGGCTTCCTGAAGGGAAAGATGTAACTCTGTGAGATGAATTAACAGAACACAGAGCAGTTTCTCAGAAAGCTTCTTTAGAGTTTGGAACGGAAGATATTTCCTTTTTCACCAGAGCCCTCTATGGGCTTCCAAATATCCCTTTGCCAATTCCACAAGAACAGCCTTAGCGAAAGGCTTCTTGAAGGGAAAGATGTAACTCTGTGAGATGAATTAATAGAACACAGAGCAGTTTCTCAGAAAGATTCTTTCCAGTTTTGAACGGAAGATATTTCCTTTTTCAACATAGCCTTCTAAGGGCTTCCAAATATCCCTTGGTCAATTCCCCAAGAACAGCCTTAGCGAAAGGCTTCCTGAAGGGAAACATGTAACTCTGTGAGATGAATTAACAGAACACAGAGAAGTTTCTCAGAAGCTTCTTTCCAGTTCTGAACGGACGATATTTCCTTTTTCACCATAGCCCTCTGTGGGCTTCCAACTATCCCTTTGCCAATTCCACAAGAGCAGCCTTAGCGAAAGTCTTCTTGAAGGGAAAGATGTAACTCTGTGAGATGAATTAACAGAACCCAGAGCAGATTCTCAGAAAGCTTCTTTCCAGTTTTGAACGGAAGATATTTCCTTTTTCACCATAGCCCTCTATGGGCTTCCAAATATCCCTTTGCCAATTCCACAAGAACAGCCTTAGCGAAAGGCTTCTTGAAGGGAAAGATGTAATTCTGTGAGATGAATTTACAGAACACAGAGCAGTTTCTCTGAAAGCTTCTTTCCAGTTTTGAACGGAAGATATTTCCTGTTTCACCATAGCCCTCTATGGGCTTCCAAATATCCCTTTGCCAATTCCACAAGAACAGCCTTGGCGAAAGGCTTCTTGAAGGGAAAGATGTAACTCTGTGAGATGAATTAACAGAACACAGAGCAGTTTCTCAGAAAGCTTCTTTCCAGTTCTGAACGGAAGATATTTCCTTTTTCACCCTTGCTCTCTGTGGCCTTCCCAATATCCCTTTGCCAATTCCACAAGAACAGCCGTAGCGAAAGGCTTCTTGAAGGGAAAGATGTAACTCTGTGAGATGAATTAACAGAACACAGAGCAGTTTCTCAGAAAGCTTCTTTCCAGTTTTGAACGGAAGATATTTCCATTTTCACCATAGCCCTCTATGGGCTTCCAAATATCCCTTTGCCAAATCCACAAGAACAGCCTTAGCGAAAGGCTTCTTGAAGGGAAAGATGTTACTCTGTGAGATGAATTAACAGAACACAGAGCAGTTTCTCTGAAAGCTTCTTTCCAGTTTTGAACGGAAGATATTTCCTTTTTCACCATAGCCCTCTATGGGCTTCCAAATATCCCTTTGCCAATTCCACAAGAACAGCCTTAGCGAAAGGCTTCCTGAAGGGAAACATGTAACTCTGTGAGATGAATTAACAGAACACAGATAAGTTTCTCAGAAAGCTTCTTTCCAGTTCTGAACGGAAGATATTTCCTTTTTCACCCTAGCTCTCTGTGGCCTTCCCAATATCCCTTTGCCAATTCCACAAGAACAGCCTTAGCGAAAGGCTTCTTGAAGGGAAGGATGTAACTCTGTGAGATGAATTAACAGAACACCGAGCAGTTTCTCAGAAAGCTTCTTTCCAGTTTTGAACGGAAGATATTTCCTTTTTCACCATAGCCCTCTATGGGCTTCCAAATATCCCTTTGCAAATTCCACAAGAACAGCCTTAGCGAAAGGCTTCTTGAAGGGAAAGATGTAACTCTGTGAGATGAATTAACAGAACACGGAGCAGTTTCTCTGAAAGCTTCTTTCCAGTTTTGAATGGAAGATATTTCCTTTTTCACCATAGCCCTCTATGGGCTTCCAAATATCCCTTTGCAAATTCCACAAGAACAGCCTTAGCGAAAGGCTTCTTGAAGGTAAAGATGTAACTTTGTGAGATGAATTAAGAGAACACACAGCAGTTTCTCAGAAAGCTTCTTTCCAGTTTTGAACGGAAGAGATTTCCTTTTTCACCATAGCCCTCTATGGGCTTCCAAATATCCCTTTGCCAATTCCACAAGAACAGCCTTAGCGAAAGGATTCCTGAAGGGAAAGATGTAACTCTATGAGATGAATTAAGAGAACACAGAGCAGTTTCTCAGAAAGATTCTTTCCAGTTTTGAACTTAAGATATTTCCTTTTCCACCATAGCCCTCTATGGGCTTCCAATATCCCTTTTCCAATTCCACAAGAACAGTCTTAGCGAAAGGCTTCTTGAAGGCAAAGATGTAACTCTGTGAGATGAATTAACAGAACACAGAGCAGTTTCTCTGAAAGCTTCTTTCCAGTTTTGAACGGAAGATATTTCCTGTTTCACCATAGCCCTCTATGGGCTTCCAAATATCCCTTTGCCAATTCCACACGAACAGCCTTGGCGAAAGGCTTCTTGAAGGGAAAGATGTAACTTTGTTAGACGAATTAAGAGAACACAGAGCAGTTTCTCAGAAAGCTTCTTTCCAGTTTTGAACGGAAGATATTTCCTTTTTCACCATAGCCCTCTATGGGCTTCCAAATATCCCTTTGCCAATTCCACAAGAACAGCCTTACCGAAAGGCTTCCTGAAGGGAAATATGTAACTCTGTGTGATGAATTAAGAGAACACAGAGCAGTTTCTCAGAAAGCTTCTTTCCCGTTGTGAACGGAAGATATTTCCTTTTTCAACATAGCCCTCTATGGGCTTTCAAATATCCCTTTGCCAATTCCACAAGAACAGCCTTAGCGAAAGGCTTCCTGAAGGGAAAGATGTAACTCTGTGAGCTGAATTAACAGAACACAGAGCAGTTTCTCAGAAAGCTTCTTTAGAGTTTGGAACGGAAGATATTTCCTTTTTCACCATAGCCCTCTATGGGCTTCCAAATATCCCTTTGCCAATTCCACGAAAACAGCCTTAGCGAAAGGCTTCCTGAAGGGAAAGATGTAACTCTGTGAGATGAATTAACGGAACACAGAGCAGTTTCTCAGAAAGCTTCTTTCCAGTTTTGAACGGAAGATTTTTCCTTTTTCACCATAGCCCTCTATGGGCTTCCAAATATCCCTTTGCCAATTCCACAAGAACAGCCTTAGCGAAAGGCTTCTTGAAGGGAAAGATGTAACTCTGTGAGATGAATTAATAGAACACAGAGCAGTTTCTCAGAAAGATTCTTTCCAGTTTTGAACGGAAGATATTTCCTTTTTCAACATAGCCTTCTAAGGGCTTCCAAATATCCCTTGGTCAATTCCCCAAGAACAGCCTTAGCGAAAGGCTTCCTGAAGGGAAACATGTAACTCTGTGAGATGAATTAACAGAACACAGAGAAGTTTCTCAGAAGCTTCTTTCCAGTTCTGAACGGACGATATTTCCTTTTTCACCATAGCCCTCTGTGGGCTTCCAACTATCCCTTTGCCAATTCCACAAGAGCAGCCTTAGCGAAAGTCTTCTTGAAGGGAAAGATGTAACTCTGTGAGATGAATTAACAGAACCCAGAGCAGATTCTCAGAAAGCTTCTTTCCAGTTTTGAACGGAAGATATTTCCTTTTTCACCATAGCCCTCTATGGGCTTCCAAATATCCCTTTGCCAATTCCACAAGAACAGCCTTAGCGAAAGGCTTCTTGAAGGGAAAGATGTAATTCTGTGAGATGAATTTACAGAACACAGAGCAGTTTCTCTGAAAGCTTCTTTCCAGTTTTGAACGGAAGATATTTCCTGTTTCACCATAGCCCTCTATGGGCTTCCAAATAATCCTTTGCCAATTCCACAAGAACAGCCTTGGCGAAAGGCTTCTTGAAGGGAAAGATGTAACTCTGTGAGTTGAATTAACAGAACACAGAGCAGTTTCTCAGAAAGCTTCTTTCCAGTTCTGAACGGAAGATATTTCCTTTTTCACCCTTGCTCTCTGTGGCCTTCCCAATATCCCTTTGCCAATTCCACAAGAACAGCCGTAGCGAAAGGCTTCTTGAAGGGAAAGATGTAACTCTGTGAGATGAATTAACAGAACACAGAGCAGTTTCTCAGAAAGCTTCTTTCCAGTTTTGAACGGAAGATATTTCCATTTTCACCATAGCCCTCTATGGGCTTCCAAATATCCCTTTGCCAAATCCACAAGAACAGCCTTAGCGAAAGGCTTCTTGAAGGGAAAGATGTTACTCTGTGAGATGAATTAACAGAACACAGAGCAGTTTCTCTGAAAGCTTCTTTCCAGTTTTGAACGGAAGATATTTCCTTTTTCACCATAGCCCTCTATGGGCTTCCAAATATCCCTTTGCCAATTCCACAAGAACAGCCTTAGCGAAAGGCTTCCTGAAGGGAAACATGTAACTCTGTGAGATGAATTAACAGAACACAGATAAGTTTCTCAGAAAGCTTCTTTCCAGTTCTGAACGGAAGATATTTCCTTTTTCACCCTAGCTCTCTGTGGCCTTCCCAATATCCCTTTGCCAATTCCACAAGAACAGCCTTAGCGAAAGGCTTCTTGAAGGGAAGGATGTAACTCTGTGAGATGAATTAACAGAACACCGAGCAGTTTCTCAGAAAGCTTCTTTCCAGTTTTGAACGGAAGATATTTCCTTTTTCACCATAGCCCTCTATGGGCTTCCAAATATCCCTTTGCAAATTCCACAAGAACAGCCTTAGCGAAAGGCTTCTTGAAGGGAAAGATGTAACTCTGTGAGATGAATTAACAGAACACGGAGCAGTTTCTCTGAAAGCTTCTTTCCAGTTTTGAATGGAAGATATTTCCTTTTTCACCATAGCCCTCTATGGGCTTCCAAATATCCCTTTGCAAATTCCACAAGAACAGCCTTAGCGAAAGGCTTCTTGAAGGGAAAGATGTAACTTTGTGAGATGAATTAAGAGAACACACAGCAGTTTCTCAGAAAGCTTCTTTCCAGTTTTGAACGGAAGAGATTTCCTTTTTCACCATAGCCCTCTATGGGCTTCCAAATATCCCTTTGCCAATTCCACAAGAACAGCCTTAGCGAAAGGATTCCTGAAGGGAAAGATGTAACTCTATGAGATGAATTAAGAGAACACAGAGCAGTTTCTCAGAAAGATTCTTTCCAGTTTTGAACGGAAGATATTTCCTTTTCCACCATAGCCCTCTATGGGCTTCCAATATCCCTTTTCCAATTCCACAAGAACAGTCTTAGCGAAAGGCTTCTTGAAGGCAAAGATGTAACTCTGTGAGATGAATTAACAGAACACAGAGCAGTTTCTCTGAAAGCTTCTTTCCAGTTTTGAACGGAAGATATTTCCTGTTTCACCATAGCCCTCTATGGGCTTCCAAATATCCCTTTGCCAATTCCACACGAACAGCCTTGGCGAAAGGCTTCTTGAAGGGAAAGATGTAACTTTGTTAGACGAATTAAGAGAACACAGAGCAGTTTCTCAGAAAGCTTCTTTCCAGTTTTGAACTGAAGATATTTCCTTTTTCACCATAGCCCTCTATGGGCTTCCAAATATCCCTTTGCCAATTGAACAAGAACAGCCTTACCGAAAGGCTTCCTGAAGGGAAATATGTAACTCTGTGTGATGAATTAAGAGAACACAGAGCAGTTTCTCAGAAAGCTTCTTTCCCGTTGTGAACGGAAGATATTTCCTTTTTCAACATAGCCCTCTATGGGCTTTCAAATATCCCTTTGCCAATTCCACAAGAACAGCCTTAGCGAAAGGCTTCCTGAAGGGAAAGATGTAACTCTGTGAGCTGAATTAACAGAACACAGAGCAGTTTCTCAGAAAGCTTCTTTAGAGTTTGGAACGGAAGATATTTCCTTTTTCACCATAGCCCTCTATGGGCTTCCAAATATCCCTCTGCCAATTCCACAAGAACAGCCTTAGCGAAAGTCTTTTGAAGGGAAAGATGTAACTTTGTGAGATGAATTAAGACAACACAGAGCAGATTCTCAGAAAGCTTCTTTCCAGTTTTGAACGGAAGATATTTCCTTTTTCACCTTAGCCCTCTATGGGCTTCCAAATATCCCTTTGCCAATTCCACAAGAACAGCCTTAGCGAAAGGCTTCCTGAAGGGAAAGATGTAACTCTGTGAGATGAATTAAGAGAACACAGAGCAGTTTCTCAGAAAGCTTCTTTCCCGTTTTGAACGGAAGATATTTCCTTTTTCACCATAGCCCTCTATGGGCTTTGAAATATCCCTTTGCCAATTCCACAAGAACAGCCTTAGCGAAAGGCTCCCTGAAGGGAAAGATGTAACTCTGTGAGATGAATTAACAGAGCACCGAGCAGGTTCTCAGAAGCTTCTTTCCAGTTCTGAACGGAAGATATTTCCTTTTTCACCATAGCCCTCTGTGGGCTTCCAAATATCCCTTTGCCAATTCCACAAGAGCAGCCTTAGCGAAAGTCTTCTTGAAGGGAAAGATGTAACTCTGTGAGATGAATTAACAGAACCCAGAGCAGATTCTCAGAAAGCTTCTTTCCAGTTTTGAACGGAAGATATTTCCTTTTTCACCATAGCCCTCTATGGGCTTCCAAATATCCCTTTGCCAATTCCACAAGAACAGCCTTAGCGAAAGGCTTCTTGAAGGGAAAGATGTAATTCTGTGAGATGAATTTACAGAACACAGAGCAGTTTCTCTGAAAGCTTCTTTCCAGTTTTGAACGGAAGATATTTCCTGTTTCACCATAGCCCTCTAAGGGCTTCCAAATATCCCTTTGCCAATTGCACAAGAACAGCCTTGGCGAAAGGTTTCTTGAAGGGAAAGATGTAACTCTGTGAGATGAATTAACAGAACACAGAGCAGTTTCTCAGAAAGCTTCTTTCCAGTTCTGAACGGAAGATATTTCCTTTTTCACCCTAGCTCTCTGTGGCCTTCCCAATATCCCTTTGCCAATTCCACAAGAACAGCCTTAGCGAAAGGCTTCTTGAAGGGAAAGATATAACTCTGTGAGATGAATTAACAGAACACAGAGCAGTTTCTCAGAAAGCTTCTTTCCAGTTTTGAACGGAAGATATTTCCTTTTTCACCATAGCCCTCTATGGGCTTCCAAATATCCCTTTGCAAATTCCACAAGAACAGCCTTAGCGAAAGGCTTCTTGAAGGGAAAGATGTAACTCTGTGAGATGAATTAAAAGAACACAGAGCAGTTTCTCTGAAAGCTTCTTTCCAGTTTTGAACGGAAGATATTTCCTTTTTCACCATAGCCCTCTATGGGATTCCAAATATCCCTTTGCCAATTCCACAAGAACAGCCTTAGCGAAAGGCTTCTTGAAGGGAAAGATGTAACTCTGTGAGATGAATTAACAGAACACAGAGCAGTTTCTCAGAAAGCTTCTTTCCAGTTTTGAACGGAAGATATTTCCTTTTTCAACATAGCCTTCTGTGGGCTTCCAAATATCCCTTGGCCAATTCCACAAGAACAGCCTTAGCGAAAGGCTTCTTGAAGGGAAAGATGTAACTCTGTGAGATGAATTAACAGAACACACAGCAGTTTCTCAGAAAGCTTCTTTCCAGTTTTGAACGGAAGATATTTCCTGTTTCACCATAGCCATCTATGGGCTTCCAAATATCCCTTTGCCAATTCCAGAAGAACAGCCTTAGCGAAAGGATTCCTGAAGGGAAAGATGTAACTCTGTGAGATGAATTAACAGAACACAGAGCAGTTTCTCAGAAAGCTTCTTTCCAGTTTTGAACGAAAGATACTTCCTTTTTCACCATAGCCCTCTATGGGCTTCCAAATATACCTTGGCCAATTCCACAAGAACAGCCTTAGCGAAAGTCTTTTGAAGGGAAAGATGTAACTCTGTGAGATGAATTAACAGAACACAGAGCAGTTTCTCAGAAATCTTCTTTCCAGTTTTGAACGGAAGATATTTCCTTTTTCACCATAGCCCTCTATGGGCTTCCAAATATCCCTTTGCCAATTCCACAAGGACAGCCTTAGCGAAATGCTTCTTGAAGGGAGAGATGTAACTCTGTGAGATGAATTAAGGGAATACAGAGCAGTTTCTCAGAAATCTTCTTTCCAGTTTTGAACGGAAGATATTTCCTTTTTCACCATAGCCCTCTTTGGGCTTCCAAATATCCCTTTGCCAATTCCACAAGAACAGCCATAGCGAAAGGCTTCTTGAAGGGAACGATGTAACTCTGTGAGTTGAATTAACAGAACACAATGCAGTTTCTCAGAAAGCTTCTCTCCAGTTTCGAACGGAAGATATTTCCTTTTTCACCGTAGCTCTCTATGGGCTTCCAAATATCCCTTTGCCAATTCCACAAGAACAGCCTTAGCGAAAGGCTTCTTGAAGGGAAAGATGTAACTCTGTGAGATGAATTAAGACAACACAGAGCCGTTTGTCAGAAAGCTTCTTTCCAGTTTTGAACCTAAGATATTTCCTTTTTCACTGTAGCCCTCTATGGGCTTCCAAATATCCCTTTGCCAATTGCACAAGAACAGCCTTAGCGAAAGGCTTCTTGAAGGGAAAGATGTAACTTTGTGAGATGAATTAAGAGAACACAGAGCAGTTTCTCAGAAAGCTTCTTTCCAGTTTTGAACGGAAGATATTTCCTTTTTCACCTTAGCCCTCTATGGGCTTCCAAATATCCCTTTGCCAATTCCACAAGAACAGCCTTAGCGAAAGGCTTCCTGAAGGGAAAGATGTAACTCTGTGAGATGAATTAAGAGAACACAGAGCAGTTTCTCAGAAAGCTTCTTTCCCGTTTTGAACGGAAAATATTTCCTTTTTCACCATAGCCCTCTATGGGCTTCCAAATATCCCTTGGCCAATTCCACAAGAACAGCCTTAGCGAAAGGCTTCTTGAAGGGAAAGATGTAACTCTGTGAGATGAATTAACAGAACACACAGCAGTTTCTCAGAAAGCTTCTTTCCAGTTTTGAACGGAAGATATTTCCTGTTTCACCATAGCCATCTATGGGCTTCCAAATATCCCTTTGCCAATTCCAGAAGAACAGCCTTAGCGAAAGGATTCCTGAAGGGAAAGATGTAACTCTGTGAGATGAATTAACAGAACACAGAGCAGTTTCTCAGAAAGCTTCTTTCCAGTGTTGAACGGAAGATATTTCCTTTTTCACCATAGCCCTCTATGGGCTTCCAAATATCCCTTTGCCAATTCCACAAGAACAGCCTTAGCGAAAAGCTTCTTGAAGGGAAAGATGTAACTCTGTGAGATGAATTAACAGAACACAGAGCCGTTTGTCAGAAAGCTTCTTTCCAGTTTTGAACCTAAGATATTTCCTTTTTCACTGTAGCCCTCTATGGGCTTCCAAATATCCCTTTGCCATTGCACAAGAACAGCCTTAGCGAAAGGCTTCTTGAAGGGAAAGATGTAACTTTGTGAGATGAATTAAGAGAACACAGAGCAGTTTCTCAGAAAGCTTCTTTCCAGTTTTGAACGGAAGATATTTCCTTTTTCACCTTAGCCCTCTATGGGCTTCCAAATATCCCTTTGCCAATTCCACAAGAACAGCCTTAGCGAAAGGCTTCCTGAAGGGAAAGATGTAACTCTGTGAGATGAATTAACAGAACACAGAGCAGTTTCTCTGAAAGCTTCTTTCCAGTTTTGAACGGAAGATATTTCCTGTTTCACCATAGCCCTCTATGGGCTTCCAAATATCCCTTTGCCAATTCCACAAGAACAGCCTTGGCGAAAGGCTTCTTGAAGGGAAAGATGTAACTCTGTGAGATGAATTAACAGAACACAGAGCAGTTTCTCAGAAAGCTTCTTTCCAGTTCTGAACGGAAGATATTTCCTTTTTCACCCTTGCTCTCTGTGGCCTTCCCAATATCCCTTTGCCAATTCCACAAGAACAGCCTTAGCGAAAGGCTTCTTGAAGGGAAAGATGTAACTCTGTGAGATGAATTAACAGAACACAGAGCAGTTTCTCAGAAAGCTTCTTTCCAGTTTTGAACGGAAGATATTTCCATTTTCACCATAGCCCTCTATGGGCTTCCAAATATCCCTTTGCCAATTCCACAAGAACAGCCTTAGCGAAAGGCTTCTTGAAGGGAAAGATGTAACTCTGTGAGATGAATTAACAGAACACAGAGCAGTTTCTCTGAAAGCATCTTTCCAGTTTTGAACGGAAGATATTTCCTTTTTCACCATAGTCCTCTATGGGCTTTCAAATATCCCTTTGCCAATTCCACAAGAACAGCCTTAGCGAAAGGCTTCCTGAAGGGAAAGATGTAACTCTGTGAGATGAATTAACGGAACACAGAGCAGTTTCTCAGAAAGCTTCTTTCCAGTTTTGAACGGAAGATATTTCCTTTTTCACCATAGCCCTCTATGGGCTTCCAAATATCCCTTTCCCAATTCCACAAGAACAGCCTTAGCGAAAGGCTTCTTGAAGGGAAAGATGTAACTCTGTGAGATGAATTAACAGAACACAGAGCAGTTCCTCAGAAAGATTCCAGTTTTGGACGGAAGATATTTCCTTTTTCATAATAGCCTTCTAAGGGCTTCCAAATATCCCTTGGCCAATTCCCCAAGTACAGCCTTAGCGAAAGGCTTCCTGAAGGGAAACATGTAACTCTGTGAGATGAATTAACAGAACACAGATAAGTTTCTCAGAAAGCTTCTTTCCAGTTCTGAACGGAAGATATTTCCTTTTTCACCCTAGCTCTCTGTGGCCTTCCCAATATCCCTTTGCCAATTCCACAAGAACAGCCTTAGCGAAAGGCTTCTTGAAGGGAAAGATGTAACTCTGTGAGATGAATTAACAGAACACCGAGCAGTTTCTCAGAAAGCTTCTTTCCAGTTTTGAACGGAAGATATTTCCTTTTTCACCATAGCCCTCTATGGGCTTCCAAATATCCCTTTGCAAATTCCACAAGAACAGCCTTAGCGAAAGGCTTCTTGAAGGGAAAGATGTAACTCTGTGAGATGAATTAACAGAACACGGAGCAGTTTCTCTGAAAGCTTCTTTCCAGTTTTGAATGGAAGATATTTCCTTTTTCACCATAGCCCTCTATGGGCTTCCAAATATCCCTTTGCAAATTCCACAAGAACAGCCTTAGCGAAAGGCTTCTTGAAGGGAAAGATGTAACTTTGTGAGATGAATTAAGAGAACACACAGCAGTTTCTCAGAAAGCTTCTTTCCAGTTTTGAACGGAAGAGATTTCCTTTTTCACCATAGCCCTCGATGGGCTTCCAAATATCCCTTTGCCAATTCCACAAGAACAGCCTTAGCGAAAGGATTCCTGAAGGGAAAGATGTAACTCTATGAGATGAATTAAGAGAACACAGAGCAGTTTCTCAGAAAGATTCTTTCCAGTTTTGAACGGAAGATATTTCCTTTTCCACCATAGCCCTCTATGGGCTTCCAAATATCCCTTTTCCAATTCCACAAGAACAGTCTTAGCGAAAGGCTTCTTGAAGGCAAAGATGTAACTCTGTGAGATGAATTAACAGAACACAGAGCAGTTTCTCTGAAAGCTTCTTTCCAGTTTTGAACGGAAGATATTTCCTGTTTCACCATAGCCCTCTATGGGCTTCCAAATATCCCTTTGCCAATTCCACACGAACAGCCTTGGCGAAAGGCTTCTTGAAGGGAAAGATGTAACTTTGTGAGACGAATTAAGAGAACACAGAGCAGTTTCTCAGAAAGCTTCTTTCCAGTTTTGAACGGAAGATATTTCCTTTTTCACCATAGCCCTCTATGGGCTTCCAAATATCCCTTTGCCAATTCCACAAGAACAGCCTTACCGAAAGGCTTCCTGAAGGGAAATATGTAACTCTGTGTGATGAATTAAGAGAACACAGAGCAGTTTCTCAGAAAGCTTCTTTCCCGTTGTGAACGGAAGATATTTCCTTTTTCAACATAGCCCTCTATGGGCTTTCAAATATCCCTTTGCCAATTCCACAAGAACAGCCTTAGCGAAAGGCTTCCTGAAGGGAAAGATGTAACTCTGTGAGCTGAATTAACAGAACACAGAGCAGTTTCTCAGAAAGCTTCTTTAGAGTTTGGAACGGAAGATATTTCCTTTTTCACCATAGCCCTCTATGAGCTTCCAAATATCCCTTTGCCAATTCCACAAGAACAGCCTTAGCGAAAGTCTTTTGAAGGGAAAGATGTAACTCTGTGAGATGAATTAACAGAACACAGAGCAGTTTCTCAGAAAGCTTCTTTCCAGTTTTGAACGGAAGATATTTCCTTTTTCACCATAGCCCTCTATGGGCTTCCAAATATCCCTTTGCCAATTCCACAAGAACAGCCTTAGCGAAAGGCTTCTTGAAGGGAAAGATGTAACTTTGTGAGATGAATTAAGACAACACAGAGCAGATTCTCAGAAAGCTTCTTTCCAGTTTTGAACGGAAGATATTTCCTTTTTCACCTTAGCCCTCTATGGGCTTCCAAATATCCCTTTGCCAATTCCACAAGAACAGCCTTAGCGAAAGGCTTCCTGAAGGGAAAGATGTAACTCTGTGAGATGAATTAAGAGAACACAGAGCAGTTTCTCAGAAAGCTTCTTTCCCGTTTTGAACGGAAGATATTTCCTTTTTCACCATAGCCCTCTATGGGCTTTGAAATATCCCTTTGCCAATTCCACAAGAACAGCCTTAGCGAAAGGCTCCCTGAAGGGAAAGATGTAACTCTGTGAGATGAATTAACAGAGCACCGAGCAGGTTCTCAGAAGCTTCTTTCCAGTTCTGAACGGAAGATATTTCCTTTTTCACCATAGCCCTCTGTGGGCTTCCAAATATCCCTTTGCCAATTCCACAAGAGCAGCCTTAGCGAAAGTCTTCTTGAAGGGAAAGATGTAAATCTGTGAGATGAATTAACAGAACCCAGAGCAGATTCTCAGAAAGCTTCTTTCCAGTTTTGAACGGAAGATATTTCCTTTTTCACCATAGCCCTCTATGGGCTTCCAAATATCCCTTTGCCAATTCCACAAGAACAGCCTTAGCGAAAGGCTTCTTGAAGGGAAAGATGTAATTCTGTGAGATGAATTTACAGAACACAGAGCAGTTTCTCTGAAAGCTTCTTTCCAGTTTTGAACGGAAGATATTTCCTGTTTCACCATAGCCCTCTAAGGGCTTCCAAATATCCCTTTGCCAATTGCACAAGAACAGCCTTGGCGAAAGGTTTCTTGAAGGGAAAGATGTAACTCTGTGAGATGAATTAACAGAACACAGAGCAGTTTCTCAGAAAGCTTCTTTCCAGTTCTGAACGGAAGATATTTCCTTTTTCACCCTAGCTCTCTGTGGCCTTCCCAATATCCCTTTGCCAATTCCACAAGAACAGCCTTAGCGAAAGGCTTCTTGAAGGGAAAGATATAACTCTGTGAGATGAATTAACAGAACACAGAGCAGTTTCTCAGAAAGCTTCTTTCCAGTTTTGAACGGAAGATATTTCCTTTTTCACCATAGCCCTCTATGGGCTTCCAAATATCCCTTTGCAAATTCCACAAGAACAGCCTTAGCGAAAGGCTTCTTGAAGGGAAAGATGTAACTCTGTGAGATGAATTAAAAGAACACAGAGCAGTTTCTCTGAAAGCTTCTTTCCAGTTTTGAACGGAAGATATTTCCTTTTTCACCATAGCCCTCTATGGGATTCCAAATATCCCTTTGCCAATTCCACAAGAACAGCCTTAGCGAAAGGCTTCTTGAAGGGAAAGATGTAACTCTGTGAGATGAATTAACAGAACACAGAGCAGTTTCTCAGAAAGCTTCTTTCCAGTTTTGAACGGAAGATATTTCCTTTTTCAACATAGCCTTCTGTGGGCTTCCAAATATCCCTTGGCCAATTCCACAAGAACAGCCTTAGCGAAAGGCTTCTTGAAGGGAAAGATGTAACTCTGTGAGATGAATTAACAGAACACACAGCAGTTTCTCAGAAAGCTTCTTTCCAGTTTTGAACGGAAGATATTTCCTGTTTCACCATAGCCATCTATGGGCTTCCAAATATCCCTTTGCCAATTCCAGAAGAACAGCCTTAGCGAAAGGATTCCTGAAGGGAAAGATGTAACTCTGTGAGATGAATTAACAGAACACAGAGCAGTTTCTCAGAAAGCTTTTTTCCAGTTTTGAACGAAAGATACTTCCTTTTTCACCATAGCCCTCTATGGGCTTCCAAATATACCTTGGCCAATTCCACAAGAACAGCCTTAGCGAAAGTCTTTTGAAGGGAAAGATGTAACTCTGTGAGATGAATTAACAGAACACAGAGCAGTTTCTCAGAAATCTTCTTTCCAGTTTTGAACGGAAGATATTTCCTTTTTCACCATAGCCCTCTATGGGCTTCCAAATATCCCTTTGCCAATTCCACAAGGACAGCCTTAGCGAAATGCTTCTTGAAGGGAGAGATGTAACTCTGTGAGATGAATTAAGGGAATACAGAGCAGTTTCTCAGAAATCTTCTTTCCAGTTTTGAACGGAAGATATTTCCTTTTTCACCATAGCCCTCTTTGGGCTTCCAAATATCCCTTTGCCAATTCCACAAGAACAGCCATAGCGAAAGGCTTCTTGAAGGGAACGATGTAACTCTGTGAGTTGAATTAACAGAACACAATGCAGTTTCTCAGAAAGCTTCTCTCCAGTTTCGAACGGAAGATATTTCCTTTTTCACCGTAGCTCTCTATGGGCTTCCAAATATCCCTTTGCCAATTCCACAAGAACAGCCTTAGCGAAAGGCTTCTTGAAGGGAAAGATGTAACTCTGTGAGATGAATTAAGACAACACAGAGCCGTTTGTCAGAAAGCTTCTCTCCAGTTTCGAACGGAAGATATTTCCTTTTTCACCGTAGCTCTCTATGGGCTTCCAAATATCCCTTTGCCAATTCCACAAGAACAGCCTTAGCGAAAGGCTTCTTGAAGGGAAAGATGTAACTCTGTGAGATGAATTAAGACAACACAGAGCCGTTTGTCAGAAAGCTTCTTTCCAGTTTTGAACCTAAGATATTTCCTTTTTCACTGTAGCCCTCTATGGGCTTCCAAATATCCCTTTGCCAATTGCACAAGAACAGCCTTAGCGAAAGGCTTCTTGAAGGGAAAGATGTAACTTTGTGAGATGAATTAAGAGAACACAGAGCAGTTTCTCAGAAAGCTTCTTTCCAGTTTTGAACGGAAGATATTTCCTTTTTCACCTTAGCCCTCTATGGGCTTCCAAATATCCCTTTGCCAATTCCACAAGAACAGCCTTAGCGAAAGGCTTCCTGAAGGGAAAGATGTAACTCTGTGAGATGAATTAAGAGAACACAGAGCAGTTTCTCAGAAAGCTTCTTTCCCGTTTTGAACGGAAAATATTTCCTTTTTCACCATAGCCCTCTATGGGCTTCCAAATATCCCTTTGCCAATTCCACAAGAACAGCCTTAGCGAAAGGCTTCCTGAAGTGAAAGATGTAACTCTGTGAGATGAATTAACGGAACACAGAGCAGTTTCTCAGAAAGCTTCTTTCCAGTTTTGAACGGAAGATATTTCCTTTTTCACCATAGCCCTCTATGGGCTTCCAAATATCCCTTTGCCAATTCCACAAGAACAGCCTTAGCGAAAGGCTTCTTGAAGGGAAAGATGTAACTCTGTGAGATGAATTAACAGAACACAGAGCAGTTTCTCAGAAAGCTTCTTTCCAGTTTTGAACGGAAGATATTTCCTTTTTCAACATAGCCTTCTGTGGGCTTCCAAATATCCCTTGGCCAATTCCACAAGAACAGCCTTAGCGAAAGGCTTCTTGAAGGGAAAGATGTAACTCTGTGAGATGAATTAACAGAACACACAGCAGTTTCTCAGAAAGCTTTTTTCCAGTTTTCAACGGAAGATATTTCCTTTTTCACCATAGCCCTCTATGGGCTTCCAAATATCCCTTTGCCAATTCCACAAGAACAGCCTTAGCGAAAGGATTCCTGAAGGGAAAGATGTAACTCTGTGAGATGAATTAACAGAACACAGAGAAGTTTATCAGAAAGCTTCTTTCCAGTTTTGAACGGAAGATATTTCCTTTTTTCCATAGCCCTCTATGGGCTTCCAAATATACCTTGGCTAATTCCACAAGAACAGCCTTAGCGAAAGTCTTTTGAAGGTAAAGATGTAACTCTGTGAGATGAATTAACAGAACACAGAGCAGTTTCTCAGAAATCTTCTTTCCAGTTTTGAACGGAAGATATTTCCTGTTTCACCATAGCCCTCTATGGGCTTCCAAATATCCCTTTGCCAATTCCACAAGGACAGCCTTAGCGAAAGGCTTCTTGAAGGGAGAGATGTAACTCTGTGAGATGAATTAACAGAGCACCGAGCAGTTTCTCAGAAAGCTTCTTTCCAGTTCGGAACGGAAGATATTTCCTTTTTCACCATAGCCCTCTTTGGGCTTCCAAATATCCCTTTGCCAATTCCACAAGAGCAGCCTTAGCGAAAGGCTTCTTGAAGGGAAAGATGTAACTCTGTGAGATGAATTAACAGAACACAGAGCAGTTTCTCAGAAAGCTTCTTTCCAGTTTTGAACGGAAGGTATTTCCTTTTTCACCATAGCCCTCTATGGGCTTCCAAATATCCCTTGGAAAATTCCACAAGAACAGGTTTAGCGAAATGCTTCTTGAAAGGAAAGATGTAACTCTGTGAGATGAATTAACAGAACACAGAGCAGCTTCTCAGAAAGCTTCTTTCAAGTTTCGAACGGAAGATATTTCCTTTTTCACCATAGCCCTCTATGGGCTTCCAAATATCCCTTTGCCAAATCCACAAGAACAGCCTTAGCGAAAGGCTTCTTGAAGGGAAAGATGTAACTCTGTGAGATGAATTAACAGAACACAGAGCAGTTTCTCAGAAAGCTTCTTTCCAGTTTTGAACGGAAGATATTTCCTTTTTCACCATAGCCCTCTTTGGGCTTCCAAATATCCCTTTGCCAATTCCACAAGAACAGCCATAGCGAAAGGCTTCTTGAAGGGAACGATGTAACTCTGTGAGTTGAATTAACAGAACACAATGCAGTTTCTCAGAAAGCTTCTCTCCAGTTTCGAACGGAAGATATTTCCTTTTTCACCATAGCCCTCTATGGGCTTCCAAATATCCCTTTGCCAATTCCACAAGAACAGCCTTAGCGAAAGGCTTCTTGAAGGGAAAGATGTAACTCTGTGAGATGAATTAAGACAACACAGAGCAGTTTCTCAGAAAGCTTCTTTCCAGTTTGAACGGAAGATATTTCCTGTTTCTCCATAGCCCTGTATGGGCTTCCAAATATCCCTTTGCCAATTCCAGAAGAACAGCCTTAGCGAAAGGTTTCTTGAAGGGAAAGATGTAACTCTGTGAGATGAATTAACAGAACACAGAGCAGTTTCTCAGAAAGCTTCTTTCCAGTGTTGAACGGAAGATATTTCCTTTTTCACCATAGCCCTCTATGGGCTTCCAAATATCCCTTTGCCAATTCCACAAGAACAGCCTTAGCGAAAAGCTTCTTGAAGGGAAAGATGTAACTCTGTGAGATGAATTAACAGAACACAGAGCCGTTTGTCAGAAAGCTTCTTTCCAGTTTTGAACCTAAGATATTTCCTTTTTCACTGTAGCCCTCTATGGGCTTCCAAATATCCCTTTGCCAATTGCACAAGAACAGCCTTAGCGAAAGGCTTCTTGAAGGGAAAGATGTAACTTTGTGAGATGAATTAAGAGAACACAGAGCAGTTTCTCAGAAAGCTTCTTTCCAGTTTTGAACGGAAGATATTTCCTTTTTCACCTTAGCCCTCTATGGGCTTCCAAATATCCCTTTGCCAATTCCACAAGAACAGCCTTAGCGAAAGGCTTCCTGAAGGGAAAGATGTACCTCTGTGAGATGAATTAAGAGAACACAGAGCAGTTTCTCAGAAAGCTTCTTTCCCGTTTTGAACGGAAAATATTTCCTTTTTCACCATAGCCCTCTATGGGCTTCCAAATATCCCTTTGCCAATTCCACAAGAACAGTCTTAGCGAAAGGCTTCTTGAAGGGAAAGATGTAACTCTGTGAGATGAATTAACAGAACACAGAGCAGTTTCTCAGAAAGCTTCTTTAGAGTTTGGAACGGAAGATATTTCCTTTTTCACCAGAGCCCTCTATGGGCTTCCAAATATCCCTTTGCCAATTCCACAAGAACAGCCTTAGCGAAAGTCTTTTGAAGGGAAAGATGTAACTCTGTGAGATGAATTAACAGAACACAGAGCAGTTTCTCAGAAAGCTTCTTTCCCGTTTTGAACGGAAGATATTTCCTTTTTCACCATAGCCCTCAATGGGTTTCAAAATATCCCTTTGCCAATTCCACAAGAACAGCCTCAGCGAAAGGCTTCTTGAAGGGAAAGATGTAACTCTGTGAGATGAATTAACAGAACACAGAGCAGTTTCTCAGAAAGTTTCCTTCCAGTGTTGAACGCAAGATACTTCCTTTTTCACCATAGACCTCTATGGGCTTCCAAATATCCCTTTGCCAATTCCACAAGAACAGCTTTAGCGAAAGGTTTCTTGAAGGGAAAGATGTAACTCTGTGAGATGAATTAACAGAACACAGAGCAGTTTCTCAGAAAGCTTCTTTCCAGTTTTGAACGGAAGATATTTCCTTTTTCACCATAGCCCTCTTGGGTCTTCCAAATATCCCTTTGCCAATTACACAAGAACAGCTTTAGCGAAAAGTTTCTTGAAGGGGAAGATGTAACTCTGTGAGATGAATTAACAGAACACAGAGCAGTTTCTCAGAAAGCTTCTTTCCAGTTTTGAACGGAAGATATTTCCTTTTTCACAATTGCCCTCAGTTTGCTTCCAAATATCCCTTTGCCAATTCCACAAGAACAGCCTTAGCGAAAGGCTTCTTGAAGGGAAAGATGTAACTCTGTGAGATGAATTAACAGAACACAGAGCAGTTCCTCAGAAAGATTCTTTCCAGTTTTGAACGGAAGATATTTCCTTTTTCAACATACCTTCTAAGGGCTTCCAAATATCCCTTGGCCAATTCCCCAAGAACAGCCTTAGCGAAAGGCTTCCTGAAGGGAAACATGTAACTCTGTGAGATGAATTAACAGAACACAGAGAAGTTTCTCAGAAAGCTTCTTTCCAGTTCTGAACGGAAGATATTTCCTTTTTCACCCTAGCTCTCTGTGGCCTTCCCAATATCCCTTTGCCAATTCCACAAGAACAGCCTTAGCGAAAGGCTTCTTGAAGGGAAAGATGTAACTCTGTGAGATGAATTAACAGAACACCGAGCAGTTTCTCAGAAAGCTTCTTTCCAGTTTTGATCGGAAGATATTTCCTTTTTCACCATAGCCCTCTATGGGCTTCCAAATATCCCTTTGCCAATTCCACAAGAACAGCCTTAGCGAAAGGCTTCTTGAAGGGAAAGATGTAACTCTGTGAGATGAATTAACAGAACACAGAGCAGTTTCTCAGAAAGCTTCTTTCCAGTTTTGAACGGAAGATATTTCCTTTTTCACCTTAGCCCTCTATGGGCTTCCAAATATCCCTTTGCAAATTCCACAAGAACAGCCTTAGCGAAAGGCTTCTTGAAGGGAAAGATGTAACTTTGTGAGATGAATTAAGAGAACACACAGCAGTTTCTCAGAAAGCTTCTTTCCAGTTTTGAACGGAAGATATTTCCTTTTTCACCATAGCCCTCTATGGGCTTCCAAATATCCCTTTGCCAATTCCACAAGAACAGCCTTAACGAAAGGATTCCTGAAGGGAAAGATGTAACTCTATGAGATGAATTAACAGAACACAAAGCAGTTTCTCAGAAAGATTCTTTCCTGTTTTGAACGGAAGATATTTCCTTTTCCACCATAGCCCTCTATGGGCTTCCACATATCCCTTTTCCAATTCCACAAGAACAGTCTTAGCGAAAGGCTTCTTGAAGGCAAAGATGTAACTCTGTGAGATGAATTAACAGAACACAGAGCAGTTTCTCAGAAAGCTTCTTTCCCGTTGTGAACGGAAGATATTTCCTTTTTCAACATAGCCCTCTATGGGCTTTCAAATATCCCTTTGCCAATTCCACAAGGACAGCCTTAGCGAAAAGCTTCCTGAAGGGAAAGATGTAACTCTGTGAGCTGAATTAACAGAACACAGAGCAGTTTCTCAGAAAGCTTCTTTAGAGTTTGGAACGGAAGATATTTCCTTTTTCACCATAGCCCTCTATGGGCTTCCAAATATCCCTTTGCCAATTGCACAAGAACAGCCTTAGCGAAAGGCTTCTTGAAGGGAAAGATGTAACTTTGTGAGATGAATTAAGAGAACACAGAGCAGATTCTCAGAAAGCTTCTTTCCAGTTTTGAACGGAAGATATTTCCTTTTTCACCTTAGCCCTCTATGGGCTTCCAAATATCCCTTTGCCAATTCCACAAGAACAGCCTTAGCGAAAGGCTTCCTGAAGGGAAAGATGTAACTCTGTGAGATGAATTAAGAGAACACAGAGCAGTTTCTCAGAAAGCTTCTTTCCCGTTTTGAACGGAAGATATTTCCTTTTTCACCATAGCCCTCTATGGGCTTTCAAATATCCCTTTGCCAATTCCACAAGAACAGCCTTAGCGAAAGGCTTCCTGAAGGGAAAGATGTAACTCTGTGAGATGAATTAACAGAGCACCGAGCAGGTTCTCAGAAGCTTCTTTCCAGTTCTGAACGGAAGATATTTCCTTTTTCACCATAGCCCTCTGTGGGCTTCCAAATATCCCTTTGCCAATTCCACAAGAGCAGCCTTAGAGAAAGTCTTCTTGAAGGGAAAGATGTAACTCTGTGAGATGAATTAACAGAACCCAGAGCAGATTCTCAGAAAGCTTCTTTCCAGTTTTGAACGGAAGATATTTCCTTTTTCACCATAGCCCTCTATGGGCTTCCAAATATCCCTTTGCAAATTCCACAAGAACAGCCTTAGCGAAAGGCTTCTTGAAGGGAAAGATGTAATTCTGCGAGATGAATTTACAGAACACAGAGCAGTTTCTCTGAAAGCTTCTTTCCAGTTTTGAACGGAAGATATTTCCTGTTTCACCATAGCCCTTTATGGGCTTCCAAATATCCCTTTGCCAATTCCACAAGAACAGCCTTGGCGAAAGGCTTCTTGAAGGGAAAGATGTAACTCTGTGAGATGAATTAACAGAACACAGAGCAGTTTCTCAGAAAGCTTCTTTCCAGTTCTGAACGGAAGATATTTCCTTTTTCACCCTAGCTCTCTGTGGCCTTCCCAACATCCCTTTGCCAATTCCACAAGAACAGACTTAGCGAAAGGCTTCTTGAAGGGAAAGATGTAACTCTGTGAGATGAATTAACAGATCACAGAGCAGTTTCTCAAAAAGCTTCTTTCCAGTTTTGAACGGAAGATATTTCCTTTTTCACCATAGCCCTCTATGGGCTTCCAAATATCCCTTTGCCAATTCCACAAGAACAGCCTTAGCGAAAGGCTTCTTGAAGGGAAAGATGTAACTCTGTGAGATGAATTAAGAGAACACAGAGCAGTTTCTCTGAAAGCTTCTTTCCAGTTTTGAACGGAAGATATTTCCTTTTTCACCATAGCCCTCTATGGGCTTCCAAATATCCCTTTGCCAATTCCACAAGAACAGCCTTAGCGAAAGGCTTCCTGAAGGGAAAGATGTAACTCTGTGAGATGAATTAACGGAACACAGAGCAGTTTCTCAGAAAGCTTCTTTCCAGTTTTGAACGGAAGATATTTCCTTTTTCACCATAGCCCTCTATGGGCTTCCAAATATCCCTTTGCCAATTCCACAAGAACAGCCTTAGCGAAAGGCTTCTTGAAGGGAAAGATGTAACTCTGTGAGATGAATTAACAGAACACAGAGCAGTTTTTCAGAAAGCTTCTTTCCAGTTTTGAACGGAAGATATTTCCTTTTTCAACATAGCCTTCTGTGGGCTTCCAAATATCCCTTTGCCAATTCCAC
Organism: Chlorocebus sabaeus; assembly: GCF_047675955.1. NCBI lineage: Eukaryota > Metazoa > Chordata > Mammalia > Primates > Cercopithecidae > Chlorocebus > Chlorocebus sabaeus. Next base: position 629,270 of record NW_027327859.1, read on the forward strand.
AAGAACAGCCTTAGCGAAAGGCTTCCTGAAGGGAAACATGTAACTCTGTGAGATGAATTAACACAACACAGAGCAGTTTCTCAGAAAGCTTCTTTCCAGTTTTGAACGGAAGATATTTCCTTTTTCACCATAGCCCTCTATGGGCTTCCAAATATCCCTTTGCCAATTCCACAAGAGCAGCCTTAGCGAAAGGCTTCTTGAAGGGAAAGATGTAACTCTGTGAGATGAATTAACAGAACACAGAGCAGTTTCTCAGAAAGCTTCTTTCCAGATTTCAACGGAAGATATTTCCTTTTTCACCATAGCCCTCTATGGGCTTCCAAATATCCCTTGGAAAATTCCACAAGAACAGGTTTAGCGAAATGCTTCTTGAAAGGAAAGATGTAACTCTGTGAGATGAATTAACAGAACACAGAGCAGCTTCTCAGAAAGCTTCTTTCAAGTTTCGAACGGAAGATATTTCCTTTTTCACCATAGCCCTCTATGGGCTTCCAAATATCCCTTTGCCAAATCCACAAGAACAGCCTTAGCGAAAGGCTTCTTGAAGGGAAAGATGTAACTCTGTGAGATGAATTAAGAGAACACAGAGCAGTTTCTCAGAAAGCTTCTTTCCCGTTTTGAACGGAAGATATTTCCTTTTTCACCATAGCCCTCTATGGGCTTTCAAATATCCCTTTGCCAATTCCACATGAACATCCTTAGCGAAAGGATTCCTGAAGGGAAAGATGTAACTCTGTGAGATGAATTAACAGAACACAGAGTAGTTTCTCAGAAAGCTTCTTTCCAGTTTTGAACGGAAGATATTTCCTTTTTCACCATAGCCCTCTATGGGCTTCCAAATATCCCTTTGCCAATTCCACAAGAACAGCCTTAGCGAATAGCTTCTGGAAGGGAAAGATGTAACTCTGTGAGATGAATTAACAGAACACAGAGCAGGTTCTCAGAAAGCTTCTTTCCAGTTTTGAACGGAAGATATTTCCTTTTTCATCATAGCCCCCTATGGGCTTCCAAATATCCCTTTGCCAATTCCACAAGAACAGCCTTAGCGAAAGGCTTCTTGAAGGGAAAGATGTAACTCTGTGAGATGAATTAACAGAACGCAGAGCAGTTTCTCAGAAAGCTTCTTTCCAGTTTTGAACGGAAGATATTTCCTGTTTCACCATGGCCCTCTATGGGCTTCCAAATATCCCTTTGCCAATTCCACAAGAACAGCCTTAGAGAAAGGCTTCTTGAAGGGAAAGATGTAACTCTGTGAGATGAATTAACAGAACACAGAGCAGTTTCTCAGAAAGTTTTTTTCCAGTTTTGAACGGAAGATATTTCCTTTATCACCATTGCCCTCTATGGGCTTCCAAATATCCCTTTGCCAATTCCACAAGAATAGCTTTAGCGAAAGATTTCTTGAAGGGAAAGATGTAACTCTGTGAGATGAATTAACAGAACACAGTGCAGTTTCTCAGAAAGCTTCTTTCCAGTTTTGAACGGAAGATATTTCCTTTTTCACCATAGACCTCTCCGGGCTTCCAAATATCCCTTTGCCAATTCCACAAGAACAGCCTTAGCGAAAGGCATCTTGAAGGGAACGATGTAACTCTGTGAGATGAATTAACAGAACACAGAGCAGTTTCTCAGAAAGCTTCTTTCCAGTTTCGAACGGAAGATATTTCCTTTTTCACCGTAGCCCTCTATGGGCTTCCAAATGTCCCTTTGCCAATTCCACAAGAACAGCCTTATCGAAACGCATCTCGAAGGGAAAGATGTAACTCTGTGAGATGAATTAACAGAACACAGAGCAGTTTCTCAGAAAGCTTCTTTCCAGTTTTGAACGGAAGATATTTCCTTTTTCACCATAGCCCTCTATGTTCTTTCAAATATTCCTTTGCCTATTCCACAAGAACAGCCTTAGCGAAAGGCTTCTTGAAGCGAAAGATGTAACTCTGTGAGATGAATTAACAGAACACAGAGCAGTTTCTCAGAAAGCTTCTTTCCAGTTTTGAACGGAAGATATTTCCTTTTTCACCATAGCCCTCTATGGGCTTCCAAATGTCCCTTTGCCAATTCCACAAGAACAGCCTTAGCGAACGGCTTCTTGAAGGGAAAGATGTAACTCTGTGAGATGAATTAACAGAACACAGAGCAGTTTCTCAGAAAGCTTCTTTCCAGTTTTGAACGGAAGATATTTCCTTTTTCACCATAGCCCTCTATGGGCTTCCAAATACCTGTTTGCCAATTCCACAAGAACAGCCTTAGCGAAAGGCTTCTTGAAGGGAAAGATGTAACTCTGTGAGATGAATTAACAGAACACAGAGCAGTTTCTCACAAAGCTTCTTTCCAGTTTTGAACGGAAGATATTTCCTTTTTCACCATAGCCCTCTACGGGCTTCCAAATATCCCTTTTTCAATTCCACAAGAACAGCCTTAGCGAAAGGCTTCTTGAAGGGAAAGATGTAACTCTGTAAGATGAATTAACAGAACACAGAGCAGTTTCTCTGAAAGCTTCTTTCCAGTTTTGAACGGAAGATATTTCCTGTTTAACCATAGCCCTCTATGGGCTTCCAAATATCCTTTTGCCAATTCCACAAGAACAGCCTTACCGAAAGGCTTCCTGAAGGGAAAGATGTAACTCTGTGAGATGAATTAAGAGAACACAGAGCAGTTTCTCAGAAAGCTTCTTTCCCGTTTTGAACGGAAGATATTTCCTTTTTCACCATAGCCCTCTATGGGCTTTCAAATATCCCTTTGCCAATTCCACAAGAACAGCCTTAGCGAAAGGCTCCCTGAAGGGAAAGATGTAACTCTGTGAGATGAATTAACAGAGAACCGAGCAGGTTCTCAGAAACCTTCTTTCCAGTTTTGAACGAAAGATATTTCCTTTTTTACCATAGACCTCTATGGGCTTCCAAATATCTCTTTGCCAATTCCACAAGAACAGCCTTAGCGAAAGGCTTCCTGAAGGGAATGATGTAACTCTGTGAGAAGAATTAAGAGAACACAGGGCAGTTTCTCAGAAAGCTTCTTTCCAATTTTGAACGGAAGATATTTCCTTTTTCACCATAGCCCTCTATGGGCTTCCAAATATCCCTTTGCCAATTCCACAAGAACAGCCTTAGCGAAAGCCTTCTTGAAGGGAAAGATGTAACTCTGTGAGATGAATTAACAGAGCACCGAGCAGTTTCTCAGAAAGCTTCTTTCCAGTTCTGAACAGAAGATATTTCCTTTTTCACCATATCCCTCAATGGGCTTCCAAATATCCCTTTGCCAATTCCACAAGAACAGCCTTAGAGAAAGGATTCTTGAAGGGAAAGATGTAACTCTGTGAGATGAATTAACAGAACACAGGGCAGTTTCTCAGAAAGCTTCTTTCCAGTTTTGAACGGAAGATACTTCCTTTTTCACCGTATCCCTCTATGGTCTTCCAAATATCCCTTTGCCAATTCCAGAAGAACAGCCTTAGCGAAAGTCTTTTGAAGGGAAAGATGTAACTCTGTGAGATGAATTAACAGAACACAGAGCAGTTTCTCAGAAAGCTTCTTTCCAGTTTTGAACGGAAGATATTTCCTTTTTCACCATAGCCCTCTATGGGCTTCCAAATATCCCTTTGCGAATTCCACAAGAACAGCCTTAGCGAAAGGCTTCTTGAAGGGAAAGATGTAACTCTGTGAGATGAATTAACAGAACACAGAGCAGTTTCTCTGAATGCTTCTTTCCAGGTTTGAACGGAAGATATTTCCTGTTTCACAATAGCCCTCTATGGGCTTCCAAATATCCCTTTGCCAATTCCACAAGAACAGCCTTAGCGAAAGGCTTCTTGAAGGGAAAGATGTAACTTTTTGAGATGAATTAAGAGAACACACAGCAGTTTCTCAGAAAGCTTCTTTCCAGTTTTGAACGGAAGATATTTCCTTTTTCACCATAGCCCTCTATGGGCTTCCAAATATCCCTTTGCCAATTCCACAAGAACAGCCTTAGCGAAAGGATTCCTGAAGGGAAAGATGTAACTCTGTGAGATGAATTAACAGAACACAGAGGAGTTTCTCAGAAAGGTTCTTTCCAGTTTTGAACGGAAGATATTTCCTTTTTCACCGAAGCCCTCTATGGGCTTCCAAATATCCCTTTGCCAATTCCACAAGAACAGACTTAGCGAAAGGCTTCTTGAAGGGAAAGATGTAACTCTGTGAGATGAATTAACAGAACACAGTGCAGTTCCTCAGAAAGCTTCTTTCCAGTTTTGAACGGAAGATATTTCCTTTTTAACATAGCCTTCTAAAGGGCTTCCAAATATCCCTTTGCCAATTCCACAAGAACAGCCTTAGCGAAAGGCTTCCTGAAGGGAAAGATGTAACTCTGTGAGATGAATTAACAGAACACAGAGAAGTTTCTCAGAAAGCTTCTTTCCAGTTCTGAACGGAAGATATTTCCTTTTTCACCATAGCTCTCTGTGGCCTTCAAAATATCCCTTTGCCATTTCCACAAGAACAGCCTTAGCGAAAGGCTTCTTGAAGGGAAAGATGTAACACTGTGAGATGAATTAACAGAGCACAGCGCAGTTTTTCTGAAAGCTTCTTTCCAGTTTTGAACGGAAGATATTTCCTGTTTCACCATAGCCCTCTATGGGCTTCCAAATATCTTTTGCCAATTCCACAAGAACAGCCTTGGCCAAAGGCTTCTTGAAGGGAAAGATGTAACTTTGTGAGATAAATTAAGAGAAAACAGAGCAGTTTCTCAGAAAGCATCTTTCCAGTTTTGAACGGAAGATATTTCCTTTTTCACCATAGCCCTCTATGGGCTTCCAAATATCCCTTTGCCAATTCCACAAGAACAGCCTTAGCGAAAGGCTTCCTGAAGGGAAAGATGTAACTCTGTGAGATGAATTAAGAGAACACAGAGCAGTTTCTCAGAAAGCTTCTTTCCCGTTTTGAACGGAAGATATTTCCTTTTTCACCATAGCCCTCTATGGGCTTTCAAATATCCCTTTGCCAATTCCACATGAACATCCTTAGCGAAAGGATTCCTGAAGGGAAAGATGTAACTCTGTGAGATGAATTAACGGAACACAGAGTAGTTTCTCAGAAAGCTTCTTTCCAGTTTTGAACGGAAGATATTTCCTTTTTCACCATATCCCTCTATGGGCTTCCAAATATCCCTTTGCCAATTCCACAAGAACAGCCTTAGCGAAGGGCTTCTGGAAGGGAAAGATGTAACTGTGAGATGAATTAACAGAACACAGAGCAGGTTCTCAGAAAGCTTCTTTCCAGTTTTGAACGGAAGATATTTCCCTTTTCATCATAGCCCTCTATGGGCTTCCAAATATCCCTTTACCAATTCCACAAGAACAGCCTTAGCGAAAGGCTTCTTGAAGGGAAAAATGTAACTCTGTGAGATGAATTAACAGAACGCAGAGCAGTTTCTCAGAAAGCTTCTTTCCAGTTTTGAACGGAAGATATTTCCTGTTTCACCATGGCCCTCTATGGGCTTCCAAATATCCCTTTGCCAATTCCACAAGAACAGCCTTAGAGAAAGGCTTCTTGAAGGGAAAGATGTAACTCTGTGAGCTGAATTAACAGAACACAGAGCAGTTTCTCTGAAAGCTTCTTTCCAGTTTTGAACGGAAGATATTTCCTTTTTCACCATAGCCCTCTATCGGCTTCCAAATATCCCTTTGCCAATTCCACAAGAACAGCCTTAGCGAAAGGCTTCTTGAAGGGAAAGATGTAACTCTGTGAGATGAATTAAGAGAACACACAGCAGTTTCTCAGAAAGCTTCTTTCCAGTTTTGAACGGAAGAGATTTCCTTTTTCACCATAGCCCTCTATGGGCTTCCAAATATCCCTTTGCCAATTCCACAAGAACAGCCTTAGCGAAAGGATTCCTGAAGGGAAAGATGTAACTCTATGAGATGAATTAACAGAACACAGAGCAGTTTCTCAGAAAGCTTCTTTCCAGTTTTGAACGGAAGATATTTCCTTTTCCACCATAGCCCTCTATGGGCTTCCAAATATCCCTTTGCCAATTCCACAAGAACAGTCTTAGCGAAAGGCTTCTTGAAGGGAAAGATGTAACTCTGTGAGATGAAATAACAGAACACGGAGCAGCTTCTCAGAATGCTTCTTTCCAGTTTTGAACGGAAGATATTTCCTTTTTCACCATAGCCCTCTATGGGCTTCCAAATATCCCTTTGCCAATTCCACAAGAACAGCCTTAGCGAAAGGCTTCTTGAAGGGAAAGATGTAACTCTGTGAGATGAATGAACAGAACACAGAGCAGTTTCTCAGAAAGCTTCTTTCCAGTTTTGAACGGAGGATATTTCCTTTTTCACCATAGCCCTCTATGGGCTTCCAAATATCCCTTTGCCAATTGCACAAGAACAGCCTTGGCGAAAGGCTTCTTGAAGGGAAAGATGTAACTTTGTGAGATGAATTTAGAGAACACAGAGCAGTTTCTCCGAAAGCTTCTTTCCAGTTTTGAACGGAAGATATTTTCTTTTTCACCTTAGCCCTCTATGGGCTTCCAAATATCCCTTTGCCAATTCCACAAGAACGGCCTTAGCGAAAGGCTTCCTGAAGGGAAAGATGTAACTCTGTGAGATGAATTAAGAGAACACAGAGCAGTTTCTCAGAAAGCTTCTTTCCCGTTTTGAACGGAAGAGATTTCCTTTTTCACCATAGCCCTCTTTGGGCTTTCAAATATCCCCTTGCCAATTCCACAAGAACAGCCTTAGCGAAAGGCTTCCTGAAGGGAAAGATGTAACTCTGTGAGATGAAGTAACAGAGCACCGAGCAGTTTCTCAGAAAGCTTCTTTCCAGTTCTGAACGGAAGATATTTCCTTTTTCACCATAGCCCTCTGTGGGCTTTCAAATATCCCTTTGCCAATTCCAGAAGAACAGCTTTAGCGAAAGGCTTCTTGAAGGGAAAGATGTAACTCTGTGAGATGAATTAACAGAACACAGAGCAGTTTCTCAGAAAGCTTCTTTCCAATTTTGAACGGAAGATATTTCCTTTTTCACCATAGCCTTCTATGGGCTTCCAAATATCCCTTTGCCAATTCCACAAGAACAGCCTTAGCGAAAGGCTTCTTGAAGGGAAAGATGTAACTCTGTGAGATGAATTAACAGAACACAGAGCAGTTTCTCAGAAAGCTTCTTTCCAGTTTTGAACGGAAGATATTTCCTTTTTCACCATAGACCTCTATGGGCTTCCAAATATCCCATTTCAAATTCCACAAGAACAGCCTTAGCGAAAGGCTTCTTGAAGGGAAAGATGTAACTCTGTGAGATGAATTAAGAGAACACAGAGCAGTTTCTTGAAAGCTTCTTTCCAGTTTTGAACGGAAGATATTTCCTTTTTCACCATAGCCCTCTATGGGCTTCCAAATATCCCTTTGCCAATTCCACAAGAACAGCTTTAGCGAAAGGCTTCTTGAAGGGAAAGATGTAACTTTGTGAGATGAATTAAGAGAACACACAGCAGTTTCTCAAAAAGCTTCTTTTCAGTTTTGAACGGAAGACATTTCCTTTTTCACCGTAGCCCTCTATGGGCTTCCAAATATCCCTTTGCCAATTCCACAAGAACAGCCTTAGCGAAAGGCTTCCTGAAGGGAAAGATGTAACTCTGTGAGATGAATTAACAGAACACAGAGAAGTTTCTCAGAAAGCTTCTTTCCAGTTCTGAACGGAAGATATTTCCTTTTTCACCATAGCTCTCTGTTTCCTTCCAAATATCCCTATGCCAGTTCCACAAGAACAGCCTATGCGAAAGGCTTCTTGAAGGGAAAGATGTAACTCTGTGAGATGAATTAAGAGAACACAGAGCAGTTTCTCAGAAAGCTTCTTTCCCGTTTTGAAAGGAAAATATTTCCTTTTTCACCATAGCCCTCTATGGGCTTCCAAATATCCCTTTGCCAATTCCACAAGAACAGTCTTAGCGAAAGGCTTCTTGAAGGGAAAGATGTAACTCTGTGAGATGAATTAACAGAACACAGAGCAGTTTCTCAGAAAGCTTCTTTCCAGTTTTGAACGGAATATATTTCCTTTTTCACCATAGCCCTCTATGGGCTTCCAAATATCCCTTTGCCAATACCACAAGAACAGCCTTACCGAAAGGCTTCCTGAAGGGAAAGATGTAACTCTGTGAGATGAATTAAGAGAACACAGAGCAGTTTCTCAGAAAGCTTCTTTCCCGTTTTGAACGGAAGATATTTCCTTTTTCACCATAGCCCTTTATGGGCTTTCAAATATCCCTTTGCCAATTCCACAAGAACAGTCTTAGCGAAAGGCTTCCTGAAGGGAAAGATGTAACTCTGTGAGCTGAATTAACAGAACACAGAGCAGTTTCTCAGAAAGCTTCTTTAGAGTTTGGAACGGAAGATATTTCCTTTTTCACCATAGCCCTCTATGGGCTTCCAAATATCCCTTTGCCAATTCCACAAGAACAGCCTTAGCGAAAGTCTTTTGAAGGGAAAGATGTAACTCTGTGAGATGAATTAACAGAACACAGAGCAGTTTCTCAGAAAGCTTCTTTCCAGTTTTGAACGGAAGATATTTCCTTTTTCACCATAGCCCTCAATGGGTTTCCAAATATCCCTTTGCCAATTCCACAAGAACAGCCTTAGCGAAAGGCTTCTTGAAGGGAAAGATGTAACTCTGTGAGATGAAATAACAGAACACGGAGCAGCTTCTCAGAATGCTTCTTTCCAGTTTTGAACGGAAGATATTTCCTTTTTCACCATAGCCCTCTATGGGCTTCCAAATATCCCTTTGCCAATTCCACAAGAACAGCCTTAGCGAAAGGCTTCTTGAAGGGAAAGATGTAACTCTGTGAGATGAATTAACAGAACACAGAGCAGTTTCTCAGAAAGCTTCTTTCCAGTTTTGAACGGAAGATATTTCCTTTTTCACCATAGCCCTCTATGGGCTTCCAAATATCCCATTGCAAATTCCACAAGAACAGCCTTAGCGAAAGGCTTCTTGAAGGGAAAGATGTAACTCTGTGAGATGAATTAAGAGAACACAGAGCAGTTTCTTGAAAGCTTCTTTCCAGTTTTGAACGGAAGATATTTCCTTTTTCACCATAGCCCTCTATGGGCTTCCAAATATCCCTTTGCCAATTCCACAAGAACAGCTTTAGCGAAAGGCTTCTTGAAGGGAAAGATGTAACTTTGTGAGATGAATTAAGAGAACACACAGCAGTTTCTCAGAAAGCTTCTTTTCAGTTTTGAACGGAAGAGATTTCCTTTTTCACCGTAGCCCTCTATGGGCTTCCAAATATCCCTTTGCCAATTCCACAAGAACAGCCTTAGCGAAAGGCTTCCTGAAGGGAAAGATGTAACTCTGTGAGATGAATTAACAGAACACAGAGCAATTTCTCAGAAAGTTCCTTTCCAGTTTTGAACGGAAGATATTTCATTTTTCAACATAGCCTTCTATGGGCTTCCAAATATCCCTTTTCCAATTCCACAAGAACAGCCTTAGCGAAAGGATTCCTGAAGGGAAAGATGTAACTCTGTGAGATGAATTAACAGAACACAGAGAAGTTTCTCAGAAAGCTTCTTTCCAGTTTTGAACGGAAGATATTTCCTTTTCCACCATAGCCCTCTATGGGCTTCCAAATATCCCTTTGCCAATTCCACAAGAACAGTCTTAGCGAAAGGCTTCTTGAAGGGAAAGATGTAACTCTGTGAGATGAAATAACAGAACACGGAGCAGCTTCTCAGAATGCTTCTTTCCAGTTTTGAACGGAAGATATTTCCTTTTTCACCATAGCCCTCTATGGGCTTCCAAATATCCCTTTGCCAATTCCAGAAGAACAGCCTTAGCGAAAGGCTTCTTGAAGGGAAAGATGTAACTCTGTGAGATGAATGAACAGAACACAGAGCAGTTTCTCAGAAAGCTTCTTTCCAGTTTTGAACGGAAGATATTTCCTTTTTCACCATAGCCCTCTATGGGCTTCCAAATATCCCTTTGCCAATTGCACAAGAACAGCTTTAGCGAAAGGCTTCTTGAAGGGAAAGATGTAACTCTGTGAGATGAATTAACAGAACACAGTTTCTCAGAAAGCTTCTTTCCAATTTTGAACGGAAGATATTTCCTTTTTCACCATAGCCTTCTATGGGCTTCCAAATATCCCTTTGCCAATTCCACAAGAACAGCCTTAGCGAAAGGCTTCTTGAAGGGAAAGATGTAACTCTGTGAGATGAATTAACAGAACACAGAGCAGTTTCTCAGAAAGCTTCTTTCCAGTTTTGAACGGAAGATATTTCCTTTTTCACCATAGCCCTCTATGGGCTTCCAAATATCCCATTGCAAATTCCACAAGAACAGCCTTAGCGAAAGGCTTCTTGAAGGGAAAGATGTAACTCTCTGAGATGAATTAAGAGAACACAGAGCAGTTTCTTGAAAGCTTCTTTCCAGTTTTGAACGGAAGATATTTCCTTTTTCACCATAGCCCTCTATGGGCTTCCAAATATCCCTTTGCCAATTCCACAAGAACAGCTTTAGCGAAAGGCTTCTTGAAGGGAAAGATGTAACTCTGTGAGATGAATTAAGAGAACACACAGCAGTTTCTCAGAAAGCTTCTTTCCAGTTTTGAACGGAAGAGATTTCCTTTTTCACCATAGCCCTCTATGGGCTTCCAAATATCCCTTTGCCAATTCCACAAGAACAGCCTTAGCGAAAGGATTCCTGAAGGGAAAGATGTAACTCTATGAGATGAATTAACAGAACACAGAGCAGTTTCTCAGAAAGCTTCTTTCCAGTTTTGAACGGAAGATATTTCCTTTTCCACCATAGCCCTCTATGGGCTTCCAAATATCCCTTTGCCAATTCCACAAGAACAGTCTTAGCGAAAGGCTTCTTGAAGGGAAAGATGTAACTCTGTGAGATGAAATAACAGAACACGGAGCAGCTTCTCAGAATGCTTCTTTCCAGTTTTGAACGGAAGATATTTCCTTTTTCACCATAGCCCTCTATGGGCTTCCAAATATCCCTTTGCCAATTCCACAAGAACAGCCTTAGCGAAAGGCTTCTTGAAGGGAAAGATGTAACTCTGTGAGATGAATGAACAGAACACAGAGCAGTTTCTCAGAAAGCTTCTTTCCAGTTTTGAACGGAGGATATTTCCTTTTTCACCATAGCCCTCTATGGGCTTCCAAATATCCCTTTGCCAATTGCACAAGAACAGCCTTGGCGAAAGGCTTCTTGAAGGGAAAGATGTAACTTTGTGAGATGAATTTAGAGAACACAGAGCAGTTTCTCCGAAAGCTTCTTTCCAGTTTTGAACGGAAGATATTTTCTTTTTCACCTTAGCCCTCTATGGGCTTCCAAATATCCCTTTGCCAATTCCACAAGAACGGCCTTAGCGAAAGGCTTCCTGAAGGGAAAGATGTAACTCTGTGAGATGAATTAAGAGAACACAGAGCAGTTTCTCAGAAAGCTTCTTTCCCGTTTTGAACGGAAGAGATTTCCTTTTTCACCATAGCCCTCTTTGGGCTTTCAAATATCCCCTTGCCAATTCCACAAGAACAGCCTTAGCGAAAGGCTTCCTGAAGGGAAAGATGTAACTCTGTGAGATGAAGTAACAGAGCACCGAGCAGTTTCTCAGAAAGCTTCTTTCCAGTTCTGAACGGAAGATATTTCCTTTTTCACCATAGCCCTCTGTGGGCTTTCAAATATCCCTTTGCCAATTCCAGAAGAACAGCTTTAGCGAAAGGCTTCTTGAAGGGAAAGATGTAACTCTGTGAGACGAATTAACAGAACACAGAGCAGTTTCTCAGAAAGCTTCTTTCCAATTTTGAACGGAAGATATTTCCTTTTTCACCATAGCCTTCTATGGGCTTCCAAATATCCCTTTGCCAATTCCACAAGAACAGCCTTAGCGAAAGGCTTCTTGAAGGGAAAGATGTAACTCTGTGAGATGAATTAACAGAACACAGAGCAGTTTCTCAGAAAGCTTCTTTCCAGTTTTGAACGGAAGATATTTCCTTTTTCACCATAGACCTCTATGGGCTTCCAAATATCCCATTTCAAATTCCACAAGAACAGCCTTAGCGAAAGGCTTCTTGAAGGGAAAGATGTAACTCTGTGAGATGAATTAAGAGAACACAGAGCAGTTTCTTGAAAGCTTCTTTCCAGTTTTGAACGGAAGATATTTCCTTTTTCACCATAGCCCTCTATGGGCTTCCAAATATCCCTTTGCCAATTCCACAAGAACAGCTTTAGCGAAAGGCTTCTTGAAGGGAAAGATGTAACTTTGTGAGATGAATTAAGAGAACACACAGCAGTTTCTCAAAAAGCTTCTTTTCAGTTTTGAACGGAAGACATTTCCTTTTTCACCGTAGCCCTCTATGGGCTTCCAAATATCCCTTTGCCAATTCCACAAGAACAGCCTTAGCGAAAGGCTTCCTGAAGGGAAAGATGTAACTCTGTGAGATGAATTAACAGAACACAGAGAAGTTTCTCAGAAAGCTTCTTTCCAGTTCTGAACGGAAGATATTTCCTTTTTCACCATAGCTCTCTGTTTCCTTCCAAATATCCCTATGCCAGTTCCACAAGAACAGCCTATGCGAAAGGCTTCTTGAAGGGAAAGATGTAACTCTGTGAGATGAATTAAGAGAACACAGAGCAGTTTCTCAGAAAGCTTCTTTCCCGTTTTGAAAGGAAAATATTTCCTTTTTCACCATAGCCCTCTATGGGCTTCCAAATATCCCTTTGCCAATTCCACAAGAACAGTCTTAGCGAAAGGCTTCTTGAAGGGAAAGATGTAACTCTGTGAGATGAATTAACAGAACACAGAGCAGTTTCTCAGAAAGCTTCTTTCCAGTTTTGAACGGAATATATTTCCTTTTTCACCATAGCCCTCTATGGGCTTCCAAATATCCCTTTGCCAATACCACAAGAACAGCCTTACCGAAAGGCTTCCTGAAGGGAAAGATGTAACTCTGTGAGATGAATTAAGAGAACACAGAGCAGTTTCTCAGAAAGCTTCTTTCCCGTTTTGAACGGAAGATATTTCCTTTTTCACCATAGCCCTTTATGGGCTTTCAAATATCCCTTTGCCAATTCCACAAGAACAGTCTTAGCGAAAGGCTTCCTGAAGGGAAAGATGTAACTCTGTGAGCTGAATTAACAGAACACAGAGCAGTTTCTCAGAAAGCTTCTTTAGAGTTTGGAACGGAAGATATTTCCTTTTTCACCATAGCCCTCTATGGGCTTCCAAATATCCCTTTGCCAATTCCACAAGAACAGCCTTAGCGAAAGTCTTTTGAAGGGAAAGATGTAACTCTGTGAGATGAATTAACAGAACACAGAGCAGTTTCTCAGAAAGCTTCTTTCCAGTTTTGAACGGAAGATATTTCCTTTTTCACCATAGCCCTCAATGGGTTTCCAAATATCCCTTTGCCAATTCCACAAGAACAGCCTTAGCGAAAGGCTTCTTGAAGGGAAAGATGTAACTCTGTGAGATGAAATAACAGAACACGGAGCAGCTTCTCAGAATGCTTCTTTCCAGTTTTGAACGGAAGATATTTC